>NC_138204.1:23130833-23730833 GCF_964194415.1 Vipera berus
AGGACTTCGGATCCGCCACCGGAGAGCGCCAAATTCTCTACACCAGCCCCTCCTGGCTGCAAGAAAGCCCTTCCTTTATTCGCCCCTCTGCGGGCATCTTACACACCCCACCGAACCGTCCGGGAAGACACAGAGCCCTTTCCCGGCACAATCTCCTGGGGACAAGGCAGCTTTCCCCCCCCCCCACACACACACATTTTCTTCTCATCGCCAAGCCCCACTTTAACCCCCCTCGAGCCCGAGGACGCCCCCCTGTGGAAGAGGCGACACGTCCAGGGTCGGAAGAACTAAGGTTGCCCTGCAAACTCTTTCACTGAGAAGAAGCAAGCATTCCTCACTGGAGACCCGCTACTTCCTCTCCGCCCCTTGCATGAGGGAATGCACTTACCGCCCCCGGGAAAAGCCGCCGAGCGCGCCTTCTGCTCCGCGTCTCTCTTGCCTTCCCCCAGCTCACACTCAGCTCGCGGCCGCCATTTTGATCTCTGTCTGGATTTAAAGTAGGAACCAGCCTCCTCAAAGAGCTGGAGCCAGTCCGGCAAGCGCGTAGTCATCTGGGACTTGTAGTTCACCAGTTTCCGCACCAAAGGGACACCCGGCTCGAAAAGCCTCTGCGACTGGCCTTGTCTCGCCTGAGTTCTCTCACGCCGCAATGCCCTTTGGGGTTTGTAGTCACTAAGCAATAACGTTCGTCCCGGCTTCTCCAAATCTTTGTAAAAAACGCTTTGAGAAAAGCGTGCGAATTAATCCTTTGCGTTCTTGGACATGCGCCAAAATTAATTTGTTGGTTACATATTTTGAAAATGTCAGCTGCCTGAGGCTTTTAAAAGAGGTCTGCGTTGGAGTGAAAGTAAAAATTTAACATAATTAAAATACCTTTATAGAACTAAATATTAATATCAAATTTAAAGCTAAAAATTTCTAAATTCAAATTATCAGATAAAGATTCACGAATCTTCATTATTTCCACACTGGATATCTCAGAGTCACTATCTAGTGGTTAAGGTGATGGATTAGCCTACTTCATAGGACTGTTCACATTTTTGGTATGGAAAGAAGTCCAACAAATGTTTTATACATCACCTTAGGCTTTTGGAGGAAAGGTGAAATATAAATTAACAAATATTCCCCAAATTTTACTATTAATTCACAGTTAGCACCTACATTATTGTATTAGGGATGAATTCTGATAGTCCTGATAGTTCTTTTTACCTTGAGTACAAGTAAAATTAGATCAAATCTCATCAAAATCTCAGGTTGCACTATACAGTAGTGGCCAAAATTGTGGCAACCTTTTGGGAAAAGTGTACAGTAGAAATGCCACCTTTTAGTTAAGGTTCCACCAATTTTTCTTCTAATTTCTTTATAACTGTAGCCTTGTTCACTTAATAATACTATTTTACATCGCTTTCTGGGCAACCAGTCAACTCTTTGCACCATTACTTTAATTTTATTATGTTTTACAAGCTCATTAAATGAAAGAATACAAAAAAAAAACCAACCAACTTGATAGCGATCACATAACACACTGACAAACGTACTCCTCTCAGCTTCAATACATGACATCAATAACTGAATCCTACTGTGATTTTGGCTCATTGCCAAAACAAGATGACATCTGACTGGCTCTCTACTGTAAACATTCATGCTCATTGGCTACAATCAGATGAAGTAAAGCTACCTGATATTAAACTAAGCAAGTTGTGCTTCCTTTTTCTGGTTATTTGGCTATAACTTTTCATAGAATACAGTACAGATAATTGAACAAACTTTGTTGCATTACATTCTTGATTAAATTATCTTTCTATTGATATACAATTTTATTTATTTTTTTATTTTTATTTTTATTCCATTTATATCCCGCCCTTCTCCGAAGACTCAGGGCGGCTTACAAGCTTAGCAGTAGCCTTCATTCTATGTATATGCCTGCTTATTAGGGCTTTCATACACCCTCCCAAGCAGCATTATTACAAAGTCAGCTTAATTGCCCCCAACAATCTGGGTCCTCATTTTACCTACCTCGGAAGGATGGAAGGCTGAGTCAACCTTGAGCCTGGTGGGATTCGAACCTGCACTAATTGCAGGCAGCTGGTGTTACTTAAGGAGGCATTAGCCCACTGCTCCACCAAGGCTCTGTTTTATGGTACTACTCCAAAAAAAGTGGTATTATTAGCCATCAAACCTCAAAAATACACTTTTCCAAAAGGTTTCCACGATTTTGGCCACTACTGTACAATTTATGGCACTGATATACTCTAAAAACATGATTGCAAGTCATAGATTCCTATAATAGCCAACCTTGACCACTCCACATATACATGGATTAAATCTTCAAATATTCCCAGCCAGAATGCATCACGTTGGGAAAGTATGAAAGCCCATCAGCAGATTTCATCATTTGCCATGGATTTCACATTTTTAAAAAAACCTTCTGAACTGTTAGTCTTCAAATCCAGGAGTTGAGCTAAGAATTACCAGCCATCACAGCCAAAAGTCTAGAGCTGTGGATGGGCAAAAATTTAAGGACAATCATGATGCAGAACCCAACTTCTTTTCCCCTCAGTCAAGTTTATTTTCTGTTGAACTAATAACAGGTCCTTTGTTCCACATTCCCTTAAAAGAGATTGATTAGATTCTTCAAAATATATCAATACATTCTAAATTCACCATCATAAATATACTTACTAATCAATTGCATGCAATGAACATCAATACAAATTTATAAGAAACAAATGTATGTTAAAACCCATTCATTTGTAGTTCAGCATACTAACTTTAAAAAAATAAACAGGAAACTTTGCTTGGGGTGCAATGAATTAAGGCTCCTTAATGTTGCTGTCTTAATACACATGTTTTGTGACCTTTTTACCACTGTTGTTAAGTGAATCACTGCAGCCGTTAAGTGAATCAGGCAGTTGTTAATTGAATCTGGCTTTACTCCAGCCCCCCTTTGTTTGCCAGAAGCCAGCTGGGAACATTGCAAGTGGGGTTCACATAATCCTGGGATGCTGCAACTATTGTAAATATATATTGGTTTCCTGAATTTTGATCACATGACTGTGGGGATGCTGTGATAGTCGTAAGTGCAGGGACTGGTTGTAAGTGACATTTTTAGTGCCGTTGCAATTTTGAATTGTTGTTAAATGAATGGTTGTTAAGTCAATGATTACCTGTATCAAGAAAAAGCAATTGGGGAGGGAGCATTCAGCTGAAGTATCCTGGAGGGAGTGCTGGTTAACAAAAAATAAAGGGTAATTTAAGGGAACATGACAGAAGTTTATAAATATGTAAATGGAGAGAAGAATTGCATTCTAATCAAGTATGATATTGCAACCTAAGGTAGCAGATAAGATTGCACCCACGCAGTTCCACTTACATAAGCAAAATGGGGTAACAGTTTTATTTTACTTCCAGTGCTGAAGGTAGGACAGTATTCTTGTCTGCACCTAAAAATAGCAGGTTAGTTTAGGTGAGGCAAGACAAACCATGTGGCATGCTTGACAGACTGGAATGAAGTCTAAGGGAAAACCTCTCCAGGGGCTGCTTTTGCTGACAATTTCTACTGACTGAGGCAGTTACTTCTCTCCACTTAATGACTGATGTCCAGGAAGCATCTCCTGCTCTTTAAAGACCAAAAAAAGATATAGATTCAGATTTGGTAACACTAAAAATAAACACACTGTAACCAAGAGGAATTAATTAGTCGTGACTCATTTGATTTCAACCAGCTTACCCAGGATATGCCTGCATTTGGATCAAACCTTTTGGCCTTGACAAAAGAAACAAGGAAGGAAATGTTGCAGAGAGAAAAGCTACAACAGTTCCTGGGTTTTATAAGTCAGGTTAAGCCCTCATACATTTAACAAACCATAACTGGAAGATTTGCACAACGTATTAAGCCAAAACTAGAAAAACCAAATTTGTCTTTAGCTACATACAGTATGAATCTAGTCTATGTATAAGAGATAAATCAGGAGGAGTTGGGGATATGGCTTTGCTGGCCACAAGCACCAAAGGATATGCTGTTTGCTCAGTCTCAGCTGTTCTGTATCAATATATCAATCAAGAAAAAAAGCTCTAAGATACATCCAGTTTTGCATTGTCACAATATAAAAAAGATTTAAGACTCTAGAAAGGGTGCAGAGAAGAGTAAGAAAGATAATTTCGGGGCCTGAAGGCAAAAACATACAAAGAACGGTTGCGGGAATTGGGTATGTCTAGTTCAGGGATAGGCAACCTTGGCTCTTTTATGACTCGTGGACTTCAACTCCCAGAATTCCTGAGCCAGCCATGCTGAGGGGAAAGGGAGAGGTTTCCAAGCTGAGCCATGCTTGCTCAGGAATTCTGGGAGTTGAAGTCCACGAGTCATAAAAGAGCCAAGGTTGCCTACCCCTGGTCTAGTTTAATGAAGAGAAGGACTAGGGGTGACATTATAGCAGGGTTCCAACATATGAGAGGCTGCCACAAAGAAGAGGGGTCAACCTGTTCTCCAAAGCACCTGAAGGTAGGACACAAAGCAATGGATAGTAACTAATAAAGGAAATAACCGACCTAGCACTAAGGAGAAATTTCCTGACCATTCCAGTAGAATAATTCTTCAGTGAAACAACTTGCCTTCAGAAATTTTGGGTGCTCTAGCATTGAAGGTTTTTAAAAAGAGATTGGACGACCATTTGTCTGGAATGGTATAGGCGAGGGTCTACTGCTTGAGCAGTGGGTTGGACAAGACATCCAAGATCCCTTCCAACTCTGTTATTCTGTTAATATAGTCCTCCAGTTTACCTTCAAGCAAATGCTGGAATACTGCAAAGGATAAGGAGCTATTAGCCATTGGTGCGGTCCTGTTCAAGAGTTTTGGAGAAGAAGAAGAAGAAGAAGAAGAAGAAGAAGAAGAAGAAGAAGAAGAAGAAGAAGAAGAAGAAGAAGAAGAAGAAGAAGAAGAAGAAGAAGAAGAAGAAGAAGAAGAAGAAGAAGAAGAAGAAGAAGAAGAAGAAGAAGAAGAAGAAGAAGAAGAAGAAGTAGTTGTTGGAAGGGACATTGGAGGTCATCTAGTCCAACCCCCTGCTCAGGCAGGAAACCCTATACCATTTCAGGCAAATGGCTGTCCAGTCTCTTCTTAAAAACTTCCAGTGTTGGAGCATTCACCACTTCGGGAGGCAGGTTGTTCCACTGGTTAATTGTTCTAACTGTCAGGAAGTTTCTCCTTAGTTCTAGGTTGCTTCTCTCCTTGACTACTGTAGTTTCTATCCATTGCTTCTTGTCCTGCTTTCAGGTGCTTTGGAGAATAGCTTGACTCCCTCTTCTTTGTGGTAGCCCCTGAGATATTGGAACACTGCTATCATGTGACCCCTCACCCTTCTCTTCGTTAAACTACACATACCCAATTCCAGCAATCGTTCCCTATATGTTTTAGCCTCCAGTCCCCCAGTCATCTTTGTTGCTCTTCTCTGTACCCTTTCTAGAGTCTCGACATCTTTTTTACATCGTGGTGACCAAAACTGGATGCAGTATTCCAGGTGTGGCCTTACCAAAGCATTGTAAAGTGGTATTAGTACTTCACTTGATCTTGATTCTATCCCTCTGTTAATACAGCCTAGCACTGTGTTGGCTTTTTTGGCAGCTGCAGCACACTGCTGGCTCATATTGAAGTGATTGTCTACTAGGACTCCGAGATCCCTCTCACAGTTACTACTATTGAGCAAGGTACCACCTATACTATACCTGTGCATTTGATTTTTCCTGCCTAAATGTAGAACCTTACTTTTTTCACCATTGAATTTCATTTTGTTAGATAGCGCCCAGTGTTCGAGTCTGTGCAGATCCTCCTGTATTTTAAGCCTGTCTTCTGGAGTGTTGGCTATTCCTGCCAGCTTGGTGTCGTCTGCAAATTTGATGAGTTCCCCATCTATCCCCTCATCCAAATCGTTAATGAAGATGTTGAAGAGTACTGGGGCCAGAACAGAGCCCTGGGGCACCCCACTACACACTTCCTTCCATGTAGATGCGGTTCCATTGAGGACCACACGCTGAGTACGGCCTGTCAGCCAGCTACGAATCCATCTGGTGGTGATGCTATCTAACCCACATTTTTCTATCTTATCAAGTAGTAGGTTGTGATCTACTTTATCAAATGCCTTACTGAAGTCCAAGTAAATTATATCTACAGCATTCCTCTGGTCCACTAATTTTGTCACTTGGTCAAAGAATGTAATAAGATTTGTCTGGCATGATCTGTTTTTGACAAACCCATGTTGACTTTTAGTGATGACTTTGTCTGCATCAAGGTGTTCGCTGATTTGTTGTTTGATTATCTTTTCCAGAATCTTCCCAGGTATTGAGGTCAGGCTGATAGGTCTGTAGTTTCCTGGATCTATTTTTTTCCCTTTTTTGAAGATGGGAACTACATCAGCTCTCTTCCAGTCCTCTGGTAGTTCCCCAGTGCTCCAGGATCTTTGAAAAATATAGTTCAGTGGTTCTGAGATCATGTCTGCCAGTTCCTTGAGAACCTTGGGGTGTAATCCATCTGGTCCTGGTGATTTGAACTCGTCTAGGCTGGACAGGTTTTCACTTACCATTTTCTTGCCTATCTTAACTTGCGTTTCTATTCTGTTTTTTTATGGCACTGGTTTTGCGATCCCACAACTTATCAGGTAGGTTGGACTGTTTTTTCCCTTTGTGTAAAGACAGATGCAAAAAACGAGTTAAATAGTTCTGCTTTCTCCCTATTGCTTGTCACCTTCTTTCCACTTTCCCCCACTAATGGACCAATCATTTCCTTAACTTTTTCCTTGTTTTTTATATGTTGAAAGAAGCTTTTTTTGTTATTTTTGACTTTGGTCGCAAGCCTTAGTTCATTTTGAGCCTTAGCTTTCCTCACTTCATCTTTGCAGGCACGGGCTATTTGCTGATATTCTGACTTAGTTATGTGCCCCTCTTTCCAATTCTTATACTTGTCCTTTTTATCTTTCAATTTATCAGAGAGTTCTTTATGCAGCCATGCTGGTTTCTTTTGAGAGCTGTTATTTTTCTTCTTTGTTGGTATTGTATTAGACTGGGCCTTTATTATCTCACTTGGTGCAGAGTTTGTCTCTCAGGTGATATCAGGGTAAAGTCCCCCATTAGTATTGTGATGTGCTTCTTACATACCTTAGTTAGCTGACTAGCAAAAAGTCCATCTATTTCCTCTGCTTGGTTGGGCGGCCTATAGTATACACCTATGGCAATGTCATTTTTTCCCCTTTTATATTGACCCAAATGCATTCAAGTTTACAGTTTTCGTCATTGTTGTGCTCTATTTCTGTAGAGATAAAGTTATTTCTTATATAGAGAGCAACTCACCTCCTCTTTTGTTTAGTCTGTTTCTTTTAAATAGTTTAAATCCCTCTAGCTGTGTGTTCCATTTGTGGGTTTCATCCCACCATGTTTTCATAATGGCAACAATATCATATCCACCCTCATTTACCTGAATTTCTAGTTCACCCTGCTTACTGTTCATACTCTGTGCATTGGTGTATAGACATTTGAGTCCTTTATGACTGACCCTGTGTTTATTTGCTGCATAACTTGTGTGGTGCCTGGCTTCCCCTATTTTCTTAGATATGAAAAACTTTATCAGGAAATATTTTGTAATACATATCAATGTCCCCTATTATGTGTTCTGAAGAAGATATATTATATTTAAAGCACTTGGCACAGAATCATAGAGTTGGAGGTTGTGGGAGTGAGACCCAGATTCCAACTCCCTGGTCAGTGCAGTAAACCAAATCAAAATATTTCACACCAATAGTATCCACTTTTTGCTTCAACACATCCAGGAAAGGGGAGTCCACTGCCACCCTAGATAATTAGTTCCACTTTAGTTGGTTTTCTTTCCCCTAATTTCTAATCACCGCCCTGAGTCCTCCGGGAGAACACCGCCCTGTTCACCGCCCTGAGTCCTCCGGGAGAAGGGCGGTATATAAATTAAATTAATAAATAAAATAAATAATCAGAAGCTTCCTACCTGTAATTTACATTTTTTTCATTCATCAAATAAAAAAATACATATTCTAACAAATAAAATAAGAAAATCAAAATGTGACAGGGACGATAGGCATGCCAGTGCACTTATGCATGCCCCTTTAGGGATCTCTTAAACATGGAGTGAGGACCACAGAAGTTAAGTTAGAATTAAAACTGTGAAAGTTAATGGCTGAGACAATGTTCATTATTCCATGTGCTACATGTGGCATGAGAGACAATATTTCTGACCTTTATCTGTGTAACATCCTTTCAGATATTAAAAGATAACTATCATCTTCATCTCAGTTGTGTTTTCTCAAGACTAAGCATACTTCAGTCTTTCTTCATAGAGATATTTCTAATGCCCTGATTATTTTTGTTGCCCTCTAAACCTGTTCAATTTCTCTGAATGCTTAATGTGTGAAACTAGTAACTAAACACAATACATGAGGTGATGTTTCACCAAAGTAGAACAGAGTGAACTGATTGCTTTTCATGATTTGGAAATTATGCTTCCGTTGAAACTGCATTTGCCTTTTTTGCAATCACATCACATCACTGTATCATACAGTAGTTTTCAGTTTCCCAACTTATATCTGTGCATTTGATTTTTGTTTCCTAAATTAAAAACTTGACACTGTTAAATATCATTCTGCCATTTGCAACCCCTTTATTGAGCTTTATTTCAGATTGCAACAGCCTTATCTAATTCCTCCAGCTCTTTATCCAAACAATTAATGAAAATACTGAAGAGCAGAGGGCTAACAAATAATCATTTGATGTGCTATTTGATACCTCTCTCCAATTTGGTGAGGAAAAATTATTGAGCATTCCCTCAGTGTAGGGGTCCCCAACCTGTGGGCCATGGCCTGCTAGTGAGCCATGAGAGTTTTGCAACCGGGCCATGAAACTGACTGGTGAGTGTGCATACGCGCATCCTCGCATGAGCAGCCGGTGAGTGCATGAGCGCATACTCCATTTGCATGAGCAGCAGGACCATATACATGCCACTCACATAAATGGAGTTGCACACGATTGTAGACTTGCCGACCTCTTGCACAGAACCATTCCTGTCCTGTCCCCCCTGCCAGTCCACAAAGATGGAAATGTTGGGGAATTCTGCCTTAGTATAAATTTTGAAGTGAAAAGTTTCTACCTAATTGCCATGTTATAAAGCCACTTAACTAACCCTAATGATCCTATCAGTGAATACTGTGTCAACTGTTGAACTCAAGATATATATACTACAATTACAGAATCCCCCAATCCTGCTAACCCTAAGAAACTTACCCAGGCAAAATATAATATTAATCTGGAAAGATTTGTTCTTGACAGACCCATGATGATTTCTGATATTAGCACATTGTTTTCAAATACTTACAGACTGATCTATTTCTGACCTTCCCTAGAATCTTCCCAAGTACAATGGTAATGTCAGACAGACAACTCCTTCTTTTCCTTTTGGAAGATACGGATAATATTTGCTTTCTTCAGCCATGTAGGACTTAATCAGATCTCTAGGATTTAAAAAATAATGCCTAAGGGCTTGCCCATTAGAAAGCTCCTTTGCTAAAATTTTAGAATCTTAGAGATTTAAACTAATTCATAATGAAGATATATTCAGCTGCTATCATTGTCAAGCTTAAGTCCTGCAATTTAGACTTGCTCTTCACAGTTTCCTGGCGGATCACACTGCTTTATGCTGGAGGAAACCGAAGCAAAATAGATGAATAGCAATATCATTTATTTATTTGTTTATACTGCCCACCTAAAGTAGGAAGCCAAAAGATAACTGGAATAACAGGCAAGTTTGGCCTTGGAGTACAAAATGAAGCAGGGCACAGGCTGATAGAATTTTGTCAAGAGAATACGATGGTCATAGCAAACACTCTTTTTCAACAACCCAAGAGACGGCTCTACACATGGACATCACCAGACGGTCAACACAGAAATCAGATTGACTATATGCTCTGCAGCCAAAGATGGAGAAGCTCTATACAGTCAGTAAAAACAAGACCAGGAGCTGACTGTGGCTCGGACCATGAGCTTCTCCTTGCAAAGTTTAGGCTTAAACTGAAGAAAGTAGGGAAAAGCACTAGGCCACTCAGGTATGAATTAAATCATATCCCTGTTGAATATACAGTAGAGGTGACAAATAGATTTAAGGAATTAGATCTGATCGACAGAGTGCCTGAAGAACTATGGACAGAGGTTCGCGACATTGTACAACAGGTAGCAACCAAAACCATCCCAAAGAAAAAGAAATGCAAGAAAGCAAAATGGCTGTCTGAGGAAGCTTTGCAAATAGCTGAGGAAAGGAGGGAAGCGAAAGGCAAGGGAGAAAAACATAGATATGCCCAATTGAATGCAGAATTCCAGAGAATAGCTGGAAGAGATAAGAATGCCTTCTTAAATGAACAGTGCAAAGAAATAGAAGAAAACAATAGAATAGGGAGGACCAGAGATCTTTTCAAGAAAATTGGAGAGATGAAGGGAATGTTTCATGCAAAAATGGGCATGATAAAGGACCAAAATGGCAGGGACCTAACAGAGGCAGAAGAGATTAAGAAGAGGTGGCAAAATTACACAGAAGAACTATACAAGAATGAGCTTAACGTCCCAGATAATCACAATGAGGTGGTCACTGACCTCGAGCCAGACATCCTAGAATGTGAAGTGAAGTGGGCCTTATAAAAGCTGAGCAACAACAAAGCTAGTGGAGGTGACAGTATTCCAGCTGAGCTATTCAAAATCTTAAAAGACAATGCAGTAAAAGTGCTACACTCAATTTGCCAGCAAATTTGGAAAACTCAGCAGTGGCCACAGGATTGGAAAAGATCAGTTTACATTCCAATTCCAAAGAAAGGCAGTGCCAAAGAATGTTCAAACTATCGCACCATTGCACTCATTTCTCATGCTAGTAAAGTCATGCTTAAAATCCTACAAGCTAGACTTCAGCAGTATGTGGATCGAGAACTACCAGAAGTACAGGCAGGATTTCGAAGAGGCAGAGGAACTAGAGATCAAATTGCCAACATACGCTGGATCATGGAGAAAGCTAGGGAGTTCCAGAAAAACATCTACTTCTGCTTCATTGACTATGCTAAAGCCTTTGATTGTGTGGATCATAACAAACTGTGGCAAGTTCTTAAAGAGATGGGAGTACCAGACCATCTTATTTGTCTCTTGAGAAACCTATATGCGGGTCAAGAAGCAACAGTGAGAACTGGACATGGAACCACTGATTGGTTCAAAATTGGGAAAGGAGTCCGGCAAGGCTGTATACTGTCGCCCTGCCTATTTAACATATGCAGAGCACATCATGAGAAAGGCAGGGCTAGATGAATCAAAAGTTGGAATTAAGATTGCCGGAAGAAATATCAACAACCTAAGATACGCAGATGATACCACTCTAATGGCAGAAAGTGAAGAAGAACTAAAGAGCCTCTTGTTGCGGGTGAAGAAGGAGAGTGCAAAACTTGGGTTGAAACTTAACATTAAGAAAACCAAGATCATGGCATCCGGCCCTCTCAATTCCTGGCAAATAGGTGGGGAAGAAATGGAGGTAGTGACAGATTTTATTTTCCTGGGCTCCAAGATCACTGCAGATGGGGACTGTAGCCAAGAAATTAAAAGACGCTTGCTCCTGGGGAGGAAAGCCATGGCAAATCTAGACAGCACACTAAAAAGCAGAGACATCACCCTGTCAACAAAAGTGCGTATAGTGAAGGCTATGGTCTTCCCTGTTGCAATGTATGGCAGTGAAAGATGGACCATAAGAAAGGCTGAGCGCCAAAGAATTGAGGCCTTTGAACTATGGTGCTGGAGAAGACTCCTGCGAGTCCCTTGGACTGCAAGGCGATCAAACCGGTCAGTCCTAGAGGAGATCAATCCCGACTGCTCTTTAGAAGGCCATATCCTGAAGCTAAAACTCAAATACTTTGGCCACCTAATGAGAAGGAAGGACTCACTGGAGAAGAGCCTAATGCTGGGAAAGATCGAGGGCAATAGAAGAAGGGGACGACAGAGAATGAGGTGGCTGGATGGAGTCACTGAAGCAGTAGGCGTGAGCTTAAATGGACTCCAGAAGATGGTAGAGGACAGGAAGGCCTGGAGGAATGTTGTCCATAGGGTCGCGATGGGTCGGACACGACTTCGCAACTAACAACAACAACAACAACTGCCCACCTTACTATTCAGAGTGACTCTTAGCAGCTTATAATAATATAGAAGCTTAAATAGAGAAGCATTTATAGAATTAAAATTTGCAATAATTAAATGTTAAAAAGAGTTTACATCAGAGTTACCTTGAGGTAAGATGGGTGGCCTATAAATTTTATAAATAAATAATAAAATACAACAACATGGATGGTTCAGGGGTGGGCTTTTGTCTCTCAGTCAATCAATCATTTCCAGGGTAGCTATACTTCTGGTATGCTTTTGTACAACATACTGATGATTTCAGGTGTATTTAACCATTATAAAAATGATGTTAAAATCAATAGAAAAATCTCCTTTGACTCAAGGTTTATTCCTGGTGACTTAAGAGTTCCCCATAGTTTTACTGACATTAGTACTGATATGACTGGCCACAGTCTTTTTCCAGGATATTTGTTCAACTTCACAGTCTTGCCATTAGCTCTGGATTTTCCTGGATCATCCAAGTACTAGCTATGTCTGACTTTGCTTCCATTGATGCCATCTGCCAGCAAATATAGGAAGAGTTTTTGGGTGGCAGGGTGGTAATCATGGCAATATCAGAGAAAGGTAATAGAACAATTTCTATTTTGAACATAAAATTTAAAAAAAGGAAAACTAAAAATTCTGGGATATTTCTGGCCCTTTCATTCTCTGCACCAGGACAAATAAACTATGGTCACAGTATCCCCACAATCACATGATCATAATTACTTTATTTATTTATTTAAAAAAATTATTGGCCACCCATCTTACCACAAGGTAATTCTGGGCAGCCTATGACATTGCAGCATCCTATCAATAGAAAAACCAGCCATAGGTTGCACATAGTGATGTGACATTGCACTTCACAATGTTGTGCAATTCACTTAACAATGGTAACCTAAAGAAAAATGTAGAAGTTCCATTGCTACATTTTACAACTGCATTGCTTAGTATAGGAAATTACTTCCCAATTACTGTCATTAAATGAGGACTATCTGTATATCTTTTCAAAGTATTATGCACATTGTTTCCAACTTATGTTTCAGTGTCCTTTGAGTTACGCCTTTTCAATTACAGTCACATGTGGAGCTGATATTTTCATAGGTGGTCCCAGAAGATTGGAGCTGGGAGGAAAGAGTTAGGAGTTTTCTGCATCTCTTTGCTGTATAATGTGGTTGTCTTCATTTTCAGTTTTCAACTGGTTGCTCAGCATCTGAGCTGACAACATAAACAGGAAGCAAGGATTTTTCTACCTGCTAAGGTCCACTGCAGATATTCTTCTGAAGTTCTTCCTTTTTTTTTCATCCTGTACATTAAGTTCTAGACTAGCCTCAGTAACTCACTGCCTCCCTTTTATTTAATAAAGTGTAATTCCTGTCCACCATGAAAGATAATACACAAACATTATAGTTATACAATCCCACTCTCATAGATTATAGTACAGTATAGGTTTTTTGGATTTTTAGGCTGGTGCCTTAACCACTACACAAACTGGCTCTCTTATAAACCCCTTACACAAACACTTCACTCCAGCTTCCCAGGGCAGATCCTCTATCCTTATAGACAGTGTAGGAAGAGAGCAGTGTTCATTTATACTAGCAAAAACATCAAAACGAATCGGATAGTAGCTTTTGCCTCCAACAAATTTTATTCAAAAGCATCAGGTTTTTCCCCCCGAAAAGTTCATAAAATCCTTAGCCCTTGAATAAAATGTGTCAGTCGGAAAAGGAGCTAGGCTGCCCTGATTTCCCCCCCCCCCTTCTATCCTTACGCCATCTCTGTTATTACGAATTGCATTTAGAATGAAAATTATTAGCCTGGGATTGCTGATGGCGCTTTCAATACCCTTTTCTGATCGCTCTGCAACGGTCTGAATAGGACAGGGGTAGGCAACCTTGGCTCTTTTATGACTCATGGACTTCAACTCCCAGAATTCCTGAGCCAGCATAGCTGGCTCAGGAATTCTGGGACTTGAAGTCCATGAGTCATAAAAGAGCCAAGGTTGCCTACCCCTGGAATAGGAGAAAAGAAAGCATGTGTATTCGCGCGCGCGTGCGTCTTTCTTTCTCTCTCTCTCTTCCCGTTTCCAGCGTTCAGGATGGTTAACAGAAAGGAGGATAATACGGTACTATGACACTGCCCTAGCCCTAATACGAACGCTTTCTGACAGGAAACGAAGGGTAGCGCGGATTCCGTTTTATCTTTAAGCCTTGCTCCGCCCCTCATTCCTCGGTTACCGTGGCAACCCCCAAAGTGGAGAGGGAGGCGGAGAGTTGCGATCGCGGTTCTCCCTCTCGAGGCTCCGTCTCGGTCGTTTGGCATCTATCTCCTTTAGGGGAGAGTGCGGTCCCTGCCTCCCCCAAAGTCGGGTCCATAATGAGCACCTGCAGCTGGGAAGAGAGCTGCTTGCGTTTGTGTGAGGGAAGGAATAAGTCAGTTAAATGCAGTACTTGGGCCAGGGGAGACGCATGGTAGGAATAGTGGATTAATGGAATACAGTAAGCCATGGTTTGAGTAATCGTGGTTAAACATGCAGCAAAAACAGCCCCAGTCATCTTCTGACCTTGTTCCTCCTTTAAGTCCATGGCCCTGAAATTCTAATTAAAGTCAGACTTGTGGGATAAATGGAATAAGGATGAAATCTGAAAACCACCTTTTCTTTTGTCTGCACTCAAATTCATTGGTTTTATAGCTCATCTATGTCTCTTGGAGCAAAAGGCAAACTCTACAGCATTTCTTCTTCAATATCCCTGTAAGATCAGTTAGGGAAAAAGATGTTGACCATCCACAGGCCACTCAGTGAGCTTTCCTGATTGAGTGTGGACTTCGTTGGTAGTCTCTTCAATTCTAGTCTGTAGAAATGTTGAAGCCCAGGAAAATGGAGACTGAGGGGACAGCCTCATGGCCTTCTGAAGTTTTGGATTCACTTCTTAACATTTCTAGTTAAGATGGCCAGTGGCAAGGAATGATGAGGTTGTAATCCTAACATTTTGCAGGTTTTGGTTCCTTGCTTCTAAGGAAGTCTGGTTGGCATGAATGTCCAAAGACATTTTTTTTTCTCCTGGTAAACTACCAAGTCTGGATCTGTAGATTGTATAGTTTTTATTATTTGCTGTTTTGTATCTTTTCCTGGTATTCTGGTGAAAAATACATTTTCATATTTGTTATCTTTCAAGCAGTGGTTCTCATATGCTTTGTTTGCACACTAAACTAAAAACCCTGATTAAGAAATCACAGTGACTGTCTTCATACAACACTTTGAGTTAAGTAACTATCACATTGTGCTGAAACAGGATGGTTTGATTTGTAGCATTGTAAGATATAAGGCAGTTTAGTTTTAGAATAGAATAGTTTATTAATTGATTAATCTTGCAACCTTATTGTAGGAGGACAGCACCCACCCCCCAGAGAAAGAAATATTTTGGGGAATATTAAAAAGGCAGAAAAGCAGGCCCAGTTTTTCTTAATAGCACCCAGTAGAAACTCAGGAAACCACCTTTTAGAAATACAGATTTGATAATCCCATTCAAAAAGACTGAGGCCCCATTCATGAGCAAATATTACCTGCAGAAATCCATTCAAGACAGGACCTTTTGAAATCCCTTGCAGCAAAACCGATAACTAACAATAGCAGAGTGATGGGATTAGAACCAGGAACCCCTCACCCATCCAACACAGGACATAGTCATCAGCCACAGCCACAGGGAAGCAGGACATAATAGGCTTAACCCACCACCATTAGAATACTAAAAGGGCACACTGAAACTCAGGTCAAA
This sequence comes from Vipera berus, assembly GCF_964194415.1. NCBI lineage: Eukaryota > Metazoa > Chordata > Lepidosauria > Squamata > Viperidae > Vipera > Vipera berus. The sequence continues at coordinate 23,146,790 of NC_138204.1, forward strand.
CTTCATGCCACAGGAACAACTCCAAACACAAAAGCCCAAGAAGGTATGAAAACCTACCACTCCCAGCAACATGTGGTCAGCTGCTCCAGAGCCACATGTCTTGTGGTTCTGCTCTTCAATAAACTACAAACTTCTTTCTAAAACAGTCTCTATTTTGTTTATTCCCAGCTTGGACTGGACCCTGATGAAGATTTTTCTTTCAACATTATCAATAAGTTAAAAGGAAAATAATGTACATAATCAAGTTCCAGAATAGTTGGAAGCTAATATAGTGATAAAATACATATGTGATAATACAATAAGTTAGTAATCTTATAAATTAATCTCCCTTATGGTATACCCCAATTTGTTCAATGTATTAGCTCAACTCTCTTAAGAGTCCCCGGGTAGCCCTACCCATTATGGCTTTTATGCTGTAATGGCGGGTTGGAGGGAATCAAATACCTCCCGTGGACCAACAGGCCTGGTGAGTGGCAGCTGGCTCCCCAGTATCAACTGAAGGCGGAGACCATATTGGTTGGAACGGCTTCAGAAGAACAGCACACGGTGTGGTGGCAGCCACTTGAACAGCGTGTGCACAGCGGTGTAGAAAGCAAAGGGAAGACTACTATACTATATATTTCCCAGGAAAATCATGTTAATGGCAGCAAAACCTAACAATGGCCCCGAGTACGGGCACCCCTTAAATGGGGCAGGGGTGCTAAGAATCTCCAGGCTCGCTAGAAGCATGATAAACCCAAAACTTGGGTTGAAAAAGCATTTAATAAAATAAGACAGAGCAAACTATTAGAAATCCTGAAACAAGGGAGACTAGATGACAAAGACATCCAAATCATAAAGAATCTATATTGGCATCAGGTAGCAAATGTGAGGCTAGGCCAAAAATACTCAGCTGATGCAGAAATATGAAGAGGGGGTCAGACAGGGATGTATTCTGTCTTCACTGTTGTTCAATATCTACTCTGAGTCAATCTTCAACGACACACTGGAGAACATCGATGCTGGCCTCAAAATAAACAGTGCTTGAATCAACAATTTAAGATAAGCTGGCAATACAGTTCTGCTTGCCAGTAAGCATGAAGACCTTCAGTTCCTCATCAACAGAGTCACAGAAATATCTGAAAAATACGGCTTGAATCTTAACATCTCAAAAACCAAGATCATGGTCGTCAGCAAACAACCCGTTAATTTACCACCAATAAATTCGGAAGGAATGCCATTAGAAAAAGTTGAAAGGGTCATGCATCTCGGTTCTAATTTACATGAAAGCTGGGAGATGATCTCTGAAGTAAAGACAAGGACAGAAAAAGCTCGAACAGCATTCTTCAAAATGAAAAAGGTCTTCTGCAGTCATGACATAAGCCTAAGACTGAAAATCAGGCTTGTCAGATGTTATATTTTTTCTATCCTGCTCTATGGAATAGAGAGTTGGTCTCTGACAGAAGGCCACCTGAAGAGACTAGAAGCATTTGAAATGTGGATTTACAGGCGGCTGTTACATATAAGCTGGGTTGACAAGATCAGAAATGAGGAGGTGATAAGCCGCCTGGGAAAGCCAAGGGAAATCATCAAAACAATTAAAAAACGAAAGTTAGAATATTTCGGACATGTGATGCGACACCCAGAAAAATTCGGCATACTCCATTTAATCCTCCAGGGAAAGATTGAAGGCAAATGAGGTCCAGGCAGAAGAACATCATGGCTTCAAAATCTAAGGGACTGGTTAACTCAACAGAATTTTTTCGTGCTGGGCCCAGTGCTCTTCAACAAAGAGGGAGTCAAGCTATTCTCCAAAGCACCCGAAGGCAGGACAAGAAGCAATGGATGGAAACTAGTCAAGGAGAGAAGCAACCTAGAACTAAGGAGAAACTTCCAGACAATTAGAACAATTAACCAGTGGAACAGCCTGCCTCCAGAAGTTGTGAATGCTCCAACACTGGAAGTTTATAAGAAGAGACTGGACAGCCATTTGTCTGAAATGGTATAGGGTTTCCTGCCTGAGCAGGGGGTTAGACTAGATGACCTCCAAGGTCCCTTCCAATTTTGTTGTTGTTGTTGCTATTATTATTATTATTATTATTATTATTATTATTATTATTATTATTATTATTATTATTATTAAAAAAACAGGATCGTCAACATGATCGCCAACGTCCAGTAATGGATATGGCACAACAAGAAGAAGATTAGCTCAATTGCCTTAATTAAAAGTTAGCAGTTCTTCTTACAATGTATACATTAGACCCCAGGAGGAAATAAAATAATCTATAATTTGGTGCAGATTGGAAAATAGTTTGGTGCTTAGCCAACCAACTTAAAGATTTGTTTTTAGCCAATAACCGCATGTCAGTTTGAGCACTGATATCTAGGTGTCTGTGTTTAAAACGTCTCTTGCCTGGGAAGCTGTTGAGAGTAAATGCTGTGTAGAAAACCTATACTGTGTAATAACTTTGATAAATCTGCTCATCCAGGAATTGGGCTCAGCCATAGTTGTCTGTTCTGCTAAGCATCTTTTGGAAAATCATACAGGGTCCATAAAGTGGATCTTCTGCTGGTATATGAAAACTTTAATTATTAAATGACTGTATGGAATGGATATCTGTTTCTACCCTGACTGCAGGGGCAGAGTACTTATCAGTTCCCAATAAGCATCTTAAAAATTGGGTCAACTTGTTCAGGAAGGATAAAACCCAGCTATTCTACACTATAGGTCAGCATTGGGAGTTTGGTTTTAATTTAGTACAAGTAGTCCTTGATTTATAACCATTCATTCAGTGACATTTCAAAGTTACAGTGGCACTAAAAAAAGTGACATGGCCTTTTTTTCACACTTACTGTACAACTGTTGCATCATATGTATATAGTCATGTGATCAGAATTCAGAGGCTTGGCAATTGGCTCCTATTTATGACAGTTGCAGTGTCCAAGGGTCATGTGATCACCTTTTGCAACCTTCTGACAAATAAAGTCAATGTGGAAGCCAAATTCACTTAACAACCATGTTACTAACTTAACAGCTGCAATGATTCAGTTAACCAATATGGCAAGAAAGGTTGTAAAATGAGGCACAACTCACTTAACAAACATAACTTAGCAACTCATTTAACTTAGTCTCACTTAGCAACATAAATTTTAGGCTCAATTGTGGTCATGATTTGAGGACTACCCGTATTGCAGCTTGTAGACCATAGTTTGATTTAGTTTGTTGTATGAACATAACTTTAGTCAAACAGGGAACCTAGAGCTCATGGAAAATTGCTGTTTAAGACTTTTAGGTATATGTAGTAATTGAACTACCTTTCCATTCTATTTTAAAACTAAATTATAGGCCCTGAGTCCCTTGTAATGGCTTCGTTGTTTTTTCTCTCATTACCAAAATTAGTTGTCTGTGAGTCAATTTCTTTGGCTATTTCCAGTTCTGAAACCAGTTCCAATCAGTGCTAGATTATGCAGTTCACTAATGTTTAAATTCTTTTTATAGTTCCTTCTTTTCCTGGAATAATCTTTTTCTGTCTTTGATCAGCTTTGTTTTAGCAGTTCACTATTACCTTAGTTTTCTCTGATCATGTGACAGGCCAGTGTCATAGGTTCTATACAATACTTCTTATTTCTGTTCTTTGGTACATACCCTTGCTTCTGTGTTCAACTTTTCCATCTTCAAGTTATGTTTATTCAAAATGCTTTATGATTTTTTTTAGGGCAGAAATAGGCAATATTTTTGGATTACAGGTTTATCTGGAAGTTTGAGAATAAGTTATAATGTCTTAAAATGGCTGCTAGGGATTGCTTTTTCATAAACAATGAAAAGGGCAGTTACAAAACATCAGTTTATTAGATGTTACTTCCTGGTTTCTTTCTGTTTTGTTTTTTGATTCTCTTTACATTTCCCACCCTGTCATTGGCAGTCAGGTTGGCACAATTTCAAACAAAGCAATAAACTGAAACCATTGATAGTTTTATTTCCTAAAAGTACTTGTGGGACTTCTGTAAGAGTCAGAGGCATTGTTGTAAATACTGTAAGGTTTGCTTTGCAGCATGCTGGCTTCTCATTTAGGAAACAATCATATAAAATAGCTAAAGTAATGAGCAGCAGCGATGGGATAATAGAAATCTCATAGGCACTACATTGATCACTTGCATAAAGGTAACAATTAACCATTTTTTCCTCTGCAAGAGGAAGAAATATATAATTTGTATTGTTTCCTAAATATTTGAAATAAATTTATCTGCTTTTTGAGTCTGAGTACTTGCATATGTGAGTTATTGTCAAATACTTATGAGCGTAAACAATTATTCTCTATTTGCTGAATAGCCATTTATTTTATATATATATATGAACAACCATGAGTTCAAATCCATCCTTAGCTATAAAAGCCAGCTGGGTGCCTTGGGCCACTCATACTCTTTCAGCCCAACCCACTTCACAGAGTTGTAGGGGAAATAGGAGGAGGAGGAGGTATTAGGTATATTCGTCACCTTGAGTTATTTGTAAAAAATGATAAAGTTGGGATACAAATAAGTAACAAACAAAGTTAGCTAAGCACCTCCCAAGTTAGTACTGTAGTAGCTATTCCACAAATCAATTGAACAATGCATAAATTGAGCTACATTAATGAAAAGAAGCCTTTGTTTCCATTAGCTGCCTTTATAGATATATATGTACATTTGCATATGCTCAGGGATATCCCCTAGCAACTTGTATCAGTATCCATTTTCCCCAAAGATTAAAATATAGCTTGAGAGGTGAAATTTGAATCACAAGAGAATTGTGCAGTACAGGTAATCCTCGACTCACGACCACAATTGTGCCCAAAATTTCTGTTGCTAAGTAAGACATTAAGTTAAGTGAGTTTTGCCCCATTTTACGACTTTTCTTGCCTCAGTTGTTAAGTGAATCACTGCAGTTGATAAGTTAGTAAGCCATTTGTTAAGTGAATCTGGCTTCCCTGTTGACTTTGCTTGTCAAAAGGTCGCAAAAGGTGATCACATGACCTTGGGATACAGCAACGGTCATAAATATGAACCAGTTGCCAAGCATCTGTATTTTGACCACATGAGGATCATGAGGATTCTGCAAAGGTCTTAACTATGAAAAACGGTCATAAGTCACTTTTTTCAGTGCCATTGTAACTTTGAACAGTCACTAAATGAACTATTGTAAGTCGAGGACTTCCTGTATAAACTCTCCCTAGCATGAAAGCTCCAGACCAAATTAAGCCCTTTCTCATTTAAACAACCTGCTTTTATTCTTAAAAAAAACCCACAAAGACTTTAGATATGCATAACATTTCCATCTATAAACCAGTATCCTGGTGGGTCCATATAAGTATATATTTTATCACTACATAAGTAGGATGACAAATTGAATCCTATGTGCTATATCACTCCCTTTTTATATTCTTCATAACTTTCCTTTATGTGATGAACTTAACTTTTACATTAAAGTCAGAATTTAATTATCTAAAAAGGACACCATTAAGAGTTATACTAGTTTCTTGGAGTACCACAGCAACAGACTAATCAATTTGCTTGAATCTAAGGATTTAGACTCAAGGCTTTTAACAGTTTAATCCATATATGTTTCTCAAACACTTTTAAGGAAAAAGAATGAAAGCTGACTGTGATTACATAAAAATATTTTTCTTTATAAGCAAGGAAAGTTAACCTTTCCACGCTATCAAAAATTAGTTTACATAATTTTTAATAACCCAAATACTCATTAATGTTCTCAGTTGTTGGCTGAGATGATTGCATAAATACTGTTAGATCTGAAATGTATTTCTATCAGCACTTGGGGAAAATAAATGGACTATTGATCCAGGTTGAAAGTAACTCTCTGAATTGTGCTACTCGGCATCTACTGGGTTTTGTTAGAATTAAAGCAAGGTGTAAGGCCCTGAGTGGGGCACACATAACTGGAGGTGACTGATAAGAGGTAAGACAATCTCATCTCTGCCCTATCTGTCTCTTGGCTCCTGTTTTAGCAGTTTTTAATAATATTTTAATGTTGATTTATTTTAATCTTTTAATTTTTTTTACTTGTTTCTATAATTTGTAAGCTGCCAGAATAACGTAGTAGGGTTGACAGGTGGCATAGAAATTTAATAAATAAATAAAATAAAAATATGCCCCTTCTAAAATGGCTTTTAATGTCTAATCCAGTGTTTTTCAGCTTTCACAACTTTTAAGTTACATGGACTTCAACGGCTAGATGGGGAATTAGATCAGTGTTTCTCAACTGTGGCAACTTTAAAATACATGCACTTTGTGAGAAACACTGATCTAATCAATAATTTGAAAAAATCTGCCATGTTTTGATGATCAGTACTACATTACAAATACTAGACTTTAATTTTTAGTTTGGAAAGGCCAATTTTACTTTTAATATTTCTTGGTTGACGTTCCCAGATGTTAATATAGTATAAAACTGCAGAATCTTCTGAAACTTCTACCAAAAATATTTTAGTATTTGATGCCACGATCCTATTTGTTTGGCATTAAACAAATATAATTAATTACACCTAAAAAGCCTTTCTCGTGATACTTTTCAATTAATATTACCTGGTTCACTTGTGATTGGTTACCTTCCAGGTCCTCTGCAGGTTAGTACAACTAATTTATATGGTCTACCCAGAGTACCTAATGAATTAAATTGATTTCCAAAAGGCATGTAGATAATTTCCCAGTTCTTTTATGGTCACCCTGGTGGCCTCTTTTGGCGGGCTGATCTCTGAGGTCCCATTGGTTTATCAAGACCCTTTGGGGAGGTAAAGCATCAGAAACAATGACTGGAATGCTAGTGGAAGAATTCTAAAAGCAAATCCAATTGAGCATGGGTATGGATCCTGCAGCAATAAGAGGGATGTTGTGTGCTTAACTCCTCCTACCTTAATGCATCAAATGGCTGTATCCAGAAGCCTTGCTTGTTGTGGATACCTTCTTCTGAAGAAGCTATCTCTGGATCCAAAGAAGCTAAATAACTACCAAGTTATCGGCAGCTGGGTAAAGTCGCTGAGATAGTAGTGATGGAGCACTCTGGATGAAGTGAATATCTGGACTCTTTAGGGTCAAGATTCAGGACCTTAAAGAATACCCAGAAACTAGTTGGTCCAAAATTTGCACTGACTATATTGTAGCTAAATTATTTTAAATCCATTGTTCATGGTGCATCTCTTTTTACTTACATTGATTAGGCATGACATATTCCCAGGGACTAGGAGGCTGGCCATATACAATCTCAATATACAAGAAAGGGAACAGTGAAGACCCAACTAACTATAGACCCATCAGTTTACTAAGTGTGCTAGGTAAACTATAAACTAAGAATCTAAATTAGAAGTTTTAAGACAGCATAAGATCAGAACAAGAATAAGCTGGATTCCAAAAGTGCTCCACCATGGATCACATTTTTTAATTGTACCATGTTATACATAAGTACTTGTACAAATTAAAGTCTCTCTTGTGCATGACCTTTCTTGTCTTTTAAGGCTGGATTAATTCCATTTCATGGATAATCCTGTGGGAAAGGCTTCAGGACACAAATATTGACAGATATCTTTGTTCTCTAATTTAGAAAAGCTATTTGGATACCTTAAAGAGAGGTGTGACTTGCCTGGGTAGCTATTCAGACTCATAAGCATAGAGAGAGAGGCTGTTTAATTTTTATATTAGCTTCATGATGATGGCTTAAATCATCCTGACTTCTATGTTTCTAACATTTCTGGCACAGAATCCCTTTTTCTCTATATGGATGATGCACCAGTCATCTTGCATACTCCCATTGGACTTAGAAGGGCCATAAAGGAAAAAAGAAATAAGCCGAATGCAAGTTACAAAAAATCTATTTTTTTTGTACTGTATTCACAAGACAGCCACAGCAATACAGATGGATAATAAATAAAATAAAAATTTACAAAAAATCTATTTTTTTTGTATTCACAAGACAGCCACAGCAATACAGATGGATAATAAATAAAATAAAAATGAACAGGTGTGTACCTTCACGTATTTGGGAGAGTACACTTTTATGTACAGAAGATTTGGAAAGGCTCCCAGGAATGCATAGCTCTAGCAGCTTTAAAATTATCAGTGTTTTTTTACAGGTTCTTTTACATTAAATGAAGGGAATTAATATTTCAGCATTAAAATGGTTTGAAGCTAAAACCTTTGCTATTCAGAGCCCAGGTAGAACTTTATATAAAGGAAAGCATACTGAAACTCATACAAACAAAACTTTTAAGGTCCACCTTACTGCCCCAACACAGTATTCAGACTCAAGAGGTAAGGTCATAATATATTAGCTGAAGATTGCTTTCCTATATTAGAAATAGAGGATTTTGTTTGAGACTATCTTTTATTTACCTTTCATGTTCTGTAAAAATGAAGCAGTAATGTTAAAAAAAAGATAGATTGGAGATATATTTAGTGTAGATCTAAGAACCCACATGCAGACAGTTCAGCATCTGTCAGGGGTCAGTCTTGGTAAGCATGTTTTATGGGGTAAACTCTTGAAAGAAGCCCACCAATGACTTGGTTTCTCATGAAAATGATAAGGCACGTCTCCAATCCTGTTTAAACTCTCTTCAAAAATTCAGTTCATAAATTCATCTAAAATGTTAATTTACTTTTCTAAATGCAGTTAGTTTTGTGAATTTTTATGATTCAAAGCATAGGAATTTGTGATTTAAATGTTACCAAAATAAACCACAGTGAACATAATATTCGAACAAACAATTATGGAACACAAAACATTTTGTTCTACAGGGAAAGGTCATCTTCTGGGCACATTACCAAGCAAATGACAGCTTTATCATTTCACACTAGTTGCAATGCTTTACAATTAAATAACTTCACTCCCTAAAAATGCATCAAGAAAATATGCTAAAACAATATGGCTATTTCCCCTGGATGTTTTTTTAAAAAACAGTATGCATTTAAGCATAAACTGATGCTATAAGTATAGGAAGCTTTACCCATGAATTATAAGAGATTATAAAAAGTAACACACCATTAACATTTCTAACAATACTCTTAATTATTATATGGTCAGTAATTACAATGGTTAAGAGAGCTTATTTATGTTGGGAATGAATCTTATTTCTCCATGGCTAAGGCAGCATAGATGGCCATTCAAGCAAGACATGAACATCAGAAATGCCTATTAGGTTGGATTGGAATTGCTAATATATTTTGTTCTTAAATTATATGTTTTTAAAATGTACACTGTTCTGAAAGCTAATTTGATTGAACAGATATTTAGCCTGCATGAATGTAAAATATTCACAGTTTAAATGTTGACTACGCATTCGCTGTTGGTTGTAGGTTGTTTTTTTCTCTGTCCAAGACCATAGAGCTTGATTTCTGAGTAATCATATTAAGGATCATATTGGGAAATATATCTACAAATAAAAAAATCATAGAAGAAAAAATAAATTTGCTAGATTTTAAGATGAAACTTTTAGACATTGTAGAAATTGAGTTCTCGTGCGATTTCAGTATGCTACTTATCATTTCATTTGGTGCACAGCAAGCTTCACACTTCAACTAATATTTTTAGATTCAATTTAAAGAGGCTTCTATATAAATGCTAGCCTATACACCTAGCTAGTCTTATACTATATAAGTTTATAATGTTCCAGTGATTTAGATCATTCTCTGAGCAGTTTACAAATGTCAGCATGTTGCCACCAACAATCTGGGTCCTAATTTTACTAACCTCAGATGGATGGAAGGCTGAATCAATCTTCAGCCCATCAGGATCAAACTCCTGACTGTGGGCAAAATTAGCTTACAATACCGCATTCTAACCACTGTTCTACCACCAGAACTCCAATCCTGAATGTAATTTCAATATATTTTCCTTCCGTAGAATCCAAGCCGTGTGTTTAGTTTACAATAATTTTGTTACAACTTGTGCCTTGAGATCACATCTGAGATTTTGGAATATTCTGATGAATAGCAGACTTATAATGAGAAAAAATATATAGAGAACTGCATTAGATCTTGGCTACAAATGCTTGTAGTAAAGGCACAGAGGTACTGTCACATGAAAATGTAGACAATCCCTGATATTGTTTAAACTTCAAGTCTTGGTTCCTGAAGAGTTTCAGCTCCTATATAGAGTATATACAACTAATTAACTCTTACCTTTTATCCTATCAACTGATTTTAAATTACAATCTTGTCTGTTAGAAATAGCGAACTTTCTGTGAATCATTTTTTATAATCCAGTATTTGCAAATATTGTTTAGAACATAACAAAACAAGCTTAAGGCACAGGGCCACCTTTTATTTAACATTTGATAGTACATAAAACATCCATCTGTGCAATCAAGTGTAATGACACAGGACAGTATGATATTCCATTTATATTGCTCCCATGCTGCAGATTTTTTTACTTAATTCAAAGAAACAAGGTGTACACGCACGCACACACACATACAAAATGTTTGCATTTCAAGGATATTTTAGGTAACATACATTTTAAAATATTTCAGTTTAATTTTCTAGAATTTAAAAAAGGAAATTAAATTTCTGAAGTGTACAGGGATAGAAGAGATTGTAGGCTAAGTTAAACAGTTAATTTTCATAGCAATACAATAGCTGAACTATGATCTTCTATAAGGATGTAATTCTAGCCACAGAACAAATTGACTCCATGGGATAAAAGGCCACATCTATTTCCTAAAATTTTTTATTACTGATAAATCTTAGAGTATTCTGCTTTGAGAGGGAGTTTTCCATTTTCTTTTATTTGAAATTAGTAACATAAATCACTTTACATGAACACAAGCGTTCATGATTACGATGAAGATATAACCAGTGTCCTATTTGTAACAAGTCCAGAAGCACATATATATGTGACTAGAGAAAGCAACATCTGACAAGAAGTACAATGAAAAATAATCAGAAGGGTTTTTTTTTAAAGCAAAACGGCTAAGAAGATTAAGGTTCTATCAAATGAAATGATTATATAAATAAATTTCCATCAAAAAGATTAAAAATGCTCATTCTACAGCAAAATGGGTATTATGAGGTCAGCAGATAAAAATCTTAAAACAAATTGATATACAGATGACAAATGAAGAAAATAATCAAATCTGGAATAGCATTTTGCACTAAAATGTTTGATACAAATCCCCCCCCCATTTCACATAATAAAAGAACGATTTCATCTATATGGTAACATCTAAATACACGTGAATTTATTGAATGCTACTGATAAATTTTTAAAAAATGTAAGTCACTTGTTTGTCACAGGAACATGGTCAGGAGGCAAGGCAAGGTAATTTCACAATGGACTGTGAGGCAGCTATTTTGACTTCCAAACCATTTTTAACTCTTATTAGTACTTTTAAGTGTCAAATATTATTAACAAGTATGGCAAATCGTAAAAAACAATAGCTTGTTATAATTAAGGTACTTAGAATGGAGAATGTAATAGACACAGTCAGTCTGTGTCCACATAAAACAGACATCTTTGGCACTTCTGCTATTTGTGCTCCCAGTGATGAATCTATAAATATTACATTGTGAAATGTTTATGGTACCTAGTTGTCAAAAAAAACAACAACCCAAAATCTGATGCCTAGAATACCCCCGATTGCAATGTTAAGGCAATTCATTTTCTCTATGGCAATGTAGCCATGCTGGCTTTAGTTAGCAATCCAAAAATCTGAAAGTGCTAGGAAAGGGAAAACTACTGTACGTGTAGCATGAGCTGGAAAAATATGCAAGTTATATTTTTGAATTGCAGCCCCCAACATCTTTCACTTCACTTCCTATCCCTAATTTAACTGAGTAGAATTTTGTTACATTATGGCGATGCCTGCAAAGATGAGCATCAGACTAATAAGGTATATAACGAATATAATTTTAGTAATATGTAGACTATCAGCCTTCTCTGATCCGATGACCTACAAATATTTAAGACTATATTTCCTAACATCCCGTTGTTAAAGAGATATTGAGAGACTCCCAAAGATTCTATTGGTGAAGACTTCTCTATAGTCTTTACAGCATCCTTTTTCCAAAAGGCACTCCTCAGGTATTTTGGAACTATAACTCAAAATATCCCAGCTACCATAATAATAAAAAATAAAATTGATAGAAATTCTGGAAACCAGAGTCTGAGATCATAGGGATAATGGCAGGTTGATAATAGCCACTTGTAGAATTCATTTAGGTTTAAGCAATTATTGGAGCTTTTAGAAATTCAAACAAGGATGGAAAAATAATTAAATCTACATGGCCTTTATTCTTTGATTAGCAGCTGGTGCTACAAGACTTACAAACTGACAAGATTCTAATTGTTTCATTGTGAATTATAAAGTAGCCATGGAGTTCGAACTCTAGTTTCATAATTGCAGACTAATCCCACTTTAACTAAACAAAGACTACTCCAGATAACCTGAGAAAGCAGAAGACAAAATCCTTAAATAGAAATTTGAAAATAGTACAACTGTTTTAGATCTAGAAGTCTATATTCATAATGCAAAGAATCATGAACTCGATTCTATGAATCCAGTAGAACTTCTAACAGTAGGTCCAGTAAATCATGTGGCATGACATATATTTAAAAAATCCACTATGAATGTTTTCCATGCCAGGTTGCAGTGTCTACAAGGGTAATAAAAGCAATTTCCAAAACGCTGTATAGTTTTGAATTCCAATCGTTTATCTCAAGTACAATTTTTCCAAAAGAAGGAAGAAAACCTGGTTTGCTTCAGATGTTCTGGACTTGTCACCTCTAACTAGTATGGTTAATTCTGGAAGGCACCAGTTGTCCTACCCTTTTGAAAGAATTATATCAGGAGATTTTGGCACAATCAAAAATGTCCTGTTACTTAGCAAATATGTGTATTTATGCTATTACAATAAGCATCCAAGGAAAGCTATTATTTGGTAATAAAATCTTTTGGTATGATGGAGGATCAGACCAAATGGCAAAATTATATTGCAGGGCCTGGTATTTTTAATATTGTTTTCTGACAAAAATGCAGGATTTATGAATGTCTTTTTAGTATCTAACGTTACAACCTAACATTTTTTCACTCTAGGAAAATAATTTCAAAATGTTTTTAGTTCTGCAAATTAAATATTATGTAACAGTTTCATGGATCTCTAAATAAACCAGCACTTTTTAGCACCATACTGAAAAAGCATGTAGTTTCAAATATTTTTTTTACAAATACTTCAGAATCCATTAATATAAAACCAGATTTTTGGAATTAAAAAGGATTCCATTCTTCAAAATTAAGCATTAAATTATTACATGATGGGAATTGTTTGAAAGCACATTGTTGGATATGCTAAACTGAGATTTTCTCAAATTATAGTATTAACTGATGTTCTAATGACAACTCCTTTAACCAAATGGAGAGGTAATAAATAATTTGTCCTCTAACCTAAAAAGGAATTTCAAGCATTTTACTAAGGTGTATAGAAAATTTAGAAAAAAATTACATTTTATACAATGAAATAAAGTTCCAAATAAAAGACAACTGTGATTTATTAGATTCCTCCATGCTGTTCTATTAATATTACAGCATTGTAATTAAGAGGTCAGGCTATAATAAAATATCCTATTTTCAAGATGATTGTGTTAAATAAATGATTTTAAAATAATATTGTCATTGTAAGTTTGTTTTGATGAACATACACTTAAAAATATATTATTTTAACCAATGTTCTTTAGCCCAAATAGCCAAATACAGTTGTTCTATGGTCAGTGTAATGCAGATTTTCTATTTAAGGTGAGAAAGTCTTCAATTAAATCAGTGTCCTCTATATCTGTGCTCTTCACAAAAATTTTGATCTTCTTTTCCTAGGTGATATGCCCTCTTCAGATTTTATTGTTCCATTTACGAAGTTAGCTATAGTACAAAAAAAAAAGATAAACATAATATTAGGATTGGGATAGGTGGTATTAATAGCTATACACGTAATAAACAATGCTTTTATTTCAGAAGTATAAGTTAGCAAATTAAACATATTTAACACATACATTTTTTTTAATCCCATTTATATCCCGCCCTTCTCCGAAGACTCAGGGCGGCTTACAATTTAAAGCACAAATCAATGTGCTTAGCAATATTTAAGTTAGGAATGCTAATACTTTTTGTGGATTATATCAAATAATGTTTTTCTAATGGCTTCTGCTTCATCTTGCTTCTATAACCTACTCTACACAAGGAGTAGAGTGAAGTCAGTCTTTTTATGTAATATTGGATAAGGTATGGGCAATGATTAACAGGATCAGGTCTTCACATTTTTCTTACCTGAGGTTAACAGAAAACATAATTAATGGAAATGGAAGAAATCATGTGCAGGAATATATTGTTTTGTAATGACAAAATAAGGCCTTAAAGCTTGCACAAATGTAAGGTACACATTTTACTCCTAAATCTCACAAAAACATGAGTAAAGACTGGGAAAACTGTGGGTTAGCCATCACTCCTTTATGCCCACATTAGTGGATTAGCAAATAGTTGTATGCAGAAATTTAGGCATCCATGGACAAATAGTTTTAATCTGTGATTGGATGGAACCTGACACAACCTCTACAAGGTACAAAGTTAAAAATAACATCTTTTTACAAATTTGTGTGTGTGGTATTTATGTGCTGTTATTGCAGATTCAAATTAAAAAAGGGGGGCAGGTGCAGAAATTTGCATATCTTTTCAGACAACAGTTTATAATAACTCTTTTGGTAGAAATGATAGTTTCCAAATCTTTTTATTCTGGATTTTGAATATACTTCCCCACTCTCCCTTACAGAACTTTTTTAGTTCAGAAATCATCTGAGGACCACAAACATCATTCCAAAACGTATTTCTTGCCTTGAATAGTTCTGTGTAATTTCTATTTATCAGTGATTCTTATTTAGCTGAAAACATTTATAAAAAATATCTGTACAGATTCCTATATTGAGAGAATTGTGTTCAAATTCAAACCTGCTTAGCAGAGTCCATTAAACAATATCCACATCTTGAGAGGCTGGAAGGCTTATGATATACTTTCACCTGTGGAATTGCTTGACATGTCATGGGGAGCAAGTGACCATTTAAATCAGAAAACGGCCTCATGAGCCAAGGAATAATCACCTATCCCCTGAAGACCAATAAAGAAAAAGAAGGGGGTTCTGTCAGGTTTTGGATCAGGAAAAGATGGGTGGGATTGGAGACGGTCAATGATAAGTCTTAGATAAGGGGTTAGGCAAGACTAGTTAATTAGTTTTGTCTGTATTTTATATTTTTAAAAATGTGTTGTGTTGAACTTAATTTTCTTTTAGCACTTTTAACACTTTTAACGAGTTAACCAGTTTTTTTATTTTTTATTTTATTGATTTATTAAATTTATTTGCTGTCAATCTTGCTGTCATGTAAATCTGGGCGGTTTACCATTGGATGAAACTGTAGTATAAAAATTAAAACAATACAACAATGAAGCAATAAATACATTAAAATTAACAAGAAATAGCTAAGATGTAGGAGTGATATATAATAAAAGTGGAGGTGAGATCTTCTAGTTAATCCAGTAGCCACCTCCAGGATGACCAATGGCCTTCTAGCACCTATTTCCACTTGGCTGAAATACTGACTCCCAAAGTTTTTGTTTGGCTTCACTTTCTGTATTTAGCCCACATAAGATGAAGATTTCCCCCTCAACTCTCTAATGGTTTCCCAAAGGGCTAGTGTACGAGGGAGAAAAGTCGTTGATAATGAAAAGGTAGAAGCAGTAAGAAATTTTCTAATCACTGTTCACCCCAGGAATGTATTTTCTCAGAACGAAAGCACCTTTGACAATGACGATACCTTTCCTGGCTAATTATATGCCTAACAAGGCAATTTATTTATTTTATTTATTTATTTATTAGTTTTTATAAACCGCCCTTCTCCCGAGGGACTCGGGGCGGTGTACAGAGGAAGGAAGGTATACAGACCGAACAATAAAATAATAAGAAACACTAATAACACAAACTGGAACCCCAATTAACGTTATCATGCCAGGCCAGCCTGCTGGAATAGGAAAGTTTTTAAGTCGCGACGGAAGGTACGGAGGTCAGGGGCCATCCGGATTTCGGTTGGTAAGGTGTTCCAGAGGGCTGGCGCACCCACTGAGAATGCTCTCCCCCTGGGGGCCATTAGCCGACATTCCTTGAGCGGTGGCACCCTGAGGAGGCCCTCTCTGTGGGAGCGCACAGGACGGTGGGGTGCTGACATCGGCAGAAGGTGCTCCCGTAGGTAGTCCGGACCCATGCCATGTAGGGCTTTGAATGTCATTGTTAGCACCTTGAACTTCACACGGAAGGCAACCGGAAGCCAGTGCAGCGCACGGAGGAGAGGTGTGATATGGGAGTATCGGGAGGCTCCCAAGAGTGTCCGTGCCGCCGCACTTTGCACCAGTTGAAGCTTCCGAGTGGATCTCAAGGGCAGCCCCATGTAGAGAGCGTTACAATAGTCTAGGCGAGATGTCACAAGGGCATGGGTGACTGTACGTAAGGAATCCAGGTCCAGATAAGGCCGTAGTTGGCGAACTAGCCGAACCCGGGAGAAGGCCCCCTTGGTCACAGCTCCAATGTGGTCTTCCAGGGAGAGCTGCGAGTCTAGGAGGACACCCAGGTTGCGGGCCCTATCAACAGGGGGAAGTAACTTGTCCCCAATGTTAAGCAGTGGGACGTTCTGAATCTCCTGGCTTGCCGGTACGTACAGCCATTCAGTCTTGTCCGGGTTCAGTTGAAGCCTGTTTCTCCCCATCCATTCCCGGACCGCTTTCAGGCAGCGGGACATCACGTCTAGGGCATCACTGATATTGTTAGGAGTTGAGATAAAAAGCTGGGTGTCATCAGCATACTGATGGTACCCTACTCCAAAACTGCGAATGATCTCACCCAGCGGTTTCATGTAGATGTTGAACAGGAGAGGCGAGAGGACCGACCCCTGAGGGACTCCGCAAGCGAGAGGCCTCGGGGTCGACCTCTGTCCCCCTGTCAGCACCGACTGCGAGCGACCCTGGAGAAAGGAGGAGAACCAACGCAGAACCGTGCCTCCCACTCCCAGTCCCCTGAGGCGTCGCAGCAAGATACCATGGTCGATGGTATCGAAAGCCGCTGAGAGGTCTAATAAGACTAGGACAGAGGAATGGCCCCTGTCCCGGGCTCTCCAGAGATCATTCATCAGAGCGACCAATGCCGTCTCCGTGCTGTAGCCCGGCCTGAAACCCGATTGGTACGGGTCTAGATAAACCGCTTCATCCAGGATCTGAGGAAGTTGGTGCGCCACCACGCTCTCAACAACCTTCGCAAGGAAGCGAAGATTGGAGACTGGACGAAAGTTATTCAAAGAGGATGGGTCCAAGGTGGGCTTCTTGAGGAGAGGTCTCACCACCGCCTCCTTCAAGGCGGTGGGGAAGTGACCCTCACTCAGAGAAGCAGAGATGACCGCTAGGAACCAGCCTCGTGTCGCCTCTCGAGCTGCATAGGCCAGCCAGGAAGGGCACGGGTCCAGTAAGCATGTGGAGGAGCTCAACCTTCTCATAATCCTGTCCACTTCCTTAGGAGTTACAGGATCAAATTCTTCCCAGATGACGTCGACAAGACTGTCCAAGTCTTGTTCTTCCATCTCAGCCCAGTTGGAGTCCAGACCAGTTCGGATCCGAGCGATTTTATCCAGCAGATATTGACCAAATTCCTCGGCTCGACCCTGCAAGGGTTCCTCCCTCACCTCTTGGTTTAATAGGGAGCGAGTCACCCTGAACAAGGCAGCCGGGCGATTATCTGCGGACGCGATGAGGGTGGAAAAGTAGTTGGATTTTGCCACCCTTATCGCAGCGAGATAAGACCTGGTGAGGGTTCTTAGTCGCAATCGGTCGGATTCGGATCGACTGGACCTCCAACGGCTCTCTAGGCCCCGTCTCCGACGCTTCATCTCCCGGAGCTCCTCGGTGAACCATGGGGCTCGCTGGGATCTGCGTCGGGTCAGAGGCCGCAAGGGTACAACTCGGTCCAGAGCCTCCGTGGCTGCCTTTTCCCAGGCTTCCACTAAGGCTTCCACCGAGTTGTGAGCAGGGGGTGCATGCGAGTCCCTAAGCGCTGCCTGGAACTTATCAGGGTCCATTAGGCGCCTAGGGCGGTACCATCTGACTGGCACCGTGCACCCACGGTGGGGAGTGGCAAGGGGGAAGTCTAGCCGCAGGAGGTGGTGATCGGTCCATGACAGGGGCGTAATAGTTGTGGCACCCCCACCGACATCATCGCGCCACCGTCCAGACAAGAACACCAAGTCTGGGTTGTGGCCTCTCTCATGAGTCGGCCCAGAAATTATTTGCAACAGGTCCATGGCCGTCATGGAAGCCATGAACTCCCGAGCCAGTTCGGACGATCCTCCCAGGGACGGTAGATTAAAGTCGCCCAAGACCATGAGTCTTGGGAATTCAACCACCAACCCTGAGAGGACATCGAGTAGCTCGGGTAGGGCCGCCGCTGCACGATTAGGTGGTAGGTACGCCAGCAGCAGACCCAACTGCGCCCCTGGGCCGAATCTCAGTAGGAGAGACTCACACCCGACCATCTGAGGGACGGTGGTCTCTCGCGGGCTAAGGGATTCCCTGATGATAACTGCCACTCCCCCGCCCCTCCCATGAGCCCGGGGCTGGTGCAGTACCTGGAAACCTGGCGGGCAGAGGTCAACCAGAGGAACACCCCCCTCTGGGCCCAGCCAGGTTTCCGTGATGCAGGCCAGGTCCGCATGCTCACTCTCCACTAGGTCACGAATGAGGTGAGCTTTGTTAGCTGCGGACCTTGCATTCAGGTAGACCAGCCTTAGCATGGGAGGGTGCGCACCTTTGCTCCCGGGTCCTCCGGGGGAGAACAGAGGGTCGGAGCGTCTCACCGCCTGTACAGGGCGGAGATGACACTCCCGGTGACGATACGGCCCTCTGTCTGTGCACCTTCTGCCATTCCCCACCATCCTAGGGATGGGACGCCACTGGGTGTTATCGGCGACTGCCGCCGCTTCCGCCACCCAGCTGGTCCAGCTGGTCCGTGGCGTCTCCGTCGATAGTCCGGAGACGCCGCCGTCCCCGGGAGCCGGTCAGGGGGCCGGGGCAGAGCAGAGCCTCCGGCCCCTCCTGGATGGCTGCGACGGCTGTCGTGGTCCAGGGGCGGGTCTCTCACCTCCGGCGCCGCCGATGCCTCCGCCTCCGCCACCCAGCTGGTCCAGCTGGTCCGCGGCGTCTCCGCTGATAACCTGGAGACGCCGCCGTCACCCGGGAGCCGGTGGGGGGGCCGGGGCAGAGCAGAGCCTCCGGCCCCTCCTGGATGGCCAGGGGGGGGCCTGGAGACGCCCCGCCGCCACCGCCATCGCCGTTGCCAGGCTCCCTGGATCAACGACCAAATTACTTTTGGGGTACTATCAATAATACTACCTGAATAATCTGAAAGGGTCACTTTTTCTGAATCAGTATGCAACTGCATATAATTAGTAAATCTGCATACAAATTTGTAGAAAGATGTCACCTTCCATATTTTATGTCTTTCCTGTATAATTGGGCAGAGCTGGCATGCTCCAGATCCCATCCAATAAGTAATGGTATGAATTAGAACTGGGAATCACACCTTTCTGTTGTCGTCCCTACCCTCTGAAGGAACATTTGCCCAGAGATCTATTTCAAACCTGTCTGAAAAAGCCCTTAAAATATGGCTCTTTCCCAGTTGGGTCTTAGGTTAGACTGTGTTATTGGACCCATGTACAGTATTGTCTTCTGGCCTTCTGGTGTTTTTTTGCTTGTAGTTTTAGTAATATTTTTAACATTGTACACTGCCCAGCGTTACTTAAAAAATTAATACAAGTAGTCCTCACTTAACAACTGTCTGCTTTAGTGACTGTTCCACGTTATGAATGTGCTGAAAAAGTAACTTTGTTCCTTCGACTTTTGCAGTGTAACCAGTCACGCGATCAAGATTTGGGTGCTTTGTAGCCGGTGGGTGCTCACAAGTGTTGCAGCATTCCATGGACACATGATCATAATTTGTGTGCTTTACAATAATCTTGCGACTAACAGAGTCAATTTGAGAAGGCAGCAGTAACATTGTGAGTCACAATTAGGTCTTGCTTGATGACTGCGGATAACTACAGGTAGCTTGACAGGTGTGGTGAAAGAGAGGTCATAAAGCCATATGATGTCAATAATAATAATAATAATAATAATAATAATAATAATAATAATAATAATAATAATAATAAGAAGAAGAAGAAGAATAAGAATAAGAAGAAGAAGAAGAAGAAGAAGAAGTTGGAAGGGACCTTGGAGGTCATCTAGTCCAACCCCCTGCTAAGGCAGGAAACCCTATACCATTTCAGACAAATGGCTGTCCAGTCTCTTCTTAAAAACTTCCAGTGTTGGAGCATTCACCACTTCTGGAGGCAGGTTGTTCCACTGGTTAATTGTTCTGTCAGGAAGTTTCTCCTTAGTTCTAGGTTGCTTCTCTCCTTGACTAGTTTCCATCCATTGCTTCTTGTCCTGCTTTCAGGTGTCTTGGAGAATAGCTTGGCTCCCTCTTCTTTGTGGCGGCCCCTGAGATATTGGAACACTGCTATCATGTCACCCCTCACCCTTCTCTTCATTAAACTACACATACCCAATTCCAGCAACCGTTCCCTATATGTTTTAGCCTCCAGTCCCCCAATCATCTTTGTTGCTCTTCTCTGTACTCTTTCTAGAGTCTCGACATCTTTTTTACATCGTGGTGACCAAAACTAGATGCAGTATTCCAGGTGTGGCCTTACCAAAGCATTGTAAAGTGGTATTAGTACTTCACGTGATCTTGATTCTATCCCTCTGTTAATGCAGCCTAGCACTGTGTTGGCTTTTTTGGCAGCTGCAGCACACTGCTGGCTCATATTTAAGTGATTGTCCACTAGGACTCCGAGATCCCTCTCACAGTTACTACTATCGAGCAGGGTACCACCTATACTATACCTGTGCATTTGATTTTTCCTGCCTAAATGCAGAACCTTATTGCATCACTTAGTAGCAGAGTTGTCAGTCCCAACTGTGGTTGTTAAAAAATGAACATCTGTAAATAAACGTTTAACTTTGAATTATATAAAAATCATGTCAGCTTTTGATCATTTAGAGGTAACAATAACATTCTATACCACAATTCCCCATCCAATATTTAAAAAGGAAACAAAGTGTGTAATTTAACTAGCAACTGTCACTCTAGTAATGTACATTTGTGGTTTTGATACCGGTATAAATATGAGGGCTATACTTACATCTGGAGGACTCTTTTTTTGTTGACTTAATTTTTGTGTTTGGTTTTTTCTTAGGAATTTGATTCTGTGCATGTTCTCTCCATTTCTTTAACTGGAAATTGATGAATTTCCACATCATCCAAGCCTGAGTCAAACAAATTGCAGCCAGACAGCTAATTCTAATTAGTTTAACATAAAAAGTTATAGTTAGAATAATAGTGTTATGGTTTTTGAGATCATCTCTAAAGATGGACAATCCAAAAAATAGTTACTCATACAATCCAAATGCTTTCTGATCATACGTTAGCACATATCACATGTCTTTAAAGAGCATAGATTTCTAGATACTATGACATGTTTAAGATCATGGCTATTACAGTTGGAAACTGTATTTTGCATCAATATTGCTCCAATTTACTGTATCAAATAGCTGAAAATTTCTTTTCCAATAAGCATTCAAGGCAGAAAGTATATGAATAGATGATATATAAAAATGGATTTTGTTATTGAAATTGTTTTATTTATAAAACTTTAACATGAATATATATATTTGAATGCATTTGAGAATCAGTTTGGTCTAGAGGTTATGGTACCAGGCTAGATACAAGAGGCTTTGAAATTTAATCCTGACCTAGGCACAAAGCCACTTGGATGATTTTGAATCAGCCACATTCTCTCAGTCTTAGGAATGGCAAACTATTTCTGAAAATGTTGCCAAGAAAACTGCTAGTTTAGACTGTTGTCAGGAAACAACAATTATCGGAGGGCATCCTTCCTGCCCTCAAAAAAGGCACGTATTGGAAAAATAGAAGATAGCTATGAACTTTACAGTGGTACCTTGTTTGCTATTAGGGCACAAAAAATGCTGAAGTTTCACATGTTACAAAGAATACAGTAATGCATTCTTATGATTGTTTAATATGACCAACATTACAAGAATAGACTTAAAGTTCCTGAGATAGGTTTACATGTTATCTTCCAAAATAAATGGTAGTTCAAATAGTAATAAGAATAAAGAAAGTCTATTTTTCCTAGCCACAATTTTCTACTTTTGGATCTGTGAATGTAAAGAATATTCTAAAAAAGCTATTCCATAAAAACTTATACCTAATTGTGAGTATGTTGAAGTTTCCTTCTGCTACAGAAAAGCCAGAGTTTTCTGCTTTTGTGAGACCAAATCCAAAGGTGAGAACTGACAAAGTCAGGGTTAAAAGACGAGCCATTACAAATAAAAGTGCCCAAAGGGTAAATCTGAAAAAAAAGACAATTATTTCGCTATCAGTTGCTTTATATCACTAAGTAATATGAGCACAGCTGTATCATGGGTATGACCAATAAAAAAAACCTTATACTTTTGCTAGACATTGTAAGAGCATATCCATGACATCATGCATTTTAACAGAAAACGTTACTTTAAAAACAGTAACTACCTCATAGAATAAAAAGCAAAGAAGAAAGCAAATCACTTTAAAAGCACAAGACAAATAAAATTCAAATCTTAATTTTAGTTGAACAAAAGCACTCTTAACCAAACATGCAAGTGAGAAATCTAGGTCTGTGAAGAATTTCTGCAAAATCAGTATGTTTGTATGAAGTTTTCAGGAAGGCTAACTGCTTTTTTTTAACAGGTTTTACTGATTTTTAATATTTACATGTACATGTATTTGTGAAACAATATGGTGGTTGGGTAATTAAAATAAGAACTAGCCATTTGTAAATAGGTCAGGTTACATCAACAGAGATGCCCTCTCTAATTCCCTTAGTGATTACATAGTCAAAATAAGCAAGTTAATATATTTCTAGTTATAACCAGGTCCTAGTCAATCAACAAAATTCAAAATATATTTTCACTAATACATATCAAAATCCTGTTTTTAAATTTTTATCTAATTGCAATAGGATATTCTAGAATAGCCTATAGTATATAGAAAAAAGCTTAATTTTGGGGAACCCACAATTCCCTATTTCAATAAAGAATAATTCTTTTGTCTACAAAACTTATTTTGTTCATTACAAAACATTTTTATGTTTTAACATTAAAGTCTAATTTTCATCTTAGCAAATCACCAGTTATTAGAAATATATTTTTTGCCTTAGCCGTTCAACAATTATTTAAATACTATCTTTGATATATAAAATTCTAGATTCTATACTAGTTTAAAAATAGCCACTGAATATTCTATAAGGCAACTTAACCATACATCAATTATTAAAATACCATCTTTTGATATGTCATTCCAAATTCTATAATATAGTTCGGAGTTACATTTTCTTTACAAATCTAAAAATTAAATGTAAAATCAGTGATATTTTTTAGAGATTTCCCTTAATCCATAAAAATATATTTTTATAGTCTATCTTTAGGAATCCCAAAAAGGAAACAAGTTCAGTCTTTTAAATATAACTCTTGCCTTCCTTTTGTGCCAATCATACTTCGCTCTTGGTATCTTTAAATTCTCAAATGTATCTTCCCTTTCTTCCTAGACCCCTTATTTGAATCCAGGGAGCGTATCCAAATGTCCCCTTTGTAACCATGGTATTTTTGCTTTGGTAGTTCGGTTTTTGGTGGTTGATATAATTGTCATTAAATCAGTCAAATCTTTTTGTTCTTCTAATTCTGTCTGGGTTAGGTAGAAAGCAGTAGCTGGTATTATGTTTGACATTTGATTAATTTAATTCTCAATATAGTGTATTTGAAGGCCTTTAGTGTCTTCACTCTTGGTGTTGCTTTCTTCAGATGCTGTTACTTTTTGGCTTGTAAGTTTTGTAGTTGCTATTAAAGTTTGGACTTTAAGGTTTTCTGTAGATTGCTTTTGTTGTTCTTTGAAATCTCCTATTTTAGTGTTAGTTTCCACTTCTTCTATTTGGTTTTGGGTTATCTTTTCCTCATTTACAGTCAGAGTTTGATTTGGTGGCTTTAAATTGTCAGATTTTTCTTGCAGCTTGGCTTTAATTTGCTCTGTCATTGCTAAGATCGTATCCAGTATTAGTTTATAATCAAGTGGTGGGATGTATTCATCCATTTCGTTGTTGTTTGCAGTTAAATCTTCCATGGAGTCTGTTTTAATAATAGTCAAAGATTTTCCACCTCCTGGAGAATTGTATTCAGTGCCAGGTGTTCCCACACTTATCTTCAAGAACAGCTCCATTGTTCAGTCAGCTTTCACAACACAAAAAAGAAATTTACTTGCTGTACCAGGTTTCGCCACAAGATGTCATCAATAACATATAACATGCAATGTAAGAAGGTTTTTTTCTTTTTCTTTTTCCAAATTAATATAGAACTTTTGTAGGATTAGTCCAATTTTTTTTTAATTCACAGTTTAAAGAGAGAATAGGATAGTGAGTCCCCAGCAACAAATAGAAGCTTTTTAGTAAATACAGCTGAAATTGCTTAAATTCTTTGCTGCATTAATTGGATTTCTTTTGTGACTTTGAGGCTTTAAGATTTGTTCCCAAAGTAGATATTCGCCGTTTTCTCAAAAAATGGGGAAGGAGATTTTCAGGAAAGTCCCACAGGAAGATGATTAAGGGAATAGGAAAGGTAAAAGCTCACCCAGGTCCTCCAGATTGCTTCTTAGTGCTAGGTAGTACTTTTGGCTTTCGGCAGGGAGCGGCTTAGTGATCGGCAATCTTTATGGCCGGTCTCTTATTCTTTGGACCAAAGGAGATGATCCCGCCGCCCTTCCGCAATCGCAGGGAAGTCCTCCTCTCGGTAATCGCCCCTCCAGGGCGACTTTTGACCCTTTTCAGGGTCCTCCAAACAAAAAACAGACAGCAGGAGACAGACTGTCCCTGTACATCCGGAAGCGCCGTGCGTGCGAACCGGAAGCCTTGGAAGGCTAACTGCTTTTTGAACAAAATTTTAAAAAATCAAAAGGAAAAGGAAAATTTCTTTATTCTATATTTATTCTATGTTTCAAATTTTGGGATTGTGTATTATATTGGAAACTTCAACCTTTCCCCTCCCCCCCCCAAAAAAAAACAGAAAACACCCTACTGGCACTATAAATATCTTACATTAGCAAAACAATGCTTATTAGTGAAATCATAAAATGGATTAAATAAGTAGTTGATACAAAATTATTCAACAGGGCCTGAAACTAAATTTGGAGGAAAAATTTCTAGAAATTCCACTGAAAATGAAGTGTGGATGATAGGTAGAGATCATTTTAGTTATTTGTGAAAAGTCATGATCTTTCTTGGTGATATACTAAAAGCAAAACCTTTAAGACCAATCTTAAATGAACACAAGTTTTTCAAGTAATCTGATTCTAAAATGTTTTTCATTTTTGCAAATATAGTAAAAGAAATAATAAACTACAGGCTGATATGGACTAAGAAAACTGTAAAAAAGGAAACTAAATTAATTATCTGACAGTAACAGGAAAATATAAAAAACAAGATTACCCTTTCTGTTTATTCTCATCACTGAAGTAGAAAAGACGTGAAGCGTGAAAAATGAGCTCTACAAGATAATGAGGTATCAGCAAAATTAGACCCAAGCGCTGAAGGCTGAAACAGTAAAAGTAAATATTTCATTCTGAATAGTATTCATTCATTAACAATGTTCAACAACAATTAGGTTCAGTGTATCTTACATATCAGAGAATTAGTTGTGCTATCAGGATGAGCATTCTATGGCTTGTTAAGACATGATCAAATCTGATAGATTAACTACGACACAAAAATACTAAATATTTTTTCTTAATAGAATATTGACAAATAGTTTTTGAGTTACAACCGCAACTGAAACCAGAATTTTGGTTGCTATGTGAGTCACACACAATTTTACAACCTTTTGTGCCATGATTGTTAAGCAAATCTGGTTGCCAAGTGTCCAAATTTTGATCACATGACTGGGAGGCTTTGGTGACAGTCATAAGTGTGAGGAACAGTTGCAAGTCACTGTTCTGAGTGCTGTTGTAACTTTCAATGTTCACTAAGCCTATGGTTGTAAGTTGAGGACTATCTGTAATATATTAAACAGTATTTTGGACAATATAAAAGATAAATCCTTGATGGAAGTTTAGAAATATGATAAATAATAGATAAATAAATGCTTACTTCAAGATATAGGCACCAGATATATGGGCAATATAAAGACAAATATAGTGCAACTGTCTTGGAACATCTTCCTAGAAATACAGAATGGAAAAGACAAACATGTTACAAAAATAAAAGCAAACATTTTAATATGTGTTAGTTTTCCTTGTTCTGTACAGTTTTGCATTGTAATTTATGAATAGCTTTCTTATTGAAAGCAAGTTTTTCAGTTGTTTTTTTTCAAAAGCACTATTAACAAGGGCATAAACAAACTAAAAGCCAAAATAATATACTGCATTATCTTACCTATTCAACAATATATTCCTGTATAGTATGAATCTCTTACCAAGTTGGTGGAATTACTTTTCTCTCCATTATTATTTCTTTTCCTTATTTGAAATATCATACTATAGCATTATAAATGAAAGTAAATAAAAGAAATATAATGCCTGAATTAAAGTTACCATTTATACCTTTCTTATCTTTTGGAAATATAGTTCTGGAAGTGCATGGAGCCAATAGGCAATTTGGGAAATATAGAAGAATTTAACCTGAAAACTAAAAAGAAAAGTATATGTATAAAAGCTGTATACATAGTATTCAATAATTATCATTGCCATTCAAATCGTCACAAGAATTAAAAGCTATGAACCCAATTTTAAATTGTTTAGGTAAGCCAAAATTGTTCAAACAACTTCATAAATTGTTTTTATGCTTCCACTTTCCCTCTGTAATCTAAGATTGGAAGGGAAGTTTGGAATGGCTAAACTTAAGCCTCAATAAAGCATTTCAAACATTTTCAAGAAAGTGTTAACACTGAAAAAAAATCCATTCTTTTTGGACAAGGAACGGGGAGGTAGAGAGGAGGAGGTCAAGACTAGAAATTAAACACACAGTGAATATCACTAGAATCTGCATTTAAATTGAAGGATTTTTAAAGAAAATAATATAAGATAAAAGTATGTGAATAGTTATAGAACAGTAAGAGACATAAGATACTAACTGTAAAGACTTTTGCAGCAAGCAATTGGAAGAACAATGTACAGGTGACTAGTTGAAACTTACACATACATTTTTATACATAAATATACATGCCAAAAGGGCCTAATACTAATTAACACTTTGTAGAATTCACTGTCTAAAAACATTCATATCCTAATATAAATGCTTTAAAAATAGTTCCTTGATAATTGGTTCATAGATCTGCCCATGTTCCATCTCTAATACTCAGATGCCTGGGAATTAATAACCTAGATATGTTTGTTAATTTGAACAAGCAAGCAAAATGCCAAGCACAAATAAAAGAACAAATAAAAAGCTTACAACATATGAGAATGAGGGTAATCCTTCCATAACAAAGTTGGATTTGTTGTAAATTCTTCCTAAGGAGAAAAATATAAGGTTAAAGGATTTGATATAATTTAGGCAAATGTTCATTTAAATTAATTTCCAAAAAGATAACTTGACTTACTTACTGCAGACAAAATACTTGCTCCCCATACAAATGAAAACAAGTAGAAAAAGGCTAGTTGTCCTGACTCATTGAATTTGCTATGTTTTGTTTTTGACAAGTGGAGACGTCTATTAATTTTCTAGGAAAAAAATAACATCAGAAGTATTAATTTAATCATGTTCAATTTTTTTCTAGTGAATATGTTATCCTCCCCAACAATAACGCCAAATTATCTCTAGTCCAGCATTTATATCCCAATACTACAAAATGCTAAGCTGGACTTTTCCCTTCATATTTCTTATTAGGCAAGTGAACGTTAAAGTATGACCCACAAACTGTAATAATCGACAGACCAGCCCTTTGATAGCTGCTGCTTAAGTGTTAGAAAAACAAACTACGTATAAAGCAAATTACCACTCTTTGTGCCACACAGGCATTTGAGTTTCACAGTCCAATCTAGAACCCAAGACTATATGCTCCAAATGAATTTGTCTTAGATCTTAATTTGTCTTGGTTTTTTATCTATATACCAGCTGCACCCACCCCAGCTCCGGCAATGCAAAAAAAGTCATGATACGTTGTGACATGTCACATGACGTGGCGATTTTGACACTTGTGCTCTATACCAGTGATGGTGAAACTTTTAGAGACCGAGTGCCCAAACCGCAATCCAAAACCCACTTATTTGTCACAAAGTGCCAGGGCTGCATCAGCATTGTGGTGCCTTCAGGGGGATGGGTGGGTGTGGCTCACTGGGTGGACATGGCTGTGATGGTCACAGAAGACTGGGTGGGTGTGGCTGGGATGGGCATGGCCACCTCGATATTGCTTGTGGGGTGGACACCTTGGGGGCCGGGCAGGGTTGGGGGAAATCCAGGGGGTCTCTGGCAGGTGGGGCGGTGGGCAGGCGGGGTGAGGTGAGGCGGAACAGGGGTGACATTGCCACAAGGTAAGGCGAGGCAGGGAGGCTGCTGCCTGACACCATCGGCCTCCACACAGAGGCCAGTGAGCGCATGGGGGACGGTGTCCGTCAGCAGCCACAGCCTACCAGCCTCTCGACCGGCGCACTCTGGGGCTCCGCAGCCCGCTGCCAATACTAGGCCAGGCCCCAGCAGCAGGTGGAGTGAGGGGGGAGGCATTTGATGCAGACTGCCAGACGCGCTTACTCCGTCCCATTTGTTTTTGCTTGTGGTTGGAAAGCAGGTTGCTGCTGGTTATCTTGGCCCCCTTGCAGATCTTGCCCTTGGCCCATGCATGGAGCCTGTTCCCCTCGCGCACCCAATGCACCTTGGCCCGCTGCTGCCAGCAACTCATGCAGGTCCATTAGGCTGCCTCTGCCACCCGGAATGGCGGCCCTGCCCAGCACAAACGAGGCGAAGCGGCTGGCTAGCAAGCTCAAGTAGAGGTGGTAGAGCACGCCCACGCCCAGCAAGCCAAAGGCCACCCCGAGCGGGGAAAGCCAGATCCCCATAGGTGCCATGCCCCCCCAGTCCCGCCTAGGATTGCATGCCTCCCCCCATCTGTGCTGGGCCTGGGTGGCCACAATGCCAATGGGGATCTGGCTTTCCCTGTTCGGGGTGGCCCTTTGCCTGCTGGGCGTGGGCATGCTCTGCCACCTCTACTTGAGCTTGCTAGCTGGCTGGTTTGCCTCCTTTGTGCTGGGTGGGGCTGCTGCTCTGGGCGGCGGCAGCCTAACAGACTTGTGCGAGCTGTTGGTAGTGGCACGCATGCCCACAGAGAGGGCTCTGAGTGCCGCCTCTAGCACACATGCCATAGGTTCACCACCACTGCTCTATACTATGCTTTCACATTATCTTTCTTAGCGGATCACAGTTTGCATGCTGGAACACAACAGGCTCTGAAACACAATCTGAAATTGGTTTTAGTCTTAGTTTTGTGTGTTCTGATAAGCATAATTTCCTGTTTGGCCTAACTCAAGGCTATCCACAGGATATAGTCACAACTTATGACAGCTCATTATTTGTGTAAATTATTCAAATTGCTAATAAATTCGAAATGATCATTTCAGCCTCCCTAAAAAAATCTTTATTAGCAAATTGAATAATTTACATATACATACATACATACATACATACACACACACACACACACACACACACACACACACACACACACACACATACAGTCATGGCCGAAATTGTTGGCACCCCAGAAGTTTTTCCAGAAAATCAAGTATTTCTCACAGAAAAGTATTGCAGGAACACATGTTTTGCTATACACAGGTTTATTCCCTTTGTGTGTATTGGAACACAACAAAAAAGGGAGGAAAAAAAGCAAATTGGACATAATGTCAAACAAAACTCCAAAAATGGGCTGGACAAAATTATTGGCACCCTTAACTTAATATTTGGTTGCACACCCTTTGGAAAAAGTAACTGAAATCAGTCGCTTCCTATAACCATCAATAAGCTTCTTACACCTCTCACCTGGAATTTTGGACCACTCTTCCTTTGCAAACTGCTCCTGGTCTCTCTTATTGGAAGAGCGCCTTTTCCCAACAGCAATTTAAAGATCTCTTCACAGGTGTTCAATGGAATTCAGATCTGGACTCATTGCTGGCCACTTCAGAACTCTCCAGCGCTTTCTTGCCAGCCATTTCTGGGTGCTTTTTGACGTATGCTTGGGGCCATTGTCCTGCTGGAAGACTCAAGATCTCAAACGCAAACCCAGCTTTCTGACACTGGGCTCTACAGTGCGACCCAAAATCCTTTAGTAATCCTCAGATTTCATGATGCCTTGCACACATTCAAGGCACCCAGTGCCAGAGGCAGCAAAACAACCCCAAAACATCATTGAACCTCCACCATATTTCACTGTAGGTACTGTGTTCTTTTCTTTGTAGGCCTCATTTTGTTTTTGGTAAACAGTAGAATGATGTGCTTTACCAAAAAGCTCTATCTTGGTCTCATCTGTCCACAAGACATTTTCCCAGAAGGATTTTGGCTACTCAAGTACATTTTGGCAAACTGTAATCTTGCTTTTTTATGTCTCTGTGTCAGCAGTGGGGTCCTCCTGGGTCTCCTGCCATAGTGTTTCATTTCACTTAAATGTCGACAGATAGTTCGCGCTGACACTGATGCTCCCTGAGCCTGCAGGACAGCTTGCATTCCTTTGGAACTTGTTTGGGGCTGCTTATCCACCATCTGGACTATCCTGCGTTGCAACCTTTCATCAATTTTTCTCTTCCGTCCACGACCAGGGAGATTAGCTACAGTGCCATGGGTTGCAAACTTCTTGATAATGTTGCGCACTGTGGACAAAGGCAAATCTAGATCTCTGGAGATGGACTTGTAACCTTGAGATTGTTGATATTTGTCCACAATTTTGGTTCTCAAGTCCTCAGACAGTTCTCTTCTCCTCTTTCTGTTGTCCATGCTTAGCGTGGCACACACAGACACACAATGCAAAGACTAAGTGAACTTCTCTCCTTTTTATCTGCTTTCAGGTGTGATTTTTATATTGCCCACACCTGTTACTTGCCCCAGGTGAGTTTAAAGGAGCATCACATGCTTGAAACAATCTTGTTTATCCACAATTTTGAAAGGGTGCCAATAATTTTGTCCAGCCTATTTTTGGAGTTTTGTTTGACATTATGTCCAATTTGCTTTTTCCCCTCCCTTTTTTGTTGTGTTCCAATACACACAAAGGAAATAAACCTGTGTATAGCAAAACATGTGTTCCTGCAATACTTTTCTGTGAGAAATACTTGATTTTCTGAAAAAATTTCTGGGGTGCCAACAATTTCGGCCATGACTATGTGTGTGTGTGTGTGTGTGTGTGTGTGTGTGTGTGTGTGTGTGTATGTATATCTATATGTATATCTATATCTATCTATCTATCTATCTATCTATCTATCTATCTATATTTATATCTATCTATATCTATCTATCTATCTATCTATCTGTATATATGTATATATGTATATATATATATATATATATATATATATATATATATATATATATATATATATATATATATATATATATATATATATATATATATATATATATATATATATATATATATATATATATATATATATATATATATATATATATATATATATATGTAGATCTAGAGTCTCGGGTTTCTTCCCGCGTTCCTTTCATCTTCAGAAAGTTGTGGCGACGTTTTGACGAAATCCCATCCGTCATCATCAGGCCGGAGTGTTCCTCCTGCTGCTTCCAGGAGCAATGCGTGGTCTGGCTGTTCCTTTCCTTCCAACTGCCGGTGGGGCTGTGTTCTGACTGGGTGGAGGCGTGGCTGCTTTCTGATTGGGTGGGGGTGTCCTCCGATTGGGTGGAGGCGTGGTTGTCTTCTGATTGAGTGGAGGCGTGGCTGTCTTCTGATTGGGTGGATGCGTGGTTGTCTTCTGATTGGTTGGAGGCGTGGCTGTCTTCTGATTGGGTGGGGTATGTTCTGAATGGGTGGGGTTTTTTGTTGTGTTGTAATATCCTGAGTGTTGTGATTTGGTATCCTGAGGAGTGGGCTGTGTAGTGGCCTCCAGAGCTTTGGTTTGGCTCCGAGTTCGAGGACCTGCTATGTATCTCTGGTATGGGTCAGTCAGGTTCGTGTGTGCGTTCTTCTGCTTGGGTGATGGCACTTTTGCTTGACTTGTTCTGTCTTCTGTGTGGGAGAGTTTTTGTTCTGGGTGTGGATGAGTCTTGCTGGGGCTGGTGGCATTTGGGGTTGTTTGTTGGTTTTTTAAATCCTTGTTTGCTGAAATTCGTTTCTCTATCAATGCTGGTTTCCAAATGGCATGTAGGCGGGAGGTGTCGTCTCGCTTGTTCATACTGTCTGGGTGTTTTTCTATTTCAATGGCTTCTCTGATTATTCTGCTATTGAGATGTTCTATTTTGGCGATTGTTTTTGTACCTTCAAAATTGATGTTGTGTCCCGTAGTGTTTATGTGTTGTACTAGTGAAGATGTGTGATCTTTCTTCTGTACTGAGTTCTTATGTTCTTCTACACGTACCTCTATTCTTCTGTTAGTCTGTCCGATGTATGTTGCTGGACAGGAGGCGCATGGGATTTGGTATATGCCCTGGTTTTCCAGTTCTATTTTGTCTTTGGGATTTCTCAGGATGGTTGATATCTTTCTGTCAGTATTAAAAGCGGTTTTGATGTTATGTTTGCGTAGTACTTTACTGATTTTGTCGGTTGTTCCTTTTATGTAGGGCAAGATGGCTCGTCCGTTGTTCTGTTCTTCTTCTTGGATGTTTTTCTGTTTTGGAGTCCCCTGCTGAATCATATTGGTGATTTTGTTTTTTTGGAACTTGTTTGCTGTCAATATGTCTGTCAGGGTGTGTAGTTCTGTTTGTATATGTGTTTCATCTGCAAGGCGTCTGGTTCTTGTTATTAGTGTTTTGGCTACTGAATTTATTTGTGCTGGGTGATGATGTGATTGCGCATTGAGGTAACGGTTGGTGTGTGTTTTCTTTCGGTAGACTGTGTGTCCTAGGGTGCCGTTTTGTTTTTTGTATATAAGTACATCCAGGAAAGGTAACTGGTTGTTTGTTTCAATCTCCATGGTGAATTTTATTTTGGGATGTAGGCTGTTCAGGTGTGTTAGGAAGTTTTCTAGCTCCTTTCTTCCGTGGGGCCAGATCACGAAGGTGTCATCCACATATCTGAGCCACAGTTTCGGTTTGTTTGTAGTCTTTTCCAGAGCGTTAGTTTCAAATTCTTCCATGAAAAGGTTGGCGATAACTGGTGAAAGAGGGGATCCCATTGGTGCGCCTTCTATTTGTTTGTATCTCTGGCCTCTGTGTATGAAGTATGTGTTTGATAAGCAGTGTTCTGCTAGTTCTATAATATGGTTTGGTGGTTGGTATTTGCTTCTTATTGTTGATAGAGCTTCTTGGACTGGCACCTGGGTGAATAGTGATACCACATCGAAGCTGACTAGCAAGTCTTTTTGGTCTATATGTAGATTTTTCACTAATTCTATAAAGTGGTATGAGTTTTGGACATATGAAGCTGCCATTTCTGCTTGAGGTTGTAATTGTTTTGCTAGGTATTTAGCTAAGTTTTGTAGTGGTGAGCCTATAGAACTTACTATGGGTCTTAGTGGGATTCCATCTTTGTGTATTTTGGGGAGGCCATATAGTTTTGGGCATCTGGATGACTTCTCCCTAGGAATGATTGTTTGTTGGATTTCTTGGCTTATAGAAGTTGATTTTATCTTTTTCTTGGTGGTCTTTTCTAGATAGGTTGTGGGATCTCTATATATAGGTTTGTATGTAGTTTCTTTGAGTAAGTTGGACAGTTTCTCTTCATAGTCTGATGTGTCCATTACCACTGTAGCATTGCCTTTATCTGCTGGTAGTATGATTATGCTGTTGTCTTTTCTTAGGTTTTGCAATGCTACTTGTTCTTCTTTTGTTAGGTTGCTTTTGGGTGGTTTGCTTGTGCATAGGATGTGGGTGACTTCATGTCTGACTTGGTCTGCTTCATCTGCATTGAGTTTAGTTAAGCTGGTTTCAACTCCACATATGATGGTTTCTGTGGGAATTTTATTTGGTGCAACAGCGAAGTTGAAACCTTTTGCTAGGACGTTCGTTTCTGCTGTTGTTAGTCTTCTGTGGGAGATGTTATGCACTACTTGTTGTAGATGTTGTGATGTGGTTGTTTGGTTGTTGTAGTTCTCTAATTGTTTGAGTTTCTTTGAATGTCTGTTGTTTTTATAGATGGTCTCTGTTTCTGCTCTCCAAACCGCCAGTTGTTTCACTTTGTCCCATAGTATCGGGTGAATAATGTTGCTGAGTTTGAGATGTAATGTTAGTAGGTCGTTGTTTGTTTGGTCTAATTGAAATCTTTTATTGTGGAGTTCATTTCTTAGTAATGCCATTTCTGTTCTTCTTAGAATGCGTTTGGTTGAAGTGGTATTGATGTGGAATTTCAATTTGAAACAATTTGGTCTTATATTTTGGTCTCGACATTGGCATAGGAAAGGTATGTCACTTAGTATTCTTGCTCTTCGTACTTCTGACTTTTTGTAAGTCCTGGTTAGTTGGTAGATGTCCTCCCCGTAGAGGTATGATATTTGTTTTCGTAGATTCTCGCGGGTGTCTGTATGTGTAGATCTAGAGTCTCGGGTTTCTTCCCGCGTTCCTTTCATCTTCAGAAAGTTGTGGCGACGTTTCGACGAAATCCCATCCGTCATCATCAGGCCGGAGTGTTCCTCCTGCTGCTTCCAGGAGCAATGCGTGGTCTGGCTGTTCCTTTCCTTCCAACTGCCGGTGGGGCTGTGTTCTGACTGGGTGGAGGCGTGGCTGCTTTCTGATTGGGTGGGGGTGTCCTCCGATTGGGTGGAGGCGTGGTTGTCTTCTGATTGAGTGGAGGCGTGGCTGTCTTCTGATTGGGTGGATGCGTGGTTGTCTTCTGATTGGTTGGAGGCGTGGCTGTCTTCTGATTGGGTGGGGTATGTTCTGAATGGGTGGGGTTTTTTGTTGTGTTGTAATATCCTGAGTGTTGTGATTTGGTATCCTGAGGAGTGGGCTGTGTAGTGGCCTCCAGAGCTTTGGTTTGGCTCCGAGTTCGAGGACCTGCTATGTATCTCTGGTATGGGTCAGTCAGGTTCGTGTGTGCGTTCTTCTGCTTGGGTGATGGCACTTTTGCTTGACTTGTTCTGTCTTCTGTGTGGGAGAGTTTTTGTTCTGGGTGTGGATGAGTCTTGCTGGGGCTGGTGGCATTTGGGGTTGTTTGTTGGTTTTTTAAATCCTTGTTTGCTGAAATTCGTTTCTCTATCAATGCTGGTTTCCAAATGGCATGTAGGCGGGAGGTGTCGTCTCGCTTGTTCATACTGTCTGGGTGTTTTTCTATTTCAATGGCTTCTCTGATTATTCTGCTATTGAGATGTTCTATTTTGGCGATTGTTTTTGTACCTTCAAAATTGATGTTGTGTCCCGTAGTGTTTATGTGTTGTACTAGT
This sequence comes from Vipera berus, assembly GCF_964194415.1. Lineage (NCBI taxonomy): Eukaryota > Metazoa > Chordata > Lepidosauria > Squamata > Viperidae > Vipera > Vipera berus. Next base: position 23,182,503 of record NC_138204.1, read on the forward strand.
GAAGATGTGTGATCTTTCTTCTGTACTGAGTTCTTATGTTCTTCTACACGTACCTCTATTCTTCTGTTAGTCTGTCCGATGTATGTTGCTGGACAGGAGGCGCATGGGATTTGGTATATGCCCTGGTTTTCCAGTTCTATTTTGTCTTTGGGATTTCTCAGGATGGTTGATATCTTTCTGTCAGTATTAAAAGCGGTTTTGATGTTATGTTTGCGTAGTACTTTACTGATTTTGTCGGTTGTTCCTTTTATGTAGGGCAAGATGGCTCGTCCGTTGTTCTGTTCTTCTTCTTGGATGTTTTTCTGTTTTGGAGTCCCCTGCTGAATCATATTGGTGATTTTGTTTTTTTGGAACTTGTTTGCTGTCAATATGTCTGTCAGGGTGTGTAGTTCTGTTTGTATATGTGTTTCATCTGCAAGGCGTCTGGTTCTTGTTATTAGTGTTTTGGCTACTGAATTTATTTGTGCTGGGTGATGATGTGATTGCGCATTGAGGTAACGGTTGGTGTGTGTTTTCTTTCGGTAGACTGTGTGTCCTAGGGTGCCGTTTTGTTTTTTGTATATAAGTACATCCAGGAAAGGTAACTGGTTGTTTGTTTCAATCTCCATGGTGAATTTTATTTTGGGATGTAGGCTGTTCAGGTGTGTTAGGAAGTTTTCTAGCTCCTTTCTTCCGTGGGGCCAGATCACGAAGGTGTCATCCACATATCTGAGCCACAGTTTCGGTTTGTTTGTAGTCTTTTCCAGAGCGTTAGTTTCAAATTCTTCCATGAAAAGGTTGGCGATAACTGGTGAAAGAGGGGATCCCATTGGTGCGCCTTCTATTTGTTTGTATCTCTGGCCTCTGTGTATGAAGTATGTGTTTGATAAGCAGTGTTCTGCTAGTTCTATAATATGGTTTGGTGGTTGGTATTTGCTTCTTATTGTTGATAGAGCTTCTTGGACTGGCACCTGGGTGAATAGTGATACCACATCGAAGCTGACTAGCAAGTCTTTTTGGTCTATATGTAGATTTTTCACTAATTCTATAAAGTGGTATGAGTTTTGGACATATGAAGCTGCCATTTCTGCTTGAGGTTGTAATTGTTTTGCTAGGTATTTAGCTAAGTTTTGTAGTGGTGAGCCTATAGAACTTACTATGGGTCTTAGTGGGATTCCATCTTTGTGTATTTTGGGGAGGCCATATAGTTTTGGGCATCTGGATGACTTCTCCCTAGGAATGATTGTTTGTTGGATTTCTTGGCTTATAGAAGTTGATTTTATCTTTTTCTTGGTGGTCTTTTCTAGATAGGTTGTGGGATCTCTATATATAGGTTTGTATGTAGTTTCTTTGAGTAAGTTGGACAGTTTCTCTTCATAGTCTGATGTGTCCATTACCACTGTAGCATTGCCTTTATCTGCTGGTAGTATGATTATGCTGTTGTCTTTTCTTAGGTTTTGCAATGCTACTTGTTCTTCTTTTGTTAGGTTGCTTTTGGGTGGTTTGCTTGTGCATAGGATGTGGGTGACTTCATGTCTGACTTGGTCTGCTTCATCTGCATTGAGTTTAGTTAAGCTGGTTTCAACTCCACATATGATGGTTTCTGTGGGAATTTTATTTGGTGCAACAGCGAAGTTGAAACCTTTTGCTAGGACGTTCGTTTCTGCTGTTGTTAGTCTTCTGTGGGAGATGTTATGCACTACTTGTTGTAGATGTTGTGATGTGGTTGTTTGGTTGTTGTAGTTCTCTAATTGTTTGAGTTTCTTTGAATGTCTGTTGTTTTTATAGATGGTCTCTGTTTCTGCTCTCCAAACCGCCAGTTGTTTCACTTTGTCCCATAGTATCGGGTGAATAATGTTGCTGAGTTTGAGATGTAATGTTAGTAGGTCGTTGTTTGTTTGGTCTAATTGAAATCTTTTATTGTGGAGTTCATTTCTTAGTAATGCCATTTCTGTTCTTCTTAGAATGCGTTTGGTTGAAGTGGTATTGATGTGGAATTTCAATTTGAAACAATTTGGTCTTATATTTTGGTCTCGACATTGGCATAGGAAAGGTATGTCACTTAGTATTCTTGCTCTTCGTACTTCTGACTTTTCGTAAGTCCTGGTTAGTTGGTAGATGTCCTCCCCGTAGAGGTATGATATTTGTTTTCGTAGATTCTCGCGGGTGTCTGTATGTGTAGATCTAGAGTCTCGGGTTTCTTCCCGCGTTCCTTTCATCTTCAGAAAGTTGTGGCGACGTTTCGACGAAATCCCATCCGTCATCATCAGGCCGGAGTGTTCCTCCTGCTGCTTCCAGGAGCAATGCGTGGTCTGGCTGTTCCTTTCCTTCCAACTGCCGGTGGGGCTGTGTTCTGACTGGGTGGAGGCGTGGCTGCTTTCTGATTGGGTGGGGGTGTCCTCCGATTGGGTGGAGGCGTGGTTGTCTTCTGATTGAGTGGAGGCGTGGCTGTCTTCTGATTGGGTGGATGCGTGGTTGTCTTCTGATTGGTTGGAGGCGTGGCTGTCTTCTGATTGGGTGGGGTATGTTCTGAATGGGTGGGGTTTTTTGTTGTGTTGTAATATCCTGAGTGTTGTGATTTGGTATCCTGAGGAGTGGGCTGTGTAGTGGCCTCCAGAGCTTTGGTTTGGCTCCGAGTTCGAGGACCTGCTATGTATCTCTGGTATGGGTCAGTCAGGTTCGTGTGTGCGTTCTTCTGCTTGGGTGATGGCACTTTTGCTTGACTTGTTCTGTCTTCTGTGTGGGAGAGTTTTTGTTCTGGGTGTGGATGAGTCTTGCTGGGGCTGGTGGCATTTGGGGTTGTTTGTTGGTTTTTTAAATCCTTGTTTGCTGAAATTCGTTTCTCTATCAATGCTGGTTTCCAAATGGCATGTAGGCGGGAGGTGTCGTCTCGCTTGTTCATACTGTCTGGGTGTTTTTCTATTTCAATGGCTTCTCTGATTATTCTGCTATTGAGATGTTCTATTTTGGCGATTGTTTTTGTACCTTCAAAATTGATGTTGTGTCCCGTAGTGTTTATGTGTTGTACTAGTGAAGATGTGTGATCTTTCTTCTGTACTGAGTTCTTATGTTCTTCTACACGTACCTCTATTCTTCTGTTAGTCTGTCCGATGTATGTTGCTGGACAGGAGGCGCATGGGATTTGGTATATGCCCTGGTTTTCCAGTTCTATTTTGTCTTTGGGATTTCTCAGGATGGTTGATATCTTTCTGTCAGTATTAAAAGCGGTTTTGATGTTATGTTTGCGTAGTACTTTACTGATTTTGTCGGTTGTTCCTTTTATGTAGGGCAAGATGGCTCGTCCGTTGTTCTGTTCTTCTTCTTGGATGTTTTTCTGTTTTGGAGTCCCCTGCTGAATCATATTGGTGATTTTGTTTTTTTGGAACTTGTTTGCTGTCAATATGTCTGTCAGGGTGTGTAGTTCTGTTTGTATATGTGTTTCATCTGCAAGGCGTCTGGTTCTTGTTATTAGTGTTTTGGCTACTGAATTTATTTGTGCTGGGTGATGATGTGATTGCGCATTGAGGTAACGGTTGGTGTGTGTTTTCTTTCGGTAGACTGTGTGTCCTAGGGTGCCGTTTTGTTTTTTGTATATAAGTACATCCAGGAAAGGTAACTGGTTGTTTGTTTCAATCTCCATGGTGAATTTTACAAAAGAAGAACAAAAGAAGAACAAGTAGCATTGCAAAACCTAAGAAAAGACAACAGCATAATCATACTACCAGCAGATAAAGGCAATGCTACAGTGGTAATGGACACATCAGACTATGAAGAGAAACTGTCCAACTTACTCAAAGAAACTACATACAAACCTATATATAGAGATCCCACAACCTATCTAGAAAAGACCACCAAGAAAAAGATAAAATCAACTTCTATAAGCCAAGAAATCCAACAAACAATCATTCCTAGGGAGAAGTCATCCAGATGCCCAAAACTATATGGCCTCCCCAAAATACACAAAGATGGAATCCCACTAAGACCCATAGTAAGTTCTATAGGCTCACCACTACAAAACTTAGCTAAATACCTAGCAAAACAATTACAACCTCAAGCAGAAATGGCAGCTTCATATGTCCAAAACTCATACCACTTTATAGAATTAGTGAAAAATCTACATATAGACCAAAAAGACTTGCTAGTCAGCTTCGATGTGGTATCACTATTCACCCAGGTGCCAGTCCAAGAAGCTCTATCAACAATAAGAAGCAAATACCAACCACCAAACCATATTATAGAACTAGCAGAACACTGCTTATCAAACACATACTTCATACACAGAGGCCAGAGATACAAACAAATAGAAGGCGCACCAATGGGATCCCCTCTTTCACCAGTTATCGCCAACCTTTTCATGGAAGAATTTGAAACTAACGCTCTGGAAAAGACTACAAACAAACCGAAACTGTGGCTCAGATATGTGGATGACACCTTCGTGATCTGGCCCCACGGAAGAAAGGAGCTAGAAAACTTCCTAACACACCTGAACAGCCTACATCCCAAAATAAAATTCACCATGGAGATTGAAACAAACAACCAGTTACCTTTCCTGGATGTACTTATATACAAAAAACAAAACGGCACCCTAGGACACACAGTCTACCGAAAGAAAACACACACCAACCGTTACCTCAATGCGCAATCACATCATCACCCAGCACAAATAAATTCAGTAGCCAAAACACTAATAACAAGAACCAGACGCCTTGCAGATGAAACACATATACAAACAGAACTACACACCCTGACAGACATATTGACAGCAAACAAGTTCCAAAAAAACAAAATCACCAATATGATTCAGCAGGGGACTCCAAAACAGAAAAACATCCAAGAAGAAGAACAGAACAACGGACGAGCCATCTTGCCCTACATAAAAGGAACAACCGACAAAATCAGTAAAGTACTACGCAAACATAACATCAAAACCGCTTTTAATACTGACAGAAAGATATCAACCATCCTGAGAAATCCCAAAGACAAAATAGAACTGGAAAACCAGGGCATATACCAAATCCCATGCGCCTCCTGTCCAGCAACATACATCGGACAGACTAACAGAAGAATAGAGGTACGTGTAGAAGAACATAAGAACTCAGTACAGAAGAAAGATCACACATCTTCACTAGTACAACACATAAACACTACGGGACACAACATCAATTTTGAAGGTACAAAAACAATCGCCAAAATAGAACATCTCAATAGCAGAATAATCAGAGAAGCCATTGAAATAGAAAAACACCCAGACAGTATGAACAAGCGAGACGACACCTCCCGCCTACATGCCATTTGGAAACCAGCATTGATAGAGAAACGAATTTCAGCAAACAAGGATTTAAAAAACCAACAAACAACCCCAAATGCCACCAGCCCCAGCAAGACTCATCCACACCCAGAACAAAAACTCTCCCACACAGAAGACAGAACAAGTCAAGCAAAAGTGCCATCACCCAAGCAGAAGAACGCACACACGAACCTGACTGACCCATACCAGAGATACATAGCAGGTCCTCGAACTCGGAGCCAAACCAAAGCTCTGGAGGCCACTACACAGCCCACTCCTCAGGATACCAAATCACAACACTCAGGATATTACAACACAACAAAAAACCCCACCCATTCAGAACATACCCCACCCAATCAGAAGACAGCCACGCCTCCAACCAATCAGAAGACAACCACGCATCCACCCAATCAGAAGACAGCCACGCCTCCACTCAATCAGAAGACAACCACGCCTCCACCCAATCGGAGGACACCCCCACCCAATCAGAAAGCAGCCACGCCTCCACCCAGTCAGAACACAGCCCCACCGGCAGTTGGAAGGAAAGGAACAGCCAGACCACGCATTGCTCCTGGAAGCAGCAGGAGGAACACTCCGGCCTGATGATGACGGATGGGATTTCGTCGAAACGTCGCCACAACTTTCTGAAGATGAAAGGAACGCGGGAAGAAACCCGAGACTCTAGATCTACACATACAGACACCCGCGAGAATCTACGAAAACAAATATATATATATATATATATATATATGAGTGTGTGTGTGTGTGTGTGTATATATATATATATATATATATATATATATATATATATATATATATAAACACACCCCAAATCTATTAACCAATACAAAATATAAGGGAGCTATTGTTTTCATTCTAGAGTAGAGGATAAGACAAAACAGAAAGTGAAGTTTCCAAGGAGTCTTTCAGTGGTTTTTTTATGACTAAATTTCTGACTGCACATTGCAATGCAGTCACAGAAAAAGCAAGCACTGTAGTTTTATCCTAGTGTAGAAAGATATGAACCATGCCCAAACTTTTACATTAGACTCATTGCCTGAACATTTTTTGTATTTGGACAATGGCTGATTTTCAATCATGCCATGTTTTAATAACATGCCATGTTTTAATAATATAGCAGAATACAATTTTTATTTAACACTTTACTCTTTATACTTAAAATAAAAACAGCAACAAAAAAAGAAAAAGAAAAAAAAGCAGTGTGTCAGATTTTAACATAATATATAATAGAGAAATAATGAAATTATCTTTATCAGCAGATTGCCAAGTTAAACTTGAATATTGAATTACTGAAGAAATAAGGAATCCATTCATTGATGGATATAATTTTTATTTATTTCACAAGAAATTCATAGTGTAGTATATAATTTTTAGTGAAAGTACCATTATATTCCATAATCCAGTATAATTTGATTAGGGATTCAACATGTTAAAAGCTACCCATCTTGCCCATGTGCCAATTTTCAGAGAAGAACCATATATTAAGTTCTGGTCCAAAATTTGGGAAAGGTTCAAATTCTGAATTACTATCCAAAATATAAATTGACATGGAGTATGTGAAATATTTGACTAATTATAAAGCCATGATATTCAATGCTATATAGTAAAAAAAACCTGGTCAAATACCAGGTAACAAATATCGTAACACATGTGGCCATAACAGATATACTTAATTATGTCTTGGTTCTTGTCTTTTCTTATTTTTTAAACATTTTAGGTTCTATTTAAAAAAAAGGAAGCTAGTAGGATTTAAAGTAGGGAATCAAAATCATGTAGGTCTCTTAGCCACTATCAGAAAATAAAAGAGGACAGTATGTCTATTTGTTCCAAAAAGCGAAAGCTGAAATAATAATGGCAGGCAATATTCTTGATAAGTAAATATAAAGGGCAACATCTTTACTTTTTTGCTTTCTGGTAAATTTTGAATGCCACTTTGTGAAAATTTGCATAACTTGCTTTCAAAATTCATACCAGCCCATTTACTTTTAGGAAAAAATGCAATCCAGAGCAATTTATTCATAATCTGCAGGTAGACTATTCATTCTAAAGAAATATCCTTCTGTAATGTAGATACATAGTTGATAATGAAAAAATCTGGGAGATGTTTATTAGATATTATTAAACATGTGTGTGTGTGTGTATGTGTATATAGATAGTGTGTGTATGTATTTTGCAGAATTCAAGGCACTATTACATAATGCTCACATTTCTATTTTCCCCCACAACCATTACCCTGTGTGCTGGGTTGAACTGAAGCTAAGGGATTGGCCCAAAGTTACTCAATCAGCTTTCATGCCTAAGAGAGGACTAGATCTTCTATTACCTCAATTTTCAGTCCAGTACTTTAACTACTATACTAAATGGGATCTTATATCTTTCATATCCAATAGTAGAGCATATTATTTAATAAATGCATCTTCAAGAAATTGGAACTGAATTGATTTCACATATTCACATTTATCTAATAATTGTAAACTTACATCTAGTATATATTCCTGAATCACTGCATGCAAAATAATGGCTATAAGCATGTAGAAGAAGATGGTGGCCATGTCTTTTGGACCATACTCATAGAAATGAACTGGGTCAGATCCATCATCTGAAATGCACAATATTTTACTATTAATAGCAGTACAGGCTATACTTAGAATACTATTATACATCAGGAGAACATGCAGAAAACAAATTTTCAACAGTGTTTTTCCCTTACATCTCTGCAATAAATTCTGCTTTAAAATCTGTAAGTTCATGTTGTACATTCTTTAATATGTTTTTATAGCATATTATTTGAAGAAAAACAGCACAACAGAATTTTGTAATAAAAATGCAGAGAATCAGGCTATACAGCAGCATTTAGGCAAAATTATTTAAGACTGCAACCCTACATATAACCTGGCACATCTACCCATGCACATATATACATTTCGAGGTGAATACAGAGTGTCTGAGTAAATATGTAGAAGACATTACTGAAAAATATTTTTAAAAATGAAAACCAGACATAGAACAGATTTTATATTTACCTATGTTGTACGTAACATTGTATTGTACAGTTATAAACATGATGGCATATTTAGATGTAACCTAAAATTTAAAACAGAGAAAAATAAGTTATCAATCTCTTTGCTATACACTTTTTCTGAAGTTGCTATTAAAATTTATATTTATTATGATTGCAACTATTTAAGTTTCATTGTTGTAGAATTCCTCCCAGCAGTGATGACATTTCTATAGCCTAAAAAAACTGCCAATTTAAGAACAAGATTGGAGATGATCTTGACTACTAAAGGATCAGATCTGAGACATAGGTTTTGAAAATTTTGAAAGTGTAATTATCAAGACTAATAATACAAATTGTTGCATATTTTTCCTTGTTTATTGATTAATCAAGCAATCATACTGAATCACAATATATTTATGTAATAAAATACAATGTAAAATAAATACATCAGGATACACAAATAAAACATATCAGGACACAGAAAAGCTGTTCAGTAAAATATTGAAATAAGATCATCACCTTGGCAATTAACTTCAAAGTGATCTAATTAAGAAGTTCTCTGATGAATTGACTTTAGCTATAAACCTGTCAGTCTTTTTGACTGCCCACCATGTGTATCTTGAAAGAAGTAAGGCAGCCTGTTGATGGAGTCCAAGTGAGCTGTCATGTTGATTAGTGGCTCTAAATGCTGCCCTTTGGCTGAGGTATAGCTGGCAATCAAATACAATACAGGTGAAACTCGAAAAATTCGAATATCGTGCAAAAGTTCATTTATTTCAGTAATGCAACTTAAAAGGGGAAACTAATATATGAGATAGACTCATTACATGCAAAGCAAGATAGTTCAAGCCGTGATTTGTCATAATTGTGATGATTATGGCGTACAGCTCATGAAAACCCCAAATCCACAATCTCAGAAAATTAGAATATTACATGCAATCAATAAAACAAGGAGTGTACATAGAACAATATCGGACCTCTGAAAAGTATAAGCATGCATATGTACTCAGTACTTGGTTTGGGCCCCTTTTGCAGCAATTACAGCCTCAATGCGGCGTGGCATGGAAGCTATCAGCCTGTGGCACTGCTGAGGTGCTATGGAAGACCAGGATGCTTCAATAGCGGCCTTCAGCTCTTCTGCATTGTTCGGTCACATGTCTCTCATCTTTCTCTTGGCAATGCCCCATAGATTCTCTATGGGGTTCAGGTCAGGCGAGTTTGCTGGCCAATCAAGCACAGTAATCCCACGGTCATTGAACCAGGTTTTGGTGCTTTTGGCAGTGTGGGCAGGTGCCAAGTCCTTCTGGAAAATGAAGTCAGCATCCCCATAAAGCTCGTCTGCGGAAGGAAGCATGAAGTGCTCCAAAATCTCCTGGTAGACGGCTGCGTTGACCCTGGACTTAATGAAGCACAGTGGACCAACACCAGCAGATGACATGGCTCCCCAAATCAACACAGACTGTGGAAACTTCACACTGGACTTCAAGCATCTTGCAGTGTGTGCCTCTCCATTCTTCCTCCAGACTCTGGGTCCTTGGTTTCCGAATGAGATGCAAAAGTTGCTCTCGTCAGAAAAGAGGACTTTGGACCACTGAGCAACAGACCAGCTCTGTTTTTCTTTAGCCCAGGTAAGACGCTTCTGATGTTGTTTGTTGTTCAGGAGCGGCTTGACAAGAGGAATACGACATTTGAAGCCCATGTCCAGGATCCGTCTGTGTGTGGTGGCTCTTGATGCACTGACTCCAGCCTCAGTCCACTCCTTGTGAAAGTCCCCAACACTTTTGAATGGCCTTTTCCTGACAATCCTCTCCAGGCTGCGGTCATCCCTGCTGCTTGTGCACCTTTTTCTTCCACACTTTTCCCTTCCACATAACTTTCTATTAATGTGCTTTGATACAGCACTTTGGGAACATCCAACTTCTTTTGCAATTACTTTTTGAGGCTTTCCCTCCTTATGGAAGGTATCAGTGATGGTTTTCTGCACAACTGTCAGGTCAGCAGTCTTCCCCATGATTGTGATTCCTACTGAACCAGACTGAGAGACTATTTAAAAGCTCAAGAACCCTTTGCAGGTGTTATGGCTTAATTAGCTGATTAGAGTGGGACACTTTGAGCCTAGAATATTGCACCTTTTCACAATATTCTAATTTACTGAGATTGTGGATTTGGGGTTTTCATGAGCTGTAAGCCATAATCATCACAATTATAACAAATCACGGCTTGAACTATTTTGCTTTGCATGTAATGAGTCTATCTCATATATTAGTTTCCCCTTTTAAGTTGCATTACTGAAATAAATGAACTTTTGCACGATATTCTAATTTTTCGAGTTTCACCTGTATGTGTGATATTTTAATGCATTTAATGGAATTGCCTGTGTTTTACAATAGAATCCAGGAGCTCAAATCTCTGTTGGGTATTTGTCTAGTCGAAAAGCCTTTTATTCTAGGCCAATCATTTTAAGGACTTGATGTTAGCAAGTGTCTCTATGTCAACCTAAGCACCATACGGAAGGCCCTCTGTTTGAAAGTGCCCTTGGTTTGATGGCTGTGCATTTGTTCAGTGACCAAAGTTACAACAGTGCTGAACAAAATGGTAGTTACAGTGGATCCTTGAAATTATAGCCGTTGCAATACTTGCCGCCCCCCCCCCCCCAATCTCTGCCTTTTTGCTGGCCTGCACTCTACCATCTACCCCATTGCACCTACTAACTTTCAACTCCTCCTCTGAGCTTCACACACATTCTGATTTGGAACTACTGAGAAATATTTAAGTCATCTGTTGAATTATCTGGAAGTCACCTATCCTTAATCTCAACTGTTTCATATATATCCAGTTAATATCCAGTTAATTCACTGGTATCAAAATGATCCTATTTCTTTTCAGAATAACATTTGATATGCATATATATACATGCAATCAATCAGGTAACACAATACTATTGGCTAATAAGAGAGAAAAAAGAACTGAAAGAATACATAGTGTGTATAAATATAATTTAGAGTACATAAAAATGCAACGGTTGTGAGCCATCCAGAGTTCCAGTGTTAAGATGGGTGGTCATATACCCATCTTATAAATGAGTAAAAGTAAAAAATAAAAAGGTTTTCTCATTCTCAAACGGTAGTAATAGGAAAAAGAAGCAATTAAGACAACTATTTGCAATCCCTTCTACCTAAGTGCTTTTCGCTACTATTGTTCACATTGTTTTTCTGCACAGCTTGCGTATAATGCTTTGAGCTATAGCTCCTTCAGTGATATTTTTAAATAAATGGCCCAGAAGCATTAGTGGCAATAAAGTTTCAATCAGTTGTGACATGCCAATTATTCTTTTAATTAAAATAATTTCTGAAAATAAAAAAGTTGGAAGGGCCAAGGTGATCAATGAGCATTAAAGGTGGTATCAACTGATATAGTTAATCCTCAACTTACAACAGTTCATTTAGTGACCAAAGTTAAACGGCACTGAAAAAAATGACTTATGACCATTTTTCAAACTTATGACAATTGCAGCATCCCAACAGTCACGTCATCAAAATTCAGACACTTTGCAACTGATTCACATTTATAATGGTTGCATTGTCCCAGGATCGTGTGATTCCCCTTTTGCGACCTTTTGATAAGCAAAGTCAATGGGGAAGCCAGATTACTTAACAACTGTGGTACTAACATTTGCAGCAATTCACTTAACAAATGTGGCAAGAAAAGTTGTAAAATGAGACAAAATTCACTTAACAAATGTCTCATTTAGCAACAGAAATATTGTGCCTAATTCTGTTCATAAATTTAGGACTACCTGTACTAAGTTCCATTTTGGATAATGTAATTTTATTATGACTGAAACCAATACAGTCTACTGGTTAAGATATTAGATGATCATAAAATAACTTTGGGTCAATCATTCTCTTATCCAAATTTACCATGTTTATTATTGTGGAAACAAAGTAGAAGATATATCCCATTATGCCAACTTGAGTTCCCTCTCAAAAACAATTAATTTTTTGGAGTAACATAGAACTGGATTCATCTGGATCAGTGGTTCTCAATATGTGGTCTGGAGAGTTCTGTAGATCTTCAGATAAATATTTTAAAATGACTCACTCTTAATTCCAAGTAGTGTAAATATGAATAGATATAATGCACAAAGTCAAAGCTCTTCGGGGTTCTCAATCATTTTTAAGAAAATAAAGAGGTCCTGATACTAAAATGTTTTAAGAACCATTTATACCAACCTCTTGTCAAATGTAGGAATTTATACCTTAGTGTTTCCTAACATAAATGCATGAATTTAATTTCCTGAATTCCTCAGTCAACATACAGTTGCAAAAAAAAGTATGTGAACCCTTTGGGATTACGTGGAGTTTTGCATGAATTGGCCATAAAATGCGCTCTAAACATCATGTAAGTCACAACAATAGAAAAACACAGTCTGCTTAAAATAATACTACACAAACATTAGCTGTTGTCATGTTTTAATTGAACATAAGATGGAAACATTCACAGTGCAGGGTGGAAAAAGTATGTGAACCTTTGGACTTAATAACTGGTTGACGCTCCTTTGGCAGCAATAACCTCAACCAAACGTTTCCTGTAGTTGCAGATCAGACCTGCACAATGATCTGGAGTAATTTTGAACCACTCCTCTTCACAAAACTGTTTCAGTGTAGCAATATTCTTGGGATGTCTGGTGTGAATCGCTCTCTTAAGGTCATGCCACAGCATTTCAATCGGGTTGAGGTCAGGACTCTGACTGGGCCACTCCAGAAGGCGTATTCTGTTCTGTTGAAGCCATTGTTTTGTTGAATTACTTGTATGCTTTGGGTCATTGTCCTGTTGCATCATCCATCCTCTGCAGAGCTTCAGTCGGCGGACAGATGGCAGTACGTTTTCCTGCAAAATGTCCTGATAAACTCTGGAATTCATTTTCCCATCAATGACAACAATCCGTCCAGGCCCTGAGGCAGCAAAGCAGCCCCAAACCATGATGCTCCCTCCGCCATGTTTTACACTGGGGATGAGGTTTTGATGTTGGTGTGCTGTGCCTTTTTTTCTCCACACAGTGTTGTGTGTTTTTCCCAAACAACTCAATTTTGGTTTTATCTGTCCACAGTATATTTTGCCAGTAGTGCTGTGGAACATCCAGGTGCTCTTTTGCAAACTTCAAACGTGCTGCAATATTTTTTTGGGACAGCAATGGCTTCCTCCGTGGTGTCCTCCCATGTACTCCATTCTTGTTTAATGTTTTCCTTATTGTAGATGTGTCAACAAAAATGTTAGCATGTGCCAGAGATTTCTGTAGGTCTTTAGCTGACACTCTAGGATTCTTCTTTACCTCATTAAGCATTATGCACTGTGCTCTTGCAGTCATTTTTACAGGACGACCACGCCTAGGGAGAGTAGCAACAGTGCTAAACTTTCTCCATTTGTAGACAGTCTGTCTTACCATGGACACATGAACATCAAGGCTTTTGGAGATACTTTTGTAACCCTTTCCAGCTTCATGCAAGTCAACAATTCTTGATCATAGGTCTTCTGAGAGCTCTTTTCTGCGAGGCATGGTTCACATCAGACAGTGCTTCTTGTGACCAGTAAACCCAAAACAGGTGTGTGTTTTTAAAGGGCAGGACAGTTGTCAGCAACACATCCAATAACATCGCACTGATTGGAGTCAAGGTTGGCTCACTCCTGGCTCCAATTAGCTCTTGGAGAAGTCATTAGGCTAGGGGTTCACATACTTTTTCCACCCTGCACTGTGAATGTTTCCATCTTATGTTCAATTAAAACATGACAACAGCTAATGTTTGTGTAGTATTATTTTAAGCAGACTGTGTTTTTCTATTGTTGTGACTTACATGACGTTTAGAGCGCATTTTATGGCCAATTCATGCAAAACTCCACGTAATCCCAAAGGGTTCACATACTTTTTCTTGCAACTGTAGCCATTGCTGAGAATTCTGGGAAGTTCATACAATTAACTATGTCTGGATTAGGAAAGACTGTTTTTAGTTTCCGCTTATAAATGTCTAACAAAAGATATTCTACTAGCAAGCCAAAGCCACCTGTTCCACTGTTGAAGAACCTGGGTCAGGAAATTCTAAAGTGCATCAAAATCCCTTTCTGTCAGAATCTTGCTCTACCTTCTATATAGACAAGAGCCAGCATCTGAAAAGACTGCCAATCCCTGTGATAATTCTTCAAATATTTTATTAGGTTCTCCAATTATATCATTATTTCAGTTCTTCCTACAGTAAGCTTAATTCTTTCAACAGACTGATCTGTGGATTTCTTAGCACCAATTTTACTTTAGTTCAGGTATGGCCCAGTTTGCATTTTAAGAAGAATATCAACAATATGACAAAGCAACTTAAAACAATGCAACAAGTTTCAATTTAATAGTGGAGGAAAGGGGAAACACAATTCAGGGAAAGCCTTAAAAAGACATGGTTTTATATATAAACCAAATTTATTGTATATTTATCTTCCTGTTTTCTATAAATCCTAGCATTGTTCAAGGCTTCATTTGTAATTAATCACTTATGACAGCTTTTTATTTAAAGAAACAAATTTATACTTGTGGCAGTCAGTCCATATTTAATATTCAGGTATTAAACTTCCAATTCCATTCTGTGGCTTGATGACTCAGGGAGTGAATATCATTATGTAAATTTAGACACCCCTGAGACTTGACTGTTTATAAGCTCATCAGCAAGACATGAGACTATTATTGTCATAGGAGATGCAATTGGATAAGTACCCTTCATCTTGTATCTTGCTGTCAAGATTACTCTCTGCCAATGAAATGTGTAAGCAAAAATAGTCCACTTAATTCTTAATATCAGCATTAACTCTCCTATACACCATTGGGTCTGTAAGAGATTTATCTTGTTCCAAATATAGTCAAACCCACCAGTGGAATTATCTACTACTAGTAGCTATCAAACCAATTAAGATCAGCAGTACGCCTAATGCTACTGCTTATTTGTAAGGACCAAACCCCAAGCATAATCACATAAGCCCAGTAGGAGCAATATTTATTTATTTATTTTATTTTATTACATTTATATACCGCCCTTTCCCGAAGGACTCTAGACTGTTTATGATACTTAACTTACAATCTATAAACTTTTCCTAAACCAGCCTCCCACCCGTTTTGGGAAATCATTCTTCATCTTCCCAGAACATTTCATTTTTATATGAAATCCGGATTGTACTCAAGGGCTGAAAATTAGTACTAGGACCGAGTCCTAACACCGTCACCAGTTCTAAAGGGAAACAAGAGGACAAAAGTGGGAAAAGACCACTGGTACATCCCATTTCATATGATTTAGTACGATATTAAGAGAGACCCACTTCCTTTTCTCTATGGAATAACGAAAGACTTAACTCTTTTTCTACAGGGATCGCAAATTGGTCAATGATATATTATTTTTTACTTCCCCCCCCCCGCCGCCTTTGAAAGCGGCTTGACCGGCTGACACAAATTATCTTCTCAGTTGAGACTGCCAGTTTAATTCCCCCGCTCTTTGGTGGCGGGGAAGAGAAAACCCAGCCAGGATGCCTAGCGGCTATAGCAGGGGTCTTCAAACTTGGCCCTTTTATGACTTGTGGACTTCAACTCCCAGAATTCCTCAGCCAGCAAAGCTGGCTGAGGAATTCTGGGAGTTGAAGTCCACAAGTCATAAAAGGGCCAAGTTTGAAGACCCCTGGGCTATAGTTTGGGGGTCTTAGACGTTGAGGACCAGCCTTGCCAACAAGCATCGCACAGGATACGCCCGCTCCTTCTTATGTACGTCAGCACGTAAGAGGGGAGCGCGACCGTGAGAATTAGCAGCCTAAGGGAAAACAGTAACAAGGAGAGGAGGAAGCGCCAGAGCTCGAGAGAAGGGCGGGGCCGCACTTGAACCGGGGGGGGGAGGGGAGGAAAGGGGGCGTGCCTGGAGCCCGCGCGCTGCCGCTTCCTCCCCGGCCCTGCATATAGTAAGGATACCTCGAACATGAGCCCCAACAGGAGGCCCATGGCCAGGCAGGATACGGCATCCGCGTGGTTCTGGATAACGAACTCATGGCTCAAGACTGGCGGACTCTTGTTTTTCTTCCGCAGTCCCATAGCGGCAGAGGTTTCCGAAAGTGGGGAAACTCCAGGACCCAAGTTGAGGGTGAAGTACGGAATGAAGAGCTGCAGCTCCTCTACTCTCTCAACAAGCCCTCGCTCTTCACCTCACGCCCAGTAAACACCAGCGACTCTTGTCCCTTTCCCCCCCCCAACTCTTATCCGCCCTGCTTTCCACGCTTGGCCAATCAACATGCGGGATAAAAGTGAGTGATAGGTTCGGCAGCTAATCGCCAGCCTTAAACTGGGAAGCAAGCTTTCTAGGGGTGGAGTTCCGAAGAGATTCCGAGGCTGGTCAACGGTCGAAACGGCAGCGGGGGAGGGGAAAGAGAGGGTGCGTGTGAGTGGCGTGGATTACGGCCATTCAGAGGCCCCTAGAGGTGGGACCTACCAGGTTCCCTGAACTTGCGTTTAATTTGTCTATGGCTGTAGTGGAAACAAGGTCCTGCAAGTTCTGCACGGGAAGAGAAAGACTCATCAGGTATTGGATTTTTTTTCTTTTTATTCCGCAGGTTTCTCGAGTATGCAGGGAAAACTTTCAAGAAAGATTTCTGGCTCCACAGCTGGGGTTAAGATGCTTTCTCAAAAGAACACTTCGTGGGTATTTTTGCACGGCATCCTGAACTCTAAGCAAATCAATCCCATTTTAGTCTGATATATTGAATTAATTCTACCCGTGCAATGCCTTTATGGTTCAGCAGCGTCTGAACCTAAATAATTAGGCTATGTAAGAGGAGGTGAAGTTAAATGCGAGTGAATGCGCCTCCTGAATCGAAGCAAAATGCATGTCTGGGGGAACCCTTCATTTTGAAAAAAAAATATATCACCCGACTCCAGTTAAAACGGCGAATCCTTAACGTAGTAGCAAAGCATGGCCTATGCTCTTGGGGAGGGGAGAGAATAAGCATATCCAACGGCAGAGAGAGAGAAAAAAATACACGCGTGTTGACAAGGTTGGAAAGAGATTTGCTCGCAACCTAAGGAAATCACTGCTAGTCGGAGCAAGTTTAAGGTCCTACTATATTTAAGATCACATGCTATTTTTATTTAAGTCTGGATCTCCCCCCCCTACACTTATAGTTTGAAATAAAATTTCTAATTGATTTATTCATAAACATCCAACAAAATTGTTAGCCATTTATTGAAACTTTCAGCCAATCTGAAGCTATGACCTTTTGAGGAAACTCCAATCATTCTCAATTCCAGAAATCAATGGCCATTGTTGGTTACCATTTGTAAGTTATTTTAGTACTATTTACGAATAAACATGTGCCCAGGTATAGAGCACTGAACAAAACTAAAGAGCACTACAATCAAATTTCAGCTTTGATTATACTGAGAGAGGCCGTCTTAGGCTGGCCTTCCAGACACATTTATGACTGTCAGTACCTACTTTTTTGCAGTTAAAAATATTTCTATTCTGGCCTGATGGTAGGTAGGGTAAGGAAGACTTTGACTCCCTTCATCCCTTTTCTGTTTCTATAACATTGGGGTTGGAGAAATTCCATTTAGTAGCTACCTTAGCCTCCCATCTTCATGTCTGAAGAATGGAAGAGAGGGTTTCAAAAGGTTCCCTATGCTTCCAGCTCTCTCTAAACCTAGAAGAGAGGGCTATTTTGGAGGTAAGTTGCTTATCATTACCCACCTCCCAAAGTGTGGTTTAGATTTTCCATCATAACTATTCAGTGTTTTGTCCCAATTCAGATGATACTTGTGGCTTTATTAACTGATTACCTTGCTTAGTCTTATGCAAGTATGACTTCTATGCTTAGTTTATGGTTCATTGGTTAAAACAAACCCAGCCAATTGGGTAAATTCTGTAAATCGTGGTTGACATAACCATGAAATCACAGTTAATGAGCTTGCAATTAAAAAATAAAGTTTTCTGTACAAGAAAGTCAAGAAAGCAGTTAAGGATACAATTGCCAGGAACTTGAGGGCCTTTCTAGGGATTTATTTTTGCACAGATTTTTTTAAACCTGTCAAGATGGAAAATGACCATCAATGTAGGATTATAGGAAAAAAAATCAAATTACAGTAATAAAGCTACAGTATAATGTGAGAATGTGATAAGGATGTTCTCTTGGCTCACATGGAAGGAAAAGGGCAATATGTGGTTACAGGAGGAGGAAGATGTGTTGGTTGTGCTTGCTGCCTTGAGTTATTGTAAAAATAATGAAGGATACAAATAAATAAAAATAGATAAGGAGCTGGTCTGTAATATTGTCTTTGCTGCTTTGGCCTACTAGCTCCTTCCAAGATTCCTTGGAGAAAATCCCAGGTTCAGTTCTGTGAATATTAAAGCAAACAATTATAAGATATTGAGTCTGATAAATAATAGAGACTTGTGTTGATGAACTGGAGGGTTGTTGTCTCTTAGAAATAATAATAATAATAATAATAATAATAATAATAATAATTATTATTATTATTATTATTATTATTATTATTATTATTAATTCGGTTTATATACCGCCCTACTCCCAAAGGACTCAGGGCGGTTTACAAGGCAAAATTTAAAAACAATACAATATAAAATTAAAATTAAATTAAGTCTAGCCCCAAAAAATTAAAATCACAATTTAAAAACATTAAAACCCCTCAGTCCAGACCAGATAGCTCAAAGAGCCAGGTTTTTAGGTCCCGGCGAAATGAACGAAGGTTGGGGGCAGTCCGGAGTTCCATTGGCAGTTGATTCCATAGGGCAGGCGCGCCCACAGAGAACGCCCTCCCCCTGGGGATCGCCCGTCGGCAATCCTTGACCGGCGGTACCCTGAGGAGGCCCTCCCTGTGGGAGCGCACAGGACGATGGGAAATTGATGCTGGCAGCAGGTGCTCCCTCAGATAATCCGGGCCCATGCCATTTAGGGCTTTATAGGTCATCACCAGCACCTTGAATCTCACCCGGAGGGCAACTGGAAGCCAATCCAGCTCGTGGAGAAGAGGTGTTACATGGGAGTATCGGGAGACTCCCATCACAACTCGGGCGGCTGCATTCTGCACCAGCTGAAGCCTCCGAGTGGTCCTCAGGGGCAGCCCCATATAGAGAGCATTGCAGCAGTCTAGCCGGGAGGTCACAAGCGCATGGGTGACTGTGCGTAGGGCATCTCGGTCCAGATAGGGCCGTAACTGGCGCACCAGGTGAACTTGGGCAAAAGCCCCCCTGGTCACGGCTCCTATATGATCTTCCAAACTGAGCCGTGAATCCAGGAGGACGCCTGAAATGAAATGGTAGGTAATATTCGGTTACTGTATAAAGTAGTTAGTCCTCAACTTACAACAGTTCATTTACTGACTATTCAAAGTTACAGTAGCACTGAAAAAAGTGACGAATGACCATTTTTCACATTTATGACCATTGCAGCATCCCCATGGTCTGGGATTTACATTTGGATGCTTGACATCTGGTTCATACTTATGATGATTGCAGCGTCCCTGGATCATGTGATCATCTTTTGCAAACTTCTGACAAGCAAAGTCAAATGAGAAAGCCAGATTCAGTTAACAATCGTACTAACTTAATTACAGTGGTTCGCTTAGCAACATAAATGTTGGGCTCAATTATGGTTGTAGGTTGAGGACTACCTGTGCTCTAGAATATTCAAAGTGCTTGAAAGTAATATATCTGAACAACCGTTTGTAAGTAGAATATGATGTTGTTGTTAGTTGCGAAGTCGTGTCTGACCCATAGCGACCCCATGGACAACATTCTTCCAGGCCTTCCTGGCCTCTACCATCTTCTGGAGTCCATTTAAGTCATTCTTATTGCTTCAGTGACTGCATCCAGCCACCTCATTCTCTGTCGTCCCATTCTTCTCTTGCCCTCAATCTTTCCCAGCATTAGGCTCTTCTCCAGTGAATCCTTCCTTCTCATTAGGTGGCCAAGTATTTGAGTTTCAACTTCAGGACCTGGCCTTCTAAAGCGCAGTCAGGGTTAATCTCCTCTAGGACTGACTGATTTGAAACACCTTGCAGTCCAAGGGACTCGCAGGAGTTTTCTCCAACACCATAGTTCAAAGGCCTCAATTCTTTGGCGCTCAGCCTTTCTTATGATCCAACTTTCACTGCCATACATTGCAACTGGGAAAACCATAGCCTTGACTATACGCACTTTTGTTGACAGGGTGATGTCTCTGCTTTTTAGTATGCTGTCTAGATTTGCCATCGCTTTCCTCCACAGGAGCAAGCATCTTTTAATTTCTTGGCTGCAGTCCCCATCTGTGGTGATCTAGGAGCCCAGGAAAATAAAATCTGTCACTACCTCCATTTCTGCCCCATCTATTTGCCAGGAATTGAGAGGGCCAGATGCCATGATCTTGGTTTTCTTAATGTTGAGTTTCAAGCTCACTTTTGCACTCTCCTTCACCCGCATCAAGAGGCTCTTTAGTTCCTCTTCACTTTCTGCCATTAGAGTGGTATCATCTGCATATCTTAGGTTGTTGATATTTCTCCCGGCAATCTTAATTCCAACTTTTGATTCATCTAGCCCTGCCTTTCTCATGATGTGCTTTGCATATAAGTTAAATAGGCAGGGCAACAGTATACAGCCTTGCCGGACTCCTTTCCCAATTTTGAACCAATCAGTGGTTCTGTTTAGAATATAATGATAGATTATTCCGATAATTCATATGAAGTAGCTTGTCAGTTCTCAAAGCTTAAAAACTGAGGAAACATCAGCTACCCGGCTGACTACAGTACAGAATTGTGGTGTACACTGCAAATCTATGAGTCTATGCGGAAATAAACTTTTTTGAGTTAGTAGGATTCACCCCAAGGGACTACAGTAAATACAATATGCAGCCTTTTGGAGTACCTATTTATTTGTTTCATATTGACTATTATGTTCATCTTTGTTCTTTTACATATACTAAGAACACTTCTATGTATTCTAGGTATATAGGCTATTATTTCTTTTCACTGAGAATAAAAAGATGAGAGTAAGGGGGCTGGGGCATACAATTTAACTTTTGGCAGTGCTGGATTTTGGGTTCCTTCTACTTCGATTGATTTTACACATTATATAACTACATAAGCCCTAGCTTGATTTTTGGGAATGGGCGTAATATGAGCCCTATCCCAAAAATAAGCCCTAGTTTTGGGGTAAGGCGCATGCCTAAAAATCAAGCAATAGTGGTGGGGGCGTGGAGCTTACCATTGCAGCCAGGTTTCCCATGGATCGACACTTGCTTCACTGGAAGGAGCAGCTTCATTCTGGAGCTGAGCATTTCTCAGTCAGAGGCCTTTCTGGAAGGCCTGTGTAGCCAAGAACCCAGCTGTGGATTCAATTCAATCCATAGCTTGGTTCTTGACTGCATAGGCCTTCTGGAAAGGCCTTTATGAAATGCAGGCTGAGCTCCATTCTCAGCTGCAGAATGAAGCTGTGCTCCTTCGGCCATAGAAGAAGTGGGCCGGCTGGGCATGGCTGTTGATGCTGCTGCTGCAAGGTGAGTGGAAAAGACACTGAAAATAAGACCTGGTGCCTCTTTTGGAGGCAATATATATATTTCGGGGAAACACGGTATAAGTGCATTCGTCTGTATTTTCAAAAGGGAATATAATGAAAGAAAAACATAGCAAGTAGGGCCCATTTAAGAATTGTTAATTCATCAGTTAACCCATAAATAACACTGAAGGAGGATTAAACTTAAACTTTTTGCTATATCCCACCCAGCAGCTATATAAATTTGTATCATAAATAGCCATTTAATCAGGCATTCTATTTTTTTTTAAAAAAAATCTGGAATATAGGCATCTTGCGAATTTATCTAAATGTGGGAAAGAAAAGATTGCAACTTTGGGGCAGGCATTTAGCAGTTTAAGTGAGCAGTTTACTCTTGCTCACATTCCTTTTTTAAATTAGTTACAGTATAAACAAAAGGAAATGAATGAAATCTACTAAGAGACAGAAGAAATTATATGCCATTTACTTTGCTTTTTATCCTTATTGCAAAGGGACAATTGCTGTGATTATTTTCGGTTCTAAAGATTACAATCCTTTATATGTCTCCTTAGCAATAGTTTTGCCTATTTGAATGTTACTACGTAAGACTATACAATGAAGAAAATTAGCTGAATTTTGTTGATTTTTGTTTTTCTGTATCTAGAATCTAAAAACATACTTATTCAGGCTGCCTTCCAGACGAAAAGAGAATTATAGAACTTGGTTGTCATGATGGGGTAAGTACCACTATCCTAAAATAACCAAAACTAAGATATTAAAGGATAAAAGTATATATTATTGTATATTTGTATTATAGATGTATAACAGTACACACACACACGTTAGTATAAAAATATCTGAAGCATTCACTCTCAAACTGTGAATCTATAAATTTATGTTAACTGCAAAATAGGTGTAAATAAGGATAACAAGTTTGATACCCAAACTCAGAAGAATAGTTTACTAAAGGTCTAAAGTGCCAATTGAAGGGAAAGTTTGGCTTATTTTAGTGTTTTTTTATATAATTTGCTCTTTGATTTACATGTAATGCTTTTCAATAGGATTACTGGAAATGGACTGTTAAAAAAAACAAGACTACTAAATAGCAGAAAATATTTTTTTTCTTGAACTTGTAATCCTCTGATGCTTATCTAGATTGTGGCAAATCAGATCTGGTAGCTTTGTAGCTGTTGTTTTATCCATGGTTTACATAGAGTGGCATAGTGGCAGTTCGAGGCCAGGTATTTAGCTCAATTTGTACTATATTTTGTTTCATAGTTTGCCAAGAGGAGTAATTTAAGTCAATCTGAATTCCTATTGATTACATTGATGTGTCCTTGTGTTTTCTTGACATCAGTATTCTTGACAGCAAAATTGATTACCATTGTCTACTGCCCAATTTAATCAAAAGCCCAGAATTTTCTGATAATCTTACATGAAAGTATTAACTAAGTCTAAATACCCAGTTTTTTATGATTTAGTTATTAGGGTCAGGTATTACCTTGTGCTTCATTCAGGACCTTAAGGTAACTTACAGAGTGATCCATATTCTTGTTTTCTCCTAAAAGAATAATTTTGTGATGTAGGTTGGACTGAGAGAATCATATTCGAGGATGGAGTAGAATTTGGTTCTTGGTTCTTCCCACTCTTAATGCAACACTACAACCAATGTAGCACCTGTTACAATCTTTTTGAGAAAGAGATTCTTTTGTTTTAAAGAATTACTTGATTTGGAGACTTAATTAATTTCCAGGCAAAATAATACAAAATAATATTACAGTACTGTTGTTTTATATCTTGGTGCTGAATTTTAACAAGGCAGTCTTAGAAAGGTGATTCCAGGACTGTAAGGCTATCAGTTGTCAGTTCAAATTTAAAAGCTCCCCTGACCAGTTGAGTCTGACTCTAGGGGTTAGTGCTCATCTCTGTTTCTTAGCCAAAGGACCCAGTGTTGTCCAAAGACCCTTCTGTGGTCATGTGGCCAGCATGACTATAAAGCTGAGGCACACAGAATACTGTTACTTTCCTACCAAAGTGGTACCTGTTCATCTACTCGCATTTGCATGCTTACAAACTGCTAGGTGGGCAGGAATTGGGGAAAGTAATGGGAGCTCACCTCTTCATGCGGCACTCAGATGTTGAACCTGGGCTGTCAGCTTTCCAACTGACGAGCTCAGAGTCTTTAACTGCTGAGCCATCAAGCCCCAAATCTTGGGAGTTGAGGCTTTCCTTGGCTAAACAGTGCCTATCACCATTGGTTAATATTTTGCCTCTGGAGCTAATAATTGCTTGGCAATTCTAAATCCCTGAAGCCATAACTACTTAACTAAGTAATTTCCTTGAAATTAGTGAGCCTCCATAAATGTAAAATTTGCATAACAAAATATATCACCAGTTGAGCATTTCTGGTAATTCTGAATCTGTGCATCAGCAGATTCATGTTTTATGGGTTTTCACAATTCAATAGAGAAAGAGAGATTTGAAGCAATATTTGTACTTGGATATAAAAGGGACTTCTTTTAACATTTAATAGCTATATTAGTTGATTTTTTAAAAAGGTGGTTTGTGTATATGGCTAATTTTTCAGCTGCAAATCTCAGTTTTCTAGCATAATAAGATTTGTGAGGTCTTCAGCAAATCATATAATTAGATCAGTTTGTTACATTGGCATCCTAAAAGTACTTTATTAGAAATCAGTTACATCAAGTTATATTGGACTCCTTTGTCAGTAAAATGGCAGTGTTAAGATTGTATTCTTTCTCTTATTCTTATTAATCCTAATTTATATTTAAAATGATCTGCATTACAGCAAGTATTCTGTTCCTGCTCTGAGTCAATGGCAACTATAGCATTTACTGTTTCTGTTTTCCATGATGTAATTATAAACCCCAAACTCAACTTTAAAAAGCAGGGACTTAAATAAGATATGAAACTAATTGTTGTTGTTGTTAGTTGCGAAGTCGTGTCCGACCCATCGCGACCCTATGGACAACGTTCCTCCAGGCCTTCCTGTCCTCTACCATCTTCTGGAGTCCATTTAAGCTCACGCCTACTGCTTCAGTAACTCCATCCAGCCACCTCATTCTCTGTCGTCCCCTTCTTCTATTGCCCTCAATCTTTCCCAGCATTAGGCTCTTCTCCAGTGAGTCCTTCCTTCTCATTAGGTGGCCAAAGTATTTGAGTTTTAGCTTCAGGATCTGGCCTTCTAAAGAGCAGTCAGGGTTGATCTCCTCTAGGACTGACCGGTTTGATCGCCTTGCAGTCCAAGGGACTCACAGGAGTCTTCTCCAGCACCAGAGTTCAAAGGCCTCAATTCTTTGGCGCTCAGCCTTTCTTATGGTCCAGCTTTCACTGCCATACATTGCAACTGGGAAGACCATAGCCTTGACTATACGCACTTTTGTTGACAGGGTGATGTCTCTGCTTTTTAGTGTGCTGTCTAGATTTGCCATGGCTTTCCTCCCAAGGAGCAAGCGTCTTTTAATTTCTTGGCTACAGTCCCCATCTGCAGTGATCTTGGAGCCCAGGAAAATAAAATCTGTCACTACCTCCATTTCTTCCCCATCTATTTGCCAGGAATTGAGAGGGCCGGATGCCATGATCTTGGTTTTCTTAATGTTTAGTTTCAACCCAACTTTTGCACTCTCCTTCTTCACCCGCAATAAGAGACTCTTCAGTTCCTCTTCAGTTTCTGCCATTAGAGTGGTGTCATCTGCATATCTTAGGTTGTTGATATTTCTTCCGGCAATCTTAATTCCAACTTTTGATTCATCTAGCCCTGCCTTTCTCATGATGTGCTCTGCATATAAGTTAAATAGGCAAGGCGACAGTATACAGCCTTGCCGGACTCCTTTCCCAATTTTGAACCAATCAGTGGTTCCGTGTCCAGTTCTCACTGTTGCTTCTTGGCCCGCATATAGGTTTCTCAAGAGACAAATAAGATGATCTGGTACACCCATCTCTTTAAGGACTTGCCACAGTTTGTTATGATCCACACAATCAAAGGCTTTAGCATAGTCAATGAAGCAAAAATAGATGTTTTTCTGGAACTCTCTAGCTTTCTCCATGATCCAGCGTATGTTGGCAATTTGATCTCTAGTTCCTCTGCCTCTTCGAAATCCTGCCTGTACTTCTGGTAGTTCTCGATCCACATACTGCTGAAGTCTAGCTTGTAGGATTTTAAGCATAACTTTACTAGCATGAGAAATAAGTGCAATGGTGCGATAGTTTGAACATTCTTTGGCACTGCCTTTTTTTGGAATTGTAATGTAAACTGATCTTTTCCAATCCTGTGGCCACTGTTGAGTTTTCCAAATTTGCTGGCAAATTGAGTGTAGCAGAAACTAATTACATTATGCTTAAAACAGAGTAAAAGTATGCTCCCTCACACTTTACCTTGAAAAATGTATCTAATTACCTTGCAAGAAGAAACTGTCAAGATGCATCAGGTATATTTGTTTTTAGACTTACAGTAGTCAGATAGATTCAAACCAGGCTTTAAAAATGAGAAAGAACATCATGAAATGTAAAACCCTCAGTGGGTTAATTCTCAATTTATGCTAATAGTAAAAAAAAGTTCTACTAAGACTGGGTTAATGTGCCACTGATTTTTTTTTATTCAATATTATACTTTCAAATTCTGTGATTAAAAATAGCTACGTAGTTTTAAATTTTAAAGAATTGCAGTTGAAAACTTCGTAGGAAGCAGAGTAGACATAACATTTAGCAGTAATGTCTTCCAAATAATTGCATTGCAATAGTTCCTTCTTATATACAGTATACTCACTGTATGCCTTGGAAGATTGACAACACAAGAGTTATAAGCTAATATAACTACTAGCCTATCCTGGTGACTGCACATTCTTTGTTTTTGTAAATTAATGGTGATATGTTGACATAGGAATTAAATATAAATATTCAGGATTACATTAATAATGTTTTGAACAGAAAACAAAAGAAAGCTTTCAGGAAAGGAGATAGTGCTTTCCCTTCCTATCCTCCATGTTAAAAGAAAATGTCAGATTGAATTTGAGATAACTGGAATTTTGCATGTGTTATGTAGGGTAGACTTGGAAGCTTAAAAAATACCCTGGCAAAAAAAGCACAGGAAACACTTCCATATGTTGCCAGGCAAACTACATGAATATATTGGTGGAACTTCTAGAAGTCAAGACTGATATTAAGGAAGTGTTTGTTATATTATGATAGGAGTATAATAAGGTAATCTGGATTTCTTCTTAGGGATCTGATACTGGACCATTAATTTTGGTTGATCTGATACTGGACCAATAGTTTTGGTTGCCTTTTTGTCATGCTTTAGCTATGTCTCCAGTTTTGCCGATTTTGAGTGTTTGTAAATAAGTGCAAAAAGGGACGCGGTGGCTCAGTGGGTTAGGACGCTGAGCTTGTTGATCAGAAGGTCGGCAGTTTGCCGGGTCGAATCCCGAGTGCCGTGTAACAGAGTGAGCGCCTGTTACTCGTCCCAGCTTCTGCCAACCTAGCAGTTCGAAAGCACGTAAAAATGCAAGTAGAAAAATAGGGACCACTACGGTGGGAAGGTAACAGCGTTCCGTGCGCCTTTGGCGTCTAGTCATGCTGGCCACATGACCACGGAGACGTCCTCGGACAAGCGCTGGCTCTTCGGCTTTGAAACGGAGATGAGCACCAGCCCCTAGAGTCGGAAACGACTAGCACGCATGTGCGGGGGAACCTTTACCTTTTTTTAAATAAGTGCAAATATAACAAATGTCAACAAGTATTCAGTTCCTAATCTAAGTGGTGTACTTCAAAATAGTTCAGCCTTTCTAAAAGTAGGATATACATTACATCATTTGTATTGGGTACATAGATGATTTTCTCTTTAGCTATTCTCCACAGAACACAAATTTTCTTTTAAGTATTCTACAGAAGCCCGTTTCAAATGTTATTCCATTGCCTTTGCTCTTATTTAAACTCTAAACACTAGAGGGTGCTACATTTCTGTTAAAGAGAGGAAACGAAGCAACTTCTAAAACCCTTAATACTCTTCTAATCCTCAGAGTATCTTTATGCCTACTTAGTTCCATGACTGAAATACTGGTTATCAAAGAGCATCAAAACAGAGGGTGACACTTAAATAACAACCGTCTAATGCTTTTATTTGGTATATATGTCCATATGATAGAAGTGACTTAACCTTGAATTTAATTGAAGTTTAAGTACTGCATCCTAAAGGCCCATCATACCAAGAGTGAGCATGCTGATTCATGCGTTATCTTGGATGTACAATATTTTTTAATTTTAATCCTAGATTTGCTTACTTAGAAATAATGTTTAATTTATCAGAACAATACAGAAAATCCCCAAGTTGCGAATGTTCACTTAGCACCGGTTTGAAGTTACACGATAAGCATCCCCTAGCCTCCTGAAATTACAAATGTTGTAGCAACACGACAGTTGTTCACCCTTATGAATGGCCGCAGAGGCTCTGCAACATTCACTCTATTCCCCCCGGTTCCTCACAACTGCTTCCCCCTCCCATCCTGCCGTGCCAGACTCGCCTTGAAAGATCTGTCTCCTTTCTGCGCGGTTTCTTTGCTTTTGAGGGAGAGGAGATTTGGCTTGGAAATGCTTTTCGTGCCGAGAGTGTAAGGTTCCTGGGGCCGTGATCTCACGCAACTTCGGAGACCCATCCACTTTTGCAGAGAATGGGTACCTGAAGTCGTGCGAGATCACGCCCCCAGAACTCTCGGTGCAAAATGCATTTGCAAGTAGATTGCCTGGCTCCCAGTGTCTGGTCTGCTTGCAAATACTTTTTGCGCCAAGATTGGAAGGTTCTGAGCCCCATGATCTCATGTGACTTCATGCCTAGCCTGGAATGAATTATAGACCAGCAAATAATTGCAATAGCGAATTAATTGTTTTTATGCATGTGAAAATTAAATAAAAGATAGCATGTTTTTGCTTTATTTAAAGGTCAGTCAGACAAAATTGCTTCTTTTGATAATGCTAATTTCTATGGAATAAGCTTTAAATTACAGTGTTCCACCATACAAAGAGACCAAAATCTCTGCAACAAAGACTGCAACAAAGCAGTCTTAAGCAAAATACAAAGTATTTTATTTCCAGGTTGGAATTCTGGAAAGGACTTTTCTTCCATGATATTTCAAAGGATCTACCAACCTTCTACTACTGAACAGGCTACAAAGACAAGGAAGAAATTGCTAAAAATGTCTTCGTCCTCTGCTGAATGGAGCAAAATCCTTGCTTGATATAAAATACTTCCATCAGGGGAGGGGGAGAAACTGAATGTAATCCAAAAATTTTAGCATTAAATTTCCTTTTCACCTATAAAGAATCCCTCCATGAATTTACCAGGGGAGAGCTAAGTCTGCAAATAAGCTCTATAAGGCATACACAGTCAAAAGCAGTTTGTGTGTTTACAAGGAATAAAGCAGGGGTGTCAAACTGCAGGCCCGCAGGCCAGACGCGTCATCCAGAAACCGCAGCCACCCAATTGGTGGCAATGGCAAAACCATCCCGATATGTTGCGCAACATCACATGACGTCGCAAGTTTGACATGTTTGGAATAAAATAAAACTCAAAATGGTTGTATTTATATAAGATCTGATAATAGCTAACATTTTGGTATATGAGACTATTGATACAAAATTTCTTTTGCTTATATAGGTTGATTGGTTTTAGCAGAGACAGCAGGAGCTTTCTATTAACAGCTACGTCATATGGCTATTGCAAACTGCAAACTTGAGGTTGATACCAGAATCTGTTATTGGGGTGACATATAAATTGTATGAAATAAGCAATTAAAAACTCAATGATATGTGCTTATGGCAAGCAGAATATTATTCTTGCCCTGTACACCGCCCTGAGTCCTTCGGGAGAAGGGCGGTATATAAATATTATTAAATAAATAAATAAATAAATTTTGAAACTAGAAAATTATTTTGTCAATATTAAAAAAAGTCCTTTTACTTTGACTCAAAGGCAAACTATACATGCGGTAGCAGCTGCAGATTAATGTATTTGAAAGTGATTGTGTCACCTTAAGGAACACTGCTGTAATGTGGGTAATTTTAAGTAGGCTAAATAGAACATTTTTGCATTCTGTTTTCCCTCATACCCTGTCCTGAAGAAAAAGAATTGGGAAGAAGAGATTGTGAAGGAGAAACAATACAAGAGAAAAGGATTTGATGTTATAGTCTCAATTTGTAATCATTTTTTTTTCTCATCCAGTCACTACATCCAGTTACAATTGCCAGTGTGCAGTGCACCTGAAAATCATGATTTGCATCAGAAAGAAAGTTTCCAAATTAGCACTCTCCTTGAGAATGTATGTTTCTATATGGGAATGCCATTAAAGAAGCTAATCCTAAGTAAAACTGGTATAGTACAATGACAAGAGAATACAATGTAATGTCACAACATATCATTAGATAATACAGAAATAGGAAGGAAGGAAATACCCAGAGCACTCCTTTAGAAAAAGCATTAGGTTTATTCTCAGCAAAGTAGGTTGTTTGAGGTTTAACTAGTGTCATAACAAAGGTTGATGAAATTCTGTGGAAAAGTACTGTGTGTTACTACAATTTATACATGACAGATAATGGTCCGGTAGGAATCTATGCATTATAGTTCATTTGAGTTTTGAAAGTGGCATGTTTCAATTACTTTTGAAATTAGAAGATGACAAATTTGATTTGAACTGATTTGAAGCACAATGAATTATTTGTCTTTTCTAGGCTTGGGAGCTAAAGATCAAACTTAGTTAACATTTGTTTGGTAGGCCATTCAGAGAACACCAGAGCTTTAGACTAAACTTGAAAGTTTAAAAAAAAATAAGCTGGAGGCAGTGGCAAACCACTTCTGTACTACAGCTAAGAAAACTTCCTGAATACAGTATGTTGACGAAGTCACCTAGAATCAAACTCAATTTAAAGGAAGCTTTCCATTTGTATAACACACTGCCCACCACACTTTACATAAAAAATTTCACTATTGTGAAATAGTGCTGAATTATTACAGAAAGTGTCCAATGTAAAAATACTTTTCAAAAACTATTCTAAAAGTACTTCTTCACTATAGATTGGATGAAGTGCATTACGTTCTTGTACTTATTTTTCTGGGTTGTCAGGCTTGTTGGTATGCGTCAAGTGTAAGATACAGGTTTTATAGCCACAATTGAGCCCAAAATGTTTGTTGCTAAGTGAATTTTGCCCCATTTTATGACTTTCCTTGCCACAGTTGTTAAGTGAATCACTGCAATTGTTAAATTAGTAACATGGTTGTTAAGTGACTCTGGCTTTCCCTGTTGGCTTTGCTTGTCAAAGTTACAAAAGATGATCACATGCCCCCAGGACACTGCAAAGGTCATAAATGTGAGTTAGTTACCAAGTGTCTGAATTTTGATTACGTGACTGGGGGATGCTGCAACAATTGTAAGCGTGAAAACAGTCATAAGTTACCGTACTTTTTTCAATGCCGTTGTAACTTTAAACTGTTACTAAATGAACTGTTGTAAGTCAAGGACTACCTGTATACTGGTTGTCACTACTACATGTATAATATGCAAGATATCAAGATATAGTAGGGAGACAGCTGTGTTGGTTTGCAGTGACAAAAAATTGAGAGCATCTTTTCCAACTATCAATGTTTTTGAAGTCATAAGATTATAGCTCCCTTCGTGAGATGCATGAGAAAGAGGGGAAAAATATTTTATTGAGTACCATACCTTAATCAACCCTTCAACCTGGCTCTTTGAGCTCTCGGGCCCAGGCTGAGGAGAAAATTTTAACTGGGGTTTTAATGTACAGGGTGAATTTAATGCTTTTTAATTGGTTTTAACTTTTGTAGGTTTTGATTTTTAATTCCCTGTAAACCGCCCTGAGTCCTCAGGGAAAGGGCGGTATACAAATGCAAATATTAAATTAAATTAAATTAAATTGTGCAATTTCAGTTTCTGCTTCAATTATACTATGTGCCATTATCAAATGTGAATCTTAAGTCTTTTTCCAGAAATAGTTTAATGCTTTCTTCTGTGCAAGATATAATTCTTTCTAATTGTATGTTTATATGGTCGGTCCTTTATCAGTTTATAAGTGAAATACAATAATCTAAAATTATATAGTACTGCAGTTTATGTATATTTGGGTAAACCTCTAAGGTTCTTTTAAGTTTGTAAATTAAAAATCAGGAAGAAGTCTGCTTCAGGACAAACAGATTATTGGGAGGAAATGTGTATGCATGTATTCATGTATGTATAATATGAAAGATGCCCTCTTCACGCTGGAGAAAAGCCTCAATATGACTGACTTCATGTCACCATAGCTTATTCGACTAACTATTGTGACTTAGCAGGATACATGTAGCTTTGTTATCTCTCAACACAAGCAAAGTTGATGCATCTGATTCTGGCTAGCATAGCAGGCCAGAACTTGGAAGGATTTTTTCCCCAATGTGTCTTTTACCTTCATTCTCTGAAGCTGCTCCTTGTTTCCTGGCTCTTACCCCAGGCTGGATGATTAAAGATTTGAATATGTGCTGCTCTGTCAGGGCAAGGGGTAGACAGCATGTAGGTCCTCAAATGTTATATTGTTGCTTTTAGCTACTGGATCCTCTTTTAACCATTGCTGGTAAAAAAACAATGACCCAGTTTTCTCAGGCCTAAAACTTAATGTAATAAAAATAAAAGTAAAAAGATTCCTGTCCATCAAACTCTGAGAAAGAATAGAAAATCCTGATCCTGTCCCTAAGTACAGCATTATCATTCCACATACTTTGTCCTTTGTTCCTCCAAAACTGCTAAGTGGTCTCCAGCCTGGCAAGTGAGAAAAAACTGTGGCATTTTGTGTAGGTGTGATTTGTGCTGTTTTCTTCTATTACAATATTGTAATATTAATTCAGACCATTGATCACCATTCAAATGATATAAAGGTTGTCCAGAGAAGGACCAAATGATGAAATATGTTTGACAGTATAAGAATACAAATGCCCAGACTTACATACTTGTGTGAGATATTAGAATTCAAGTACACAATGATGGCATTTACATCTTGGCATCATTGCAGGTTGCTGCAGTTACCACTGAATTATGCACACATAGATAGCAAGAAAGAAATATCTTCATATTCAGCTGTGAAATTCAGCTGTTGAATTTGGACTACTAGAAGGTTTTCAGAAGCTGGAATATACTCATTTAAAATGTAGATAATAAAATATAAAATCTTCATTATTATAAGGCTGTATTGTCCCTGCTTCCTGCCTTCCAAGAAGAAAATAATGGGAATTTTTGCTCTTGCATAAAGGCAAGAGAAGAAATTCAGAAACATTCCTACACCTTTCCTTCAAAAAACAATACACTATAATAGCAGAATTTTCTAATTAAGAATTAAGTGCCTGAGTTTGTTTTCTCCCTCTCTCCTTTGGCATATTTTTTTAATAATAAGTTTTTTTAATGAAAAAAATTGGAAGCTGCTGAGGGACCAAAAAAGTAATGTTCATTTATTAGTAAATGAGTTATCCTTTTTACTGCTATATACAAACAAGGCTGATGTTATTTCTCAAGCTGATTGACATAGGTGAAGGCTGTTTGGCATTCTTACTTTGTTTATTCATTGTTGTTCTCTTGCTTTTGAGCCTGGATTGATATAGATAGTATCTTTATTATTTATTCGTTTATCATTTCAGTTACATTCAGTTTTGTATCCATGTCTTTACCTTTTTTTAAGAAATTTTACAGCAAAACATAAAATTTTAGGAACAAAGACTGATACTCTTGATATTATATTTTTGATTTCCCTTATACTAACTTTCAGAAAGTCACTGTAATATTTGAGAATGTTATCTTTCAAGAAATACATCTTCCTACCTGTGTGTTGCTTAAAAATTACTTTGTTTTTTCATTGTGCAAATTAATTATATCTTGAAGTTGGCACATACTAATGTATAGTTTTTCCAGTCATTCAGTATAACTTTGTTTTTTTCTTACTGTTTAGTTTTGAAATACTGTTTTTTTGTCTGTCAACATTGGATGCATTTTGTGTTCCCTTCTTTCAGAAACATTCTTCATGTTTTTCCATCTGGTGTAGTAAACCATCTGCAGCAATTTTCTTGCTATTCTGTAGAATACAAATTTGAACTGTCAAATTTTATGTACGTAACCTTTTTTCCTCTTTTCATATTTTGTTTTCTGTTTATTGTGCAATTCTTTCCTTTCTGTCCTAGTGTAGCTTAGCAATTATGGTTCTGTCTTTTGAGCCAGGATCACCATTTCTTGAATAATCTTCAGTTTTATGTGTCAGAGGATAAATGTTATAGAAGGGGATTTCTGATTTGCAGTGCTGGGTCATAAGTCACAGATAATTGAGGCTTGCTAATTATATATTCAGTTAAAAAAACTATTTGTATATCACTAAATTAAATTGGTGAAATGAAGAAAGCAGGGTCTGTTCTTATATTAAGAGGACTATGAGCTGAATTAGATCTGATAATCTCATCAAATTATTGAACCAATAAATTGTGTTTATATTTTGTATTCAACTGTGGGTTAGTGGACTTAATACAGCAGGAATAGACTCTGCCATTATCAAAGGCATGTGTTTTATAAATATTATTCCATCTTAATAATATATAGTAGGTGTTGTGTTTGAAAATCTCCTTAAAGAAAACAATGGGAAAAGTTTCTAATTTCTTTATGAGGTTGTGATTGGTATTGGCCTCTTTTTTATATTCCCCCATACTTATCCTTCACTATTCTATTTCTTCAGACAGCTGCTGATTAACATCTCTTACTTTAATCTATTTCTGCCTTCCGGTTCTCCCTATTCCATTGTTTTTCCTCTCCTTTTTACCCCTCTCTCCACCTAAACAACCACACCCCGGAAAAGCAATTGGCTCAGCCTGCAGTAGGCCATGCATTTTAATTGCCTTTTATTACAGGATAAGAGACTTCATTCACTGATTGCAGCAGGGGTTTCTTTCAGCTGCTTTAGTCTGTGGCTTGAACATTTGCTTGCTCTCAGTAACATATTTTTTCCCCAATAAAATGGTACTTTCTTTTCCTTTCCTTTTCCTTTTCATTCTTTGAGGGAATAGTGTGCAAGATAATTCCAGGTTAGGAATGATCAAGCTCCAAGATTTTTTTAGCACTTTTATTTTTATTAATACTTAAATAATATGTTTACCATAGCAAGACAATTCTCCTTACATTCAAAACAATTCAGATTACCTAAGAGAAGCTCCAATTACTCTGTTTTGCCCGTACTTCAGATCCTTTACTTTTAGTTCAATAAACCATTTTGTTGATTTAAAGAGCAGAACTCTGAGGCCTGATCTCTAGTTATTGCTGCTATTAAATTACTGTCTGATATATGACCAAATCATCTCTCGAGGGACTGAGTATGTCACTTTGGCTGGATGCCCAGCCACCATCAGTGCTGTTACAGTCCCAGAGCCAAGACATGTTTCCCGCAGAGAATCAACTAGATTTTAGTTGTATTTGTTTGGGAGTGCTCTTCTTGATATGAACAATATGGAAATAGAATCACCAGCACAAGAAAACCCAGCTAGTTTCAACAAAGGAATAATTCAATAATTGGTAGTTAAGTTCACACGTTTGTGTTAAATCTTGATTTGCTTAAATATAGTTTGTTGGATAAGCCACATGGTCACTTAGGTTTCTGCATCAAGCTCAGTTAAGCCATATTGTGGTTTGGATTACTGTCAGACCCAGAATACAAGGATTTGTGACTAAAGCGGGTTATTTTAAATGCAGTTTCTACCCATGGTTTGTATGAAGTACTCATGGTCTGGCCACTCTTCTCAAATAAATTGTAGTTTAAGAAGCAAAATGAAAGTGACTGCAGGCAGAGCCACTTCTGCAACAGTGACCCAGCTGCTCCTATTTTGCTTGTTCCCCCCCTCCCTATGGGTGAGCAGTTTATTTTTCAAACAAAGGAGCTGGTGAAAGGATTCACTTCCCCCACTCTGAGTTTGGTGGCCCCCAATCCAATTGGGGCTCTGCAGGCTTTTATGGGTTTTTCCCTCAGCATTTCAATCAGAAAGGATCCCCATTCACTGGAAGATATTTTGATAGTAATGTGAATGCTGGCAATTGTTGCTTGGAATTATCTCTGTTCAATCACAAATTACACATTTGCATTATTCCTTTATTTCCCCATAAGAATTAAATTATTATGGATATCATTTAAAAATTTTTAAGGATGCTTTCATTTTTGTAAATTTACTGGGTTTTTTTAAAATCTAAATATAGGGAAGATATAGGATAATTTAATCAGTGATTAAATTTTATAAATTCAATTATGAGCTCTACTGTTATAGTCTATGTGGTTCTTACTAATTGTGCAAGAGTAGAAACAACCAAATGAATTGTCTTCTACTTATCTGGGAGGACAAGAAATTAATCAAGAATAGGCTTTTATGTACTATTAATCCAATCAGAATCTTTTTTATTTAAAGTCTATTCCGTCTTTTAAACTTAGCTCCTTTCAGTAAGTCTGAGGACTCTAGTGAAAAATAAAATAGATGACAGATGCTTAAGGTTGGCTCATTTCTTCATTACAGTGCAAGATTGTGTTAAAAGCTATCATTCTGGTCACATGCTCTGAGTACTATACCTAGCTCTACATTTCCTTGCTTTATGGAGTTGAAACTTTTATCTTTTTCATAAATGTCATTTTCTGTCTTTTCATTTTTACCATTTTTAAGTGTCGTACAAACATTACAAGTCCTCAATGAAATGGTATTGGAGTATTTCTAAGCTATACAATTTGTTTAATTTACTGGAAAGCTGAAAAGCATTTCCTTCACTCCTTCCTGTTAGTCCCTGAGATGGTGCAACAATATATCCTATTTCTCTGTGCTCTCATCCCATTGCCCACCATTACATTCCTTTTATAGTTGCCTATTTATAGGAACATTGTCTCAGATCTGTGTTTGCAGTGTCTCTCTTATAGGATTGGTCCAGTTTTCCCTAAGCTTCACACTAGTATACACGTGCCCTAAAAAGTAGTAATTTGAAAATAAAGCAACTCGGTGGCAAGTTGACAATGGAATGAGATTGGTTGCGTTGTTTGGACCATGATTTACATGATTCCAGTCTACTTCATTGCCAGTAGACTCAGGAAGAGTGGATGGGTGGGGTTTTCTTCATGCAGCAAACTACATGTTCAAACAGTCCGGGGAAAGGAAAAACTGGAGTTCTGCCATTTGGACTGGCAGGTAATCAAACTTGGGGGAGGGGGAAGAGCCAGTAATATAATTTAATGACGTAATTCAGAGATATGGGTTCAAATTCCTTCTGGGACATGAAAGCAAGTTAGTATGTTTCTATCTGTTTTGGAGAAAAAACTTTTCTTAAAAATCAATGTAAAATCATATGAGTTATTTCCTAAAGCTTTTAAACCATCTTTTCTAGATCATGCTGCTAAAACAGGAATGAATCATTGGATTTTTCTTATCTTTTGATATCAAAAAATAGTGAGGATTTTAATCTGTTTTGTTATTTTAAGTACTGGATTACAATGTGATTATTCTAAGATTACGTAGCATACTTTGTTTATGTGGTATCATGTGGAGCCATTAGATGTGGGAGAAGAAATGAAAGTAGACATATATTTCAAACATATTTACTAGACTATTTCAGTTTAAAATATGCAGTGTGTTAGAAGCTGTAATATATGAAGCTATTGGTGTTGATTTTAACTCTCAGAAATAAATATCAGAATTTAGATCATGGGCTTTATTATTCAGCAGTTTCTGCCACTGAATAACATTTCATTGATAAACAGCAATGAAATAAACTGCTTGATTACTCTGTTTTGCCTTTGGAGTTGCAATTGTAGCAGGGTTTTTTGCTTTGTTTACTGAGATGAACTTTCTGACATTAACACAAGTAGTTTATTATTTGGGCCATTTGTATTATACTCATCAGACAATAGATGGATTCCATGAATTTGCCTTCTGTTTTTCATGCCTTTGGTTTGTACCTACCCTCTTTTATTATAAACAACTTCCTGCTGCATTTCAAAAGGAGAACAAAAAATGTCAAAATGCATTTAGAGTTTTAACAGTCTCTGACTGGAATTTAAAAAAATGAAATGTCTTCTTAGCAGAAAGTACAGCAAAATTGTGTATGAAAATAGCATTGGTTTAATTGACATGTATAGGCTGAAAAACAGCTTTGACAGAACACCCAGCTTCTTCATAGCATGAAAATTTCTCTGCAAAGTCTGAAGATGATTGTGATTTCAGGGAACGAACACACACACACAAAACAGCCACAGTACAAGATAGGATAGCCTTTTATTATTTCTTTGTATTGGATTATGCAGACTCTACCCAAGGTTTGTTTCTATATATGTATGAACTTTCATCATACTACTTGCTGTATCAATTTACAGTAGAGTAAATTTAGAGTATTTTATCTAGCTTTTATTGTGATTGTAAACAAGAATTTTAGAAAGGCATTAAGAACTTTATTTTGGTTATTGATTTCAAGGCCCAGTCTTAAGTGGATCCTTCCTCCCTCTGTTCTTACATATTATATAGCATCATAAAAATAGTTTAAGGAGAAAGATGTGTTGGATATGTTCGCCACCTTGAATTATTTGTAAAAATGATAAAGGCAGGATATAAATAAATATCCATGTGCTATTTGGGATATCCACTCAGAACTTTACTTTTTCATACTGTTTGTGGCCAACTTTGCTTTCAGTCTGTTTCTTCATATGTATAGTTTCATTTTGTTGTCATGCACTTCTGTGTACATTATAATTTTAGTTGCCTTTATAGTTTTTCTTTACCTATATTTGTAAATATAGGTAAATTTGTAAATATAACCAAAAGTCAACATAAATGTACATGTTTTTTTTCTTCTGCAGCTTAGCAGTGTAGGCCTGTGGTAAATACTGTAAGCTGAAATACAAGGCGCTTGAGAGAACTAAAATATCTCAATGTTTCTCCTTGCTTAAGAAATGGCCACAGTTCAAAGTTATCTTCCTTCTTTTATCTTCATTTAACAACTAGATGAAATTTGCTACATTTACATTATACTTCATTGTTCTTCCCTGTGTGAAAAGAGCACTGGTATTTTCCCACACACTGAAAATCGGCTCTTCATACGTCCTCCTCCTAAAAAGAGCTGAGTGTGATAGGGTTAATGGTTAAGAAGCTGCAGCAGATTAAGAAGCAGGTGAGATTGTTGTTTAACTGGCAAATTTAGAAGACTGAAGGATAAGAGAAATTTGTGAAAACATCAAACACCATGCTACTGAAAAATGTATTTTTTGCATCTATTCTGTTAGGAAGATAGCACTGCAGCTGATTAGGAAAAGAGTTCCCACTTCAATTCAATGCATACGTGTGGGGGTTAAAATTCACAATGTGAATTCTCACAGTTCACCAGTCTTATATAATTGGAAGAATCAAATGTGCTTTTTGAGCAACATAGATCTTAGATAACTATAGCACATAACTACATACATTGTGCTGCAAACATGTATTGTTTCAAAACATTTTTTCACTTACTATCAGGGCATTCTTGTTTTCTTTCTGAATTGCTTCTAGAGGACAGCTTTTGTGACCTGGGAAATCCTGCAGGTTATTAAAGCCTCAAGCAAAAGCAACAGATGTGGTTTGAGAGAGTCTTTTAGTCTGCCACTTGGCATTCACTTTCTTCTGTTTGAAAATCTGTTTTCTGCAAGGAATTTGTGTATGTATGGCTTTCCTTTTAAGTTTCTTTTACTAAAACAGGCCTAGTTTAGCCTGTGTCTTCTCTGTGCACAGGATGGCTCCTGCTTGCCAGAGCTGCACAAAGATAATCGCTCAGGAAGTGTTTCAGCCAATCCCCTGAAGCTTTACATTCAGATTTTCCAAAGTAGCCAATCCAGGATTAGCTTTTATTAGGGAGACAGATCATCAAGCTGAAGTGCCAAGCCCTTTCTGTCTGAGTACTGAGAGCCTGTCCTCCATGTTTTATAAGTATTGACATAACACTGTGTTAACAATGCATCCACAGAGGTAAGCTTTGCTTTTTTACATTTTTTTCTCTGAAACCTATGAGTTGTGGCTTAACAGTGTGATTCTCTGTGATCTGTTGCGCAAAACTCACCCCACAGCACTTTATTAAGTTGAAAATGTTTAAAATTGCTTTCTTGGGTCACATGGTTTAGTAGCCATTAGCCATAGCTTTATTTTACAGACTGGCAAAACGTTTGCATACATATTCTTCACAAGGGGATGGTGGTTTTAGAGTTTGTCAAGGTACTGCTCTTCCAAAGCAGCTTTCTGTGTCTGAGCAGTTTGCCTGCACTATTGTCTGTTGTGTCACATGCCTGATGAAGAGAAAATGGAAGCTAGGGAGCAGATGCATTTAACTGCCCTACAGGGAGACAAGCAGGGATAATGGCAGACAGCAGAACAGGCAAGTTTACCTTTTCAAACAGTAAAAATAAGAGCTAATCTAAGTTACCCCTGATAAAATATGGGATTTTTAGCCACTTAGCCTGCAGTAAATAGTAATAATGGCAGATTGCAGATACTGGGCCTAAGTAGTGGAGTGCTATTGCATCATGTTTTTGTGCAGTTTTACATTAACTTAAAATGGATACTTTCTTACAGGAGGATTGTAGAAGCAGGGTGTGTGTATTTTTCTGGGAGAAGTATATTCCCTTAAAACTGTCTCTTTAAAAATGATTTTCTTATTGTAGATTTCAGAAATAGTTAAGGTCTAGGTCTGAAACTATCAGACATAGCTATGCATCTGTTTCAGTTCCTTATTTATTTAAAGACATCACTTTTTTGAACTGTTATCTACCTTTTCTGTAATACAAAAAAACCTAATGGACTTAACTGCTTTTTTTGTTTTGCAATGTAACAGGCTGAGTTCTCTGAGGTGGAGTGATAAAAAATCATGTGTGGTTCATGAGAGTATTACATGTTCATTTTTTTCTCTTCTTTTTGGGCTTTTCTGGTTTTTGGCATGATGCTACGTAATTATTTCAAAAATTTCCTTTTGGTCAATCCCAAATCTCCCAGCTTGTTGTATCTTATTTATTGGGGGAAATGAGATGATTGCTTGAATGTTTGGTAAGTAAAACTTGTCTGCTATTCTCTAATAAATTTAAGTAGTTTTTAATCTTTTGCTTTTAACAGGATAAATGTAATACATCCAGGGGATTTCTTTTTTCTTTTGCTAATTAACTAAACCAAATGTTGGTTTTTTCAAAATTTATTAAAAACTGTGTGCCAATTTTATTTTATTTTTCCACAATATTCTGTTATACTTGAAATATAAACTTCCTGTTTTCTTATGAGAACAACATTCTGCTTATTCTTTGTTCACATGGGCTCTTAATTAATGCATTTGCAGATTAAAGCCCAATTCATACTTCCTCTGGCTTTTGAGTGATGAATGTGCTAGTTTTCAGCAAAGTAATCTTACTACATTGTTATATGGTTATCCTTCAGTTACCTATGCCTTTTTATTACCTTATATGACTTTTGGTTTTAGAATAACTTCCAGTTACTGATGTTTAAAATCTAAAACTAAGATATTTTATATGCATGTCTCATCTAACAGTTTTTGCAGTAGACATTTTCTCACATTGCAGATTGTTGTATATTCAATTTGTGTACCATTTTGTAGCAATCCAGCTTGTGCTCTGGCACAAATAAGTCTTGAGAAATAATTCCTTGTCACAGCTTATTCAGGGATATCATGGACTTGATAAACTGTAATCTAGTTGTTGTATCCCTTTTGCTATTGTCTTTAACTCAGGTTTATGGATGGTTTTAAAGTGGATCCTTCAAATCATTAAAAATGCCTAATCACTATATTTCCTCTCCCCTCCCCCTGCAATCTGTTTCTGTAGGAGTTAAAGTTACTTACCCAGTTTTTCTCTGTTATAGAGCTGATTTATATATATAAATGGTACCAAGATATAGTTGAGAAATACATTTTACTGCTTTGGTTGTCAAAATTGTGGCCAGACACATATACAGTATTTGCAGAAGTGCATTACACACTAGCAGCTGGGTGTGGAATCTTAACAGGAGAAAATGCTGTCTTATGAAGGAACAGGAGGAAAGTGAGCTGAACTCAGAATGCTTGAATTAAAATGGCTCCCTTAGGTTTTATTGAAGAAAGATGTGTCTCAAGATCTGCATCTCCAGAGCTATTGCTGACAAAGGAAAGCCTATTTGAATGGACTATCCCTGTGCACATAATGAAACACAGCATCATAAATTCCCCGAAGTTCACCCCTTTAAATTATTTGAACACTAATTCTTTCTTAGTTCACAATATATAAATGTCTGCATTGCAGCAAGATGTTTGAGGCAAGGAGAGACAGCAGTGTTGTTCCCGGATCAGCCCAATCATGTTGCTCTGTTGAAAGCCTGACCAATAAAAACAGAATAGGTTAAAGATTGACAGATATTATAGCAAGGCTGAGAAAGGCCTTCCAGAAATTTCTCCCATCTTTGTTCCATTTTAAGTACAGAAACTGAGCCAAGCTCAAGTGTTCCATAATTGTATGCTTTTAACATTAATCACCTTTGATTTCTTATGGTTTGTCACATTTAAGAATGGTATGCATAGAATCACACTCTGCTTTAAGCAAGATGATGCAGGTTTGCTGTAGCAACAGTGACTATATAATTAGATGAACACTTAGTCTCCTGTCCTAACAGAACTGAACTAGAGCATTTAAATATTGATTGTAATTTCACTGAATAACATAGCTGATATATGCTCCTTTGAAATAATTATTTTGGCACAATATTGCTTTTTATTTATTTATTTTGGTCAACATAAATTCAATTTACCATTATAATTTAGCCCCCACACTCTTTTTAAATTAAATATTCCAATAACATAGCACAGATAGCAACATGTAAACTCATTAAAACAATGAGTTAAAATGCACATGCCTTTCAATCAGTGTGCAGATTATTTGAGAACCAAATAGAAATGGGTAAAATAACTTGTATTTCTAGAAGGCTGTTTACAGTGTTGTGAACCTCAAAACAAATATCCTACTGTCTCCCTTCCCTCCATCACCCATGTGCACATGCACACACACTAACACTTCTACTTTGTTGATTTTGGAAGAACTTTTTAGAAGTTTCTGGCACATTTTCACTACAAATACTGTTTGTAAATTTAACATTTTGCATAATCTTCATTTATTACACATCAGTTCTCTTTATTGTAAGATAACCCAGGTTGCAGTGTTTAGTGTATACACACACAGAGAGAGACACTTGTTTGTGTGCTTGTGTGTATGCATGCATGTTGTATTGTGTGTATGTATAGAAATAAAATCTCATTAATACCATTCAATATCACTTTTGTATCTCTTCAATAAAACATTTGTTTTATTCTTGGCAAGAAATTCAACTTATTGTAAAGCAGGTGCCACCTTGCAGGCATATAATAGTAGTAAGCAGTAAGTAATGTCAGTGCCCTAGAGTATGATGGGTGAAGAGTGGCAGATTAAAATCCTACATAGCATCTCAGCATTATGGGACAGTTTAGCAATATAAATTATAATATGTAATCAGATTGGGGATTGAGAGTGAGGGGTTCAGAATTTTATCTCTTCTACAGACTGCTACATACTGCAGATTTTAATACCTTTTGCTACAGACTGCTATTAACAATTGTAAGAATCAACCCTAGGAATTACAGTATTTCATACATTTATTTAAAACATGATCAGAAGCTTTAAGGTAACATTTGTGACACTACCTAAGAATTGGTTACAAAGTTAGAAGATTTGTTAAAACAAGCTATATTTTGGGATTGTGTAGTTCCTTTCTATGATAACATTTGACTTAAACACTCCCCTTTCTCCAGGGATTGAAGTGTTGCTATTTGTTAGCCAAGTGTTGATACATAATTGCTTGATGAATTCTGATATTTGTGAACATTATTGTACACTTCTTATATTTAAAAATAAATATCTTAAATCTTATCATACAGCATTTAGTTCCTTTCACTTTCACCAGATCAGTAGTTATTTTAATCTTAAAATACACTAGGCTTTGCAGGGTAATTGGAAAAGAATCAGTTCTTAGAATCTAAGGATTTCCTTAACAAATTACTCTTGGGCATTTTAGTTTACTATTGGGGGATATTTTATCATCTTGTAATATATTTTGCTATTTAAAAATCTTACTGCTTAAAAATGGTCAGTTATTGAATAAATTGCTACCATTTTAGCCTCTGTATAGGAATGAGGCAATGCAGTGCTGTCAGACGCCATTTTAGGAATCCTGCATAAATAGCATAGCTACCGATGAGTAAGAGACTGTTATAGGTGAGTGCTTATACACAGATGCTCTTTATTCAGTTATGACAAGCAAAATAATATCTCAGTTTTATGAAATGCAGTTTTAAACATTTTATTATATGCTTGCTACTTGTACTGTAGAAGCATCAGTTATTTTGAAGATAAAATTGAAGTCTAGTTCTTAGAGGGTTGAGCATTGTTTTTATTTAAAAAAGATTTTGCCCAAATGTATGTGTCTTGATAGTAAGTTATTTCATTAGTGAGACTACATTATGGCCAGTATTGTCTGGTTGTTTTCTATCTTTGGATTTCTTATCTAAATGTCAAGTGTAGCAGTTCATTTACAACTTTTTCTCTTTATAATTAGATTAGTGAAAGCATAGGTGTTCTTCATTATATAATGATGTTGCAGTAAAGAGTGGTCCTTAACATACAGTATTTTGTTTGTGAAAAATACAAGTTTTTTTAAAAAGCAAACCACAATTCCTTACCAATAAAGAATATTTTAGTTATATAAAATATACACTGCAAACATTTTTGATACTTGGGTTCATTTGTATCATTCAGTACCTAGATGTCATCTGAAAAAGAGTATGGAAAATTTTTATTTAGCAAAGGTCTAAAGTCTTTGTGCAAGAAATTTGTTTCATTCTTAAGATTTGAGGCTTTGGGGGCAGGGTTTTTTTTTTTTACCGCACTTGATAAATTCAGAGATAAGTTT
The DNA here is from genome assembly GCF_964194415.1 of Vipera berus. Taxonomy (NCBI): domain Eukaryota; kingdom Metazoa; phylum Chordata; class Lepidosauria; order Squamata; family Viperidae; genus Vipera; species Vipera berus. The sequence continues at coordinate 23,227,373 of NC_138204.1, forward strand.
GGGGGTGAATATAAATTCAAGTCACTTCATATTGTATTTGGCAAAAGTTTACTAATATAAACATTTATGTCTGCCTTCTCAAGAAAATCATACAGTATTAGAAAACAAGGTAAATGTTCTTTGTAATATTAATATATGTATTACAGGTGTTTACCAGATTTAATAGTATATATGTACAATCCCAAACAATTACTTTCTTAACTGCATTTTAAAGGCTATTACAATTGGAAGAAAAACTTTACAATATGGGAGATATCAAGATGATGCACTTTGATCCTTTAATCCTTCTGGTCTTTTAATATTTACTTTCTGCTAAGAAAAAGTACTGCAAATAATATTAAAGTGCAGTTATTTGGGAAATGTTTTTTCCCTTTTAAAATATTTTTGGGACAGATTATAAATAAATTATGATGGATGGAAAGCACACACTTGAAATCTACTGAATCTAGAAAGAACAAGTTACCCTAAACAAATATTAATCTTCTGCATGGATATTCTGAATATCTATCCATCTTTCATTGCCATCAGTGAAAGTCTTCGGAGAAGGGCGGGATATAAATGGAATTAAAATAAATAAAATAAAAAATATGCTATGGTGGTTTAGGCAGAAACAAAAATTTTATTGAATTTATGAAATTCTTCAAAAGTAAAGTATTTTCCTATTTTTTTCTGATATTTCAAAATATTTTTGCATTGTTTCTAACTTTTGTTTTATCTAGTTTTCTTAGAAAATTTATTTCAAGCCATAAAATAAACCTTAGTTACAGAATTTTCCAATGATAGCTTCATACAGAAAAATAGTTTTATATCCTTGTGGAACTCCTTTATTGCATATCAAAGCCTAGCACAAACACTTTTAAGTTTGAACCTTGCTTTTCAAATGGTTTAACATTTTGGAAATTTTAATTGGAAAGAATAAATTGCAAAAACTATGTACAATGTGTGAGTTATACATATCTTAATTTCTGTTTCTTTTCTCTCTAAACAAAAAGCCAATATTTGTTTACCACAGTCAAAATGCAAGTTTTACCTAGCCTTAAAATCTATATGATAAACAACATGTAACATCCTGTTACATAATGTTCAGTTACAATGAAGTATATTTGAAGAAACCATTTAATTCAACAGTATCTTGCTCAAAAGAAAAAGATATTTCTCCATTTTTCTCTGCATTCTATTGCATCTCATCCCTTGTTCTACATGGTTTCCAAAATTTCTTTGATCTAATTTGGAATAATAATTAGATAGATGCAATTCCTTCTCACTCCTATGAATGGTATGTGTTTCCTCAGTCTGAGGTCCTGAACCATATATCTGAAAGTTTGGGGGTCCTCTGCAGTGTCTTAGCTGATGGTAGCACTGCACACCTCTGGAGAGAGAGATTTGGATGTTTATTGAATTTATATTGAATATAAATTCCTGGAACCTGTTGGTGCCATTGTCCCAGCTTTGGAGTTACTTTTACTTTTACTTTCCACATCCTTTGTAGTTCCTCATTTAGGCCTTGATACTTCTCCGGCTTTTCATATTCTTTCTTCCTAATGTTGCTGTCACTTAGCAGTTCTTCTGTGTCTTCTTTCTATAATGCTGTCTAGTTGATTGCTTGGTACCTGCCTGGATCTGTCCATCTGGAATCTGGAAGTTTCACAGGAACATAGTCCTCTTATTCTCCATGGCCTTCTGTGGAATCTCCTATCTGACTTGGTAGGGTCCAGCTCACACACTGTGCCTATCTTCCTGTATACAATGCCAGACTTGGTTATGCCATTTCAGTGTATCCTGTTCCTGCCTGCATCTTATAATCTGCCTCTATATGGACTGTCTCTAAGGCCTTTCTGCACAGTCTGTACCCTTGATTCTATATAGTGTGCTTTTATGGATCTGTTAGTAGCTGTTTTTGGGCTGCTATGATCAGCGTCTCAGGATCTTTCAGTCGAACCCAATCCAGGGTTTCCTAATGTTGGCTGCCTTAGCTATTTGAGATATATCCAATGCGGGGTCTTGTCTTGTTTTGCCATGGCACTTTTCTGCTTGATCTTCCTCCCAAGTCTGCTGCTGTCGCAGCCATTCTCTCAGCAGCCCATCTTGTAGCTGATGTGCAATTTCTGGGAGGTGGAAACCTCCACACATTGTGGGGAGCTTCTGAGTCTTCAGTCTCTGTCTCCCTTTGGTCAGCTCACTATACAGGCAGGGTATCTAATGGCTGGTAGGGCATGCGTGTTGATAGTGTGGATCTTGTTCTTCCCATTGAACTGACTCTTCAGGAATTGTTTTATCCTTGTTCAGACATGTCAAACACAAGGCCCGGGGCCCGGATGCGGCCCGCGAAGCCATCCTGGAAACAGTAAGGGAACGGCCCCCGCTGTCTTGGCCCTGGCTGTGGCTGGCCGGGAGCCAATGTACAATTTTGTGGTGGTCATCTATGTTGAAATACATTCAGTCTTAGCTCCACAAGGCCATCTGAAAACAGCGAGGGACCGGCCCATGCCGTGTCAGCACTGCCCCCTCGGCGCATGCCGGGGAGGTATCACCCTTTGTGAGGAATGAAGAAATGCACCATTGCCTGGAAGTGGCCAGCACATGGCCCTACCTACTTCGGGCAGGCTAGGGGTTGGGCAGCATTGTGCTTCTCTTTAGATTCATGCCACCCGGCTCAGCCTCTCGGCACTGTGAGTAGAGCACCCCACTACCTGCCAAAACCGGGCAGGCTAGGGGCTGGGCAGCATTGTGCAGGTAACATCGACTCTCACGCTGCTCATGACATCCCCTCCCATAGAGCCCACCAAGCCGTATATGTGAAGTAGGCGAGGGCCATGTGCTGGCCATTTCCAGGCAATGGTGCATTTCTTCATTCGTCACGAAGGATGACACTTCCCCAGCTGTGTTTCTTGCCTGTTTTTCTCCCTCCCTCATCTCAAATATTTTCCCACCACTCTGTTCTTTGGAAGGAAGGAAGGAGAGGGAAGGTCTCAGGGAAGTCCTACCTTAGTCCTGCCCTGCTGCCCTTTCACCATCCCCTTGCCCCCTCCTCCTGGCCTATGCTGGGGGGTCTCCCTATTGGTAAGGAAGCTTTGGATACAAAGCCAGGTCTCCTCACATGGAGAGGGAATGGGCCTCCCTCTTGATTTTGCCCTCGTACCCATCATGAGGAACCTGGCTAAGGAGAGCAAGCACAGCAGCAGCAGCCTTGAGGAGGAGGAGGAGGTAAATGCAGCTGGGCACCCCCCTTGGGGAAGTGGGGGTGGGCTTGGTGCCGTGGGTGCTTGAGGGCTGGGCTAGGCATTTGACCTCCACGCCACTGTCCAGTCCCCCCCCCATGGCCTGAGAGGAACAGTGAGGCTCCTCCGGTGGACCATGCCTGGGCACTTCCCTGGTCCCATCTCCTTCTGCCAGAGACCCTCAGATCTGTCCCACTCCTGCCCAGGCCCCCATAGGCACCCTTGACACAAATGATGTAGAGCTGGCCATTCCCACCCAGTAGGCCATACGCACTCCAGCCACGACCACCCAGTGGGCCACGCCCACCCTGGCCACACCCAGCCGGCCCCCCGAGGGCAACTGCAATGCTGATGCAGCCCTCAATGAAATTGAGTTTGACACCCCTGTCCTTGTTGGTACTTGGATGTTGCTGTCTTCTTTGTGACTGTGGGATACCTAGGTACTTGTAACTACCAGCAAGCCACATATGTCTGCTGTGTGGCCTGCTGATAGTTTCATCCCATTAGCCTTAATTTTATTGCCTCTTTTGTATATCATCCGGTCACAATTCTTCAATTCAAATGACATCCCAATGTCTCCACTGACACAGGCGAGTTGATGTCTGATTCACTCTTAGCATACAGCTTGAAATCAACCTGTCAGCACTTTCCATGTTGTGAGGTAGGTTATTTGGTGGTATATGAATAGTGGTGTTTTCTCACAAGGTTTTTTCATTAACAGCACTGTTCTTCCTTGTGTTTGCCAGTTTGGGTGGGAATCCTGCTGCCAGCAGCTGGTTCATCTGTGCTGCTAGGCATTCATGCAGTGCTGTTAGTTTCTTTAGTAAGTGTGGATCATGTCCGGGCCAGATACTATCCAACTGTTCATGTTTTTGACTTGCTGTTGGATATCTGCCACTATGATGGTGACTGGTTCCTGTTCTGGGAGAGTATTGTGATCTGTCTCAGATCTTTCAGCCATTTTGCACTGTTGTTATGTGTCTTTTCTTTCTCCCATACATTCTTCCAGTACTGTTCGGTTTCTCTTTAGTTGTTACTGTGTTGGGAGTACACTTTGGAAGTACACTGTGTTGGGAATACACAGGGCATTTATCTTCATAACCTCTGGTTCTCCATTGTGTCTCCTTAGCCCAGGGGTCAGCAACCTGAAACAGTGAAAGAGCCACTCGGAACCGGTTCCCTCACAAAAGGAAAAACTGGGAGCCGCAAAAAATGTGTGCACATGCGCGTACATGCACACATGCGCAGAACAGGATTTGACTGAAGAGTGGAGCCAAGGCGAGATATGGACCTACCCTGCATATTTGAATTGATTGGTTGAACTTTTTTAGTCCCACTTTTTTTTTTTGGACTGCACATGGCAGAGGACTGGGAGCCACATGCGGCTCCGGAGCCGCGGGTTGCAGACCTGTGCCTTAGCCTGTGTGTCCTTAGTCTCAATGCTGTGAGCCTTAGTTTAGCAATCTCTCTGGCTTCAGATAGAGTCAGGACATTCTATTTTTTTCAGTAGCCAAGGCTTATCCTTAATCTTTACACCATTCTGTAGTTCTACCAGCTGACTAACTTCTCTCCAAGTTGTCCTGATTTTAGTCTCCAATCTCATTTTCCAGGGGGATTATGTTCTGCTGTTCTTCTGGTTGTGTAACATCTCCCCAAGATTAAAGCAACTGTAGCATATATCAGTTTATTGCATAGATTTATGGTGGTAGTAGGGATTGTCGTGAGGGCTCTACTGGCATCTTCAGATGTATTTTCTTTAGAATAGAATAGAGCTGGAAGGAACCTTGGAGGTCTTCTAGTCCAGCCCCCTGCTCGAGCAGGAGAACCTATACCATTTCAGACAAGTGACTGTCTAATCTCTTCTTAAAAACCTCCAGCGAAGGAGCGCCACGATTTCTGAAGGCAAGCTGTTCTACTGGTTAATTGTCCTTACTGTTAAGAAGTTTCTCCTTAATTCCAGGTTGCTTCTCTCTTTGGTCAGTTTCCAACCATTATTTTTTTTATCTTTGGTGCTTTGGAGAATAGTTTGACGCCCTCTTCTTTGTGGCAGCGCTTCAAATACTGGAACACTGCTCTCATATTGCCCGTTTCTTCTTTTCTTTAGACTAGCCAAACCGGTCTTCATATATTTTAGTCTCCAGGCCTTTGATCATTTTAGTTGCTCTTCTCTGAACTTTTTACAAGGTCTCAACATCTTTTTTGTAGTATGGTGACCAAAATTGGATGCAGTATTCTAGGTGTGGTCTTATACTAAGGCTTTACAAACCAGTATTAATACTAGGATCAGGAAAGAATAGATCTTGACCATCTTCTTTGAAAAGATACATCTCCTTGATGAGGAATCTTTGACTCCGAGATCCCTCTCACAGTTACTACTACTGAGCAAGGTAGCACCGTCCTATACTGTACCTGTGCATTTTGTTTTTCTTGCCTAAATGTAGAATTTTATGTTCTATAGGTAGTCCTCAACTTACAACCATTTGTTTAGTGACCATTTGAAGTTACAATGGCACTGGAAAAAGTGATTTACGACTGGTTCTCACATGTATGGTTGTTTCAGCATCCCCACATGGTTATGTGATTAAACTTCAGTCACTTGGCAACTGGCATGTATTTATGACATTTACACTGTTCTCAGGTCATGTGATTGATTACATTTGTAATCTTCCAACAAGCAATAAGTCAAAGGGGGAAGCCAAGTTTGTTTAATGATCGCATGATTCACTTAACAACTGCAGTGATTTGCTTAACAACTGTGGTAAAAAAGGTCATGAAATGAGGTGCAACTCACTTAACAACTCCCTTGCTTAGCATAGAAATTTTGGTCATAAATCAAGAATTATCTGTAGTGCCTTACCCTGTCAGTGGAAGTGTTTTGGTAGTTTCTTAATTAATTGGGCTGTTGTTTACTGTTAGCTTATTTAGCAGTTCCTTGATTGGGGTATTGTTTGCTTCTTGATTGTTGGTCTAATGTTAATCTTGGTGTTACTTTCTGCTCCTTTGGTGTTGATTACTGGTAAGGAGGTGTTTTGGCCTTTTTGTTTTCTTTTTGGATTGTCTTTTTTGAATGGTATGTTTGTTGTTTATTATGTTTGTGCTTGTTGATGGCCAATTTGGCTGAGTGCCAGGCTTCCAGGAATTATCTAGTGTTTTTGGACATTGCTTGATTTAGGATGCTCATAGTTAAAATTATATTTACGTCTGTCCATGTGTTGTGACATTAAGAAGTTTTCATCATGTCTTCTGACTGCTAGTTGATGTTACTGGATGTGCTTTTTTTTAATTCCATTTATATCCCGCCCTTCTCTGAAGACTCAGGGCGGCTTACAAGCTTAGCAGTAGCCTTCATTCTATGTATATGCCTGCTTATTAGGGCTTTCACACACACCCCAAGCGGCATTATTACAAAGTCAGCTAAATTGCCCCCAACAATCTGGGTCCTCATTTTACCTACCTCGGAAGGATGGAAGGCTGAGTCAACCTTGAGCCTGGTGGGATGCGAACCTGCACTAATTGCAGGCAGCTGGTGTTACTTAAGGAGGCATTAGCCCACTGCTCCACCAAGGCTCTTGGAAGGCTAGTCTTCTGCCTGTTTGTCCAAATAGTGGCTGTTGCAGTCCTCATACTGTATAGTGTAGATGACTTCCGTTTTTCCTTCTAGGGCTGCTGGGTCTTTTGGTTTACTTAGGATCGTGGTGGTGAACCTATGGCACGGGTGCCACAGGTGGGACACAGAGCCCTTTCTGTGGGCACAGCCGCTGTTGTCCCAGTCCTAGGCCTTCAGTTGGGTTTTATAAAACCTTTTCTCTTTAGGCTTCCGCCACCGTGTGCAAAAAAAAAAAGTTCAATCTATTTCAACTTCTTGCGGGGGAAAAAAAAGATCTCGCAAAGTTGGAATTGATTGATTGAACCTTTTAGTCCCACCCAGTCTGCCATTACCATTGCAGCCATGTCCACCCAATGGGCCACGCCCACCCAGTACCCGATGATACATAAGTGGGTTTTGGGTTGCAGTTTGGGCACTCGGTCTCTAAAAGGTTCGCCATCACTGACAGGATGTTTTGGAGGGCTTTAATTGGTTTGCATACTATGGTGATGCCATGTGGTTGTAATAAGTTGGAGATTTCTGAGAAGTTTTTAATATATGGCAGTGTTATCTTTTTTACAGCTTGCATTGGTTGTGGCTATATTGAATTGAGTAGTCAGCCACATTTTGATAAAGTTAGGTGGATATCCGTTTTTTGGAAGATGTGTAGATGATCTATTTCTTTTTCTGATGTTCAGTAGTAGTGGCACACCTGATTGGTACGGGTAGTTTTATGATAAGAGTTGTGTTTATAATTTGTCATCACTGCCTTTGCTGGTGGAGATATCCAGGAAGGATAGTGTGTTTTGTTTTTCCTTCCCTTGTGAATTTTTATTCCTTTGAAAATGTTGATGGTTTTGTCTGTGTTCTCTAGTTGGTTCTTTATGCAAAGATGTTATCTGCATACCGGATCCATACTTTAATTGTATGTATGGGATTGCTATTGATTTTAAGCATTGCATTATAGTCTTTGCTATTAGTCCTGAAAGTGGTGATGCCATGGGTGTTCCTTTGATATGTGGCTATAGTTGTCCATTGAACTGAAAGTGTGTTAGTTAGGCAAAGATTGATAAGATCAATGATTCTAGGTATTTAAATTTTGATATATTTGGTTAGGTCTGGTGTGTTGTGCTGCCATGGATTCTTTGGCTAATTCTGGGCCTATGGATGTAAAAGGTTCTGTGACATCAAGTGAGATCCTGATTTCATCTTTATGATCACATCTTTGATTGGAAGCAGTGTAGTGGGGAGTTAATTATTTGCTTCCCTCTGTGAAGTGTCCAAACTTTTTTGTTAATTCTTTGGTGATGTTGTATGTTGGGGTCCAGTAGTAATGATACATTTGGATGGAGAAGTATATCTGGCTTGTGCATTTTGGGACATCCGTGGAAGCATGGGAGGACAGTTCGCTACTTTTCATCCGCCACTGGTTTGGTGATTTTACCTTTCTTGGAGAGGTTGCTAAGAATTCTCTTGATCCATTCTCTAGTTTTTGCATTGGATTGGTGTTCACTGGGATGTAAGTTTGTCTTGTACTAATTCCTTTGCTTTTTATATAAATTGTGATCTGTCCATGATAACAGTGAGTCAGCATTTGTCTGCTGGTAGGGTGAAGAATAGCTTGGACTTTCTTTTTGTAATTGGGTTTGTTCTCATTTTCTGGTCTATTTATTTATTTATTTTATTACATTTATATACCGCCCTTTCCCGGAGGACTCAGGGCGGTTTACAGGGTAATTAAAAACCAAAAATACAAAAGTTAAAAACCAAGTTTAAAAAAGATTAAATTTATCCCTGTATAAATAAAACCCCAATTAAAATAAATTAATCCTCAGCCTGGGCCAGAGAGCTCGAAGAGCCAGGTCTTCAGGCCCCGGCGGAATGAACGGAGGTCGGGGGCAGTCCTCAGCTCCACTGGCAGCTGGTTCCAAAGGGCAGGCGCCCCCACTGAGAAGGCCCTATCCCTGGGTGTTACCCGCCGGCAATCTCTTACCGGTGGCACCCTGAGAAGACCCTCCCTGTGGGAGTGCACTGGACGAAGGGAACTTGATGCCGGCAGCAGGTGTTCCCTTAGATATCCCGGACCCAAGCCATGTAGGGCTTTATAGGTCATCACCAGCACCTTGAATTTCACCCGGAGGGCAACCGGAAGCCAATGCAGCTCGCGGAGTAGAGGTGTTACGTGGGAGTATCGGGAGACCCCCATCACAACTCGCGCGGCCGCATTCTGCACCAGTTGAAGCCTCCGAGTGGTCCTCAAGGGCAGCCCCATGTAGAGAGCGTTGCAGTAGTCCAAACGGGAGGTCACGAGCGCATGAGTGACTGTGCGTAGGGCATCTCGGTCCAGATAGGGTCGCAACTGGCGCACCAGGCGAACCTGGGCAAAAGCCCCCCTAGTCATGGCTCCTATATGATCTTCAAAATTGAGTCGTGAATCCAGGAGGACGCCCAAGTTGCGAGCCCTATCAACGGGGGGTAACACCTCACCCCCCATCGTTAGAGATGGAATAGTCTGGTTGACCCGAGATGCCGATATGCACATCCACTCAGTCTTGGCGGGATTGAGACAAAGCCTGTTTCTCCCCATCCAGACCTGGACCGCCTCCAGGCACCGGGACATCACGGCGAGGGCATCGCTGGGTTGGTTCGGGGTGGAAAGAAAAAGTTGGGTATCATCAGCGTACTGATGATACCCCACCCCGAAACCACGAATGATCTCACCCAGCGGCTTCATATAGATGTTGAACAGGAGGGGCGAGAGAACCGACCCCTGAGGAACTCCACAAATGGTCTATGGTATGATAGTTTATCTGATTCTTTCTTGGCTCTCTGTGGGAAGTCCTATGGAAAACCATTCCTATTAACACTGACAGGGCAAGGTATTAGAATATAAAATGAGAGCAAACCCCATTCCTAACTAACACTAATGATGTTGCCTAGTTTGACAATAAAATATCTGCAAGAAAACAACCAAGCTCAGAGAACACCAAGGACCCCAGCACTTCCTCTTCACTTCACTTTGTTGAAGGGTTGAGTAACTAGCTGTTTCTGAGTTAGTGTGGATATAAGCCTTCTGTTGATTCATAATTCCCTCATATATTTCATATATCCCCTACAATTAGGTTTACTGTTGTAGTAGCATTTCATCACTTCTGAGTTCTCTTATCTTTTTTATGTATGGTTTGTTCCAGTAGCCCATTTATCATTAGATTGTTTTAGTCCCCAGCATTTGCAGGTTTGCAGGTAAGCGTTAGAGAACCTTTGCCCAAAGACCAGCCAGGATTCTAATCTTGGTCTCTGACATCAGGGGTCCCCAACCCCCAGTCTGTGGACCAGTACTGGTCCGCAGCATACCAGTAACAGGTCTGCACAAACAAGCAAAGCCCATCTGCGAGATGCAGGCAGCACACAAAACTACATACTCTCCGGTCCATGGAAAAACCTCTCTCCACGGAACCGGTCCCTGGTGCCCAAAAGGTTGGGGAATTCTGTCTTACATCAAAGGTAACACTATATCCACTATGCCAGGGGTCCCCAACCACCGGTCCGTGGACCAGTACCGGGCCGCAGCATGCCACCAATCGATCCACACAACAAGCAAAGCCCCATCCACGGGATGCAGGCAGCACAGAAACCCATGATGCATCCTCCAGTCCACGGAAAAACCTCTCTTCATGGAACCGGTCCCTGGTGCCCAAAAGGTTGGGAACCTCTGCATTATGCTAACCATATCCCCGCCCCCACACGTATATTGGAGAGCATGGTAACCCATTTGTACCTCCTTTGGCTCTAGTCAACTTATTTACCAAAGATAAGATAGATGTGAAACCAATTCTGGTCTTGCATTCATTTGGTTCTATTATGAAGTCTTTGTTTTGATAGTTGAAAATGATATGTATTATCTCTTGAAAAGAATTGAATGGCTCTTTTTGAAACATAAGAATTTTCATAATTTTGAACACTGTAGGAGGTTAAAAAGGAGTAGATTAATTATATCAGTCCCCCTTTCCAAAGCACACTTACTATTTTAAAAAAACATTTAGATATATCAGAAATTAATTTAGAATATATCACACACACGGTAAAATAATGCTAGTACATAGATTCTGCAAACAAGAAGTTTGGAGGCCGATACAAACCAGTAACCTCTTAGAAACATTTTTTTACCTTCCATAATCTACTCCCCCCATGATTCTCTATTAGATTGATAGTGTTTATAATTTAATATACTCACGAACAATCTCATAATTGTTTAAAAATGCAAATAAAATTATTTTATGTGGGATGATAAAATGTGAAACAAACTACGTACTTTCCAAAAGAACCTGAGTGTTCCTTTGATTACAGAATACCAAGTGAGGTAATAATGAATTCAGTTGTAATATGGTATTCTCTAAGCCAGCTGTCCCCAACCTTTTGGTACCAGCGACCTGGTTCATGGAAGACAATCTTTCATGGATGGGGCGGGGGTGGGGAGGAAGGATGGCTTCAGTTTTGCTCGCTCGCGTGCTGCTCACCTTCAGCTGTGTGGCTTTGTTCCTAACAGGCCTCAGGGTTGGGGACCCCTGCTCTAAGCAAAATAATTCTAATACAGTGTATATAATACTTCAGTCATTTTATATGCTGTTTCTACAAAAATGGGGATTATAATAGATAGTTTATTAGCAGTAATGATTAAGAACATATTAGAAAGGGTAATGAAAACAAAACCGTATTTGTCCTTGCTGTTATATTGGGAGTTTGTTTGGACTTTCAGAATTATGGTTTCCCAGAATTATAGAAAGCGTCTATTCTCTTAACCATTGTTTTACTTTTTTCCAGAACCAGCTTTTGTGTAAAAGTCCTGGTTATGATAGCTTTGAGTTCTCCATTATATATGAAGGGGAAATTGAACATCTTAAAGTTGATTTTCCTTAAAGCGGGAAAATAATAAGCTATAATTTATGAAGCCATAGCAGATGTACAGACATACTTATTTTGAGCTTTCCAGAAACATTCAGCTCACTGATCCTAAATAGAGAAGTCTGTTTTTTTATTAAATGCAGCAAATTAGTTTTTATGACATGATTTTTAATATACCTGCTATGTGTTACTTCTGTGTTTTTAATCACTTTACTGTGTAAATGTTTCTTTTCATGACATTTAGACAGCCTTATCAGCCACATAGACATTTTCCAATTATGTTTTCTAATACTTGAGCTTCCCCAAACCTTCAGTATCAATTAATACTTGATATTTCTAGCTATTTTGTTAAGTTTAAACTATTGATCTGGAAGGCAGGTTGCTAAAGATGAAAATTTCTTTTTTATTTGTTTTTCAATTTAGATTTATGGATTTTTACACAATAGATAGTGTAGATGAATGGATGACTCCAGATGACTGGAGGAGAGATGATGTTCTCTCTGTCTTCAAAAAAAAGGGGTAAAGGAAGATCCAGCAAGTAACAGAGCTGTCAGTCTGACATCGATACCTGTGAAGCTTCAAATCTTAAGAAATCAATTTGTAAGCACCATAAAAACAATTTGTTAATAACACAGACAGAACACATCCTGGGTTTGTCAAGAAAAATCTTGCCAATTCCAAAAATTCAGTGAAATGTTTTGAAAAAACGCCTCATGACATGCTGATTAGCAAGGTGCTGAATTGTGGACTGGTTGGAATGAGCGGAAAAATAACTGGCTCTGAAACAGTACTCAAAAAGTGCTTCTCAAAGGTCATCACCAAGATATACTAATTAGTGTACTGCAAGGAACAGTTCCTGGTGCTCTGTTGTTAAATATTTTTATTAGGAGGCAGAGAAAATAATTTTCAGACTTGCAGAAGATCTAATTTGAGAGGGATAGCCAATATCCTAAGCAAATTTCAAAATGATCTTGATAATTTTGCAAGTAACAATGAATTTTAAAATGTCGGTGCAAAATTTGCTTAAGGATGCAAAAAAATCAAATTCTTAAGCTATAAGAAGGGGAAACCTGACTTGATAATTGTATCTGTAAAAGCTTATTTAAAACCAGCAATGTGATTGGCTCCAAGAAAATAAAGTTGTTGCTGTTATCGTTATTATTTATTGAATTTTGAGGCCACCTGATTTTAGAACAAGACTGGGCAGGTTATATTAAAAACAGAAATCAATAATTAATAATCATATACCAGTCCATATACCATAAAACACGGTTCATAGTGGCTCCATAGCCACCCTGTCCTAAGAGCTACATTTTAAAGACTTCTGGAACATCATCAGAGTGAGAGCCACCTGAACCTGGTGGTTTTAGACTGTATCATGGAAACTGTAATTTCCATAGGAAATAATTATTTTATTATGAGGGTGAAGGTTCATTTTCCGAGCTTGTGGATTGGTTTCTGAAAATTTCGTTACCAGGCTAGGTAACATCTTCAGTGGAGTTAGCTATCCTGGTAATGAAACTTTTGGGAACCAACCCACAAGCTCAGACAATGAGCCTTCACCCTCATCCTACACCCGAGCTACAGATATTCACCACTATTGCAAATTATTCTATTATGCTAGGTTTTTGTTAGACCCCAGCTCAAATATTGTATCTTGTTCTTTATACGTATGAGATGTTAAAAAAGTTCACAAAAGGGCAATGAATATTATCAAGGGACTTGAAATCAAGTGTGAAATGCAACTGAATGAGCTGAGTGTGTTTAACCTTCAAAAAGACAGATGATTTGGAGGGTATGATGGTCATCAAATAGCTGAAAGGATGTCACATAGTAAGGTTTTTTTTTCATTCCATAATGCAGGACACACAGAATTTAAGTTACAGGAAGACAGATTCTGACTGAATGTTAGGAAAAGTTTTGCAGCAGTAATAATTTGATATTAACTATTCAGATGAGTGATCTAACTAACCCCTTACATTAAAACCTCTGTCTTTAATTTAGAATAGGATGTTTTAATTTGAATTCTTGTACCAATCAAGGGTTTGAACTTGTTGGCCTAAATGGCTCCTTCCAGTACTAGAATTCTATGATTCTAATAAATGAAGGAAAATATACATGTCCCAGGATAATGTTGCAGGATCCAATCTGGGTCAGTCACTGTGTCCAGAGGTTTAGTTGCTTTCAGACTCACACTGAAGCCCATCCTCAGAGAACCTCTCGCTGCTTTGAGCTATTTTATGTGTTGTATTTATGTGGTGCCTGATTGTGTGTGGCTTTTTAGTTGTTGACTTGGTGTCGATGGCTGCTATTAAATCATTGGCTATTGTTTCCTTGTGCTGTCAAGTCCTTGGCTCCTAATACCTGATAAGCTGATGGTAAATCTTTGATTCTAAATTTAAATATCTTTGGGCAGTACTTTTGTGTAAATTTAAATATTGAAAGAAGTAACCACAGAATTTCAATGGTGTTCTTGAATTATATAACAATTATCTAGAGTTTGGGCTGAATGATAAAGTGACCGTGTTTTTTGATGTTCAAGATAGTAAAACTAAATTGAAAAGCTCCAAAAGATACTTTCTGACTGGGTAAATGTGTTTCAGAATGGCAAATAGAGTTTAATATGAGCAAGTGTAAAAGAACATATGTTGGCACGAAATAGGCAAGCTTTAAGTATACATTAATGGGATTTGAATTTATTTTCTGCCTCTTATTTTATATAGCTCAACATGACATATATAATGCTTCCTCCTTCTGTTTTCCCCACAATAATCCTGTGCAGTAGGCTGGTTGACATAGAATAACTATCCCAAAGACATCCAGCACGCATGGGTATGGGCAACATTATAATTTCTCTGGAATTCTGCCCTTATAAATGAGCACATGCATATCATCTGATTTCAGCTTCGATGTATTATCCATTATGCAATTTAATATTTAATTATTCAAAGGAGATAGACTATTTCCTGAAAATTTTACAACAAATAGATTTTGATGTTATCAGCACAGTGATAGCATTGACCTCATCATCTCTCCTAGAGTTATGATAATGGTAGCCAATATGTATTGGGAATTAGACATGTTTATCAGGCTATTCATACTTATAAATCATAACATCACTGAAAGCAACACAAGGAAAGCTAGATCATGTTACAGTACTTATTGTTTTGTCTTTTTCATTTCTAAACTGTAATCAATATAAATATGTGAACATCAAAATCTCTGTACTCTTACAGCTTGGCTGAAGAAGAAATAAAAGCAGAGCAGGACGTAGTGGAAGGGATGGATATCTCCACTCGATCCAAAGGTGTGTAAAAACATATTTTAAACATACATTTCTACTTGTTCTAAGGATAAAAACAGTTTTGTCCCTATTTCTTACAACTATCAGCTAATAATTCTTTTATTCCTTGAGGCTTTCGATGCCAATAAAAAACTTGAGTATTGCTTAATAACATCTATATAGTTAATTAGTTTTTCCTTTGCTCTTGTAAATAATTCAGTCTGAATATGTAATGAGCTTATTTTGTATATTATTTTACTGAAAGTTAATAAGGCAAATTTGAAAAGCCGTGGTGGCACAGTGGTTAGAATGCAGTATTGTAATTAACTCTATCCACAGCCACAAGTTTGATCCTGACCGGCTCAAGTTGACTCAAATCCGTTCTTCTGAGGTCAGTAAAATGAGGACCTAAATTGTTGGAGGGAATATGCTGGCATTTGTAAACCGCTCAGAGAGTGCGGTAAAGCACTGTGGAGCAATATATATATAAGTCTAAGTGTGATTGCTATTGCTGTATTTTTAAAAGTTTTATTTTGCCTTTCCTTATACAGGTAGTCTTTGACTTACAAACAATTCATTTAGTGACTGTTCAAAGTTAGAACGGCACTGAAAAATTGACTTATGACCATTTTTTACAGTTATGATCTTTGCAGCATCCCCATGATCAGTGATCAAAATTCAGATGCTTGATAACTGGTTCATATTTATGACTGTTGCTGTGTCCCAAGCTCATGTGATCACCGTTTGTGATCTTCTAACAAGCACAGTCAGTGGGGAAGCCAGATTCATTTAACAACCAAGTACTAACTTATCAACTGCAATGATTCTCTTAACAACTAAGGCAGGGCAAAACTCACTTAACACTTGTTTCACTTAGCAACAGAAATCTTGGGCTCAATTGTGGTTGTAAGTTGAGAACTATCTGTACTAATTTCCTGAAACACACTAATACTTAAGGCACATTTGACTAGATATATACCATTAACTATGGTTCACAAACATACTAATTCACAATATTTTGTATATTATTTCTCATTGTACATCTTTGCTTTTGGTCAGGTCATGTTTTGCTATAACAATTCTCTTGCTATAGTTCCTTTCCCCCCCGTCTTAGCTTAACCTCTGTAAACCTATTGCCTTCTCGTGTTTTGTATTATAACTCCCATTATGCTTACTAAGAATGTTGGTGATTGTAGTCTAATACATCTGGAGATCACCAGAAATGCCAAAGTCATGTATTTCTCTATCTTGAAGTCATGCAGAAAAATTCCCCACTTCTTTGTGACATATGTTTTCTTATGTGCAGAAGTTTTAGCGTGTTATGCTAGAAAATAGTATCTCACATTGTATGCTTCTAGGACTTAACCATAATTCTCTTCAGTTCTTTTTTATTGCTGTTGAAATAGCATTTATTCTCTTCATGAAGCAAACGTGGTCTGAATGTTATTATTGTTTTCTGGACAGGGGTTAAATTTCTGTTTGAACAATTCTTGTTCTGTTATCCATCTCTTTGACATACACTTTGGCAATTTATGACTATAAAGGCTGTTCTCCACAAGAAATGAAATTGGAGAAATAAGTTACCTTCATTAGATAACTACATATTTCGTTTTTGTGTCTTCATTTCCAGAACTTTACAGAGTAGTGTGTCATAACAGAACTTTCAACTTAAGAACCCTAAGAGCATATGTGTCATATTCAACAGCACTGGAACTAGCAAATGCCTCTACATACTGAGGGCTAATTTGAAATACCATTCATCAATAAGCACATTGCCTTACATGTCTTCTGAGTCAATCCATTTACAGCACCATCCATTGTAATATCATCAACAGTAGTTTCGACTTTTGCAAATTCTTCTCTATTCTTCCCTGTGGCCAGGATTTTACTTAGGAACTATTTAAGGAAACCCAACACATTCTCAAAATTCTGGCTTTACCCTTAATAGGAAGAAAAAGAAGTTCATGAAGAGGATAAAGTGCATCAGTTGACTGTTTTGGCTCCACCTGCTGGCAAATTGCTTTGTAACCATAGATAAATCTTTAATAGGAATTGGGGCGTACATTATAGTACTATCAAAGCTTTGCATATCAATGCTTTTTGCTGTTTGGAAGACTTTGAATCTTTTGTCCAATAAGGATCTAAAAATAGACCTTGACTCACGACCATTTGTTGAAGTTTGAAGATGGTTGGAAAAAGTGACTTACAGTCTGTCCTTGAAGTGACAACCATACTGCCTTTCATTGGGTATTGCATCTAGATATCAGTTTCTCTCTATTCATTTATTCAGTTGTGTCATTACATTTATTATGATCATCTATTCCAACAGAACTCTGGCAGCTTAGAAAATCTGATACTAAGATAAAACAATTAAAAATACAGATTTTTGACTCAGAATATTGTTTTATTGTTCTGTTTCTTTATCCAAAAGTCAAATACTATTGTCCTTGATGTTTGCTGTGCTATACTATTTTATGTCGATAGGGCAGCTTCATTTTAACATGTTTAGTATTCCAGAAAGCATGATTATCAGAATGGTTTGCAGACTTCCTCACAGAAGAACCATTTAATAGAACCATTTGTATAAGGATATCTGCAAAAACAAAAACAAAAAACCCAGACAGATAAATATTTGAAGAACTACTATTAAGCATGTTCACATTGGTTTTCAATTTCCTGTATTTACTGCAGATTATTTTTGTTTTTTTTTAAAGTTCTGTATAATCTCTGTTTCATAAATATTGCTATTGAATTGCACTTGAATCCTAGTGTATAGTATGAACTACACTGATTGAATTTTATCAGTCTGAGCTTCTTTTTTTTCCTGTTTCTCATTGACTTTCTCTATTGTTGCTTAAATTATATCCAATTTATACTTTATGCTTTTTGCCACAAAACTTCTAAGATCTACTGTTTTTATGAAACTTTACTACTTAACTATTAAACTTGATTCAATGATCTAAGAATTCTTGATTGCCATCTGGAAATAATATATCGTAAAACCTCTCTTGAATTTATTCACATTCAGCTCTCGTTTCTTCTGCTTTTTCCTTTTCTTCTGCCTTCTATTTGGTTATAATACAGGTATAATAGCCTTAATGATGCTAATGATTAGAAACTCCCGTTGTTAACAGACATTTATTAATCAAAAGAATACAAATGCTGCTAACTGCAGTTACTGCAGTCCTGTGTGGGTCCTTAAGGAAGAACCTTGCGTAACGATAACTAGCAACTTTCCCATTGACTTTGCTTGCTAGAAGCTGGCACAGAAGGTTGCAAATCACAATCATATGACCATGATAGTATATTAATGGATTTAATGCATATGGTTCATCTCTATATTTGAGGAAGAGAAGGTATCTACCTCAGTTGTTCGTAGTGATTGAGGTTCAACTTATGCTAGTTTTTCTTCCTAGATTGAAAGTCAAAGTTCTGCATTGCAGAACATACCGGTAATCCATATTATAACTTACTTTCAGTCTTTTGGTGGTTCATTATATACCGTGTATAGAAAATTAGAAGATTTAAGAGTTGATTTCTGCTAGTTAGATAATGAAATGTGCTTATTGTTGCAATACTGTATTTTTAAAAAATGGAAACGAAATGGCTGCTCTAACTATTCCCTTAGGCCAGGAATAGGCAACCTCGGCTCTTTTATGACTCATGGACTTCAACTCCCAGAATTCCTGAGCCAGCTTGGCTGGCTCAGGAATTCTGGGAGTTGAAGTCCATGAGTCATAAAAGAGCCGAGGTTGCCTACCCCTGCCTTAGGCAAACAATAAAGTTTTAATAATAACTCTGTAAGGTAGGCCATAATTATTATTGTGGGAGGGAGAACTATAGCTAAGAACCAGTTGCATGGTTACAGTTATTTTCTAACTTGATATGCAGTTTTTTTAATCTCAATATTTGGTCACCTGCATTCAGTTTCTAAATTATAGAATCAAAGAGCATAAATTATAATGAAATAAATAAAAAATAGACACCCTGCATCCCTGTAATTAAAAGAGAGAAGGAGGATGTAATAGGTGTAGAAGAATTGGTAAAGTTGAGAGGTGGACTTAATGAATACATATAGAGAAATGAAAAGAGAAATGTAAGAAAGCTAAGCTATGGATGTCTGAATGTAGGAATCCCAGTTGAAGCCATTCTGCCAGTGTAGGAGCCGTTGCCCCAAGTGCTCCTACCATGACTAGGACTGCTTAGGCCTTTACTTTCCACATCTTTTCTAGTTCCTCTCTGATTCTTCTCAGTTTCTTATACTCTTTTCTTCCTGATGTTGCTGTCCCTTGACACTTTTACATTATCACCACTGTCGTTTTCTGATTTATTACCACGGTGTCTGGTTGATAGATCAAAATCTGCCTGGATCTGGAAGTCCCTCAGGATCTTAACCCTTTTATTCTCCATGTCCTTCTGCGGAATCTCCCATCTGGACTTGGAGGGTCTAGTCCAGGGGTAGGCAACCTTGGCTCTTTTATGACTCATGGAGGTCAACTCCCAGAATTCCTGAGCCAGCAGGATTCTGGGAGTTGGAAGTCCACGAGTCATAAAAGAGCCAAGGTTGCCTACCCCTGGTCTAGTCCATACACTGTGCTGATGTTTTTACATACAATGCTGGCTCCTAGATTTTGCTATTCAGTCTGTATTGTTCCTGCTTGCATCTTACGCATTGCCACCATGTATTCCATGTATTCTGCACAATCTGCATCTCGGGTTCTGTCGTGGTAGATCCCTGTTGTATGGATCTAATTCTTAGTGCCTGTTATTGTGCTGCTATAATCAAGTGTTATTTTTTTGCCCAGTGCTTTTCAGTCACTGATAGATTTTTCAGTGTTAACCACCTCAGTGATCTGCAAAGTTACGTCCTATGCAGGGTCTTGTCTTGCCATAGCACTTCCTCTTCTTTATATTCCTCCCATGTTTACTGCTGCCTCAAACATTCTCATTTTGGGTGCTATCTTACTGATAAATTCCTGGATGCTCTGGATTTCATCCCAGTACTTTTGACACCAACTAGACCCCTCCTGCCCCCCTTCTGGCTGGTGTCCATTTTTTGGGTATTGGACTTGGAATAGAAGCTCTGTACATTGTCAGGAACCTCTGGATCTTGAAATCAGAAGCCTTTATGCCCTGCTTTTGGTCAGTTCAAATTAAACATTTTTATAGCCACTCATCTAACTAGTGAGTAAAGATAAAATGATAATTCAATTATCAAAACGAATTAAAAATAATTTATCTTCCTTTCCCCCCCCCTTCTGTGTTGATGGCTTGCTTGAATTGGGTAGATTCTTGCAGGTTTGGGCTTTGGTGCCATTTGTTTTTCCTTATGGCAGGGTCCCCAACTTTGGCCATTTTATGACTTGTGGACTTGAACTCCCAGAATTCCTCAACCCGCATGGCTGGCTGAGGAATTCTGGGAGTTGAAGTCCACAAGTCATAACGTGGCCAAGGTTGGGGACATCTACCTTATGGTCATTGTACAACATTATTTTTTTAGCCGTTTGTGGAGTGTTTAAAATGTGTTTAAAAATGTAAAAACTACTTTGCTAGTTAAGTTAGTAATCATAGAATTGTGTGTTTATGTGTATGTATTTAGTCTCTATTCATGCTATTGTGCACAATTGATATAAGCCATGGTGCACTTTGCTACAGGAGCATGCTTGAACCTATATGAGGTTTTTTTTTGTCTGCTGCAGTTTTTGTTTTGCACTTCAAATGTAAAGTTACTTTTCTGATCCTGCCTGTAGGATTCATGAATAACTTTTTGTTCTGTGCTACACTGTGTACTGTAAATAATGTAAGGCAATTTCATTCAAGATGTGAATGCTGACAGCCAGGCAGAGACGGGTGTCTTTGGTATGTTTCCAAGGTTTTTCTTTCCTTTTACTAATTGATTCCTCTTCACAAACAGAAAGAAACGGCTATTATTTTCCTTTTTACTTGTTTGTAAAAACCAGCCATGGTGGAGGGAATGTAATCTGTAGTTGAATCTTACATATGTAAAGAGTTGAGGGCTTCAAGATTAGGTGGACAACAAGCAAATTAAGAGATTGAAGTTTTGCTTTAAAGCATTGTTTTAAAGTAGCCCTAGTAGACTAATTAGAATTTATTTTGTATATTCTGCCATGGAAGAGGTAATTGATTGAACAGGTTGTGTCTTATGTGCCAGATGAATGCAGTTTATCCCTCCTCTTAATCTTTTTAATTAAGATACTATCCAGAGCAAATTATTTTTTTAGTTGACAGAAAACTAAGAGGAAGTCTACCACATCTGGACTCTTAAAAAATGGAATAATTGTTAACCAGCAGCAACTACCGTATTTTCCGTCGTATAAGATGACTTTTTAACCCATGAAAATCTTCTCAAAAGTCAGGGGTCGTACTTTAGGGACAGAGCTGGCTGGAAAACCTGGAGCGGATCTTCCATTTAGTCTGCGCAGGGAAAGCGGGACCAATTGGAGAAGAAGCTGCAGTCTGTGATTTTTTACAGGCTGGGGTCTGGGCTTCTTTCCTTCTAAAGTTGAAGAGCAGCTGTAATTTATCCCAACTTGAAAGGCAGGTGGGGAATGCCGCAGCCAGAGCAGCTGCTTAGCTCTAAGGACATATTTGACTCAGGAACTGGGCGGGCTGGCTGGAAAACCTGGAGCGGATCTCCCATTTGGTCTTTTTTTTTAATCCCATTTATATCCCGCCCTTCTCCGAAGACTCAGGGCGGCTTACAATTTAAAGCACAAATCAATGTGCTTAGCAATAGCCTTCATTCTATGTATATGCCTGCTTATTAGGGCTTTCCCCCCCCCCCAGCAGCATTATTACAAAGTCAGCTTATTGCCCCCAACAATCTGGGTCCTCATTTTACCTACCTCGGAAGGATGGAAGGCTGAGTCAACCTTGAGCCTGGTGGGATGCGAACCTGCACTAATTGCAGGCAGCTGGTGTTACTTAAGGCTCTGCGCAGGGAAAGCTTTAGAGTGAATTAGGAAAAGTGAAAAAGTGAATTAGGAAAATAGGGAACGGTTGCTGGAATTGGGTATGTGTAGTTTAACGAAGAGAAGGGTGAGGGGTAACATGACAGCAGTGATCCAATATCTCAGGGGCTGCCACAAAGAAGAGGGAGCCAAGCTATTCTCCAAAGCACCTGAAAGCAGGACAAGAAGCAATGGATGGAAACTAGTCAAGGAGAGAAGCAACCTAGAACTAAGGAGAAACTTCCTGACAGTTAGAACAATTAACCAGTGGAACCACCTGCCTCCCAAAGTGGTGAATGCTCCAACACTGGAAGTTTTTAAGAAGAGACTGGACAGCCATTTGTCTGAAATGGTATAGGGTTTCCTGCCTTAGCAGGGGGTTGGACTAGATGACCTCCAAGGTCCCTTCCAACATTATTATTATTATTATTATTATTATTATTATTATTATTATTATTATTATTATTATTATTAATAATAATAATAATAATAATAATATATTATTATTATTATTATTATTAATAATAATAATAATAATAATAATTATTATTATTATTATTAAGTTTAATCCACTTGCACTGTTTTATGTTTACATGTTTGATGACAAACAGCCTTATGTTTATAAGTGACAGTTTTCCTACTAAGTATCTGCATGTCAAGCATTTGAATTAAAATTACCATATTAAAATCAAATCAGATGTTTTTTAATTTTTATTTGGTGTGTGTTGGAAGAGGGGTAGTCTTATACGGCGAGTATAGCCCAAACCCTATAATTTAACAGGAAATGTAGGGGGTCGTCTTATACGCCCAGTTGTCTTATACGCCGGAAAATACGGTAGCTAGATTTTTCGTTTAGTGGCCATCCAGATTTTTATAGGCAAGAAATCTGTTTTTAGCCACATTATTTCATTTATTTGGAATGGTTGTAACTCTTTCACATGTGGGATTTTGTTATGTTTCAAATGGGCTGGTCCAGGATATGGACTGAATTCCCAGAGCACAGTATTCTTTTCTGTTTGAAAAAAAAATACATATTATGAAAAATACATATTATTCATTTAATGCATTTTGATTACTGTATTTACATTACTCCACATGTTACTAACATAATAAGGTGTTGGGGAATATTGTGGTTTAGAAACACATAAACTAAAAAAAATCCAGTCATTTTTTTTTACTTATGGAAAAGGATTCAGAACTTGTTGTTCCAGTTCCACAAGAGGCCCGCTGGCCTAATTGTTTACAATTTTAAATTGGGCAAAGAGTAAAGATTTGTATGTAGTTTTTGCAACTCTTAAATTTACAGATGAAGGGTTGCTGGTCATTAATCTTTGTTCGTAGTAATAAAACTAATTGTCTAGGACAGGGGTAGGCAACCTTGGCTCTTTTATGACTCGTGGACTTCAACTCCCAGAATTCCTGAGCCAGCAATGCTGAGGGGAAAGGGAGAGGTTTCCAAACTGAACCATGCTGGCTCAGGAATTCTGGGAGTTGAAGTCCACGAGTCACAAAAGAGCCAAGGTTGCCTACCCCTGGTCTAGGAACACCACGATGTGGGAATAATAATTTAAAATGGAATATTATGAGGAGTATTTTGAGGAAACATTCTAGATGAAGAATTATTACACTGGACAGTATCAGAATTCTAATAATTTACCTGCATTAATAAAGTTTCATGAAGTTACTGTGTTTTGTTTAGTGTTTTTAAGTTATTTTAGTGTTGTGAAACTGCTCTTAGCTATTTAATTAAAATAGAAGCTGATGTTAGGTGTTTTGGTACTTTTATATATCATGTTTATACTTAAACAAGGCATGTGCCTGTTTATGCTTCTGACTCGTCCCCAATTGCTATGGCTTTTATACTGCTATTGCTTGTTCACATAAGGCTTACTCTCATCCAACTTAGGAGGTACACCTTTCCTGATCTCAGTTGACCAATGAATGTAGCTTTAAACCAGCCTGTTTCATACAATCTCTGTTTAATTTTGGCTGTATAGTTCATGTATCTTGAATTTAAGCAACAGTTTAAGTCAGCACTGATTGTTGGCTAGCCATACTAGTTGGGGAAAGAGTCAGCAGATATATTTTATGATTAACATAAACATAGATATGATGTGAGTTGATGTGATAACTGACATACACACACTACTGAAAAATTTGCATGTGAATATGTAACCTTAAAATTAATTTAAGATTTCTGGGCATGCTTTATATTGGCAGTAGAACCTTTCTAGAGCACTTGCTTTTATATCAGTGGCAGAAC
Organism: Vipera berus; assembly: GCF_964194415.1. Taxonomy (NCBI): domain Eukaryota; kingdom Metazoa; phylum Chordata; class Lepidosauria; order Squamata; family Viperidae; genus Vipera; species Vipera berus. The sequence continues at coordinate 23,251,596 of NC_138204.1, forward strand.
TAAAATGCTTTAAAAAAACACAACTTATTTTAAGCTATTGATTTTTCACAGTTGTGTTTAACAGTGATGCTGGATTTTATATATCCCCTTCACTAGGCCCATACTGTTATTGGAAACTGTATAGAACTTTAAAGTAATATAACTCTACTCTTAACTTCAGTTTCATATTTTTTCTAATTTTTCTTGGCTTCTTAATTACAGCTGGATAATAGATAAAATGGAGAGGTAAATTTTTACCCAGGTTTTTTTTTTTGCTACATTTGGATGCAGTATATTAGGGAAACAATGTTTTTCACATTACAAATAAAGTTAAATCTGAACGTGAAAATGAAAACTCCATGAGCGCTCTGCTTTGGAATATCCTTCTCAGAGCATTTATTCAGATGTCAATTCAGTTCTAGGATTACTTTTTAACCTTTCTCTGGCCTTTTAAGCTTAATTTTAACATTTTATGTATATGTTGCACCATGGTGTTTAATTCATTTTATTTTTGTTGCTTCTGCTAATGGGTCTTTGACAAATATATTCTACTGAGTTGGATGTATTTTTAGATATCACTAGTTTGCTATTAATTTATGTACGGATTTTTTGGCACAAGATTTCTGTTTGGAAAAATGACATACAGATTCTTAATTAAAACCATTTTTAAAATCCATTTCACTTTTAAATTTCCAAAAGTAAATGCTGTTGTGTCCATTACTAAAAAGTGCAAGTGTAATAATATCCTATAATTTTTCAGTGTTGTAATTCTTTAATCTTTTTAAAAAGATCCTGGCTCTGCTGAACGTACAGCTCAAAAAAGGAAGTTTCCAAGTCCACCACACTCTTCTAATGGTCATTCCCCTGAAGATTCATCAACAAGCCCAATTAAAAAGAAAAAGAAACCTGGCTTATTGAACAGCAATAATAAAGAACAGGTAATAGAAGTCGTGACTATGTAGCAATGTTGTATGTTGAACAGCAATGTTGTAAATGAAATTGTGATAGTATCTAAATGCTCTAGTATGTCTTTGACAGTAATGTGTAAGAGCAAAGTTGCTTCTTGATTTCTAATTTTTCATTCAACTAAGATTTTTTTTTGTAAAAATAAGTAAATTTTGCAAAAATAAGTAAATACATACAGTATATACACAAACACACACATATAGATGGAGTAGACACACACACACACACACACACACACACACACCTACATAAATAGATAGAATAGAGAGAGGGACAGAGAACAACTCAGCAGCAGAACAAACAAATTGCATTATAAGAACCTTCTGGATCAAACTATAGACTTATCTGTCCAATAATTCTGCTTCCTGAGTGTCAGCTGGACTCTGAAAACCCTAAAGCAAGATATCTGGATAGGGTTCCTCCTTTAAATGTAAAATCTGCCAAACATTAATTGAAGAGCCGTGGTGGTGCAGTGGTTAGAATGCAGTATTGCAAACTAATTCTGCTGACTGCCAGCAGTTTGATTCTCACCGGCTCAAAGTTGACTCAGCCTTTCATCCTTGCGAGATTGGTAAAATGACTCAGACTGTTGGGGGCAATATGCTGACTCTGTAAATCGCTTAGAGCCGGCTACAAAGCACTGTGAAGTGGTACGTTAGTCTAAGCGCTATTGTTACTACTCTTGTTCATCATTCAGAAGTATGCTCCATCACATCCATTTTGGACTAGTAGCTGCCCAGGATCTTTTTTGTCCCTCTGATTCCTATCATAAGTCAGTAAACCAAAAACAGTTCTAGTAGGTAGTATATAGCAGAAAGCCAGATTCAAAAAACAGTGAAGCAGGCCAAGGCTCCAACTTCCTAAAGAGAGAAGCCCATATTGCTATTTCTCTTTGTACCTGCTTTAATTTATTAAATTATTATGCTACCCATCTCCCCTGCAAAATGAGCCTTAATTATTATTCAACTTAGAATTCTCAGAACTAATGGCCAGATTCCCCCTATCAAAGCTTTCATGCCATATAGTCTAAGAGAGCAGTCACCTTCAAGGATGCTCTACCAAGAGACTTTTCTGTAGGCAAGATCTGGGCAGTTCTGGAGCAGTATGATTTATGGCAAACGTGTAGAAGTAAAATCTAAAACTGTAAAATGTAAAATCTAACCATCATTTGAAGAAATATATCTTAATCTAAAGATTAGCATATATTTGGTTAATATCTGTAGTAATGTTCTACAGTGCTCTTTTAGTAAATTTTATATTTATAATAATGCATTCAGTATATAACAAAGTTACTTTGTTAATAAGCTTAGCAAGGGGATTCAGTGAGATATTAGAATTGCTGACAATTGTTATTTACTCAGCTAAATACGTAGTTCCAGGCTAATCAGTCAACCTTGGACAGAGTTCTGCATTATCCTATTCTAAATTGTTAATTATTTAAGTTGAAAGAAAACAGTAGAACAGAATTTTCAGAATAATGGAATGGAATTTCCATAGTAATAACTGTATTGCGTTGATAAAAATTGCTTTATAAAGTTGATTTATAAAAATCAGGTTTATTAAGCAATGTTTATGTGTATAGTAATATATTCACCACTGGTTTATATTTAACTTAATTATTAGAACAGTTTGTGCTCTATCACTTCAATTGCTATGTCATAAAACAAGGCTGGGGAATGTGATGTCCTTTAAATCTTGAAGAACTTCAGTTTTCATAAATATAATCAATAGCAAGATATGAGGAGACTTAGTCCAAAAATATATGTTATACATAAATTATGTATGAATTGCTAGTGTGTCATATGAATATTGCAATTGTTATATATGGTTCATGATCTAGCATGATGCTAAAGCATGCTAAAATGCTTATTTCTTTGACTTTCAAACTGTCTCAGTTGCCATAGAAACTAGGCAACAGACAGGAATGTAACGGGTTTATTTACAATGTGTACAATCACCATGGCACAAACCAACCACAATAAAAATAAATATATTAGAATTAAGCAGCAGTTAAAAATATATAAAAGGAACAAAGCTAGTACATACCATGAAAAATTTATAATCAAAATGAAAATACTGTACAATTATAAAATCTTAAATCTATCTGCCATCTACCATGTTTCCCCAAAAATAAGACCGGGTGTTGTTGTTGTTGTTATTATTATTGCCTCCAAAAGAGGCACCAGGTCTTATTTTTAGAGTAGGCATTTCCTCACCTCTGGCACCAACAGCCCCACCCAGCTGGTCCACTTCTTCTGGACCAGAATGAATGAATGCATTCATTCGGGCCTGCATTTTGCAGTCAGGTCTTTCCAGAAGGCCTAAGTAGCCGAGTACTGAGCTATGGATTCAATCCATAGCTTGGTGCTCAGCTGCTGAGGCCTTGCAGAACTGAGCTATGGATTGAATCCATAGCTCGGTTCTTGGCTGCACAGGCCTTCCGGAAAGCCCTGTGACTGAGAAATGCAGGCCTGGCTGCAGAAGAGCCTCAGAAGAAGAAGAGGGCCGGCAAGGAGAGGCCTGACTGCAAGGTAAGTGGGTGTGGGGCGGGTGGGGCAGCTCCACACCCCCACCCGCGCCCTAGCTTGATTTTTAGGTTTGTGCCTCGCTCTAAAACTAGGGCTTAGTTTTGGGATAGGGTTTATATTAGGCCCGCCCCCAAAAATTAAGCTAGGGTTTATTGTTGGTGTAGGCCTTACTTTTGGGGAAACATAGTAGCTTTATTAATAAAATTTTAAAACAGCCCTTTTGCCGTTTTCAGCATCAGCTCTTGGCTATCACTACTAAGGAGACTGCTTCATTGAATGAATTGGATTTTTAAATCCTCCTTAAAAGCATTAAAATTAAGTTAATAGAAATTAAAACAGTCTGACAATAACAGTAAAAATATTAGCCCACATTAGAGTTAACACAGCAATTTTGCAACTTATAAAACAAGTTGGCTAAAATCAATATCAGAACCTGGGGGGAGATCACAAATTACCCTGCCCCTGGTTCTGCTGAAAAAGTTAGGTAGTTATATTAAGATTGGATCTGTGTGGACTTTAGGAGGTAGTTATATTAAGATTGGATCTGTGTGGATTTTAGGAGGAATGCTATTGCATATGGTAAGTTTTTTAAATAAAGTTATCACTCTAATGATCTAGATAGTGTACAAAATAAAGTACCGTAATACAAAAGTTCAATATGTTCGTAGTTCACTATACTTCAACACACATTAGCAATAACTATCAAGAATGTATGTGCAATATTCATTTTGGTTAGCCTCAGGGTCATTGCTGGACAATAAAAATGATCAATGATTTTGCAAAAATGCAAGTATAGATTTTTAATTTAAACTCAGATCAAGATTTTTACATTTTTGCAATCCAATCAGCTAAGGGTAGTATTTTATTCTGAATGAATTAATAAAGCCATTCTGAAGCTGCATATGTTACTTGTTATAGTAGAACTAATATTAAACTAATATTAAAATATTGGGCAAGAGAGCTGAACTAGTTACTTGGTGCCCTAGTAGAAAAATTGAGCACCATTGTTGGATCATCTATAATTTTTAAGGCTGTGGATCAACAAATAAACTGTTATAGGATCAGGTGGACTCAAGGGCTCTTTCATTCTAGAACTATACAGATACCTGGCTTCAGAGGATAGAATATGTTTGGTACATTATACGTCACTTCTTGAGAACACCATAACACATCTGCATCTTTTCCTAAGTTTGGTGCCTGCCCTCCAAAACGTAGTATGCAATCCCTGGTAAATGCACATTTGGCTTAAGATATTTCCAACAGGTGGTACTTGTACTTACATTCATGAACCAAAAGATATTTTGTTTTTCAAATCCAGTTCTCTGCACAGGTCCACTTTATTTCTTTGATGTGTCCTCAGAAAATCTGAAAAATATCCCAATCCTGAGAAATGCAAAATGTTCCTTCCCCTGCCAGCTGTCAAGCCCTGGATGTACTAGTGATGCTGTTTCTGCTCTGAAACAAGCAACAGTGTCCCCACCATGAAACCTAACTGTTACAGTGATGCTTTGCCCATCTGGTTTTGTATGTGGATCCATATATGGTGAGGTTCAGGTACAGCCAAAAGTATTAGTGCCCCTCAACTTTTCACCAAAGAATACCTCAACCTTTGCCCAAAGTGTGCACCATATGAACTAAAGAATGGTAGATGCCATATACTTTATTTCACAGCAAATTGGGATTTTCTGGGAAAAACTTTTGGGTACATTTGGAAATCAAACGACTCTTAATTCTCTGCTTAATTGTGTACCATCAAATTGGTATTGATTTTTAGTGACTCCATAGGCTCCAGAACAAACTGTCCCCAAGTTGACTCTTCGGGTCCTTCTAACAATACACTCATTATCACTGTAATTGAGTGCCAACCATCTTGCTGCTGATCATTGTCCTCTTCTCTTTCCTTTATTTATTTATCAAACTTGTATGCCACCCATCTGGCCAAAGGTGACTCCTTCCAGCCTTCCCAACATTATAGACTTACCAAAGGAGCTGGTGTTTTCATATGTGCCGGAATATGATGAATTAGTTCTTCATAGTACACTATTACTGATATTTTTAAAAAGAGTGTCATGGAAGGAGCAGCATATAATAATTGCAACTTGTAGTATAAAGTTAAAATTTGCCATGGGAAGTCTCCATTGTCCACTAATGTCGGGTAACTATTGTTTATGCAATATTTATATGCTAGTCTTTATGAATCATGCCCATAGCATTTGAAAGCTATGCAAAACAACAAGGAAAACTAAAAATAATTTACGGGACCTACCTACTTGAGATTGTCTCTTCCTGATGGTGTCTACCCATCCAGTTAGATCCAGTAAGAGGTATTTTTTATTTATTCCTAAAATTTATTGGTTGCCCACCTTACAATAAGGGTGGATTACAGTCATTAAAATATGTTTACAAATATACATTAAAATATAAATAAATTCAACCTTTAAAATCTAAGGACATGTGGGAAGGGCACGATGAAGTGGGACGAGGTGGGATTTTATTCCCCCAGAGATTAGACTAGCCCCAATCCTGCTGGCTTTTCACAGGGAATTAAAAACCTGGTTTTGCCATCAAGCCTGGAACCCTAATAGTATGGCTGAACCCGTTTCTTGGTCATTGTTACACTGAAAGTGTGATGTCATGATAATTCTCAGCTATTTTATTTATGTTGTTTCCAATATTTTTCTTGCTTTTTATTCTACTTTGTTAGTTCCCTAGAATCATGTTTGTAAGATGGGTGGACATATAAATTTATTAAATAAATAATGACATTAACCTAGTCAGATTAATACTACCTGTTATCTGTCACATTTATCTTCATTAGTTCTCAAATTTTAATATTACAAAAAAAAGGAAAAATGTTTCAGTCTTTTAACTACCCAACTCATAAGTCTACACTATTGTGTCATCTTGTCCTTATTTATTTTTATTTCTCTTTCTAAGCTTGTCTGGAACATTGCAACCTTTTTGCATAATATTTTTGGGGTCTATACTTTAGTTACATTTTTCATCATATTATAGCTTTACAGCATTTTTGAAGTCCAACGATTGCAACTCCTTACATGATACTCTGTATGGTACCATACATTTGAAAAAAAATATCTCTTTGTCAGTTTTATTTATAGTCATCTTCAGATTGAATTTTTCACAGTTAAAAAGGTGCCCTCTTATTTCCATTAGATAAACTTAAAAAATTGGCAGGAGATACAAGAGACTTTTTAAAAAAAAGATTTAAAAAAAAAACAAGTTGGCCATGTTACAGGCACTAGCAGCACTGATTGAATGCTTAAAGGTAATCAAGATTACTATCTGAATTGCACCCAGAAGTATTTTTTAAGCCAATATGATTCTTTGTATGAGCAGATAATATCTCAATAACATGTTTTACTTAACTCTCTGGCTGCTGGATTTTGCATCAGCTGAAATTTCTGGACACTTTTCAGTGGCAGTCCCTAAAGCATATAGAAAGGTAACTTAAAGATATCAGTTACAATGTCCACATCTGATACATCTTTCAATGAAGATAACATCTGCCTACTTCCAGTGGCTAATATAGTCATTTATTTTGAGATGAAACATAAAACAATAGTAATGTTGAACAGATTTCCCAAGGTTCATTTTAAACTTAATCCAATATAATTTTAGGTATTGGGATTGTAGCAATTTAAACAATCATGCAATTTATTAGATGATTACATTGCGTTAAAAAGACTGGAAGTATGTAAGAGATGTTGGATACTGTTTCTATCTTGTTTTCTTACTTGAAAAGCTGAATATGTCAAATCTCAGGTGTGATCTTTTAATTTTGCTGAAGATAATGTGAATGAGGAACCCTCTAAAGACTAATTAGGAGTTTCTTTTAATTGGAATAAAATTGGACCATTTTATTTTACTGCTGCTTGATCAAGGCTTCTATCAAAGTTTTATCAGTTTTCTATTCTCCACTATTGCTAGTTATTTCAGAGTACGTTTTTAGAAGTTCTACCATATTTTGGAATGCCATATGATAAAAATAATGACAGTCTAAAGATTATTTTTGCTAGGATTATATTTTATTGTATTATTTCCTAAAAGCATTATTAATCTTAATGTGTACATTTTCTGCTTGTATATGATTTACATATATATATATATGTAAAAGGAATTTCATGTGCTAATGAAATGATAGTGGGAGGTTGGAATATATCCTCACTCAAATTCAAATAGCTTTACCAACTGTCCAGTCTTTGGGCAACTTTTACATTAAAAAAGAATTAGTTTAATATAGCAATTTGTTATGGAGTGGGGGAACAATAGGAAAATAAAACAGCATATCAAATTAAAAGTTTTGCATAATTCTGTGACTTAAGATAATTTGTCCACCTGATATGTGAGTGTAAGGTTACTATCCTTTAAAAAGTAATTCAGGTAGTCCTCAACTTACGACCATAATGGAACCTGCCCATTATGATCATAAGTTGTGATGATTGTAAAACAGGTCATCATGTGACTGACGCCCCTTTTTTGTGACGGTTGTTAAGCAAATGTCCAGTCATTAAGCAAACCAATTGTTCACCGTGGGGCTTTTTTCCCCAAAAAAACAATTTTTGGCAAAAATGTAAAGCACAGTCACATGACCCCAATATGCTGCAAATGGCCATAAATGCTACTGAAAATGAGAGACTGAGCAACTGCTCACATAATGACCATAATGGATTAATTAGATTGCACTTTGAAAAGGCAGTCCTGAAAGTACTGGAAGAGCTAAGCCATAAAGAAGTTATGGACTTGAAATGGAGTCTTATTGGATGCCAGTGCAAAGCCTGCTATTTCTATGAAATTCTGAGGTCCAGAATTTTAAATCTCTTGTGAGTATTCATTAGTGACTATGAATGCAAGGCTACCATTGGCAATTAATAGCAGTTAGATCATCCAAGAGCTTGTTTAGAGTGATTATCTTAGCAAAATAAAAAGTATCCAACACCATATTTTTGAACAGTGATCCAATTATGTCCCCATTGATTCTGATATCTGTTATCTAGTTTAAAAAATTTGAGGGATATTTTTCCTTGAAAACTCTTCACAATTAATCTTCAAGCAGCTTTAGGATTTCTCTGCAACAAATTCATAATCATTTAAAGAAAACCTCCAAATATAAGTTACTGCGTATTGTGGATGGAACTTGATTTCCTTTAATGACAGTAAAAATATTGCTTGTGGTTAAGAGTGGTTTTTTTTTTGAACTTTTACATTCCAACCACTTAATTGCTGTTAACTGTTCGGATTATCATGGGTAAAGCAATTCTTTAATTAAATTTTAGGTATCTGGTATAAACTGTACTGGTAGTTCCAAGTTAAGAACAGAATCTCAGTAGTACTGCAGCAGAATAATTTAATATAGTAATAAAATTCTCAAAGTGAGCAGAATAATAATAACCCTATTTATTTGATTGGATAATTTATAAGATGAAAGAAATTAAAGAGGTTATTAGCCAGATATTTGGGCTATGTCTATCAGTATACAGCATGTACAAGAAAGATTTTTTTTCTTAAAATGGTTTTAATACACTTGGAGGAGATTTACATAGTTGAAAGCACAGATAAGAAAGAAATGACCAAATGGTGCAAATGGCTATGGAAAAGTATGGATGCATTGGAAGATTAGCTGGGGAGATTAGTTGATGCTTCAGATAAGCTGTTTGGTAAATGTAATCCTTTTCCTAATGCTTAAATAGCATTATTTATTCTCTTTCCTTTTCTTTCCTTTCTTGTTATTTTCCTGACCTCATTTCTGCCTAATTTCCCACTTTTTCTTTCCTTCGTGGATATTCCTTCCACCTACTGCTTATTCTGTATTAATTTTATGACTTTCATTTGTTTTTGGGTAGAAGACGATATGTGTCAGACTAACTTGAAAATAATAATAAACTATATGCTGCACATGAACCAGAGCCATTATTAGGACCTACCTTGTGGCAGTTGGGGTGGTGAAATATAACTATTTCTCTGCCCTTGTTGCCCAGTGGCTGTATTTGGGTGACTTGGTTGCTCTGCGGAGGGAACAATACTGAGTTTCATCTAAAGTGTCACTGTGAAGAATATGCTATGCAAAGTCGGTCATATTTGTTCAATGTTGGACTCTAGCTTTGTAACAAAATAAATGGAGGTGGTGGGTCCTATGTCACGCATAGTTTGAGCCCATGGAACCTTAGGAAGTGGACAGAACCTGCTCAGCTGCTACTGTGTTTTTTCGAAAATAAGACCCGGCCTTATAATTTTTTGTCCTCCAAAAGAGGCATTAGGTCTTATTTTGGGGGGGATATCTTATTTTTTTTCCAGGAGCTGCCCCATGCACCCCACACCCACTTACCATGCCGCAGGACTACTGCCACTGCCACAGCAGCACAGCAGTAAGGTGCATTGCGCCATCACGAGGCTTGCCGTGCTGCAGACGCTGCTGTCGTGAGGTGCGTCCTGCTGCTGTTGCCATTGCCACCATAAGACACATCCTCATGCTGGTAGGGGCAATGGCGGGACGCACCTTGCCGTGGTGGCAACAGTGTAACACACCACGGTGGCGCGATGCACCTCATGGTAGCAAGATGTGCTTTGCAGTGGCGGCAACAGTGGGATGCATCTTGCAATGGCAACGGCAGCATGTCATGCCTTGTGGCAGCAGCAGGAACCCCGCAGCACAGTAAGCGGGTTTGGGGTGCATGGGGCAGCTCCTCCTCCCCCCGCTTCATCTCATGTCTTAGCAAATAAGTAGGGCTTATTTTCAGAGTAGGGCTTATACACACCCCAACCCCCCAAATCTTATTTTGGGGGTAGGTCTTATTTTCAGGGAAACACGGTAGTTCAGCCACTTGTGTGTTAAATCCGTGCTCCTCTTAGCTAATTAAATCTGTGTGGGTCTAAGTGATAGGCAATTCCTTAAGAATTAACTTTTAAAGAAGCAATGGTGGGCCCCCTCCTCAAAGGACCATCACTTGGCCCAGGTTGTCCTGACAGCTTTCGTTCGTTCTCCAATCTCCTTTTTCTAGGCAAGCTGGTGGAGAGACTGGTCACATAACATCTTCATAAAACCCTGAATGAGATGGATTGTCTAGACACCTTTCAGTTGGGGTTCACACTGGGGTTTGGGACTGAGAAGGCATTGATTGTACTCATGGATGATCTCTGGCAGGAGCGAGATGGAGGTAGTGCATCCATCCTGGCTCTTCTGGACCTCTCAGCGGTGTTCAATACCATTGATCATGATATCTTTCTGGACTGGTTTCAGGAATTGAAGGTGTGTGGCACTGTATTGTGATAGTTTTCCTCCTTCCTCAGGGTTCTGTTTTCTCTCCCCTTCTATTTAGTATTTACATGAGGCCGCTGTTGAGGTGATCCATTGATTTGGGATGAGATATTAATATGCTGATGATACCCAGCTTTATATCTCTATCCCAGGGCCTTTGAGAGATGCTGTGGATGTCCTATCCCAGTATCTGGAGGCTTTGGGTGACTGGATGGGTGATACAAACTCCGACTCAACTCTGGCAAAATGGAGTGGCTGTGAGTATTGGGACAAGGAGACAAGGTTCTGTCATGTTTAGTTCTGGATGGGGTTACACTACCCGAGACAAACCCTGTGTGCAATCTGGTGCCCTCCTGAACTACCACTCCTGCTTAAAGAGCAGGTGGCAGGCATGGCTAGGAGAGCCTTTGCACATCTTTGGGTGGTGTGCAAGTGGCACCCATATCTGGACCAGGAGGCCCTGCTCACAGTAATTCATGCCCTTGTAACCTCTCATTTAGACTACTGTAACACACTCTACATGGGGCTGTCCCTGAAGAACATTCAGAATCTTCTTCTAGTGCAGAATATGGCTGCATAGATAGTAAAGAGTGCCAGATGTACAGCCCATATAGTACCACTTCTGCCTGAGCTGCATTGGTTACTGGTATACCAGGTGCAATTCAAAGTGGTGGTTGTCACGTTTAAAGCTCTATATACCTTGGGACTGGGGTACCTCTTTTTCCAAGGGTTCAACCCGATTTAGCAGAGTGGACATGCTGCAGATCCTGTCAGCCAAAGGGTGTCAAATCATGAGACCTAGAAGACGGGTTTTATTTATTTTTATTTATTTGATTTGATTTGTATACCGCCCTTCTCCCGAAGGACTCAGGGCGGTGAACAGGGACATAAATATCAAAATGCCCAAATACAGAAATTGAAAACAAATTAAACCCTAGTGCCCAAATGCAGAAGATAAATTACATTAAAACAATAATTAAAACAAAACCCATCAGACCAGGCCAGATTGTTCAAACAGATAGGTTTTTAGGTCGCATTGGAAGGAGTGAAGGTCGGGTTATTTCCGCAAATACCAAATTTTATTTGTGTGTGTGTGTGTGTGTATGTATGTATGATGTTTTTATTTTTTTATTTTATTGTTTTAAAATGTTTTTAGCGTTTTAATTGTAATATTTTTTTAAATTGTAAGCCAACCAGAATCATTGACTGAGATGGGCATCTGCAGAAATTGAATAAATAAATACATAAAAATATTGCGTGATCAAGCTGGAACCTTGAGTTCAGATTATCTCTAAAAAAAGATGCTAAGAGTAAAGGGAGGGCATTTAAAAAAAAATGACTCAAAAAGTCATTTTACTGTCAACAGAACACATCCAATTTATCTGAAATGCAGGTCCTCATTTTATCAGAAGGTACTACGGTACCTATAGATTTATCCATTTCTGCCAGATCACTATAAGCTAAATTATAACAGATTATAGATTTTTACATTGTAGGCAAACTGTATAAATCTAGAGTTTAAAATAATGGTGCAAGACATTGCTGCATACAGTATTCACACTTGGGCTATCTTTCAGTAGATGATAGAGTAGCTGTCAGAGTACTTCTGGAAAGGATTGTAAGTAAAAAGTGTATTTGAGGGGACAGTCTTACCAATTATGTTGAGCTATTAACTTGGCTAAATTTATTTTTTTTAAAATTTTAATTTAATACCATTTATATCCCGCCCTTCTCCGAAGACTCAGGGCGGCTTACAATTTAAAGCACAAATCAATGTGCTTAGCAATAGCGTTCATTCTATGTATATGTACAACTCTAGCCACTTCATCCATCCCTGCACCTCTTTGTTTAAACTCGGCTCCTTGGGTTTGAACCTTGGTTAATTTTTGACACTTAGCAGAGAACAGAGAAACTCAGTTAATTGAATCCACCAGAGTTAGGTTTACTAACTTGCCCCCCCCACCTGAACTCAGCCACTGTGGTTTGGAAACTAGGATTTGTGGCATAGCCTTCTTCGAGGCAAACGGCCTCCTGTGGTGTCTCTAAGGAACCGTGGTTAAGAAACTAAAACTTAAAGGCTCATTTCATCTCAGCCAATATTGAGTGGCTCAGTGTGTTAGGACGCTGAGCTTGTCGATCAGATGGTCGGCAGTTTGGCGGGTCGAATCCCGAGTGCCGTGTAGCAGAGTGAGCACCTGTTACTCGTCCCAGCTTCTGCCAACCTAGCAGTTCGAAAGCACGTAAAAATGCAAGTAGAAAAATAGGGACCACTACGGTGGGAAGGTAACAGCGTTCCGTGCGCCTTTGGTGTCTAGTCATGCCGGCCACATGACCACGGAGACGTCCTGGGACAAGCGCTGGCTCTTCGGCTTTGAAACGGAGATGAGCACCGGCCCCTAGAGTCGGAAACGACTAGCACGCATGTGCGGGGGAACCTTTACCTTTACCTTATTGTTAATAGGAAGTAAGTGATACTGTAGCGATTCTTCAATTGTTCCTTGAAACAAAACAAATTTCTCAATACTGTAGTATTCAATATAATTATGTTCTCTTAACAGAACTAATTCTAAATATATTTTGTCTTTTAAAAGGAAGCCAATGTATCATTATTATGTGCTTATGATATATGTTAGCAATTCATCTAACTGTGCAATTCCTTTGGTAAAAGAGTTTTACTTATAGAAACATGAATGATAAATCAGCTAAATAAATTATACAGCTTGGGCTTTCTGGATTTCTGTAATAGAGGTTGTTAGATTTAAAACATTACCTAATTATGCATACTGTTTGGAAAAACAGTTGTATTTTCCTATTTTCAATGGAATAGCACATGTCACTTTCTCTCTCTCTCTCTCTCTCTCTCTCTCTCTCTCTCTCTCTCTCTCACACACACACACACACACGTAGTCTGGATTTAATATATTTGTAAGATTGGGTGCACAGATAAGGAGGCTGTAGATGGTTGTGCAAACAGCCAGCTGAAAGTTATTCCTGTTATCCTTGAAAAAAATTGCTTCCTTGCCAGTTCACAGATAAGGAGAGTGGAGATGGTTGTGCAGACAGCCAGCTGAAAGTTATTCCTTTTATCCTTGAAAAAAATCGTTTCCTTGCCAGTTCTCAGGAAAGAAATTAGGAAGAAATTAAGAAAGTCTCTTTCCTAATGTATTATGGGATAAATCAGTTCTCAGAGAAAAATAGTTCAGCTGCAATATTCTTGTAACTAGCTTTAGTCTCAGTAAATATTTTAAAAGAAGATTCATTGTGAACGTTGCTTTGAAATAATTATTTCAATCCATCTCACAACCGCTGGCTCCATCTTTTTCCAGTGGCCACTTTTCACATTGAGAGGAAATTTAATTATACGTGTGGTCAGTTATAGAAGTTTCTGATCCAGATCAATTCTACATAGTATAAAGAATAAAGACCTCTTCATCTATCCCTAAATACTGATTATTTTTTAAAATGCCGCAAAATTTCTAAGCAAATGAATAATGGTTCATGTAATTTGCTTCTAGTTGAAGATCCAGTGGATCTGATTTGGAAAAAAAGTATTTACTTTAGTGAATATAAGCTTTGTTTTCAAAAACTCGTGGTGTGCTGAATGAGAGTTGGAACTACATAAACATTAGGTGGGGGCTGATTGGTCATATTTGCTTATTTTAATTTTAAAATACAAATTTGTTTTGAAACCAAACCTGTCTTTCTTGCCTACATTTCAGTCAGAACTAAGACATGGTCCGTTTTACTATATGAAGCAGCCACTCACCACAGACCCTGTTGATGTTGTACCGCAGGATGGACGGAATGATTTCTATTGCTGGGTTTGTCATCGGGAAGGCCAAGTCCTCTGCTGTGAACTCTGCCCTCGGGTTTATCACGCTAAGTGTCTGAAACTGACAGCGGAGCCAGAGGGGGATTGGTTTTGCCCAGAATGTGAGGTATGAGGCCCATATTTGTTTCCCTGCTCCTAATTTCTCACTTTCTAGAAAATGGTTCTCTTATCATTGACTTTGACTGTGTAGTCATGTCTTGAAAAGATAGCTAAATGTAAATAATCATACAAATTAAGGCCTTTACCATATTTAGCAGTTTTATGTTTTGTTATGATGTTGGTTTTTATTCACAATTTATTTTTTAGGCTCATTGGATTTGCTTTGTCAGATACCATGGAGAAGGGCAGCATGTGAATGAGAAAGCAGAGGATAGGATATTAAGATTACATGCTATCATGATAAAATGATTTACTCTGGCATTTTCATAATTTTATTTTGAAAATATTCATTTTGTGTATTAAGTGTATATTGTACAGTGTGAAAACATTTCAGAAAAAAGTAGTTTCCAGAACATTTAAAATAACCATTTAAAAGACAAGTTTAAGTTGTTGAGTTTGTAAGATTATAAGGAATGTGAACAGAGAACAACATAATAGATTTTCTCAAAACATGCTAGATATGACTAATAATTTGCCTCATACAAAATCTGCTGTTGCCACTATCTTTAAAAATAAATAGGGTTATTTTAGAAAAAATACATTTAGGGTTCTTGTATTTATCGACTGTTTAAGTTTTTTTTTTTATTGAAAAGTTTTAACATACAGTTTTTCTTTAACAGTCCCCCCTCCCCCTCCCCTCTCCCTCCCTCCCCCTCCCCCCCTCCCCCCCCCCGACTTCCCAGAGCTAAATACAAGGTATAGAAAAGAAAAACAATCATAAACAACCATATACTAACAACCATAAACTCTAAAATCCATCACTCTCTAGCTTATACAGGATAATACAAATCTTAATGATATTAAATATATATAGAAAAGAAAAAAGAAAGGAAAAAAGGAAATAAAGAAAGAAAAAGCGAAGGAAGACTTATTCAAATGCTACATGAAACTTCTTAACCCTATATTTGTTCTGGATATACTCAACCCATTTTCTCCATTCCATAATATAACGTTCTTGCGAGTGATCTTTCAAGTAAGCCGAGATCTTTGCCATCTCTGCCAGGTCGGAAACCTTTAAAGTCCATTCTTCTATAGTCGGCAGTTCCTCTTTCTTCCAATACTGACCTATTAAAAGTCTTGCTGCCGTGATTAAATTCAACATCAGCTTAGTGTCCACAACCGTAGTATCTGTAATTATTCCCAACAAGAAGAGTTGCGGACAAAACTTTATCCTTTGCTTGAAAATCTTCTGCATATTCCACCAAATTTTTATCCAGAAGGCCTTAACCTTTTTACAAGTCCACCATACATGAAAATATGTTGCATCTTCATCACCACACCTCCAACATTTTGGTTGATAATTCGGATACATGCTTGCAAGCTTTTTAGGATCTAAATGCCATCTATAAAACATTTTATAAAAGTTCTCTCTTAGATTTTGAGCTTGTGTAAATTTTACATTCCTCACCCAAATCTTTTCCCACGTGTCCATTGTAATAACTTCTTGAATATTTTGGGCCCATTTTATCATACAATCCTTAACAAGTTCTGTTTCTGAGTCAATCTCTATCAATGCAAGATATATCCGTTTGATATGTGCTGGACCCTGATTTCTGTTTAAGTTTATATGCTGTGAGACATGAGTCAAAGAATTGATATTGCCAATCAAGCATTTTCTTCCACTTTATATAGACAACTATGCTACCTTATTTTAAATTCAGTTTTATATGTATTGTATTTATTTTGTACATGTTGTATCTTCCACTTACCAAAAACAAACAATGAAGAATTCTAGGCCATGGACATGCTCAAGAAAGAAAGTTAGATTGGGATAATAAGTTGATTAGATCCAGACGTGATCACTCTTAAAATATTCATTGAAACTACTAAGATTTAAGGAGGTAGTAGTTCCACTGATTTCAACATAATCAAATATAGATTAAGGCTATGCATCTCAGTATATATAATTCATTGCCTTATGGGCCTTTAAAATCAGTCAGGAAGATAATGAAGTGAATGTGAAGCCTGCCTGCTTCCAGTCATGCTAGATTTGTGATGGATCATCCCTGTAGTTTTATTGCCAAGAATAAACAAGTAGCTTGTCACTCTTGATTTCCCAGTCTGTTTTATAGACTGTTTTAAGTTTTCCTAGTGGTCTGCCATCCAAATACTAACTAGATGAGACCCTACTTAGCTTTTTCATATTGGTCAGACGCATCCATGTACAAAACATCTACGCTCCACCCTGGAGAAATAACACAGTATTTTCATGAACATGGATATCTGGTATTCATAATTCCACATAATGTAAAATAAATTTCAGTGTTTGCTTTTGCATGTAAAAATTATTATTAAGAATTTTCAGTATTTTTGATTTTTATTTTTAGAAAATTACTGTAGCAGAATGCATAGAAACACAGAGTAAAGCTATGACAATGCTCACTATTGAACAGCTATCCTACTTGCTCAAGTTTGCACTACAAAAAATGAAACAGCCAGGGGTAAGAAGATATCTGTTGATATTTGACTCTTCTGTGTATTATTGCTTGTTTGAAAATAAATTGTCTTTAGATATCTAGTTATATAGTATGTGTTAACATTGTACAATGTCTGTCTGTCTCTATCATCTATCTATCCTGCTGCTCATCTTGCTGAGGCAATTCTAGACAGCCTATACTTTATTCAGTAAAAATACCATATAAAACATTAAAAAATAAATAATAAATAATAAATAAATAAATTTAAAATTCAGTTAAAATTGGCTTGACCAAGATGAAGAGGAAGAGCATTGTCTGCTGTTTGTTTGTCAATGTTTTAAAACATTGTTTTAAATTGTTTAAACATTGTTTTAAAACAATGTTTTAAAACACATAGATATAGACCTGGGAGAGACTCTAAATATGAATGTGTTAAAGTTGCATTAATTTTGTAATACATATATGAACATGTGACAATTATAGGGAGTCCTCACTTAACAACCATAATTGGGACTGGCAACATGGTCATCATCATGTAACTTTGCTATGCTGTAACAGTCATATGTCTCAGGACTGGTTGAAAAGTAACTTTCAGTGCTTTTGTAATTTTGAACTGGCTAGTTCTTAAGAGCAGACTACCTGTGCAGTAAGTTCTCATTTGGCCATGAATTGAGACTAGTGAATGCCTAGTGATTATAATATTGAAGTCTGATTTTCAAGCTTTTACCTGATTAAATTTAAATAAATGATTCTTGCTCAATTTGATTGATTAGCTAGATTGCAAACATAATCACCCTGGTTTTGACACATTATTTGTTTTTAAGCAATATAGTTGTTTCTAGAAAGATTTATATTGTAACTGTAATTGTTTTGTGTTTATTGAAACAGACAGAGCCATTTCAAAAGCCAGTTTCACTGGACCAGCATCCAGATTATGCAGAATACATCTTTCATCCAATGGACCTTTGTACGTTAGAAAAGGTTTGTAAGACAGGAAGGAGATTATTCCGCTTTATGAGATCATTGTTAATTTTTTTCAATTTATCTCTCACAGAAACAGTGAAGATTTTGTTGATGTGATAAATAAGGACTCTTTCAAATGTGTGAAGTTCATTAAGTGAAAATATGGAGTTGGAAGGGAGCTTAGTTTACTGTTCATTTAATCTAACCCCTTTGGGTTAGATTTGGAGGTTCTGTTTGGACATCTCTGACTAATGATCAAGACCTTAGTAAGGATCTCTTCCAAAGGGGACTCAATCACTTCCTGTAGCAACTTATACCACTGGTTGACAGATTGTATAAATAAAAAAATATTCCTTTGACATCTAGCCTCAATTTCCTTTCTTATACCAATCCATTGGTTCTGGTCCTGCCTTATGGGGCAATAGAGAATGTCCACTTCTTGCTGTATGTGGAAGTCTTCTTAATTATTGTGATATGTCCCCACAGTTGTCTCTTTTGCAGGACAAACATTCTTAGAACCTTTAACCTAGGGGCAGTTAGTTGTTTAGTTTCAAGAAGTATATCATTTTTGCTTTTATCAAAGAGCATTCTGCTTTTATTACGTTTTGGAAATAAGTGCATGCAAAGTTTCTAAGAGTGGGAGAGGCAAAGAGTAATTGCCTAATTTAATTTAACTATAGAGGGCATTCAAATATCTGTTTCATAGAATCAATTTTGAGGCTGGCTACCTGTGAACATTTTTATATTTTAAGTGACATAATTTAAAAAGAAAGTATGTGTGATTCTTTTTTTCCTCAAGTGTATTATGGTACTCTGTTCCATGTTCAAAGTAGATTTTCATGTATAAGAAAGAAATGACCATAACAATATGTTTCAAAATTCCTATAATTTGGTCAAGTTTCAGTAATTATATTTGATATGCTGTAATTATATTCCAACAACGTTGGTAGCCAAAATGGCACCTAATTGATTATATTGAGGTTTATAATATCTAACTTTTTGAAAACTCATTCCTGAATCTAACGTCTACTCCCAGTTCATGATTATTTCAATTGAAATCTTTCCATTCATTTATTTGGAATAAAAGTATTAAGAAAATTAGATATAGTAGATAGCTTCTGGATTTATATATTATTTCCTCATTTTAATACAATGTTTATATTATCTTTTTCAGAATGTTAAAAAGAAGATGTATGGTTGCACTGAAGCCTTTCTGGCTGATGCCAAATGGATTTTGCACAATTGCATTATTTACAATGGGGGTATGTATATGCGTATTTCCTTGAAGGTACAGATAGTCCTCACTTAATGACCACAATTGGGACCAGTAACTCCACTAGTAAGAGATGCGGTCATTAAGGAAGATGTCATGTCAACCTGACAAACTTGTGACTTCACTTCTGTTGTCATTAAATGAGGTATCGTGTGACCATAACTTGTGATTTTATTGCTGGTTTCTCTGTTGACTTTTCTTGTCAGAATCTGGCTGTGAAATCCACATATGGTGATCATGTAACCCTGGGGAAGCTGTAAAGTTCATAAATGCAAGGACCAATTGTAATGTTACTTATTCAGCATTCCTCTAACTTTGAATAGTCATTAAACAAGGCAGTCAATAAGCAAGGAAAACTTGCAATTAATTTTTATACAATAAATGGAAGTAAATGGCCCAAAAGTTTCAAGTAGAAAGAACACAAATCTTTTCAAATATTTAGTAATGAAAGTAGTGTGTTTTCCTCACGTTCCCCCCTCCCCCCTCCCGAAAAAGAATAGGCTTTTGGGATGCAAAACTTTCCCAAATCAATCTGTTTTTCCCCACATCATAAAATCCTCTATCAGTAGAAGGAAACAAGTTGAATACAGCCCTAAGAGTTAAATGTATCCCTTTCCATTCTCTCTTTCAATTTAAGAATCTTTTAGATAAGATGGGACAATAAATATTTATTATTTTTAGTTGAGATTCTATAAACAGGTCTTTGAAAATAGCTTTTTCACATTGAGGTTTTATATTGAGATTAATCCTGTGTGTGCCTTATATTAATGTATAAACTGAAATATTTTATATCTCCTTTACAATAATGCTATCATTTGCAAATCTAAATAATAAAATCAGGTGTGATAACTATTAAGATATGTTCTTTTAAAATTGGGTTGAAAAGGTGCATTCAAAATGATTTCTCTGGGAATGCTACAAGGTAACACTAAAGAAAACATTACCTAATAATTATAAGTTCAATAAGAATGAATACTTGTGAAATGTGGCTCTATTACATCTGGATTTACGAATGATTTACTTTTATGACTTGCCATTTCTACTGGCTAGATTCAAGATTTATATTTAATTAATTTCGCCTTTTGAAACATGCATGTCAAACTGAATATGTTTACACTCTAGATAATACAAATAATAAGCATCTTTTGTAACAGATTTAATTAGACATCTGTATTTCCCTGTTTCCCCAGGAAATCACAAATTGACACAAACAGCAAAAGTCATAATTAAAATCTGTGAACATGAGGTATGTATTTCCAAGTTAGCATTTATTTTTATTATACTAATTTAACCAACAATTTTATGTAATGCTAAGAAAACTAGAAATCATAGTTTGAGTATTTTTATTACATAAAATGAAGTAGAATTTCAAAATTTCAGGAACTGAATAATCTGTATTCCAGTTTTTAGATTGCAATCCTCTACTCATGTATCTAAAAGAACAAAGTCTATAAATAAAGTATTTCTGCATAGACATATATGGAATACTTGTGCCTATTAAGCATATAGACTAACTAATTGAAGTCATAAATATCAAATTATAATTTCAGATTATATATAAATCAGACTAGATTATTTTCAGTAATTTTGTTATAGCATTACTCAAACATACTAACTTTATAAAAATCTGTTTTGAAAGATATGGATCTAGAATTGGCATTGCCAAATTGAAAATACCTTTGAAAGTATTTATTAAGATAACAGGCTATGTCTAAAGTACATTGACTTTTTCAACATGTAGTGGAAATCTGCAGCCTTTTTCCTTCTGCTCTCCTCCAAAATCTTCACAAAATAATCCTTTAAGAATTCTTAACAGATTCTGCTGATAAATATTGTTCCATCAACAGATAAAGGCAAATTGTATGCCATGCATAAAAAGTCTAATGATCTTATAAAAACTCAATATGCCAGCATCGTTTAAATTTATTGCTTAAATTAAGATTTTCTTATGCAAAACTATGTGTTGCTATCAAGCACAATGTTTTCATACTTTCATTTATTTATATATTGTCTTTGTTTACTGTATAATAAAAGGCTGATGTTGAATCTTATGAAGCAGCAAAAATTAGTATGCATAAATTCCTGAATGCACACGGGCAAAATAATTATTTGGAGTAGAAAATTATAAATGACTGCCATGTTACTCTTGATTGCAGGATTGAATAGAATTGTAAATACATTTAATCTTATGCTCCAACTCCATAATAGTTCATGTTTGTTTTTACAGATGAATGAAATTGAAGTATGTCCAGAATGTTATTTAGCTGCTTGCCAAAAACGAGAAAATTGGTTTTGTGAACCTTGTGTAAGTAAAAAAGGAAGGGGGGGGGATATTAAATGATAAATAGCATATATAGAAGCGCAGTGAATTTCATTTTTATGCATACTGCTTTAAATAAAAAATCTTCTGTTTTTGCCCCAAACCCACACATTGCCGCTGATTGATAATAGAAATTGAATAGTTAGTCTTTCCTTCATTCAAGCACCTCTGATGGAAAATATAAGTGATCTAGATTTGGTTAATAGTTCCAAATCCTAAAATCATCTGGCACTATTATTCAGGTTTAAATAGAATAATAATTTAATAAATGAGCAAATGGACATATATTTTAATGGGTAAGACAAACCTTAAGTGAAGTTGTTACATAAATACTAGAATCACAATTCAGCTCTGAGATAAAGCCTCTTCCATTGTCTCATCCCTACTTTGTCACCTGTAATGAAACATTGAAGCCTCAATGCATTCAAATATAATTTTTTTGAAACTCTTGAAATCTACTAACAACCAGTTTTTTAAAAATCAAATCTCAGAAGCCATTACTTTTTTTCTATACAGCATTAGATTTAATTACACAATGGATCTCTGGATTTCTTATGGTTTGGAGAATATACACCAAATCCCTTTGTTAAGAACACTCTTGGTAAAGGACACCCATAGTTAAGAACAGAGCCTATTGTATCAGATTTCAAGTTAAACATAATGATTCAAGTTAAATATGCAGTGGTTGAAATTCATTACTCAGTACTACTTATACAGCAATATACAATAATAATGTTCCAACTTGTATACAAATTTGATTTAAGAACAGACTTTGGGAACAGAACCTTGCTCTTAAACTGGAGACTGCTTGTTTAGTAGGGGAATTATTTGGGAGTGATAGCATAATGATGTGACATATGCATATATGCATGTATTTTAAGTAGCGATAGTAGATGTTTTATTTCTTTTGTGCTTATAACTAGCATAGACATGGAATTAAAAAAAATTGAAACAGTAACACATTACAGTTAATCATCACATCATAATATAAAATATGGTGCCTTTAAACTAAAAAATCCACAACAGATTTTATTATTCTTATTTTATTATTATAAACTATATATTATATCTATGTGTGGTGGGCTACATTACATTCTATATTTTACAAAAGCTAAAATAACAATACTATACTTACATTTAACTTCAAACTGATGAGGGGAACTTCAAAAGTAATATTAGAAAAAATTACTTCACAGAAAGACTAATGTAAGCTTGGGACCAACTTCCAGAGGAGGTAGTAAGTTAATCATCAGTAACTGAGTTTAAAAATGCTTGTGATAAACAGATGTCCATCATCCAGAAAAATAAAAAATAAAAATAAATAAAATATAAAGATAATTTAAATAACTAATCTTAATTAATTAATTAATTAAAAAACAAACTCATAGGCAGATCTAGATCTTTTTCTGCCATCAGTTTTCTATGTTTCTGTGAAAAGAGAGAGCTTGTCGATCAGAAGGTCGGCAGTTTCGCGGGTCGAATCCCGAGTGCCGCACAACAGAGTGAGCGCCTGTTACTCGTCCCAGCTTCTGCCAACCTAGCAGTTCGAAAGCACGTAAAAATGCAAGTAGAAAAATAGGGACCACTACGGTGGGAAGGTAACAGCGTTCTGTGCGCCTTTTGGCGTCTAGTCATGCCGGCCACATGACCACGGAGATGTCCTCGGACAAGCGCTGGCTCTTCGGCTTTGAAACGGAGATGAGCACCGGCCCCTAGAGTTGGAAACGACTAGCACGCATGTGCGGGGGAACCTTTACCTTTTTATATAGAAGCATTATTTACACTGCCCAAATGTAAGTGTTTTCCTAAAGTATTGCAATGGTAATATTCTGATTTTTAATTAAAATTATGAATATTGTATTTTGAGGATGGACTACCTGTACAGATTAGTTTAAATTGATTCGATGTTTGAATTATTGTTCTGAAGTTATCTTTCAGTAATCAGAATGAGGCAAAAGATCACTGGCAACTAATTGCTACAGAGAGAACAGGTTTTAAAAGAAGACAAAAATAGTTTTAATAAGATAGGAAACCTCTCAAAGCCATACAGTAGCTGGACAAAGAATGACTTCATTTAAAGTTGTAAATTTGAGACATTTTTACAATCTCAGTCATATAAATAACTATTGTCTTGCATGTCAGCAGTTAAAAAATAATGCATGGCTTAAAATAGTTTTCTCACCATGTGGTCACTATGCACTTTCCTCTAGAGCAATCCACACCCATTGGTTTGGGCTAAACTCAAGGGTTTCCCATTCTGGCCGGCTAAAGCACTGAGAGATAAAGATGGTCAAGTTGATGCTCGTTTCTTTGGTCAACATGACAGGTGGGAATTAATCAAAAAATGATGGAATAATTCAGATCATTCCTTTTTGGTGAATGATTAGGTGGTAGCTGCATTAGTTAAAATGTTAACATTCTGCAAATAGTGATTTTTTTGTACAGAATATAAGAAGCACATTGGGAGAACTCGTTTTAAAAAATCTAAAAAGATAACATAATTTTGTCCATTGAAGGGGATACATTTAGTCAGATTTGGTAACTGATGTTTACGTAACCAAACATGACAGAATTATGAATTAGAAAGTCCATTGTAGTTAGGATTTGTAAAAGGAATTTTTGTTCAGAAATGGTCATGGTGGACTGTTAATTTGAGTGCTGTAAAAAGGAAGAATTTTCAGGGCTGGCTACATAAAAGCTCTAAACCTCAGTGTAAATCATGAGGGAAGGATTTATCCCACATGGTTTGAAAGATATGATATTTGTTCAAGTGACAGAAAAAGCCTTTTTGTTCACTGCTATTGTTTCTTTGATACAATTATAGGATTTCTAACTATTTCTAGTGTTCTTTATTTTAACAGGAAACTTTACGTATACATAGATTTCATGAAGAGAGCAAATTAAAATGTGGGTTTTTATTTTTATGAAGAAAGTAATTTTTTTCCTGGATTTTGAGCAGTATCCTCAAATATGTAGAAATGTTTATATTTATTATGGTGGGATCTTCTTTTACTGGCCTGTTGGTCAGTATGAGGTGGCCACCAAATGTAACAGTAAAAGGAATTATTTATATATACTAATAGTATTTGGTTGATCAACTTAGTCCTAAGGAATCACCACATATATAGAGTGGACTAAATGATAATGTAAGCATAATATTGCAAAATGATTTGCTGTGCAATAAAAGAATAACTCTGAAGTTAACAGTTATTTCTTTGTTATTGTATCACATTCAGTTTAAGAAATTTGAATTGCAATATATAGTCTTTTGCACATCACCTGATATTTGAAGGTCGGATTTTGAATTTCCTTAATTGATTTTTTTAATGAATTGTTTTGAAAGATGTATTTCTAGAACTATTATTTTTTGCTGGAGACTGATTAAATTGACCTTTCAGTTTACAAGTAGGTGCTAAATAAACTTTCTACCTTAAGCATGTATCAAATACCCATTGAAATGTGTAAGAATTGCTTTTTACAATGAAATAAAAATTAGGTACCATTTATATGGTTTCTTTTACTGTCTTATTTGCAGAGCCTGGGTTCCAGTAAATAATTGCTACCTCATGTCTAAAGAAATTCCTTTTTCTGTGAAAAAGACTAAAAGCATATTCAACAGTGCAATGCAAGAGATGGAGGTTTATGTGGAGAACATTCGTAGAAAGTTTGGCGTATTTAATTATGCACCTTTCCGGACACCATATACTCCCAACAATCAGTACCAAATGTTGTTAGACCCTTCAAATCCTGGAGCTGGAACTGCTAAGACAGATAAACAAGAGAAAATCAAACTTAATTTTGATATGACAGCATCACCCAAGATTTTAATGAGCAAACCTATGCTAAGTAGCAGTACTGGACGAAGAATTTCCCTAACAGACATGCCACGTTCACCAATGAGTACAAATTCATCAGTACACACTGGATCTGATGGTGAACAGGATGGAGAGAAAAAAGCAACCTCTAGTCACTTTAGTGCAAGTGAAGAGTCCATGGATTTTATTGATAAAAGTACAGGTAAGAATACAGAAACAAAATTGCTGCATCAAATGGTATTTGAACTTTAACATCAACCAGTGCAGGGAATTTTATAAAACTAGAAGGAAAGTTTGTCTAATACTTTATAGGATGTGTTACTAGACTCAGGTGCGGCAGTGTTCCTAAGCGTCTATCCAATGTTCTTGGGACCAATTATAAGAGTAGGGTAGAGGCATAAAGGTTGTCTCCCACACTAATAACAGGGTAAATTGTGATAGGTCAGTCACCTGGGAAGAATTTGTAATGTAGGGAAGAGCCATGAGTTATTGAACAAAGGATATTACATTAGAGGGGCTTCATACAAGAGGAGGAGCATGATATGGTTATTTGGATCAAGCAAACTAGTACATACAAAAATGCTTCGTAGTCTTCAGGGTTAATTGGACTTTCACTCCCATTAATAACCTATACACTCAATAATTTTTCAGCAAGGTGGCTGCTTAGTGCTTTGCAGATTTATATCATATTACATCATTGTGGATCACACCCCTAATTTAAAAGAACTTAGTATTCTAAAATAAAAAATAATTTCTGGTTGTCCTCAGCTGCTAAATTATAATGAAACAGAATCAGAGTTCAGAGAATACTGAAATGATAAGTAGATAATAGGTTTTTGTACATTTTTCTTGGGGTTATAGGAAAAAAGTACTTATCTTTCTGAAACAAGATTTGACTTACAGTCATAGGCAAAAATATTAAGACAAAATTAATCAATTTATTGTTTCAGGATTATTTATGTCAGCAGCACTATATCTAACATTTTATGTTTTTGGAAATTTGGGCCACAGATAAAAAATAATATGATCTTGAACAAACTCAGAATTTGCTTTCTTTTTTAAAAATCAATGCTTGCCAAATGTTACAATTAACCAGAATAAACTATTATAAGCCAGCTATAATTATTATAATCCATTTGGAAAGCTCAGCTATTCTATATCAAGCATTATCCTTAACATACTAATTTGCACTGAATTCCTTAGGTGAATGACAAATAACATCAGAAGACCACCTAAATATTGATGTACGGCTGTTTCTGATATAGAGCAAAGAAGTAAATGTTACTTCATTTGGATCCAGTCTAGATATCTTTGTACTTTGTACCTTTTAAAAAATAATTATTTTTGTTCTGTTATTTAGCAGTTCACCTATGGAAAGCACATTTTAAACTTTTCAGAATAATTTCTTTTTATTTGTTATGCATTCTTGCTTTAATAACACTTTTTAAATAGAACTGAACAAAATAAATTGTGCCTCATTTGTTTGAACAATGACATTGAGGTTCTAAATTGTCCTTTAGTATATTTATGATATTCCTGTTATATGTACACACACACACACACACACACACACAGTCATAAAAATCTTAAGAGGATTGAATATCCCACCGAATTTTGAACTCCTGCTCACATTTCATTTATATTTCATAGATATTCTATGGAAAGAAAATAAAAGTATTGGGAATATATGCAGTACTTATTTTCATTCAAATATTCCTAGTATAATGGTTTGTAATATATGTTCTGTTGAGAAAAAAATTGATCAGCCAGGATTTTTTTGAGTCTTGTCATTCAATGCTTCATGGCTTTTGCTTATGACTGCCTGGGTGGTTCTTGTTAGCTTGTCTTTTCTCACCTAATGCCTTCAGATAGATTTTTCACATTATTATTGTTATTTTGCAGACCTGATCATTCTCCTGGTCTCTGTAGATAAATTTTTCCTTATTTCAAATTGACTATTATTTAGCCACAACAGTTTGTACTAACCACATTAGATTGCATTAGAAGAAGTGATGTAAAAAACAAAAGATTACTCATGGCTTTGCATTTAAAGGCTAAACAGCATATTAAAACGTATTTTATAACATAAATGTTATCCTACATTTTTTGCTTAGCTTGATACCAAAGGAGTCAGTTAGAATATGATTTATTTTTGCCAGTCATTATATCTGAATTGTCTTGGTTAATAAGTAATTAAGTAGTTACTGAGTAATTAAGTGACAGCATATAAATGTTCTTGGATCATCCCTCAAAAGCTAAGAATGATCTGACCTTAGATGCCACTTGCGTGAAAGACCATGAGGAAATACCAGCACCATAGGGTAGATTGGATATTGAAAAATCCCTGAAGATAGCAATGACACCAAAGAAACTACATAGACATAGAGCAGTAGTCATCCAGAATTAATCATGCCTCAAGAGTCTTTTTGCTTTGAATTAGCTATTTTAAGAAAAAATAACCATTAAATATGGTTAATTATTAAATAAGGTTCATATTTAATTAATTATGAAATTTACTGCAAGAAAAATTAGAAATTTAAATGGATAGAAAAAGGAAAGAATTCCAAAACTAAATATTCCTGTTCTAAAATGAAAGAGTTAACAAATTCATATTTTATATAATTCTTGATTTATATAAGCATTCCCTCTATGTTCAGTTTCCCCTGAATATTGGTTAAATGAATTTTAAAAAGTGATAAGAGTTAGAGAGAGTGGTTATAAATGCATGTTTTATTGGAAGTCTTGAAGAAGTTTCTCACTACTTTTATATCTTGCTTCTTATTTCTTTTCTGACATTAGATCATTTAATTTTGACTCCATGGCCAACATACGAAAGAACTACTTTTGCATGTCCCTTATCTATGTTTTTTCAATTGATTTTTCATAGGTACCTTATTGCCTGTTTCCTTCATGGGAGAAAGTGTTTGCTCTCAGTTTCAAAAGCACTTTGTGATACTTTATAGAGAGTTACTATTCAAAAAAATAAGGGGAATCAAGTTACACAGACGGACTTGACCTTTATCTCTGCCTAAATAACCTCAGTTTATAGTTGAAATTTACTTTGTGTCAATTACATTCTTTTTCAGCTTCTCCAGCACCAACAAGGACAGGCCAAACTGGAAGCCTGTCGGGTAGTCCCAAACCTTTCTCTCCTCAACCATCAACTCCTACAGCTGCAAAGCAAGAAAGAACATCTACTCCAGGCAGCATTCTTAATCTTAATCTTGGTAAAATAAAGTTGTCCGTGCAGTAATGGATGTGAGATTTATATATAATAGTGGTAATTAGAGGACACACCTGCCTGCAAGTGCTGATACTAAATTTTGGATTAATATTCTCTTGGTTTTCAGCCTAAATGCAATAAGTGCCACTGAAAAAAATTGATCAGTTTTACTTAAATATGATGGCTGATTTTTGTGAGAGCACTGATTTAAGATTGGACCAACTATATTATACTAGTATATGGAACTTTGGTATCAACTTAGCCAAGAATTGTTTGTGTCCTATTCAGTATTTATTCACTAGCACAAGAAATGCTCAGGAGTGTTGATTAGGTACTATCTTAATCCATAATTAAATGCATAATTATTATCTATTTCTGTCCTGTCCTAAAATAATCTATTATAAGTTTATAACCGTACATCCAATATTTGCAGTAGTAATCAATAATATTTAATAAAGGTAATTAAATTAGTTTGTGATTGCTTAAATTCAATTACTTAATGGAAATATTTTAACTTAATATTCTAGATCGTAGTAAAGCTGAAATGGATCTGAAAGAGTTGAGTGAATCTGTCCAGCAGCAGTCTACTCCTGTGCCACTGATTTCACCAAAACGACAAATTCGCAGCAGATTCCAGCTGAATCTTGACAAAACAATAGAGAGCTGTAAAGCACAACTAGGTATCCGTATGCATCTGATATGATTGATTGTATAAGCACTGAGAAACATTCTTTTTACCAATACTTCATAAATATAGTTGATAATGGAGTATTAGCCCTTTATCCAAAAAAGCCAGGATTCAGAACCCTTTGTATTCTGATTTTTGAACAAGCAAATGGTACTTTCATACAGTATTAAAATATGAAAGATTTTCTTTCACAGAATTTTTGTAAGATTTAAAATCAGTGGTCTGCTATGAATAGATCTGTGATATGCATGTTCACTGATTCACATGGCTTTATCTTTAAACTATAAGCTATTGGAAATAAATGGGGTAAAAAATTGTTTATTTTTTATGATTAGGAATCAATGAAATATCTGAAGATGTTGCAGTAGAGCATAGTGACTCAGAGGATTCTGAAAAGTCAGACTCCAGTGATAGTGAATATATCAGTGATGATGAACAGAAGTCCAAAAATGATCAGGAAGAAGAAGAAAAAGAAGGTATAAGAAATGATAAAGAATCTTTAGTTGTGAAAAAAAAATTAAAGCCACCAACACCAACAGAAGAAAAAGAGGAAATTAAAAGTACAAGCTCAGAAGTCGAGAAAATAAATAGCCCTGCCAAAGAGAAGGCAAAAGTAGACTCTGATAAAGAGCTTTCAGAAAAAGTGAAAAATTTGTCACATCCTACGAAGGAAAAACTGAAAACTAAAGAGGAGACGGACTCTCCAACAGTGCATCTTGGTCTAGATTCTGATTCAGAAAATGAGCTAGTTATTGACCTAGGTGAAGACCAGTGTGGTCGTGAGGGACGAAAAAACAAAAAAGAAGCCAAGGAATCACCTCCTAAACAAGAAGGTAGGATACTTTAACATTTTTTTTTTTGATCATGAAAATACTGAATACCACTTTCAGAGCTGTCCCGAAAGCCCTTAATGAAAGAATTTTTTTTGTATTTCTACACTGATGAAAACTATTTAAAAATTGAGCTGTTATGTTATTTTCTGCAACCAAAACTATATGACTTTTACATAAGAGAAACTTATGTTTAAGGAGTTGGAAAACTCAAGATAATCCAAAGATGTCTTTCAGTACAAAAATATGCAAGGAAAAAAAACTTGGGGAATATAAAAAATGTTACTTCTTTAAAGTCCATTTGTTCAGTGACTGTTCAAAGTTATGATGGCACTGAAAAAATAGATTTCCAGCCAATTGCAGTGCCCTCATAGTCACAGGATAAAAATTCAAGCCAGCCAGCCCACATTTATGATGGCCACTTATCCCCTAGTCATCTTTGTCCGCCTCTCCATCACTGCTCTAACTATCCCAGCCATGCATGAGACTCTTGGGATTTGCCACACTGTGGCTCTGGGGTTGCTTGCACCCTGACCCACTATTGTTGCGTTTGTGCTGTGCCTCACTAGCCACCTGCACACACACACACCAGCCCCTCTACACTTGGACGACACCTTGCTGGCGAACTGCACCCTCTTTCTGGCAACAGCCATGTCTGGCCACATCTTGCCAGCTATACTCCAATTCCACAGTTCTGGTGCCTTGCCCCAATATCCCATGGCATGTTGTCTGCCACCCTTGCACCCATTGCTTCTTTCACCTAAGCAGCAGCCACCCCCCCCTATGCCTTGCCAGCCACCTGCATGCCTTCCCTTGGTTCCACTGTGCTCGCACTACACACACTCCATCAGCCCTGCTATGCTTGCATTGCATTGCACCCACCTGTACCTCGCCAGGCGCCCAGGCACCCTCCCTCACTGGGCTGCAGCCAATTAGCTTCCTACCAACCTCCTTGTAAAGTGCCTGGGACTTGCAACTTCTTGCCAGTTTTCCCACTGACTTTCCTTTTTAGAAGCTGGTAGGAAGTTGCGAGGAGGTCCTCACTTAACAATATGTGATCTTTATATAAGAAACGCAATGGGAACTGTAGAATTTGCCATCATTTATAAATGTGACCATATCATGTTGTACTTTACAACTACATAACTTAGCAATTCTGATTCCAGTTACTGTAGTTAATCATGGACTATCTGTGTAGGAAAAGAAAAAAGAAAAAGGCATTAGAGAGGGGAATTATGTGAAAAGGGAAACAGTATAGGCCAATTGGGTGAAGTGGTGTAGAAAACCTAACTGTACTGTAGTATTCAATAAATGGGCATGATTTAGAAACTATAAACTGTTCCTACTGTGGCTTGTTTAGGTGTTACTCAAACAAGCGACTCTGGCTCATTTTTCAGAATGAGTCAAGAAAAGAAGCTGGAGTCATTAAACCAAATATATGGAGAGGGTAAAGAAAATAAGTTACATCAATTTCCCAATATTGCAGTACAGTAGTGGGACTTGGCTCACTTTGGATTTCCAGTCAGAAAAAAATTCCCATACTTCTCAATTTATTTATTTTATTTTATTTTAATTCCATTTATATCCCGCCCTTCTCCGAAGACTCAGGGCGGCTTACAAACATAGCAGTAGCCTTCATTCTATGTATATGCCTGCTTATTAGGGCTTTCACACACACCCCCAAGCGGCATTGACATTCTCATGGCTAAAAAATTACTTAGCAAACCAACAAACTGGAAAGGATCCAAATAATAATTTTATGAATTCAGAGCTAGCAGGTTACAGCCAATTACTGGTCACTTGCCCCAGTAATGGCAACAGCAAGAACCACAAAGCTGTATAGATGTTACATAATAAAGTAATCAAGGATAGTTTGTGTGCACAGAAAATCCTAAACAAAGAACTGCTTTATAACTAACTATTAAAGAGAATTACCACAAGCAAAGTATATCTTTCATGATTTCATAACATTTCAAACACATTCTTGGAAATACAACGCAGCATTTCTTTAAAATGTTTTGGAAATTGAGTTGAGGCCCTAATTGTTATTCTATCAAGCTGATCCTGATTTTACAGTAAAAACCATTATAGAGGTATGGCAATATATATCTTTGACTCTTGCTAATAGGCAACTCTGGCCAGTTAGCCACTGACTGGCACAATACATGTGAGACACAGAGAAGTACACCTAAAGAAATATAGCAGTGCTATCCCTAAAATAAGTAAATATACATATTGATTCACAGCCACAAATGTCAGTTCTGATTAAACCCACTTTTTAGTTTAGAAATATTTTTTAAAGAAGGTGGAGTTAATAGAATGGGATCTTCTAAGCATTTGATTCTCTTTAAACAAGATTGCAAGGGAGAAGTCTATTTGCTTGGAGATTGGTAAGAAAGCCCATGGGGTCAATTCATGCAATTTGAACTTGTAGAATCCAAACTAGCTACTTTAATATTCTGTATACTAATT
Organism: Vipera berus; assembly: GCF_964194415.1. NCBI lineage: Eukaryota > Metazoa > Chordata > Lepidosauria > Squamata > Viperidae > Vipera > Vipera berus. The sequence goes on from NC_138204.1 coordinate 23,284,334, forward strand.
TCACAGGAATCTTCCCAGACTAGCAGATTTGCCTAGGAAAGACTTGATAAGGCTCAAATGTATTCAGGGCGGGAGTATGTGTGTGTTTGTATGTGTGACAGAATTTACCTCTTGTGTTAACATAAGGAATCCATACTTTTGATAGTTATTTGCCATATGCAAGCAGGAAATTTTGACTGTTTAATCCAAATAGTGTCAAGGAAATATTGGTTGCATTTTATAAATTGCTTACCATAAGAAGAATAGAATGGAATTGAAAGATTTTTTTATGGTTATCCTTCAGCTATTCTCACTTTTCTAAGACATTTTTGAATCACATTTTTCTCTTAAAATCTAAGAAGCGTAAGAAGCATATTATAATTGGTACAGTGATTAAGCGCTGGCTTAGAAACCAGGAGACTGAGTTCTAGTCCTACTCTAAGCATGAAAAACTGGATGAGTGACTTTGGGCCAATCATTCTCTCAGTCCAACCTATCTCACCAGATTGTTGTTGTGGGGAAAAGAAGGAACATTATGTTTGCCACATTGAATTAATTATAAAAAACCAATAAAGGTAGGTTAAAAAATATTTTAAGAATTGCACTTCCTTTGATAAGCAGTCAGTGGGGAAGCCAGATTCACTTAACAACCATGTTACTAACTTAACAAATGCAGTGATTCATTTAATCATTGTGGCAAGAAAAGTTGTAAAATGGGCCAAACTCATTTAACAAATGTCTCACTTCGCAACATAAATTTTGGGCTCAATTGTGATTATAACTCAAGGTCTACATAGTATTATGCAAATTTGGACATAACTTTTCTTGCAAGAACCAATCTGGATCAGTCACTGGGACCAGAGGTTTACTCGAGGAGTACAGTAGTGAAATGTCAAAACAAAAAGTTGAAACTCCAAAGCAAATTATATATACCGTATTTTTCGGACCATAAGATGCACCTGACCATAAGACGCACCCAGTTTTTAGAGCAGGAAAACAAGAAAAAAAATTCTGAACCAAATAGTACCAGTATACTAAAATATTTATTATAATAAAGCAAAATACCGTAATGTTTAACAGCGTAAACTCAACAGTGGTGTTAAGAACCATCATCATTTCCATTAACAAATGAGGAAAGACTTAGAGGCTCAAGCACTTTTCTAGTTTCCTGGAAACCCTAAAAACTTATCATCACTAGTGTCAGAATTTATGAAGCTCTGTTGCTCACAATCACCTATATCGCTTTCTTCGCTATCTTCATATATGACATTATCTTCAGTTCCATCTATGGCATTGCTAATGCGACATTTTTTGAGAGAGAGAGTGAAAGGAAGGAAGAAAGGAAGGAAGGAAGGAAGGGAGAGAGAGAGAGAGAGTGAAAGGAAGGAAGGAAGAGAGAGAGAGAGTGAAAGGAAGGAACAAAGGAAGGAAGGAAGAGAGAGAATGAGAGTGGAAGGAAGGAAAGAAGGGAGAGAGTGAAAGGAAGGAAGGAAGAAAGGAAGGAAGAGAGAGAGAAAGAAAGAAAAAGAAAGAAGGAAAGAAAGAAAGAAAGAAAGAAAGAAAGAAAAAGAAAGAAAGAATCCGTCTTGCTCTTTTCCGCTGGGAGCCCGCAAACGTGTGAATTACCGGTAGCTCTCCTCGAACGCCCACTTGTCCCGCGGCACGAGAACCACCCTCATGATTCTTTCTCTACGCACCCTGCCCTCGCCGCGTCAGGAACCTGCATTTCTATTGGCTGGTCGGCAGCTCAGTGTGCCGGCTTCCCCACCCTCACCCTCCACCCAGTGGGTTGTGTGTCTCGGTGCACGTGTATACGCAGCAGGGCTGCGTTGAGAGCCGAGGAAGGAGGAGAGGCGAGGAATGTGGGGGGGGGCGAAGTGCTCGGGGGGGGGGAAAGGAAGAAAAGATGCATTAGAAACAAAGAACTTATTTGCCGCCCTTCCCCCACCCTGCCAGGATGAGAAGCTGCTTTCTTGCAGGGGTTTTGAACGCACTTCAGCTGCTGGCCAAAATTTAAGGTACCAATAGTTTCTTTTCCCTGAATAGGTTTTCTAAGACACCAAAGCAATTTCAAACAATTATTACTCTTGCAAATGGGAAATCACTTCCAATAAATTTCGCCGAGAAACCTGCAGAGACAACTCCTCACGGCTTTGCTGGGGCAAGTCGCCAGCAATACGAAACCGGAGAATTATTGGGATTTGGCCTATGAGGTTTAGTTTAGCAAAAACTATTTCTTTAGCGGCAAAGTAAAAGGAAGAAAATGGGCGCGCGTGGGGAGGGGCGGAGAATTCCACATCTTCATTCAATCACATCTCTCCAATGGAGCTGATGGCGTTGACTGAATGGGAGACAAAAGTTTTCGCTTACCTTCGGACCATAAGACGCACCTCGTTTCCCCCCCCCCACTTTTTTTTGGGAAAAAGTGCGTCTTATGGTCCGAAAAATACGGTAGCTATTTACTTCCATTTAATTGTACTTGTGGGTGAAATAATGCTTTTGCAAACCCTTGTAAATTTCTTTCTAAATCTAAAACAGTAGACTTTCACTTGATAACAAAGAATCAAATGCTTGGAAATCAATGTTTTATCATACTCCCTTCTAACAGTGAATTTCCAATAAATCTTTGTTCTTGCTTTTTTACCTGGTTAGCTGCAGCAAAAACCCCAGTTCCTTCAAGTGTCAACAGTCAGCCTCCAGTTGAAACACACGTGCTTACTCGATCAGCATCCCAGACACCCCCAGCCGGTGTTACAGCTACGACAAGTGCTGCTTCTGCTGTCAGCACTCCAGCTGCAGCTACTGGCAGTCCAGTAAAAAAGCAGAGACCTCTCCTACCAAAGGAAACCGTCCCAGCTGTGCAGCGGGTAGTATGGAATTCTTCAAACAAATTTCAGACTTCTTCCCAGAAATGGCATATGCAAAAGGTGCAAAGGCAGCAACAGCAGCAGCAGCAGCAGCAGAATCATCATCAGCAGCAGCCTCAGTCTTCCCAAGGAACAAGATACCAGACAAGACAAGCAGTGAAAGGTATTGCCCACCTTTCCTAATGTCTGCTCATTGCAATCCATTCGCGGTAGTTGTGCCCAGACCTCAAATATGAATTGCACAAAAATGAGGAAATCACCAAACTTTCCACCACTGTATATAGTAAGAAGCCTTTCAGTTGGAATATGAAATGTCCAGTCTTTTTATTGATGATTCAATTAACCTAATAGATTTAACATCAAAATTAGATAAGAACACAGGTTGTTATGATAACAACACTGTTGTTTGTGATAAGTTGAATCTAGATAGGCCAGCCTATAAAAGGAAAATTTCTTCTCAAATATGAAAGTCTTTTGGAACCAGCAGATGTTTCCCTTATGCAGGATGAAGTCGTTGTTTTTGCTGACCATCCTCTTTTCACAAATCATTCCTGAGCCCTTCACAGCGACATTTTGAAAGAAAAAAAAAAGATTGCAGGAGAAAGAAAAAACTGGATCTCTCTATCTCCTTTTTTGATCGTGGGCTGAACTCTCTTTAAATAAATCTCTGAATAACTGCTTGAGTTCATATTGTATATTAAGGAACAGTTATTGTATTTGTATTGGCAGTTTTTCACATAACTTGAATATTTATGATATAATAGTGTATATTATGATACATAGGATATAATAAAACAAATTTACTTAAATCTACTTAATATTGCCTGTATTTTGTTTTAAGAACTTTAAAAACTGCAGTCTTTGGACCCACCACCTCCTTTTTTCCACTGCCACTTTGGTTTTACACTGAAACCTTTTAAATGATTTTGTAATGTTCTAGCTGGTCCTAATAAACATAATGCCTTATTAATGTGTGAATCCCTAGAGGGCATTTTACAATTGATAAAATCAGGATGAGTACTCACGAAAATATGTCTTATGTTCCTGTCTGATTTTAAGGCTTTCTGTTAATAATATCATCCACAAATTAAATCGTATAGTTCTAGTAACTAAGCAGAGGTGGTTTGTTTTTAATTTTCTAAATGCTTTGAAATATATAGTAACTCATTTTCAGATTTGTTTTGTATTCCAGCTGTACAGCAAAAAGAAATTACTCAGAGTACTTCAACGTCAACTATCACCCTGGTTACAAGCACTCAGCCTGTTTCTATAGTAACCAGTTCTGGATCAGCAAATACACTTTCATCTTCAGTTAATACAGACTTGCCAATAGCAACAGCTTCAGCAGATGTGGCTGCAGATATTGCTAAGTATACTAGTAAAGTAAGCTTTTAAAAAAGTGTATTTAATGCCTGATTTCAGTTAATGCATTTTTAACATGTACAAAGTGTTCATCATTCCTTGATTATTTTCACTATTTTCATGGATTAGGATTAACATTTGAAATCGCAGAAGAATTTAACAGCAACATTTAAAGTTGGCTCCTAACGTACACCCAGAAGATGTGTAATTTTTTCCCCTGTTCTATGTTTTTTAGATAAGAATAGAAGGGAAAATTAGCCAAAATAACCTGGCCAGCCATTGTTAGGCTGAGAAACTAAATGGGGTTAGGCGCGGTTAATACTTGCATTGGAGATCTCGGGTAGACTATACTAAGAAGTTAACAGACAAACAAAAAGGGATTCCATATTGTTGTTGAAAATAACTATATGGACATGTCTGTAAAGTCACCAGGAGTAAAACTTGTTTCAAATAAATCCTTTTTTTACATTTTTATGCACAACATAGGTTAATTAGTTCTCCCTATTAAATCTATCTATGCTATTTATGTGTGTGTCATTAGATACATTAGAAGATGGATGGAGGATTTATTTTATGGTCAAAGATCCATATAAATACAACAACTGTGGACAAGGCCTTTCATGGCAGGCCTACTTTCCTGCTTTCATTTGCCTAGAGCAGACACAGATCCTTTCCATTCCCCCTCTATCTCATTTACTTAATATGTATACACAGACACACACATGCTCACTCAGCTTAGTTCACCTTCTCTTTCAGCACATACCTATCCCATTGACACAAATAACATGTTATGGTGAGATTTTAAACTGGTCCCCATAGAACAGTGGATTGATGTCAAATTTCCCTTGCATATGTCCTTCCTAGGAACATGCAAGTTCGAATGTTCAAAGCTAATTCAAAGTCTTATTGCAGAATTGATATGTAGTCTTTCATAGAGGTTAGATTATAGCATTGAGGAAAAAAGGTTTAGAATGCAAAGTGAATGATAACCCCCAAGTTATCTAGATTTCTTCACTTGAAGAGCAAGAGAAAAGTATATAATGTTTTAATCTTCCCTCTGACCTGGGTTATGTATTACCTACTTGAATATAAAAGGCATGATACCCAGATACAGATTTTAAACCAAGCAAAGAGATTATAGTGTCTACTTTCGCCAATTCTTCTCTATAATTTTGTGAACAGAAGTTAAGGTGCAATGCCAGGTGGTTTTCCATGGAATACATTGCTAGTAGCTGCTGGAGATGGAGCTGCTACTTTTGTTTATCAAGCGAAAGCAGTGGTAAGCTTGGAAGTGAGGAGGATCCTGCTTAAACAAATGTTTGTGCTTTAAATTTGGGGATGGGAATATATTCATTGCTCTTCAACAGGCTCAGTTGCTTGAGAGTAGCATTTAACTCTGGAATGGTAAATTAATGTAAAGTATGAAATCTGTAATAACCATTTTATATCCTAGTATCCTTTTCATATATCTGGTGTAAACAAAACTGAGGGAGCTCTTCCCAGTAAATAAATGTTTAATTCTATATTTTTTCTTTTAAACAGATGATGGATGCTATAAAAGGAACAATGACTGAAATATATAATGACCTTTCAAAAAATACTACTGGAAGCACAATTGCTGAGGTTAGTATTCTTTACTGTCTACATGGGGCTGCCCTTGAAAGTCACCAAGAAGCTACTACTGATCAAGAAGACAGTTGCTTGAGTAGTGATATATGCCACTAATTATTCCTACTTCAACTCTCATAACTGCTATATATTATTAATTACTTTCCAGATTCAGTTCAAGGTCCTATATATTACTAATAAAACTGTACATGATTTGTGACCAGGATGTCTTTGGAACCACTATTTCCAATGGTTTTTGCTCATCCAATTAGATCTAGTAGACTGGGCTGTCTTTGGGTACCTCTCCTAAAGGGTTGACCCCTCTTCTTTAGAACAGCATTGCTTCCTATCCCTCCCTGAGATTGGACTGGCTCTCTCACTTCTAGCTGTCTGGAAAGCTGTTAAAATCTGGTTATAAGGTAGAAGTGTGACAAATGGAGATACACCCTGCTATGGTATGAATTTGGAGTTTGATATTCCTCTAGCTTGGAATGTATTGTAATACTTAGGTTTTTGTAATATATTTTGATATATTGTTTTTGTTCTCTTGCTAGATAGGTTTTTGTAAGCTGCTCTTTGAAGCTGCATTTAAGTTGTAATTAAAAATCTTACCCTTAAAATTTAATGTGTGTGCTAAATCAGCAGAATAGCCCTACGGCTTGAGGACCAGTGGCAGTTCTTTAAAAAGTCTTGATTATAATCTCTAGACCAGAGATGTCGAACTGGCAGCCTGCAGGCCGGACACGCCCACCCCATTGCTGGCAATGGCAAAACTCTCCTGATACGTTGTGCAAGGTCGCAAGTTTGACATGTCTGCTCTAGACTCTCTCCAGAATTGTAATCAATAAAATTTTAATGTGATAGAAAGGGAGATACTTAAATATGTGGGGAGCAGCCATATTAACTGAATAGTCCATTGTATGTGTTTGACTTGGGAGTGCAAGCCTTGGCACATAACGGGCTGTTCTATCTGGTTTTACAGAGGGCTATCCTTAACCATCCAGAAAGTTCAGTCCAGAATGTCATAGTGTAGATAGTAACAAGTTCAGCTTAGTTTGTTTATATAATGCCTCTGCAGCAGGAGCTACACTGGCCTTCTGCAATTGAATGTGTTGGTAACAAACTTTAAAGCTCTTTATTGCCTAACAATACTCTACTTCATACGGAATGCATCTATCCAATGAAATCCAAAAGGAAGGCCAGGCCTTGCTGAGCAGTTGCTACTCTGACTGTGAACATTACCCCGTCTTGGGGAAGTTCTCCTCCATAAATTACCAGGCCTGTCTTACTAACATTTTGGAGGGCCATTAACATCTGGAATGGAAGGCTTATCACTGCTCCTGAAAAGAACAGTGTCATATGTTTTCAGGTATATTGCAGATTAAATGTATGTTACCTGGAGGTGGTGCTTTTGTTATGTTTTTTCACCTTAAGTATGAAGTCTTGTAAGCCATTCAGAGTAATCTATGCTGGAGCGAACTAGAAGGTTGAGAAATAATATAATAGCCAAGTATGGCCCTTGGCTTGATGAAAGTTGCACATCCCTATTTTAAACATTTTGTTCCTGTCTCTGTTCTTATGTCAACTCTTGAAATTATTAATTGGGTGTTATGTGCATGAGAGAGCACAGTAAAATAAAGAATTTATCTCATATGGATAAGAACTTCTATGCCAAAAGTAACAATATAATAACACTGCTTCATAACTGGTACAGCAAATTCAGTTTTAAAAGATTTTTCTAGTACCTCTACCAGAAAAGATAGCACAGCCTATTTATTGTACAAATTATCTAAGATCCAGCTGACGTTTGGAAGTACTTAATTCACAATATCATTATATCGGATTGTGTAGTGAATACAATACAATACAACTTAAAATTTGAGTTGAGAGGGATAGTATCTACTATAAGGCAGGAGAAACAAGTATATATCTTTGGGAAGAGCTTTATTTCACCTTTTGGTTCATGCACATTTGCCCTTTCTTTCTGTTCCACTAGGAGAAAGAGTAGGTGCATTATTTATTTTGCCTAGTTTATAGAAAGCATATTTATTCTGAGATATCTTTTCATAAGAGTGATTAGTTTCTAAATAAAGATTTTCATCCAGTGCAGTTGGATTTCCATTCATGGTCTCTCTCACTCCTTCTTCCCTATCACCCAGATCTGATTTAAAGAGTCCCCCTAAGTAATAAATGTGGGGATAGAAGAGAAAGAAGGATTTTATTCTATTTTGACTGACATTCCTGTTGTTACTGTTTTTTAATATTTCAGATTCGTCGTCTGAGAATTGAAATTGAAAAGCTTCAGTGGTTACATCAGCAAGAGCTCTCAGAAATGAAACATAATCTGGGTATAAAAATATCAATATTTTTGTTAAATATTTTTGTGGTTCAAAGTCTGGTATGTAATGGAACATCTGTGCTGATCTGTTTTTCATATGTATAATCAATTATAGTGGTCCAGCTCAGTTGTCACAGTACATCATCATGATAGCCAATAAACCTCTTAAATTGATTGGTAATTATTTCTTGAATGACACCTAAAAATAGTGGATCGGTTCAAAAATAAAAAACATGGAAGTTCTTACGACCTTATACAATAAGCTTACATATATAAGTATACACATTATAATGCAAATTTGTCGACCTTGATTGTAATAAATTAGTGTGTTTTATTCCCTTTAAGGTAGTGTACCATTATTACTTACAGATCAGCTATTTATGTACTGTTAGATTACATGCTGTTCATCTGTTACCTAGAACTCACAATGGCTGAAATGCGACAAAGCTTAGAGCAAGAAAGAGATCGTTTAATTGCAGAAGTGAAGAAACAACTGGAATTGGAAAAGCAGCAAGCTGTGGATGAGACCAAAAAGAAGCAGTGGTGTGCCAACTGCAAAAAAGAGGCCATTTTTTACTGTTGCTGGAATACCAGCTATTGTGACTATCCTTGCCAACAAGCTCATTGGCCAGAACATATGAAATCTTGTACACAATCAGGTAATTGGCTAGTGTTTCTATGATTACATTATTTATCTTTCAATCTATTTGTGAATGAATATGACCTCCATTTTTAAATTTGCTTGGTTTTAATTTTAGCTACTGCAACACAGCAAGAGACAGATAGTGAAGTTAGTTCAGAAACATTAAACAAAACATCCCAACCTGGTTCCAGTGCACAGCCTGCACCTACAGAAACAACCAGTGCTCCAAAAGAAAAAGAGGCAGCTGTGGAAAAAAGCAAGGAAAGTGTTACGGTAAGTATGTCCTCCTTTGGTGCATCCTTTAAGGTTTATTTTCAAAGCTGTACAAAGCAATACATGTTATTTTATTTTATTTTATTGAGGGCTGGTGAAATACCTTAAAGGGAATAAATTTTACCTTTACAGAGTTAGTTCTTAAGGATTCAGGATGTATCTAATCTTGTATGTGTTACCATATTTTTTTTCATCGCATAATATGATGAATTCTCAGGTGATTTTGCCCTGGCTCCACCCACTTGGGGGTGTAGTGACTGCTCAGGTTCATCACAAATATCCCTCGGTCTTCTCTTATTTTGAAATGTGGAATGTGTATGGTATCATGTCCCAGTTCTTTTGTCAAGAACTGAAAACTGAGTTTTGAAAATATTTATCCACATCTTTGCTTAATTCAGTATCCTGACTCTTCTGCAGAATAACAGACACTAGAATTGCTAACCCTATATAGATAACTATTATTATTCTTTATCTTGTATGGGTCAAAACTGGGTCCTTGCTTTCTTTTTAAAACAATACTAGCGGTTACAATAAACTAAAACTTTATTAATAAGTACATTTCTGTTTTCTATCCATTCTTGTATCCCTATTAGTTTTTCTTAAAGCACAATAGTACATTCTGTTGAAAAAAATGAAACTCTTTTATCATGAGATTTTATATGGGTTTCAACCTCAAGAAGTTGGTATCTCTTACAAAACTATATAATTTAATTGCTTTGCTTTATTCTAAGGAAAAAAAGTCATAGGTCTAGTGCCTTTTAGAGAAGAAGAAAGGATGGACCAGAGCATATTTAGTATTCAATACACTGAAAAATACTATATATCTTAACAAGGAATGGCTAAATAGCTACCCAGTTACTTGTAGTTGTACTGTGCTCTGTGATAAGCTTCTTATCATGAAATATTCTGCTTTGGAAATCTCAAATTGCATTCACATAATTGTTATATTTGTTTGAAACATCAAATTGTATGCATTGCTCACTTTCATATTTTAAATTTTGCTTTTATTTATAAAAATATAACCTGTGAATTCATTAAAATGGAAGGGTTTTTTATGCCAAGCACTGACATTTGTATGGGTTAAATCCAGAGTTTGGTTTCACAAATGGGGAAAAAATTGTGAGCATATTTCACTAAGGACAAAAAAAATGGGTAGAAGACAATTTTTAGCTGATTCTCATCTATCACAATATCTAGCCCTATCTCTCATGCTTCACGAAGATCTCTCGACACTTCTTTGTCCCCCATAGCAGATTGATGGGGGCTTTTGATGCAGCAGAGAGGAGGAATCTATAAAAATCATTTCCCCTCTTCCCCTAGCAGTCAGAGGGAGTCCTTCCATTTATGAAAAGCAAGATCTAAAGCCAAAACCATGTTAATAAATAGGTGACATTGACATAAAAACTGAACCTTTCACTCTGGTTACCTGTGCTGTCTCTGCAGATAGCAACAGGTGTGACAAGCAGCCAGCCTATAAAGTTGGTCCAGGTACCGCAGACCACTACCTATATACCAACTACTCAACCCACAATTGTAAGTACTGCTTTTGGCATTGAAACAGCTCATTTATTTTGGAGGGAGGATGGGCTTTCTCCTGTGTTACCACAATATGAATTCACTGGTCTTAACTCAATTTGCTGTGCAAAATGCTTTATTTTGCTATACATTTCCATTTCTTTTACACCATACATTGTCATAGAGGACAATAAAAGATTCAAGTTTTATTTATTGATTTTAAATTCTATATTTCTATCATACTTTCTGAAGCAGTTTAGGAAAAGCTATGCTATTCTTCAGCTGCTGTGTTTTGTGTAAAAATGATTGCACATTCAGACAATTCTTCCTTTGTAAAAAAAAACAACAAACCCTTTTAAATTTCAAAATTGCATTAAACTTAGAAATTGTCTTGTGCTCTAATTAATTGCTTGGTTAAGAAGTGTTAGGGGCCAGTAATGGGTAATGAACTTGGTGGCAAGGGTTTTGTCAAGAGGACTAGTATTTTGATGGTGGTAGGGAATAAGAAGGTAGAAGTTGCAAATCAATATGTTATTAGATAGAAAGTGAAATTAGCAATTAGTCTCTTTTTCTAGCTAACCTGGCAACTTTGTTGTCACATGAGTGGAGTGTGTGCACACACATGTGCCTGCCATTCACATACACACACATCCCTAGGCTGGGCCACCAAGCTGGAAAGGTTGGGGATTTCTGAGTTAGATGGAGAGGAAATGTGGTTGTGTATAACAACCACCTCATTAGCTAATTCACTGATTTGTTTATATACTTACCCAATCACTTAAGTAAGTCTTAAGTGGCTTATAGAATTCTAGGTGCTAGGAGACTTCCGCATCAATTTCAGCCTGGGCTATCTGGTATGACTCAGGAATTCACAGCAGCTGTGACATTTATGACTTTGGATCTTAGGGGCAAATCAGAATGCTGGTCACACTCAGTTGGTTTTTTATTCAGCTGAAAGAATGGTTCATGGGTGAATTCCCATATCATGCCCCATTGTCATGAATGAACTTGCAGTCACTCTCCATCTGTGTAGAAGTGGAGGACAAAGTCAGCTTGCATTTCCAAACAGTTTTTTGGATCTACTGGTTTTTCCAAGGAGTCATAACAGTGTTTTAAAATAGATTCTGCAGGCAATTCAGATAATGCCTGATTGGGTTCTAGAAATGGGAATTTACTAGAGTGGTAGACAAAACTGCATGAAGACCATCTTCCATTTTTAAAGTCCCATCATAATATGTAGCTCATGGAAGAGCATCGTGGAATGAAGAAGAAAGTAAGATGGCTAGAACACTAACACTGTTATAACACCAGTAAGGCACAACATAGAGGTCATTTGAGAGTCTGTACTGTAGCAGTTTATTCAGAAGAAAGTGATACTTTGTTGCATACATCGTATCTAAATATTCTTGTATAGTTGTGGGACAATTAAAATTAATAAATGAATGTTTAATTAATACCCTTAATTAACCCTCAGTCTCTGAATTTGGAATTGGAACTTTCCATGGCTTTCTGTGATACATTGGGTGTCAGTTAATTTCTAGGTATAGTACAAAGTATTACATATTATTTGAATGCCTTACATGGATTGGTCCTAGGTCACATTACAGAATGCTTCCTCCTACAAGATTCCCACCATCCACTAAGATCATCTGTGCTTCCTACTAACCACTAACGCTGTGCATTGAATTTTACCATTGATTAATTTCTTAAATATTCTGAATACTTTAAATTGCTAGTACTTTTTTTGGTATATCCAAGAAATTTGGTCAATCAGTGGTTTAAAAGGTAGATAGAGACATAATAGAATATTTGGAAATGTCCTTTGACATGGGCAATGATGCTCTTAGTTTAAGGTTAGGCCAGGGTTACAATTTGGTTTATGTTCCATCTATTATTCAGGGAGTGTTGGAAAGTGTCAGAGTTGTATGATGTAGGCTGTTTTGCATTTTGATGACATTGATGGTAAGGACAAAACAGTTGTTTTAAGATTCAGAAAACCCCAGTCCTCCAGAAATAAAAAAATATTTTAGCCCTATCAGAGAACAAATATCCTATCAGATTCCACATTAACCCAAGAGGTTGCCTATCATTGAATTATGTCTTTGTTCCATAATAAGCATGAACTTCATTCAGTTTTTTAGCTGATGCTTCTCTATTCCCAAAATCTTTTCATGCTTAACAAAGGAATCCAGAGAAATAATGAAATCTCTCAGGAACTATGGGAGGGGGTGATGGCTGACGATTGGAAATATCCTGTACTGAGAACTTGAAATTTGACCTGCTTTATACTATGATTGGAAAATGATAATATGCAGCATTCTTCAACTAAAGTTTGTGTTTGTTCTATAGGTAGACCTAATTTACCAACCACAATTGCAATTAACAATTCCATTGCTAAACAGCACAATCATTATATAATGTCCTATGACCATGCCAACATCTGGTCATTAAGTGCAATATCACATGATCATAACTTGCAGTTTCCTGGTGGTTCCTCCATTGACTTTGCTTGTCAGAAGCTAACTGTGAAAGTTGTAATGGCAATCACATGACCACAAGATGCTGCAACATCATAAGCATACATCAGTTGCCAAGCATCCAAACTGTGATCCCATGGGCACAAGGACGCTGCAGTGGCAGCAACTTCAAGGTCATAGCTCCTTTTTCAGCACTGATTGTCATAAGTTAGCAATTTACAATTAGTCAGTAACTTAACTATTGTTAGACTACCTGTTCATGCTTACTTGTTTATTTTCTTAACTCAGTTGTTGACCAGACTGACTGGGATAAGGAATGCACCAATTCAGTCTAGCCAACTATATTAAGTCTACCATGTTATATAAACTCAAATCAAAATAATTTATTTAGCAGATATGTTTTGCTTTGCATTGCTGGCCTTGTTTGACAATCAGGTCACCATTTTTCATTGATAAAATAGTTGCATTTAACAGTCAGGTTTGATTTTGGACTTTCTCCTTTGTGAATTGCAGTTTATCTCACATGCTTATGGTGCTGAAACTGCAGTATCCTTCCATTATAGTGTATCACATTCTATCTGCTTTTGTTGCAATGTACAAAGGACAACCTTCAATAAGTAGAGAGTAATGCCTTTAAAATAAAAGCATTACCCTGATAAACCTCTTCATATCATAATATGATTTATCCATATCCTGTACAGTAGTAACTCCCAATCTTTGAGGGGTTGTAAATGCCCTAGATACCAAATCATATCACAATACAGGCAGTCCTCAGGTTATGACCACTCATTAAGTGACTGTTCAAACTTAACAATGTGCTGAACAAATGGTAGTTATGATTGGTCCCTGGAGTTGTGGCCATCGCAGCATCCCCTCAGTCACATGGTCATGATCCAGGCACCCAGCTCACAGTTACGACATCACAATGAACTATGGTCAACCTGCTTGCTTCCCACAAGCAAATTCAAAAAGAAAGTCACTAGAAAGTCAGAGGTTGCAGTCCTTGCTTAATGAACTGTGTGGTCTCACTTAATGTCAGCAATTGTGATTGCAGGAAAAGTGACACAGTCATGTGCTGTCATGCTTTACGACTGCATTTCTGAGCGACAGAAATTCCAGTTCCCATTGCTGTCATAATCTGAAGACTATCTATGTCTGGCATACCAAGGAAGCCATGTGACAGCTTCCACCTTTTGCTATGGAAGGAACAGGAGTGCAGGTGTGAATATACAGTCATGGCCGAAATTGTTGGCACCCCAGAAATTTTTCCAGAAAATCAAGTATTTCTCACAGAAAAGTATTGCAGGAACACATGTTTTGCTATACACAGGTTTATTCCCTTTGTGTGTATTGGAACACAACAAAAAAGGGAGGAAAAAAAGCAAATTGGACATAATGTCAAACAAAACTCCAAAAATGGGCTGGACAAAATTACCCTTAATATTTGGTTGCACACCCTTTGGAAAAAATAACTGAAATCAGTCGCTTCCTATAACCATCAATAAGCTTCTTACACCTCTCACCCGGAATTTTGGACCACTCTTTCTTTGCAAACTGCTCCCGGTCTCTCTTATTGGAAGGGCGCCTTTTCCCAACAGCAATTTAAGATCTCTCCACAGGTGTTCAATGGAATTCAGATCTGGACTCATTGCTGGCCACTTCAGAACTCTCCAGCGCTTTCTTGCCAGCCATTTCTGGGTGCTTTTTGACGTATGTTTGGGGGTCATTGTCCTGCTGGAAGACCCAAGATCTCGGACGCAAACCCAGCTTTCTGACACTGGGCTCTACAGTGCGACCCAAAATCCTTTGGTAATCCTCAGATTTCATGATGCCTTGCACACATTCAAGGCACCCAGTGCCAGAGGCAGCAAAACAACCCCAAAACATCATTGAACCTCCACCATATTTCACTGTAGGTACTGTGTTCTTTTCTTTGTAGGCCTCATTTTGTTTTCGGTAAACAGTAGAATGATGTGCTTTACCAAAAAGCTGTGCCTTGGTCTCATCTGTCCACAAGATGTTTTCCCAGAAGGATTTTGGCTTACTTAAGTACATTTTGGCAAACTGTAGTCTTGCTTTTTTATGTGTCTGTGTCAGCAGTGGGGTCCTCCTGGGTCTCCTGCCATAGCGTTTCATTTCATTTAAATGTCGACGGATAGTTCGCGCTGACACTGATGCTCCCTGAGCCTGCAGGACAGCTTGCATTCCTTTGGAACTTGTTTGGGGCTGCTTATCCACCATCCGGACTATCCTGCGTTGCAACCTTTCATCAATTTGTCTCTTCCGTCCACGACCAGGGAGATTAGCTACAGTGCCATGGGTTGCAAACTTCTTGATATTGTTGCGCACTGTGGACAAAGGCAAATCTAGATCTCTGGAGATGGACTTGTAACCTTGAGATTGTTGTCCACAATTTTGGTTCTCAAGTCCTCAGACAGTTCTCTTCTCCTCTTTCTGTTGTCCATGCTTAGTGTGACACACACAGACACACAATGCAAAGACTAAGTGAACTCTCCTTTTTATCTGCTTTCAGGTGTGATTTTTATATTGCCCACACCTGTTACTTGCCCCAGGTGAGTTTAAAGGAGCATCACATGCTTGAAACAATCTTGTTTATCCACAATTTTGAAAGGGTGCCAATAATTTTGTCCAGCCCATTTTTGGAGTTTGGTTTGACATTATGTCCAATTTGCTTTTTCCCCTCCCTTTTTGTTGTGTTCCAATACACACAAAGGGAATAAACCTGTGTATAGCATAACATGTGTTCCTGCAATACTTTTCTGTGAGAAATACTTGATTTTCTGGAAAAATTTCTGGGGTGCCAACAATTTTGACCATGACTGTAGACAAGAACTGTACTTTCTTGTAAATAAAATAATTTGGTAGAGAGACCTTGGCTGATATCAACATGTATCTCTCACTGGTAGTTCCAAATATACAGCATATACATTTACTCTTATGTATGTCATCATAATATTGATATTCATATGCTCCATGGCATGCCCAAATTCATGAATTATTTTTCTGTAGATACTAAAAATATTTTATTGATTTTAGTTGTATACTCCTAGAATTATGGAATGCACATTGAGTTTGCTGATAAACTTATCATGTGGGCTCATCTCCATTGCACTTCTCAGAATGAAGAAAAGAATTTTATTTATAATATATATAAGGAAACTCTACTCTTCTAATTCAGTTCTGCCAGCAGCAAGAATAGGGAACAGTAAAGATATGTAAATATTTCAGATTCAGACTTTGAAACAGGCTGATCCACATTTAGTTAAAGTGAAACATTTTTATTATAGTCAGAACAGTCCAACAGTTTCAACTTAAAAGCTAGAAAAGTTTTGGTTTTGAAATATTTTGCAGTCCTCAAAAACACATCTTTGTCTGAGAGGTGTTGAAGAATAAAAAGTAGTTCTAATAGTGTGTGTATGTGTGCATGCGTACATATATGCGCACACACACATACACAGTGCATTCAGAAAGTATTCAGACCCCCTCCTTCACTTTTGTCCATTTTGTTGTGCTGCAGCCTGATTCTGTAGTTGAAATTCATTTTTTCATTAATCTACACTCAGTACCCGTTAATGACAAAGTGAAAGCAGAATTTTAGAAATGTCTCTAAATTTATTAAAAAAGAAAAAACTTGAAATATCACATTGGCATAAATATTCAGACCCTTCACTCAGTACTTTGTTGAAGTACCTTTGGTAGCAATTACAGCCTCGGGTCTTTTTTGGGTATGACGCAACAAGCTTTGAACCCCTGGACTGGGGGATTTTCAGGTCCCTCCAGAGATACTCAGTAGGTTCAAATCAGGGCTCTGGCTGGGCCACTCTAGGATATTCACAGAGTTGTCCCTAAGCCACTCCTGTGTTATCTTGGCTGTTTACTCTTTGTCATATTGGAAAATGAACCTTCAGCCCCGTCTGAGATCCTGAGCACTGTGGAACAGGTTTTCATTGAGGATATCCCTGTATTGCGCTCCATTAAGGCTTTCCTAAACCCTGACTGGTCTTCCAGTCCCTACTGCTGAAAAACACCCCTACAGCATGATGCTGCCACCACCATGCTTCACTGTTGGGATGATAATGGGCAGGTGATGAGCGGTGCCTGGTTTTCTCCAGACATAACGTTTAGAATTCAAACTTGGTTTCAGCAGACCAGAGTATCTGTTCCTTAGAAGGCTGTGAGGCCTTGTATAGAGAGGTGTGTGCCTTTCCAAATCTTGTCCAATCAATTTAATTTACCACAGGTCGACTCCAATCAAGGTATAGAAACATGTCAGCAATGATCAAGAGAAATGGGAGGCACCTGAGCTAAATTTCAAGTGTTGTTGCAAAGGGTCTGAATATTTATGCCAATGTGATATTTCAGTTTTTTCTTTTTAATAAATTTAGACATTTCTAAACTTCTATTTTCACTTTGTCATTATGAGTGTAGATTAATGAGAAAAAATGAATTTCAACAACTGTAGAATCAGGCTGCAGCATAACAAAATAGACAAAAGTGTTTATTCCAAATCTAGTTTGGTTGTAACTGTAAGAAAAAATGGTGAAATTTTGGGGGATGGAATTATCAATGACTATTCAGATGGATAAATGGCAGGCCACTAATTCAGTGAATTGATACTATTTATAAAAATACTTTGAATTAGTGTATTATACCTGACTGAGTGACATTTTTGTGATCTGTCAGGATTATTTTTAAATTCTTTTGCTGTGGCTATGCAAAGTTTGATGAATAAGAAAAACATAAATCAAATGAATAAAAAATGTTTGACTAACCATCAGTTTGAATTATTGAATTACATAATTACTGAACCAAAATGAAAATCTGTATTGATATAGGTTGCATTTAAATATTGTAGTTGATAACCTCTGTTGAACAACTGCTTTTTACATCATTTTCTATATTATGCACACAAGTTACCATTGAAATTATGATTATATACTCCCATGTTGGCATTTTTTATTTTGGAAGTACTTCCAGTAAATAATTTCTGGAATTATAAAATAGTCCTGACAACCAGTGTAACTATTTGTCTAACACACATATGAATTAATAGCGTTTGATTTTGATCTCTTGAAGGCCTATTTTTATTTTGTCTGAGTTTTAAAAGTATTATTTAAATAGTGGATAGGGCATTGTTCTTCATTAAATGTCAGCATGTTGATATCTTCAAAACATTAAACACCTGCTCCATTGTGTCTTATTGTTAATGAATTACTTGTAAATATATTGAAAAATATTTATTTGCAGGCTTGAGAATGCATATTGTGGAACAAAACACTAGCAATAAATACTCTGTCTTGTATCATTACAGAAGTAGTTTACAATAGCGGTGTGTTATGAAGTCTTTGATGATAGCCTGTTTGGGCTTTTTGCATGACAGAGTTCTGCATTTCTGAAATGATGTATCTTTTTGCTTTAAATCTGCAGACCATTCCGGTAGTAGTAAGTCCTACAGCTGGGACCGTGGCAATGAGAACAGGAGTTCAGTACGTTCAAACGACCATGCCTGTCCAAGTACGAAGAGTCTAACTGCTAATAAAGGAGACCAGGCAACTGTTGGAAGAAGAATAATCTCTTCATTAGAAATGTGAAAAAATGCCTACAGTTTTTTGGATTAACCTCAAAGGTTGAGACTTTTACTTTTGTACATGTGTACAAAGCAGTTAACTACACTACATTAATGTAAAGCATTAGTGTTGGCTTTAAAAAGCCACAGGACTGATAAAATTGATGATAAATCTATACTGTTGTAAATTATGTACAATATGTGGATGACATTAAGAGTGCCATCCCTTTTTTATATTTGTACTGACTTTAGCACATGTTGGAAATTTGTGAAGGAAAGACTAAATCAGGCTTGCCACAAATGTCATCAAGAGGAATGATCTTCTGGGAATGACAGTTGCACATAGAAACCGTTCTTCCTCTGTAGAGTTTAAAGAAGAAAAGATCTGGAGTATTTGGAAAAGAAGACAATGCTTTGGGTGTGCAACTGAAATTAGTACTGGCAATTTTTTAAAAAAATAATTTTCAATCTTTGGATCTCAAGTACATTAAACAGCAAATTTTGTGTAGCGTATTTAATGTGAGAGAGAATGTTTACAAAAAATAAAGTTTTGTTAATACTAAGGAAAAGGAAACAAGAACCTTAATAGCAGTTGGCAATACAGTAATCAAATATTTTGGACACAAGTGGATTTGGGAGATATCCTTCCTACTGGGTTTACACACACATACATATCCATACAAGCTTTTCTGGAGGACTTTGGAAAAAGGGAACACAAGAATAAGAAATGGGCAGGTCACTTGGAAAAATGGGCAAAAGACATTGATGCTGGGCTAGAGCATGTATTATGGGATTTTTTTATGTTTTTATGTGAGCATGAAGCAGTACAGTATGAGAGAGAAAGTAATCCATGAAAACACTGTCTGTTACACTTATACTGTAGTATCATTTTGTATGTTGTGTAAACAAAAGCATTGAACAAAGCAAGATGATGTATGTATATGAGCAAATTTAATTGTATGATATCATTCCAGTACATTTTGTTGTACATTTTAGTCATAATTGATTTCTCCCATTGTTTATAAAGAATGCAGTCTGTACAGTCTCCAGCTAGTATGCACATTAGAGAAAAGAAAACAAAAATGAACAGGAAAAAAAATCAAGAGCAGACTATTTGTGAATTGCAGTTGTGTCAAAGATAGCCTAGCTGGCCTTATTTGTGAAGCATAATTGCTTTTAGCATATGGAAGTATTTTTTCACATTTTCTTTGTATAAAATTTGTATTAAACTAAATATCTTTTTTGCTTATTGTGTTTCTTTGTGACTAAAACAGGTGGCACACTAAACTATGGGGCTTCCATTTTTGTCTGGGTTCTTTGGGTTCTTTTTAAATAAAACATAAGACTAGATTACTATTTTTTTGTGACAGGCTGGAACACGTATCTTTCAAGCTTCTCTTTGTTGCATTTGTATTCTCATCCTAGCTTCTGAATTAACTACTCTCAGATGGTTAGTGAGAAGAACCCTCAAAGCACTATATCCTCCCCGTGTCATTAAATACAGAAAACTATTTTATTAAAGAAAATAAGATGTTTTTTTCTGTTTGCAAATGCTGTACTGATTTAAGAAACTACTCAGTAACAGTAACGATTGGTGCACTATTAGAATACCTAAAGATTAGGGACAGATCATCATGAAGAAAGTCTATGTGGTCGCTAAGAGTCATCGTTGACCTGATGACACATAAATCGATTAAGAAAAAAAGATAAGAAATTTACTATGTTCAGCTGTTCGTTGCTTTTCCAAATACTGTAGAGAGAAATAGAAGTTGACATATCACTAGAAAAGCTTCAGTTTTAAAGCAGAAGTCATTTATTACCCATGAGATGAAATTTAACGAAAATTAGTCTAGTAAAATGTCAAAGTGAAGCTCATTTAAATACTATGGGATATGTCCAGGTAGTTTCCTTAACAGTAACAACCTACATGTATGTCCATTTTACTTAAAGCTCAAATTTTACATTATATTTTGTTTTCTGTGTATCATTCACGCAGTGTATATTCTGTGTGGTATTTTTACTTAAACCACCTGGAGACAGTACACGACTAGTTTAATCCTATATTGGGACTTGTCAGATATTTGCTGCCAGATCTTTACCATGATGTGTACTTGTGGACTCTGCAATTCCTAATTCTCTATACTCTAAAGTTGCCTAGAGTCGCAACCGCAATTGTCTAGAAGTCAATTAATTATATTAACCTCATGCTGAGTGACCTGGATTTTGCTTTTATTTCTTCCCACCCCACAGCAAAAGCCCCTCCTCTATAATTCTGTTAACACAAAGGGTGGGAATTAAATTGCTCAATGTTATCAGTAACGGATAAATTTAGATCACATTGTTCAGCATAACTGAGACAGAAGCTAAAAGTTATCCCAGGGAAAAAATGGAACAATTTTAGTTTTTGGCTCTTGTTGATTTGATAATGACTAGTTTTCAAGAATGAAGAACAGTTTGAAGGAAAGCAAAAGACAAAAGCCATGGCCAAACAGAAGCCGCAACAGTTTCCTTGTTATGAACTCAGAATTTGTGACAAAATTTAAGAGTTTATTAAGGAGGTACTGATTCACTAGTTTAGCTAGGCCAGTGATGGCAAACCTATGATACACAAGCCAGAGGTGACGATCTGTGTATTTGGTGACATAAAGCGTTTACCAATAACAGCAACAAATCTTCTCAAAGGCATGCCTTGTTCTTGCACAATTTTTGAAGGCTGCCAAGGCTACACAGTAATGGGATATGCTTTCACACAACTTCCAGACTTTCTAGAAGTTGTGCAAGGCTGTGCTCTTCCATGTTCTCCGGAACCTCCGAAAACTGCATAAAATGTCTGCTTTCACCTGGTTTATAGAGGCTGCAAAGGTTGCAGAAGAACATTATTTAAAGCTGCTTCAAGGACAAAGGTTTGTATGACTTAAGAACAGCCTCAGGTAGACCACAAGTGCCTGTCAGCAGAAAGAGAACACTGTCTCAATGTAAACAGCAGATCTTGGGGATCACAAGGGTGATTGGACTGTATTTTTTTAAAAAAATGAATGAATATGAAAGATTTGTTTATCTTTTGTTTGGGGATGCCAGCAGAGCCAAGTTAGATATTTTATGAATTTTTGCTACTCATCCTAAAAGGTTCATCACTGAGCTAGCCTGATTTCATTTGAAACTGAGCATCCACAATATCTTGTTGCTTTCATGAAAATATGAAAGCAATGTTTCCTCCATTGTGCCTCAAGTTCTGCCCATTTCACACGTGAGTGTAACATCACAATGCATGCAGCAGGATGACATGCTTCCGCTTTTATCCTTACGTTCCCCTTTACAATCTCCTGTGGATAGAATTCTTTTTAAAATATTTAGTGGTTTGGTTCCCTTGATTTCACACGGAAATGTTTTACCAAAATCTTCCCCATGTACAAGATAGAGCAAGTTTGTTAAGTTTGTATTTGTGGGTTTTGATCAGAAGGATTTAATGGACCTTCATGCAATGGTAAGGGACGCGGTGGCTCAGTGGGTTAGGACGCTGAGCTTGTCGATCAGAAGGTCGGCAGTTTGGCGGGTCGAATCCCGAGTGCCGCGTAACAGAGTGAGCGCCTGTTACTCGTCCCAGCTTCTGCCAACCTAGCAGTTCGAAAGCACGTAAAAATGCAAGTAGAAATATAGGGACCACTCCGGTGGGAAGGTAACAGCGTTCCGTGTGCCTTTGGCATCTAGTCATGCTGGCCACATGACCACGGAGATGTCCTTGGACAAGCGCTGGCTCTTCGGCTTTGAAACGGAGATGAGCACCGGCCCCTAGAGTCGGAAACGACTAGCACGCATGTGCGGGGTAACCTTTACCTTTACCTTTACCATGCAATGGTGGGATTCAGCTGGTTCACACCACTTCTGCAGAACCTGTAGCTAATTTTTTGTTGCCCAAGCCCAGAATGGCATCCACACACAGAACCGGTTGTTCACATATTTGAATCCCACCACTGCCTTCATGTTTTCTCATGAGGCACTGATGGGTGCATCAGGACAGGTCTGGGCACCTTGAGAGTTGAGCCTAATTGGTGCCAGACAATTGCAATACAAAGGTAGGGATTCTAGGATTCTGCCGGTGAAATTTTAAATTTTTCTAGATCAGTGTTTCTCAAGCTTAGCAATTTTAAGATATGTGGACCTCCATTCCCAGAATTCCCCAACCAGCCAGTTTAGCAATGTTAAGATATGCCAGCATGGCTAGCTGGGGAATTTTGGGAGTTGAAGTCCACATATCTTAAAGTTGCTGAGACTGAGAAATACTGTTTAATCACATTAATCTGTCATTCCAAACAATGAATCTTGAGTCTCTTCGCAAATACAGCACATTTACTATAGTCTTTTAAACATATTTATTGTGTTTTACTAATCTAGGTGAAATGTTAATATATATTGCTAATTCATGTATGATATGCCATATGCTAAATAAATAAAATACTATGGTCTATATTTTGGGGAAATACAGTCTCCCATATAAGAAGCAGGAAATCATGTTTTTCAAGAGAAATCATTTTCTGTGTTGGCTGTTTCAATTTCCCCTTGGGTGGATGAAGAAAATAGCCTGTTATGCCCTAGTGCAGGGGTAGCTGACTCAGGAATTCTGGGAGTTGAAGTCCATGAGTCCTAAAAGAGCCGAGGTTGCCTACACCTGCTGCCCTAGTGCAAAACAAAACATATTGTAATGTAGATCAAGGTGAAGAATCCTGCTGGCTCAGAGTGAATTGTTAGAATTTGCTGCCCTCGTGTGTTCACATTTGGGAAGATTAGAAAATTAGCACTAAGGGCATGTGCAAGGTGTGATCTAACAGTGTTGCCCAACCTCTGGAGTAATAAAATGAACTTTCAGAATTCCTCAGCCACTATGACTAATTTTCATGACTTTTAAAAATGAAGTACATCTGCTTTGTGCTGCTTTTGCATGTTCCTCAACTCATGATAGTTTGTCACTGGGCGTATGTCATTCTCAGTTCTCAGCCTCTATTCAATGCACCCTGAGGAGGGCTTGTGCAGTTTAAGAATTGTTCTCCACCGCCACTAGATATTACTAATTATGACTTGTCTTAATTCCCTTTTCCAAGTACAGATGGTCCTTGAATTACTTCCATTCATTTAGCAACCATTCCAAGTTACAACAGGACTGAAAAGGTGACTTATGCACGGCCCTCGTATTCATGTGACCAAATTTCAGGCACTTTGCACTTGTGTATTTGTATTTATGACAGTGGCAGCATCCTGTGTTCTTGAGATTGTGATCTGCAACCTTCCTAGCTGGCTTCTGACAAGCAAAGTCAGTGTGGGAAGCTGGATTTGCTTAATGACCTTCTGATTCGCTTAACAATTGCAGTGATTTGCTTAACAACTTTGGTTAAAAAAAGTCATACAATTGGGTATAACTTGCTTAGCAACTGCCTTGCTTATCAACAGAAATTCAGTCAAAGTTGTGTTCGTAAGTCGAGAATTATCTGTATGCCACTCAAAATTATGTTTCAGCAATATGGACATAGAAACTTTGTGTTTTGTTCTCAGGCTAAGATTCTGGCAGAAAACAAGATTGGGCGTTGATGGCCTTTGAGTTTTCAGGATCTGCGGGAGAGACCACTTTATCTCTGAACAATAATGTTCAGACTATTTTTTTTCAGATTAGAAGTCCAAAATCACAATTCTAAAGAGGCAATATCTTTACTAGATTAATTGAAGTTTTAGAGCATTTTGAGATCATAATTTTGAGATTAATTTTGAACTGATGACATTATAGCTGAAATATTTAAATTTTCAGCTTCTTTCTACTTTTTTCCCGATTTTTAATATCTTACCTGATAAAGAATCATGGAGAACTCAAAAGCTGACATATTATTTTATAAGTCTTTTTGCTTAATAGTAATACACAACCCATAAGAAACAAGTAGAGCTTCGATTTTACTATTGTGGCTATTGTCTTGGTCAGATCTCGTCTCCTGCTCCATTAAGAAATCCAGATTAAAGTATCCCCAACAGATGGTTGTCTAGTTTCTCCCAGAACACATCTGGCTAAGCAGATCCTTCACCTCAAAGTGACAGTTCATCCATTGAATTATTTTCTCTCTATGCATTTAACTTACTATATGATTTAACCATTTTCAAGATCATTGAATCTAGAGAATCATGAACAGCTTTCTCCCAAACTATTCCAAAGTGGATTACCCCAGGGGTCTGCAACCATGACAACTTTAAGACTTGTGGACTTCAGCTATGCTGGCTGAGGAATTCTGGGAACTGAAGTCCACAAGTCTTAAAGTTGTCAAGGTTGCAGACCCCTGGATTATCCAATTCTTAATATCACTCAAGGCAACTTTCTTCGGTTTGTGCTCTACCAAGGAGATAGGCAGCCATGATCACATCCATGCTTGCACAAGACATCTGCCTGATTTATGGCTTTTGCCTGTATCTTTTCTACCACAAAGGATAACTGCAGAGGGCACTCCCATGGAGCACAAGGGAGAAAAGGGCTGGGGCAGCAAAGCACTCTTGGAGCAGAAGGGGGAAAGTGCTGAGAGTTCATTCCCTTGGAAACGGCTTGCCTTGCAGCATTGCAAGATGCATCTTGTCAAGAGCAATTTATTCCTTTATAATTATAGCTTTCTGGCTGCAGTCCCCTTGGCATCTGTGTTGCTAGGAAAAGGAGAGAGGAACAGATAGTCACACCCTTCCAGGAGATCAATCTTCACATCTTTCTGCCACCAGCTGAATTATAGCTTCCAGGACAAAACACAAACATGCAAGTCTGGGCTAGTTCTTATAATTTTCCCCATGAATCATGGTTTGGGAAATGTGATCACTGCACTTTAAAAATAAAGCAAAACAATATTAGGTGCTGCATCACTCTTTACGAATCTCCAGAGAATTGGAATTGCTATCCAGGACAAAGTCACAAGAAACCAACAAGAGTTAGTGCAATTCATTTCATTGCCCAGATTTCATCCAATGGCATCCATAATGCTTCATATAAGCCTGTTATTTGTTTATATCATTTTTAAACACATATCTTGTGATTAGGGCACAAACTTTTGGGCAAGTTGAACTCCCATATCACACCTCTCCTCCGTGCGCTGCACCGGCTTCCGGTTGCCTTCCGAGTGAAGTTCAAGGTGCTAACAATGACATACAAAGCCCTACATGGCATGGGTCCGGACTACCTACGGGAGCACCTTCTGCCAATGTCAACACCCCACCGCCCTGTGCGCTCCCACAGAGAGGGCCTCCTCAGGGTGCCACCGCTCAAGGAATCTCGGCTGGTGGCCCCCAGGGGGAGGGCATTCTCAGTGGGTGCGCCAGCCCTCTGGAACTGCTTACCAACTGAAATCCGGATGGCCCCCGACCTCCGCACCTTCCGGCGCGACTTAAAGACTTACCTGTTCCAGCAGTCCGGCCTGGCCTGATAGCTCTAATTGGGGTCCCAGTTTGTTTTGATTATTGTTTTTCAGTACTGTTTCATTATGTTTGCCTACCTTACTCTGTACACCGCCCCGAGTCCCTCGGGAGAAGGGCGGTTTATAAAAACAAATAAATAAATAAAATAAATAAATAAATATTGAGGAGCCTTGAATACACATAATTTCTTATATAATCTCTTATATAATTTCTTATACAATCTTTTTAATGTAATGGCAGACAGAATTGATAATAAATTAATTCTTTTATAATTCAACTACCAGGTGCTTTTCTGTTTGCTGCAAAAAGTCATTATTTCAGATAATGGGCATTTTCAATTTACTGAGCAAAGCAATAATCTTTCCCTAAGGCTGGCTTTGATCTTCTATAAAACTATGGGACTAATGCTGAATAGAGAGAGACCAAGTAACAAAACAGTAGCAAAAAGAAGAGTCTGCCTAACAAAGTCCAAGCAGAAAGTCCAGCTGATCACTTGCCATCCTCTCATCCCTGCAGTGAATTCTTCTGAAACCTGAGCTCTTAAATTAACTGTTAATATGCAACTAGTAAAGGGAAGATGTCTTTACAGATTTTAATTCAACTGTATGCAAGATAGGTAATTTGCAACACAAATATTTCTTAATCATAATATAAAATTCAGAATTTGGGTGAGAAATCTGATGCTCTGTAAATGTTACTGCATATTTGTTCCAAACATTTCTCATGATTAACTAAAGCTGCATAGGATTGGTGGGAACTATAGCTGAGCATCTTAAAAGTAGGAAATCAAAAGCAGAGCAATAATATATGCTTAATTTTAAAGATTTTAGTAATTGAGCACTTCTGTAAAACTGGTAAAAACTGAGAAAAGTCTTACCAAACTGCAAAGCCCATCTTAGCCCAGCATATTTTTTTGTACAGTGCCCAGCCATTGACTATGGAGTACTCACAAGCAGAGGATGGAGACTGTTGTGTATGCCACCTTAACAACAGGTGGCATTGGTTAGGCGGCCTGATTGGTCATCCTGGCTGGCGGGAAATATAAGGCACTGGGTTGGGTGTCACCTGGCCGGTGGGAACATGGGGCAACCGGGTTGGCTGGCTCCTGGGGTTGCAGTAACTATAAGGGGCACCAGAGGTGGGGGGTAAGTAGTTCCAGCTTGTAATCAATAAAGGCATTACGTACAATGCTGTCTCTTCATTGTCTCCACGCGGTCACCCACGCTACAACAGTGGTGATGAAGGTGGGATTCCGTGAAGCGCTTTAAATAGGACCCCGGAAAGCTGAATAGCGTCTGCCACTGAAGGCAGAAAGATGGCTGCGCACTGCGGGAAAATTTGAAAAGCCGGAACGAAAATGGCGAAGTTAGGAATCGTGAGGGAATTCGATACCCGCCACCCTGAAGATTGGGAGAATCATGTAGGGCAAGTTGAAGGATATTTGCTCATCAATGGCGTCACCAAGGACCATAAGAAAGCAGTGGCTCTATTGTCCCTCAGTGGATCGGCGGTTTACCGAATAGCTGTGGGACTGTGCCAACCGGATGGGGTCACCTCAATGTCATACGCAGAGCTAAATAAAAGACTGAGCCAACACTTCATGCCCAAACGCTTCGAGCTCTTTTGGAGGCGAATATTCGAGGGACAGAACCAGCGACTGGGCGAATCCCTCACCGATTTTGTGGCAGGCATGCGAGAAGCCGCATGCCACTGCAAGTATGATGACTTAGATGTCCGGATTCGCAATAGAGTGGTCCTAGGGCTCCGAGATGAATGGCTACAGAACAAGATCATTGCGAAGCCCACCGGGACTCTACAAGAAGTCCTGGATGACCTAATGACGCACGAGTCAACCGACCAACGCGACTCCCCCCACAATAGCAATGGTGCGAGCGGTTCTATCCACCAAGAAAGCCTTGTGGACGGTGGGGTGGGAGACTACGATGTTGAGACGGAGATAGATGAAGTCGCGCAGAGATTTGAGAGGACACCCATTAGAAATGACCACCGAGAGACCGCAGACAGACAAAGGAGACCAACAACAAGCACAACTACCAGATTCCAGAGAGACGCGAACAACAGGCGCAGAGACACGGAGCAGAGGTGCAGCAGTTGCGGGGGAACCCATTCCCGAGCATCGTGCAGACTCCGCAATGAAAAGTGTCGGAACTGTGGCAAGTTGGGCCACATCCAGGCTATTTGCAGGAGCCAGGTCCAGGACAGCCTCCACGACTTAGAAGCGTGGGCACCAGGTACCGAAAACCCTTTGCACCACGGCACCGAGCCCCTTTGGCCTCAGGCATGTACTTCTAACTGGGGAGGGGGGGTGAGATCTGCAGGCCATGCCACAATCAACCAAATTTTAGGTCCTAAAGTTAGAATCGATGTCCGGTTGCAAGGAATTCCTTGCAAGATGGAGATCGATTCGGGGGCTTTGGTTTCAATAATTTTGGGGGAAGCATTGTCCACAATTGAGGAAAAGAGTGGCCGCCGGATCCACCTAAACCCCACCCTGATTCAGTTAACAGATTTCCAACGGGCCCCAATCAAAATTAAAGGTAAGGCAACCGTAGAAGTTTGTTTTAAGAATTTTAAAGGCCCATTGGAACTGCTGGTAACTGAAGGGAGGAGAGCTAGTTTAGTAGGGTTAAATTGGTTCGGGGCACTAGGAATCTGGTTGGGGGGAATAAATTCAATTCAAACCAAAAATCTCTAATATGTTTGCAAAATATTTGCAGATGTATTCGATGGGACATTGGGCAAGTACAAGGGGCCCCCAATCAAATTTAACTTAAATCCAGAGGTACTCCCCATTAGAATTAAGGCTAGGAGAGTCCCCTTCACTCTCAAACAGAAAATTGAGAGCAAACTGGAAAAGTTAGTAGGCCAGGGAGTGTTAGAACCGGTGGAAGGGGGGCCCTGGGAAACACCCATCGTCACCCCCCTCAAATCCAACGGGGAAATTAGGATCTGTGCTGATTACAAGGCCACATTAAATAGGGCCTTGAATCCGCATGCTTACCCCGTCCTGATGGTGAAACATGTCCTCTCCGTGATACAGAAGGGCGCCATCTTTGCTAAGTTGGACTTAGTGCAGGCGTATCAGCAATTAGCTGTAAGTAAAGAGGCTGCAGAGGCTCAATCGATAGTTACCCACAAGGGGGCGTTCCGAGTCAACAGATTGCAATTTGGCATAGCAGCAGCCCCAGGTATCTTCCAAGAAGTGATGGAGAGAACTTTAAAAGGTATACCTGGGGTTTGCCCTTATTTTGATGACGTGTTAATTGCAGGGGAGGATGAGAAAATTTTGGCTAACAGGCTAGAGGCTGTACTTGAAAGGTTTAGAGCAGCTGGCCTGAAGCTAAAAGGGAGAAATGCTCCATTGGTGTGACATCCACAGAGTTCTTGGGCTACAGAATTGATGCTCTGGGTATTCACCCCACTGATTCAAAAATCAAAGCAATCACACTGGCCCCAGCCCCAAAGAATAAGGCTGAACTGCAGGCATTCTTGGGGTTAATAAATTTTTACCACACATTCCTGCCACATAAGGCTGCAATAGCCGAACCCTTACACAGATTACTTGATAAAAAAACACCATGGGTTTGGAAGGAGGTCCATTGAAAGAGTTTTGAGAACCTCAAACAGTTGCTGTCTAGTGACTCTACAGTAACACATTTCATTGAGGATAAACCAATCTGTATAGCGTGTGATACATCCCCTTATGGGGTGGGTGCTGTAATCAGCCATCTGGAAGCAAATGGGGAACAGAAACCCATTGCATATTATTCCAGAACATTGTCTAGGGCAGAGAGGAATTACGCTCAAATTGATAAGGAAGCGTTGGCAATTGTGGCAGGTGTTAAAAAATTCCACGATTATCTATATGGGAGAGAGTTTACCATTTTCACTGATCACAAACCATTGCTAGGGCTATTTACAACTGACAGACAAACACCACAAATAATGTCCCCAAGGATGTTACGCTGGTCAATATTCCTCTCTGCATATGCATATAAAATGGTTTACAGACCTGGTAAGGAGATGGGTCATGCAGACGCTTTAAGCAGATTGCCATTACCAGTAACAGAACCAGATCCTGCACCAGTAGGCCAAATCTTAGCACTACAAGAACTCCCTGAATGCCCACTCACGGCAAAGGACATTGCAGTGGGCACAACAAGTGATTCAGTGCTCAGCAGAGTGGCAATGTGGGTACAATCAGGCTGGCAAGAAAAAATTCGGGGCCACAATTTCAGGCATACTTTGTGAGGAGGAACGAAATGTCTTCACACAAAGGATGTCTGTTATGGGGAAACAGAGTGATAGTGCCAGACAAACTCAGAAATAGGGTTTTAAGGGATCTGCATGAGGATCACCCGGGAATTGTGCACATGAAAGCCCTTGCTAGGTCATGTGTGGTGGCCTGGTCTGGATAAAGCCATTGAACAACAGGTTGCGGGGTGCTATCAATGTCAGAAATCCAGACTGGAGCAACCACATACCCCGGTGCACAGGTGGGAAACCACTCACAACCCATGGTCCAGGGTTTACATTGACTACGCTGGGCCTTTCCAAGGACAATTGTTCTTAGTGGTTGTTGACAGCTACTCTAGGTGGTTAGAGGTGGTTCCTGTGAAAAGTATGACGTCCGCTAAGACCATACGGGTGCTGAGGGGGCTCTTTGCCACACATGGGTTACGTGATGTAATCGTATCTGATAATGGCCCTCAATTTACATCTACCGAATTCCAGGACTTCCTCAAGGCCAACTCTATTAGACACACAATGGCTGCACCTTTCCACCCGTCCAGTAATGGCTTGGCTGAGAGAAATGTAAGATCTACAAAAGACGCACTGCGAAGAATTATAGCTGGTGATTGGCATCAGAGACTAGTGCAATTCTTGTTGGCTCAACACACTACACCATGCACAGTGACAGGTAAGAGCCCAGCTGAGTTGCGCTGGGGAAGGAGATTGATAACTAGATTGGACAGACTTCACCCAGACAGAGTGGCCGCTGAGACAGAACAGCCCAACACAGCCAGGACATTATCTGTAGGGGACTTAGTGTGGACCAGAAACTGCGGGGTGGGAGAGAAGTGGATGCAAGGGGTGGTGGTGGACAAAATTGGGCCGTTGTCATACGTTGTTGGGGGAAGGGGACCGGCTGGTAAGAAGACATATTGACCAGCTTAGAAAGAGGGCACCGGAGAACCTCCCGCAACTTCAACAACAACAACAAGAAGGCTATACACAGCAGAAGCCCAAGGGACGGCGGGTAAAACCGTTCCAAGATCATTCGGAACCACCACTGCCGGAAGCAGCTCATCAAGCAGCAAGGCCAACACCTACAAAAACAATGCCAACAGTGCCAATGGAAGCCAACAATGACTCTGTACCAGAGGAACGGCCTCAGCTGGAGCTTAACATAGAACAGACACAAGGGGGCGGGTCAGCCAACATCTGTAGAAGCATCTCAGTGTAGTGCAGTAGTGGTTGGGAAGAATCTGGGAAGGTACCTGGTTAGGATTCACAAACCCCTGGAATACCTGAAGGACTATGTGAGGTCTTGAAGGGGAGTGGCTTACAAGGAGTAGTTAGAATTTAGAGTAGTAGTGTTCGCATTGGGGGGAAGGGGTGTTGTGTATGCCACCTTAACATCAGGTGGCATTGGTTAGGCGGCCTGATTGGTCATCCTGGCCGGCGGGAAATATAAGGCACCGGGTTGGGTGTCACCTGGCCGGTGGGAACACGGGGCAACCGGGTTGGCTGGCTTCTGGGGTTGCAGTAACTATAAGGGGCACCAGAGGTGGGGGGGTAAGTAGTTCCAGCTTGTAATCAATAAAGGCATTTCGTACAATGCTGTCTCTTCATTGTCTCCACACAGTCACCCATGCTACAACAGAGACACAACTGTCTCTTATCATTGTTCCCATACAACTGGTAGTTGGAAGATGGTTCTTCTCCAACCCACCCACCCCCTGCAGAAAAACAAAACACCAGAAAATAACAAAGATACCATCCCCAATGGCCCTTGATAAATCTGCCCTCCATGAATGTATCCAGTACCATTTTAAAGTCATCCAAGTTAGTTAGTGACCATCACCATATCCTATGGCAATGGATTCCATAGATTATGTTATGTGCAAACTATTCATCCTTTCTTCCAATCAGCTTCATAGGATAACTCCTGGTCTTACTCTGAGATGGGGAAAAACATTTTCTTGTCTACTTCTTCTATATCATGCTCATTTTCTTTATACACCTTCACATTCCCCTTCCACAAATTGCTTCCTCCCCCCACAAACTAGAGCTACAAATGTTCTAATCTTTTCTTGTAGAGAAGGATTTGTATCTCTGTGATCATTTTCATTGTCCCAGAGGGCCTCCTTCTAATATGCAGATTCTTATCCAACTGTGTCAAGTGTTTTGAATAACTCTGCTAAATTCATGTCAGGGAGAATACTTGGATCTTTTATCATAGTGATCACCCAGTATCAGTATTGAAAGGTCTCCCAAATCTTTTCTCTAACAGCTCAAACCCCATTGGAAGTGTTTTTTTCCCCATAGTAAAATAATAATTTATTAAACTTGTATGCTGTTCAACTCATATAATTATTCTTTAATGTCATTGTCCTGTCTTCAGTAAAACCGGGTTCCCAAAACCTGATAATTCCCAAAGAAATGGCATAGCTGACTCCACCTGTTGATGCTTGGAGTAACTCAAGTTTTCTTCTTTTACTTCTCCAACAAAAAAAATTTCAAATTTTTAGTCTCGAACAGAGGATAATATGGAAATAATAGTGAATTATGTTAAGTTTAACTGGATAAATATTTTCCAGATACAGTATGTTAACAATGCTTGCTGCAAATTTTGGGAGTTACTATTTCAATACATCTGGAGGAAACAAGATTGTGGGATGCTGCAGTAAACTATAGTGAGTGATGGAGAAATCCCACACAGAATAATACTTTAATTGCCATCCTCGAGGCAAGGTAGATCTAGCTAACACTATGGAGTGTGCAAATCATCTCTAGCCAATTAAGTACTGAAAACTCAAGTACAGTAGCAAGGTTAATGTATGGCAAGAGCTGGTTAGAATGCCGTATTGCAGTCTAACTCACTGCTCACTGCCAGGAGATTGATCCTGACTAGCTCAAGGTTGACTCAGCCTTCCAAGATGGGTAAAATGATGACCCAGATTGTTGGGGGAAATATGCTGACTCTGTAAAACCACTTAGAATGTGCTATAAAGCACTATGAAGTAATAAAATAATAATAATAATAATAATAATAATAATAATAATAATAATAATAATGATGATGATGATGATGATGATGATGATGATGATGATGATGTTGGAAGGGATCTTGGAGGTCATCTAGTCCAACCCCCTGCTCAGGCAGGAAACCCTATACCATTTCAGGCAAATGGCTGTCCAGTCTCTTCTTAAAAACTTCCAGTGTTGGAGCATTCACCACTTTGGGAGGCAGGTTGTTCCACTGGTTAATTGTTCTAACTGTCAGGAAGTTTCTCCTTAGTTCTAGGTTGTTTCTCTCCTTGACTAGTTTCCATCCATTGCTTCTTATCCTGCTTTCAGGTGCTTTGGAGAATAGCTTAACTCCCTCTTCTTTGTGGCAGCACCTGAGATATTGGAACACTGCTATCATGTCACTTCTCTTCGTTAAACTACACATACCCAATTCCAGCCTCCATTCCCCCAATCATCTTTGTTGTTCTTCTCTGTACCCTTTCTAGAGTCTCAACATCTTTTTTACATTGTGGTGACCAAAACTGGATGCAGTATTCCAGGTGTGGCCTTACCAAAGCATTGTAAAGTGGTATTGGTACTTCACTTGATCTTGATTCTATCCCTCTGTTAATGAAGCCTAGCACTGTGTTGGCTTTTTTGGCAGCTGCAGCACACTGCTGGCTCATATTGAAGTGATCGTCTACTAGGACTCCGAGGTCCCCCTCACAGTTACTACTATTGAGCAAGGTACCACCTATACTATACCTGTGCATTTGATTTTTCCTGCCTAAATGTAGAACCTGACTTTTTTCACCATTGAATTTCATTTTGTTAGATAGCGCCCAGTGTTCGAGTCTGTCCAGATCCTCCTGTATTTTAAGCCTATCTTCTGGAGTGTTGGCTATTCCTGCCAGCTTGGTGTCATCTGCAAATTTGATGAGTTCCCCATCTATCCCCTCATCCAAATCGTTAATGAAAATATTGAAGAGCACTGGGCCCAGAACAGAGCCCTGGGGCACCCTACTACACACTTCCTTCCATGTAGATGCAGTTCCATGGAGGACCACACGCTGAGTACGGCCTGTCAGCCAGCTACGAATGGTATATAAGTGGTATATAAGTTTAAGTACTATTGCTATTGCTAATAGAACACATTCCATGCATTTTTAACTTAGAAGTGTTGAGTTGAATAATTGAATCTATGCTGGTGCTTCCATAAGAGGCTACTTCTTTTAGCATGGTTCCAAAAAAGAAAAGCATGCATGGTCTTCTGTCACAGAAGAGACTTCTGATTAGTTATTGAAGAAATAAGACTTGGTTAAATAGACTTTGTTTTAATATCTGAATAAAGTATTTGGTGTTCTAGCATTTATTTTCCATTTAATATATAGCTTCCTTTTTTTCTAAAACTATAGAAGGGAATTGCCTGACACTTTTTTCAGTTACTGCTGTTATATTAATGGGAAAAGCTGCATTAGATCATAGGTCGTGGCACAATACTGGACTGTGAGCCATTTGGAACCGGGATGCATAAGTGGCGGGATGTGCATGCACCTGCATCCCCACTTGCATGAGCAGTGGGCAAGCATCCCTACTGCTTATGCAAATGGAGCTGCATGTGTGTGTATGTGGAACCATCCCCTCTCCCCTCCCCCATTCGTCAGGAAAGCTGGAAAGTTTGGGGAACTCTGCACTAGATGATTTTTTTTTACAGAATTCTTGAAAGTATGGGAGCTCGCTCAAGATTTAGATGGTAGAGATTCTAAACCCCAAACAACTCTAGAAAACCTTTGGTTTTAAAATTTACATCATTGTTTAAACAATTATTATGGAATTACTGGCTATATTTAAGCAGACCTTTACAAGGATTTCTCCAGAGGAAAAAACTAGAAAATCAGTAACCCATATCAAAAACTCAACATTTAGCCCTATATTGTAAACATAGTTTTATTGCCATTCGCTCACCATAAGGTAATTTCT
This sequence comes from Vipera berus, assembly GCF_964194415.1. Classification (NCBI taxonomy): domain Eukaryota; kingdom Metazoa; phylum Chordata; class Lepidosauria; order Squamata; family Viperidae; genus Vipera; species Vipera berus. The sequence continues at coordinate 23,319,645 of NC_138204.1, forward strand.
CCTCTCAAACATGAGAAAATCAGGTGGTAGCCTATGTAGGCATGTGTGAAGACTACATGCCACTGTTCTCTATAACTAGCTCTACTTCTTAGACTGACAATCCCAAATGTGCTCATTTCAAATGTACACTATTATGATTGTCCCCCCCAAAGTTTACCCTGGAGAAAAAAGATATTAAATTAGAAAGGGCTGAGTCCATCCAACCCAGTAGATACAAACACAAATATTGAGCTTAACATTGGAGTAATAGTATTAGTTCATAAATTAAAAATACAAAAAAAAAACAACCCACACATTTCAATCTTTTTTCCCCCTTCAGAAACTGATTCAGACTGATAACTGTCCAGCCTATTTGTGTAGAAACTCCATGTCATGTCTTCCCAACTTTTATCCATTTATTAAAGAAAGAAAAAAACCACTATCAAATAAACCAACAGCTGGTCTTCTGCATGCCTAGGAGCTATGTACAATGCAAAAGTTCCATTCAGTTATAAGCATCCAGCTTTTAAGAAATTTCAATGCTTTTCCTCCATTGTTCAAAAGAGGATGTGAATATTCTGAGCTTCTGATGCAGGTTTTTTCATTTGAAGGTTCTCCATTCCAGAAATGGATAGCATAAAATGCCAATAAAATAGATGGCGTCTTCAGTGATCAGAAGGCTGCTGCAGATACATCTGGATTTGCTACAAATATTCTAGCTCAAGTGCATGCCGTAGAGCCTCGAGATCAGCATGGCAGGAGATCCTCCAGAAAGGCATGTTGTGCTAAAACAATGCATTTTAAAAAGAAGAAAGAAGTTCAGAATATGTTTTCTGACTGATTAGTCAAATAGTCATAATCTTAATATAATAATCAAACTTAAATCATGTGGAATTACATGATTATTGTAAGGCAATCTGAGAAACAGAAAATAATAATGTACAGAGGTGTGTGTGGAAGGAAACAAGACCAATTGTCATGAATTACTTTAATGATCTATAAAAAGACAATGAAACTATTTTCTCAGATCCCATTCATACAACATATCCCTCAGTGATTTCAGAAATGTTTCCTCTACTGTTGAGCCCCATGTGAAACAGGTCAGGTTGAAAAGGTTCCTACTACATGCATCAGAGCTGCATTTTGGTACCTAAGACAAAAAAGTAGAGAATTCTAATACCAAATTGCAAATTGCTATCTTTTGGGGTAAGGGTAAATATATTGTAAGATGGCCTTGATTTCTTGTTTTGTAGACATTTTGAGAAAGCCAAATGCAGAAGGATCAAGCTGTTTTTAACTTCAAAGAGAATATGTCCTAAATACGTACACCAACATTTGTTCCAATCTACCTGGAAAACACTTGACCCTTCTACTACAATTTCAAAGTAAGGTACAGGAGACCAATTGGAACCTATTATCAAAATACAGAACTTTGGCAAACAACTGTTTCATTTTTGTTTTCAGCTTTCAGTTTTCCTAAACAAGTAGTGTGTATTGCATTTTGTTTCACCTCTTTCAGTGCTAGGTAGATAAATCACAAACCATTTAAGCAATGTGTAGATCTAACTATATATTAGCTTTGACCTGTTATATGCTTGTTGCATAGGGATAAAAACCAGCCTTCCCTAATCTGATGTCTTCCAGAGGTACTGGATTTACAGCATCCAGGGTTCATAACTGAATTTTGGTAGCAATAATCTTAGCACATGTAGTTAACAACAAGTTGAAAAATACTGGTCCAATTGTTGTACTCTACATGTACATGTTGTACTTTATTATGCAAGGGCCAGTTGATGCACACTAATATTATCTACTTATTAAAAACGAAGGAATTTATTGTCTCAGGACAATTCAAAACTGAATTTTGTGTCAATTTCAGCAATGGATGCACCATTTAAAGCAAGTCTAAAGCCAGCTTACTCATGACTGAACCACAGAATTTTCATGTCAATTAATCAGTTTATTCTTGTTCGTTGACCTGAGCTGCCACTGCATAACAATGCATTAATTCATAAAAAGTGGGAAACTAGTTAGACAGAAAGAAGAATGTTCAACTTAGACTGAGGAAAATCAAATCTCTGCTCAGGTACGTGGATCTCTGATGTAGATGGTGGTGGTAAGACGAAATAATTTCATATAATCTGTTAGATGAAATTGGTGAGTGATAACATAAAAAGAATGATTAGAAAACAGCTTTTGCTTAAAAAAAAAGAGGGTGAATCTCATCCATACACTCATCTGCTGTTTCCATGTGGCTTTGTTTCTCTTTAAAATATCTATTTTAATTTCTCTGAAAAGAGGAGATGTTGGCAGTTCAGCCACACCTGCTACTTAGTTGCTATCAATTTATCATAGGGGCGACAGGTGAAGAGAAATGACTCACTCAGGCTGAGATACCATCAGTGCTGCTGGGGAGGCAGTGAAAGGTGCCCTCCCTTCCCATGGGTTTATAAAGCTCAGGTGTGTAGCCACCGTGCTAATGATCACTATCAATCAAAGGCCCTGACAGATCCAGTGAAGAATGCTTTCCTGTTAATGGGAAGGAGGCTTAAAGCAGGCGACACCAGCAAAGGGGCCTCTTGGAGCAGACTTGCAAAAGGTATTGCTTAACTCTTCTGTTAAGGCCTGGTGGCCTTTGATGCAATCATGTGCACTGACCCAGTTGCTTTCTGAAGTCCAAAGAAGCCGTCTGAGGCCTCACTCTTATCATCCACTTTTCATCTATCCCTTGTAGACCTTCTTTAACTCTTGGTGAACCACTACATTTGCTTGAGAAATGCCTGGATCGTAAAACACTGTTGTGGCCAAAGACAGAAAACTGAGGAAAGTGAAATCTACACATCTGGTATAGAGAAAACTAGAAATGGGAGAAAGGGGTCCCAAGAGATTGGTGCAGAGTTTCAAAATGGTATAGAGCTGTGGATCATTAGACCACCAAAGGAATGAGTTTTCCTGAGCTCTCAGGGTCTCATAACAATATGGAGATGGACTGAAATTGAGGGATGAGAAGGAAAAGTAATTGCTCTTCTCTTTTTCTCTATAACTTCCTTCCTTCTCTTTATTCTAATAGAAGTGAACTGAGTGAACCAAAGTCCAACAGTATCAATTTTTTCTTCTAGTTTTCTACCCGGTACTTTACTAGTGATCCAAATCTTTCCTTTGGTACTGTTTGCCCTGTGAAAGTTATTTCACTTTCTAGCATCTCAAAAATTAGAAGATCAGATCTTGGACCTCCATCATGCTGTCCAACTATGTCCTCCACTGATACTCTGACCATCCACCATTCATCTGTTTTATTTTTGTGGAAATTGCTGCCAATCATGGTTGGATATTTACATTTGTGTTATATGAATTTTTTTTCTGCATGTGTGTGTATGTGTGTGTATTGTTACACAAATTCAGTCTCCATTTGTGTTATTTTTCAGTTACTGCAGATAAGTTAAAAGAAAAAAGAAAGAAAATAATGCATACTAGAGAAAACTAATGTCTTATGAAATTACTTTGCTAGCTTCCATTTCATGGTGCTATATTTAATCGTCCTTCCCACTTGCTTTTAGAAGTGTAATCATGCAGCAGAAATGAGCAAAGACAGGTTATACATCTTGCACCTTATGTATTCAACAATGGTGCTGTTAATCAAGAGTAGTATCTGTAACAGGCAGAAATTGTTGGAAAGGCTTCAATAAATGCCAAGGGAAATGAAAGCAGGATATACAGTCGGAGATTGGTTAGAATGCTTTATTGGATTTTCAAACTTGAAAAATTGAATATTTCCAAATACCTTAGAAAGGAGAAGGAATTTTTGTCTTATTTCAGGTAAGTTATTCTTTTTTTTTAAATAAACTGAAATTCTAAGCAGGAAAACTATACCTTTTTGGCCCCCTGTTCCTCTTCAACACCATCTCCTATTACAATGTACACAGCTTTCCTCCCGAACCTCTGCATTATCCTTTCAAAACAGCTTTCTTTCCCTGTATAAGAAAGGACAAGCATTAAATATCCTTGCAACAGAATTGAGAGCTAAAACTAAGCCTTGATTTTATTTCTTTGATTGCTTCATTCATTAATTATTAATTATTCCGGCGCGATCTTAAAACCCACCTTTTTGAACAAGCTGGCCTGGCCTGATGGGATGGGGTTGGGTTTTATAAATTGGTCTTAACTTTTAATCTGTACTAATTTATTACGGGCATTGCTGTTTAATTACTTTTTAATAATTTTTAATTTTTGTATCTTGTTTTTATTATGTATTGCCCTGTTCACCGCCCTGAGTCCTTCGGGAGAAGGGCGGTATACAAATTAAATTAATAATAATAATAATAATAATAATAATAATAATAATAATAATAATAATAATAATAATAATAATAATAATAATAAAATAATAATGTATATCAGCCTTTCTATTCTGACAAAAAGAGCCAGTTTGGTCTAAGGCAGTGGCCCCCAACCTTTTGGGCACCAGGGACCAGTTCCACGGAGAAAGGTTTTTCCGTGGACCAGAGGGGACGTGGTTTCATGTGCTGCCTGCATGTGGGCTTTGCCCACTTGCTGGCATGCTGCGGACCAGTGCCGGTCCATGCACCAGGGGTTGGGGACCCCTGGTCTAAGGGTTAAGGCACTAGACTAGAAAGCAAGCGTCAGTGAGTTAAAGTCCCCCCAACCATGAAAGCTAGTCTTGGGTCAGTCTTGGCTCAATTTCATTTCACAGGATTGTTGTAAGTAAAATAGGAGGAGGTAGGTGCCTTAAGTTACTTGTAAAAATAAAGGCGGAAGATAAATAAAATACATAAATAAATTTCTAGAGCAACTGTTTGTTCTTTCCATGAGTTTTCAGGGATGGGCTCATGCATCTATTTTCATTGCATCAAAGGATGGGATCCCATATATTTCCATAATAAAATACAAATGGAAATGAGAGGAAGAAGAGACGCTCTAAGATAGATATTGCTTGTAAAAGAAGATTCAAATAAAACCTTTGATACACAGCCCTGTCAATATTTCTGTACATAAATTACAATCCAATTATTTACTAACCAATTAAACAAACTGTGGATTGAAACTGTTATTCTATGTATTACTTATTGTTAGTCATATTTTCATCCAAAATGAGAGCAATTAGCTATGCCACATTATTTATCTCTGTCTGATATAACTATCATCCATATGAACTGCTGCTTTTTTATACTATCTTAAGCCTGAGCAAATAATGGAGTCTCTACAAAGGGACAGCAAAAGTAACAACTCTGAGTCCCACCATTATAAGCCCTGCTAGAGGCAGGGCTTTTTTTTTCCATAGAACGCTCAGAACGGAGTTCTGGCACCTTTTTTTGATGGATTTTTTCAACTTTTGCAAAAGTTGTGCTACTCCCTCTATTGGCTTTTGAAAGACAATAGGAATTGCTGCTGAGCGCGCCAAAAGACCCAGCTGGCAAACATTGCACATGCAAGTTGTCTGCAACAAAGGCGAGTTGGCAGGAACTTTGCACCCCTCCCTGCTACCTAACTACACCATCTCCTAGTTGTAAGTAAGAGAGGACCAGGAGTGGGAGGTGGGGAGCAGCACTTAATTCTGACCTGCTGAAAAAGCGAGTCCATGTGCACTCCTGCCTCGTGCTCACCCATATCAGCCAGACTCTCCATGCCGCACTGCGGCATGGAGAGCCTGGCACCAAAGCACGGAAAACATGTGCGCGCCTGCCTCGTGCTCACCTCGTGTCAGCCAGGCTGACCACAAGTCAGAAGGAGAAAACCCAGTGGCAAAGAGACCCCCTCCTCAAATAACTCGCATTTGTCAAGTCCACCCTGGTGGACACGATTTCCCTCTCCACCTCTTTTTAACGGTAGTCCTGAAGATACCTGGAGGAGACGGGAACGGCAACGCCATGGTGCTGTGGCAGCTGCAGGGCCCGTTCTACATGGGTCTGGCAGGGTGGCTGCAGGCACTGGGCGTGGAGGTGGCACGCATGGGGCATGGCGGGCGGCTGACCTTCCATGGGCTGGACCAGCTGGTGGCCTACCCGGTGCTGGACCTGCGCTGTTGCCGCCTTGCCCTGTGCACCTATGTGGTCACCCTGGAGTGCCTGGCTTGCAATGCCTGCTGCCGCCTCGGCCTGTCCGCCACCCGCGCCCTCCTGCCACCCCACCCCAGCATCTGGCTCGGCAACTGCAAGCTCTGCACCATCTGTGTGCATTGCGGCTGGTGCTGTGGGAGTCATGGGGCCTGCTCTAGACAGTGGGGCTGCACGGGGCAGGCGAAGGCAGCGCTGGCAGGGCGGCTTCGGCCTCCGGAGGTGGGGCATGGCGGGTGGCTGAGTTTCCACGGGCTGGGCCAGCTGGTGGCCTACCTGGTGCGGGATCTATGCCGCTGCCTCCTTGCCCTGTGCGCCTACATAGCCGCCCTGGAGTGCCTGGCCTGCGATGCCTGCCGCTGCCTCGGCCTGTCTGCCACCCTCACCCTCCCGCCGTCCTGCACCGGTTTCTGGCTCGCCAACTGCAAGCTCTGCGCCATTGGCTAGAGGTATCTAAATTGTATAATGATAATGAAGTGTTGTGTAATAATTTTGAAAATCTGCATCTGCATAACTAGAACAATAAATTCCCAAATCATCTGGGTAAAAGGGACTATCACTAATACCAATTTCATTCAGGTAGCCTGATTAAGAACCATCAACAAATACTTATCTGCACTGTGCTAGAAAGCCTTCAAGACATCAGAATCCAATACAGGTAGTCCTCAACCTAAGACTATAATTGAGCCCAAAATATCTGTTGTTAAGTAAGACATTTTTAACTGAGTTTTGCCCCATTTTACAACTTTTATTGCCACAGTTGTTAAGAGAATCACTGCAGTTCATAAATTAGTAACCTGGTTGTTAAGTGAATCTTCCGCATTGACTTCGCTTGTCAGAAGGTCATAAAAGGTGATCACATGTTCCTGGGAAAAAGGTCATAAATATGAACCAGTGGTCAAGAATCCAAATTTTGATCATATGATCATGGGGATGCTGCAAAGTCGTAACTATGAAAAACGGTCATAAGTCACATTTTACAGTGCCGTTGTAACTTTGAACAGTTACTAAACAAACTGTTAGAAGTCGAGGACTACCTGTACTATTTTAAATAATTGATTCCATTGCTCATATTATTAGCTTTTACCAACTATCCAGTAACTAGTAAAAGGACTATTATTTTACATCTTGCACTTTGGAACAGTAGAGAATAGATTCTGGCCTTCTTGTACTCAGAGAACTATATCCCAAATGCATATATTGAGAGAGAGGGAATCTGGATCTTCTCTCAAGCCTTGAGTTAGGTTAGTTGAACCTGTGATGGAAATGTCTGGGGCTGTAAAGGTTGTTAGCGGGATTTACTATCCATTCTTTATTTCCTTTTTTATTCCTTTGTTAATGTACTATATTGTTTTGTATTTTATTAGCTTTTATTGTACAGTGCCCAGGAACAGTATGGACAGTGCCTAAATCGAATAAAATAAAATAAATCTCTGAACAATCAGCAGTACTCATGGCTGAACATATCCAGTTCTCTCACAGGTTTTCAGATCCACGATCATTTTCATTGCCCTTCTTTGAACCTGTAATACCAGGATATAGTACTTGAGGTGGGATTTAAATTATGCAAGAGAATGGATGTCATTGTTCCTATAATTTTAAAATCAAATTACTATTGACAGTCCAATGTTGAATATTAATAAAACAATAGTTACAAACCTGTATTTTCCCTAGACTGTTCTTACCTGTCTTGGTTGCACTATAAATATTTTCGATGGGGAAGACAACACCTAGTCCATACAACAGAACTTTTGCAAGTGCTGGGATAAGCTGAGTTGTAGTCACCAAAACATTTACACAGTTAGGCCTGCAGGACAGGAAGCAGCATCAAAAAAATCGGTTACAGTGTGCCTTTTCCTTTCTGGAACAAGCACTTTTGTTTTTCTACGGTATCTTATATTAAATGAAATAGCATGTAAGGTTTGTTAAGTCCCATGAAATCAGTCCCCTTCATGGATTACTGCCTTGTCGTGGCGAAGGGGCTTGCGTAATTCAATGAAGCTATGAGCTATGCCGTGCAGGGCCACCCAAGACGGACAGGTCATAGCTGAGAGTTCTGACAAAACGTGATCCACTGGAGAAGGAAATGGCAACCCACTCCAGTATCTTTGCCATGAAAACCCTATGGACAGTACCAAAAGGCAAAACGATATGACGCTGGAAGATGAGCCCCTCAGGTCGGAAGGCGTCCAATATGCTACTGGGGAAGAGCAGAGGGCTAGTACTAGTAGCGCCAGAAAGAATGAAGCGACTGGGCCAAAGCCGAAAGGACGCTCAGCTGTGGATGTGTCTGGTGGTGAAAGGAAAGTCCGATGCTGTAAAGATTTTTTCTCCATAGGAACCTGGAATGTAAGATCCATGAATCAAGGAAAGCTGGACGTGGTCAAACAAGAGATGACAAGACTGAACATCGACATCTTAGGTATCAGCGAACTAAAATGGACAGGAATGGGTGAATTTAATTCAGATGACCATCAGGTATACTACTGCGGGCAAGAATCCCTCAGAAGAAATGGAGTAGCCTTCATAGTCAATAAAAGAGTAGGAAAAGCAATACTGGGATACAATCCTCAAAATGACAGAATGATCTCAGTTCGAATCCAAGGCAAACCATTCAATATCACAGTAGTCCAAGTCTATGCCCCAACCACCAGTGCTGAAGAGGATGAAATTGACCAGTTCTATGAAGCCCTACAGCACCTTATAGAACTAACACCAAAAAATGATGTCCTTATCATCATGGGGGATTGGAATGCTAAAGTAGGAAGCCAAAAGATAACTGGAATAACAGGCAAGTTTGGCCTTGGAGTACAAAATGAAGCAGGGCACAGGCTGATAGAATTTTGTCAAGAGAATACGATGGTCATAGCAAACACTCTTTTCCAACAACCCAAGAGACGGCTCTACACATGGACATCACCAGACGGTCAACACAGAAATCAGATTGACTATATGCTCTGCAGCCAAAGATGGAGAAGCATATACAGTCAGTAAAAACAAGACCAGGAGCTGACTGTGGCTCAGATCATGAGCTTCTCCTTGCAAAGTTTAAGCTTAAACTGAAGAAAGTAGGGAAAAGCACTAGGCCAGTCAGGTATGAATTAAATCATATCCCTGTTGAATATACAGTAGAGGTGACAAATAGATTTAAGGAATTAGATCTGATAGACAGAGTGCCTGAAGAACTATGGACAGAGGTTCGCGACATTGTACAACAGGTAGCAACCAAAACCATCCCAAAGAAAAAGAAATGCAAGAAAGCAAAATGGCTGTCTGAGGAAGCTTTGCAAATAGCTGAGGAAAGGAGGGAAGCAAAAGGCAAGGGAGAAAAACATAGATATGCCCAATTGAATGCAGAATTCCAGAGAATAGCTAGAAGAGATAAGAATGCCTTCTTAAATGAACAGTGCAAAGAAATAGAAGAAAACAATAGAATAGGGAGGACCAGAGATCTTTTCAAGAAAATTGGAGAGATGAAGGGAACGTTTAATGCAAAAATGGGCATGATAAAGGACCAAAATGGCAGGGACCTAACAGAGGCAGAAGAGATTAAGAAGAGGTGGCAAAATTACACAGAAGAACTATACAAGAATGAGCTTAACGTCCCAGATAATCACAATGAGTTGGTCACTGACCTCGAGCCAGACATCCTAGAATGTGAAGTGAAGTGGGCCTTAGAAAAGCTGAGCAACAACAAAGCTAGTGGAGGTGACAGTATTCCAGCTGAGCTATTCAAAATCTTAAAAGACAGTGCAGTAAAAGTGCTACACTCAATTTGCCAGCAAATTTGGAAAACTCAACAGTGGCCACAGGATTGGAAAAGATCAGTTTACATTCCAATTCCAAAGAAAGGCAGTGCCAAAGAATGTTCAAACTATCGCACCATTGCACTCATTTCTCATGCTAGTAAAGTCATGCTTAAAATCCTACAAGCTAGACTTCAGCAGTATGTGGATCGAGAACTACCAGAAGTACAGGCAGGATTTCGAAGAGGCAGAGGAACTAGAGATCAAATTGCCAACATACGCTGGATCATGGAGAAAGCTAGGGAGTTCCAGAAAAACATCTACTTCTGCTTCATTGACTATGCTAAAGCCTTTGATTGTGTGGATCATAACAAACTGTGGCAAGTTCTTAAAGAGATGGGAGTACCAGACCATCTTATTTGTCTCTTGAGAAACCTATATGCGGGTCAAGAAGCAACAGTGAGAACTGGACACGGAACCACTGATTGGTTCAAAATTGGGAAAGGAGTCCGGCAAGGCTGTATACTGTCACCCTGCCTATTTAACTTATATGCAGAGCACATCATGAGAAAGGCAGGGCTAGATGAATCAAAAGTTGGAATTAAGATTGCCGGAAGAAATATCAACAACCTAAGATACGCAGATGATACCACTCTAATGGCAGAAAGTGAAGAAGAACTAAAGAGCCTCTTGTTGCGGGTGAAGAAGGAGAGTGCAAAACTTGGGTTGAAACTTAACATTAAGAAAACCAAGATCATGGCATCTGGCCCTCTCAATTCCTGGCAAATAGATGGGGAAGAAATGGAGGTAGTGACAGATTTTATTTTCCTGGGCTCCAAGATCACTGCAGATGGGGACTGTAGCCAAGAAATTAAAAGACGCTTGCTCCTGGGGAGGAAAGCCATGGCAAATCTAGACAGCACACTAAAAAGCAGAGACATCACCCTGTCAACAAAAGTGCGTATAGTCAAGGCTATGGTCTTCCCAGTTGCAATGTATGGCAGTGAAAGTTGGACCATAAGAAAGGCTGAGCACCAAAGAATTGAGGCCTTTGAACTATGGTGCTGGAGAAGACTCCTGCGAGTCCCTTGGACTGCAAGGCGATCAAACCGGTCAGTCCTAGAGGAGATAAACCCTGACTGCTCTTTAGAAGGCCAGATCCTGAAGCTAAAACTCAAATACTTTGGCCACCTAATGAGAAAGAAGGACTCACTGGAGAAGAGCCTAATGCTGGGAAAGATCGAGGGCAATAGAAGAAGGGGACGACAGAGAATGAGGTGGCTGGATGGAGTCACTGAAGCTGTAGGCGTGAGCTTAAATGGACTCCAGAAGATGGTAGAGGACAGGAAGGCCTGGAGGAACATTGTCCATAGGGTCGCGATGGGTCGGACACGACTTCGCAGCTAACAACAACAACAAATGAAATCAGTGATTAACACAGGTAGTAGTGACTAGACTTTTCAATGTTTTTCTCTCTGTGTAATTTGTAGAACTCAAACTAGTCTGAAACTGAAATATGTCATAGTTAATTACACAATGGGGATATCAACGGTGTAAAACTTCAATAGCATTGACACTGTGTTCCTGTTGGGGTAGCCAGTTTCTTTTATTTCTTTTCCTGCTTTTCACAGAAAGTGGAAAGTAATGAGCCAGGAATGGGACCTTTGGAACTAGTTCCTCCACCCATGTCCATAAATTTGGATGAAGATGTCCTTGAAATTAATGTGCCTTTGGAGAACACAGGAGAGAAGTGAAACTTTTGCAGCCTGGGAACAACTTGTTAAGCCACTCTTACCGGGAATGTATCAAATCCAATGCTTTCAAAGCATGTGTTAGCCAGAGATCAGTGAGTGCTTCCAGTTCTGCTCTTAACTGCAGCCAGGTTTCCCTCTTAGGAGCTCCTATTAAACCTACAAAGGAAGCAATATGTGTAGCTAGTTCCATGGGAATCTCTTGTACACGGCTTCTGCAAAGCCTGGAATCACAGGTTGGAATGAACCAGAAAACTTGAGCTCAAAAGGAAAAGGCCCAGTCATCCAACGTTAATAATGTTAAAATTAAAACAGGCTAAAAATAAAAATTATCTCAAGAGTAATACAGTAATGGAAATAAAATTGATCACGGGAATAATATTCCTGTCTGTAGCATCCACTTTGGAGGTGATTTGCTGAAGTCCCACAATGGCACTGATAAAGAGAGGAAGCAAGGATTACATCTATATATGCATAGTCATACTTGATAATGATCATACAATTTAAGTGACCTTAGTCCAACCTCTGGCTGAGTGCAGGATCCATTAGACTAGCTGACAGATGACCATCTAGCAAAGCAGCACTCACAATTAAATGTGGCAGTCTGTTTCACTGGATTACACTTTGTACAGTCACGAGATTCTTCCTCATATTTAGGCTGAATCTCCTTTTTTGGCGGTTTAGCCCATTTGTTAGGGTTTGTTCTTGGGGAAACAGAGAATAACACCCTTCCCTTTTCTATGAGACAAGTCTTAAGATAGCTGGAGACTGCTATCATATTTTGTCTCAGTTGTCTTTTGTGTAGACTAAACATTACCCAGATCATTTAACCATCTCATAGCACTTGCTTTCCAGATCCTTCATCCTCCTCAGAAGTTGCTCAACTTTGTAACTGCCCATGGTGCCAGAACTGGACATAGTATTGCAAGTGAGATCTGCCCAAGGCAGAACAAAGTGGAATAATTACTTCCCATGTTATGTATTCTATGATATTGTTAATATAACCCACGATGGTGTTTTCCTCTGATTGGTGGGAATTATTGCCACTGGTATGAAATTGTTAATATAATTTTAGTTTGATATGCTGGTGTATAACCAAAAAGAGACAATTTAGTTTAACTGTTAATATAATATTTAACAATTTAATTTTAATATGATTTTATCTGTCTCATTGCTGTTATTCTTTGTACACTATCTACAATTTTTTAAGATCGTAGCAGTTTACATTGTTTTACAAACAATATCAATGAAAATAAAAAAGATCTTCAAGGTCTTACACAGAGAGCTTTATCCATTTTTTAAGAAACGGGAATGTTAAGAACTAGTTCACATATTGTGTTTAACCATGTTCAGTGAACTTATCCATTGTACTGTGTTAGCTAGCTCAATCAGTGTGTTGGTCAATCAAAACTTTGTAGTGTTTCTCAAGACACTAAATCTCTCCATTTTCAACTTATAAGAAAAGGCACAATAGAGAGCCATGAGCCTTTAGTTTCAATCCAATCCAATATTCAAACCACAGAAAGCATGATAAAAATCCACTGATTCTACTAGATGAATCACAGGAAAAGTAGACATTCATAAAAGATTTTTCTCCTTTGATATTTCCATCTCTCTCTAAATTACGTAGTGTTCTTTGATTTGCTCTAAAGAACAGAAAAGCAGATTCTTAGGGAGATGAGAAGCTGACTTCCCTGATGGGTTGAGGAGACACTTACCACCAACATTGTTTTTGTAGGTGTTGTAGAGTTCTTTCACCCTCCGGTAGCGGAATGCTAATTTCCTCATCCAATCAACTCCCCCGTGAACTCCGGAGCCCAGACAGAGATTTGATCCAGCATTTGAACTGTGAAAACCATCTGCTGAGAAATTATATGTGCTGTGGCAAAGGAAGGAAGAGAAGGGGAAGAAGTGAAAATAATAACCTAATTTTCCATTAGGATTGAGAAACTAGCAAAGACAAATGAAGAGAAATTAAGACACGTTGCCAAGTTAAGGACGGAGGAGGAAAAAAAATCTCATGCTGTTTTTCCCTTCCCATCTCTCTCCTAGCTGTTCTGTCTTTGCCAGCGATGTAGCTGTCAACAGATGTACCATAATGCACTGTAGGTACAGGGTATCAAATCTTCAGTAAGCTTCTCAGATTTCCAAATTTGACAAAAAGAAACAATAAGACAAAGATTCCAGTTTACTAGTACCGTATATACTTGAGTATAAGCCGACTCAAGTATAAGCCGAGACCCCCAATTTCACCCCCCAAAACTGGAAAAAGTTATTGACTCGAGTATAAGCCGATCCGCCGTTCTGCAAGCCTCCGCCGCCGGCTGGATCCGCGCTCTGCAAGCCTCTGCCGCCAGCAGAGGCTCGATCCGCCATTTTGCAAGCCTGAATACACAGGAATACTCTGTGTGGCCGCGGCTCTCGGGGAAGCCCTGGCTGTCCGCTTCCTCGCTCCACGCTGCCATCCGGGGCCCGCGCGTTCCCCGGGCAAATCGCGGCGCCCAGCAGGCGAGGAAACACGCCCGCTCCAGTCGCCCCCCCTTCCCTCAGGAGACGCGAAGCAAGTGACCGCCTGGAGCTTACCGAGGACTTGCGCGCGGCCGAGGCTTCGGTGCTTCCAGGATCGCGCGCACCTTTCCCAAGCCGCTGCCGTCCGGAGACCTGCCGAAGTTTGGGGAGGTTTGGGGAGGCGCGCACCTCCCCAAACCTCCCCAAACTTCGGCAGGTCTCTGGACGGCGGTGGCTTGGGAAAGGTGCGCGCGATCCCGGAAGCACCAAAGCCTCGGCCGCGCACAAGTCCTCGGTAAGATTTTTTTCGTTGACTGGAGTATAAGCCGAAGTGGAATTTTTCAGCCCAAAAAGTGGGCTGAAAAATTCGGCTTATACTCAAGTATATACGGTAAGTTGTTTTGTGCAAGGCCAGTGAAATATGAGTTTTCAAAAACTCTTGCTCAAGTCTTGAGCTTTGAAAAATGAAGGTTAATTGCGCAGTAGTCCCAATGTTGTTGACTCTTTAGTCCTATTTTTTAAATATTCCCATTATATGACCCACACTAAAAGCAAATGGCTTCCGGTTGCCCTCCGGGTGAGATTCAAGGTGCTGGTGATGACCTATAAAGCCCTAAATGGCTTGGGTCCGGGATATCTAAGGGAACACCTGCTGCCAGCATCAAGTTCCCTTCGTCCTGTGCGCTCCCACAGGGAGGGCCTTCTCAGGGTGCCGCCGGTAAAAGATTGCCGGCGGATAACACCCAGGGGGAGGGCCTTCTCTGTGGGTGCGCCTGCCCTCTGGAACCAGCTGCCCACAGAGCTTAGGACTGCCCCCGACCTTCGTCCGGGACCTGAAGACCTGGCTCTTTGAGCTTTCTGGCCCAGGCTGAGAATTTTAATTGGGGTTTTTATTTTTTACAGGGATTTGATTAATCTTTTTAAATTGTTTTTAACTTTTGTATCGATTTTTGTTTTAAATACCCTGTAAACCGCCCTGAGTCCTTCGGGAAAGGGCGGTATATAAATCCAATAAAATAAAATAAAAATAAATAAAATAAAACAAATAGTCATTTTACTCAAATCTTCAAGTCACATTTGACTCCTGCTAATTTTATGGAGATTCTGTACATTTTACTGGGGAAACAATATGTAAGTAGTTTGTCATTGCCTTCTTCTGGGATTTTTTAAAAACATTTCTAGTCTAGTTTGTAGTGCTGGCATTTCCTGATGGGCTCCTATCAGAATTAATCATCTAATTCTGCTTAGCTTTTCAAACTCTAGAGGATTAGTCAAAATATAAGGGATATATTCATTTCACTTCTGAACCAATTCACTGTTGACCACAATATAACAATTTTCTTATCACAATATAGAAATTCTAATATTCAAAAACAAAAGATTTCCCAACATGAATTTATGCCATGACTTTTCTTCCTGGCAGGAATACTGTATATAAGGCTAGTAACACTGAATTCTTCAAGACTGGAATGTCTTACCTTAAATCTTGTCCATTGTCATCTGACGATACATCATCTATGTGTATCTGGTCACAGTCCTGAAAATCATTCCAGAAATAGTCAGGAAACAAATATTGCATTATGAAAAACAACAATGGAGTGTTTTAATGCAATAGAAGCTATGCCGAGAGAAGATTTCTGTTCCGATTACAGTAATCAGATTTCAAGCAGCATTTAGATTCAGCATTTCTGTAATGTTATATGGTTAAACTCAATAATTCTCATATACAATAAAGTCACTTGTTTTCTATTCATTCCATGCAATAAAAGAACAAGAAAATAAATAAAATAACTTAAATATAAATGTTCTATATAAAACACAGTTTTACAAGCCCAAGTGGGTGAGTCCACATAACATGCTAAAGAATGAGAATAGGGATAGAACAGAAATTATGATGCTAGAACTGCCGTTATAGGTAGTCCTTGCTTACTGACTACTCATTCAATGACCCAAGTTACAACACTGTTGAAAAAGATGTTTTATGACCAGTCCTTGAAACTGCAGCCATCTCAGTATCCCTACAAGTCACATGATTGCAATTAAGGCACTTGGCAACAGGTATGTATTTCTGATGGTTGCTACCTTCACAGCTGGCTTCTGAGAAGCGAAGTCAATGGAAAAGACTTCAAGAAGTTGCAAGTCATGGTCAGGTGATATCAGACCTAATGACCCCTAATGATTCACTTAACAGTCTCAGCCAGAACTGATGAATTAACATTGTAAGTCAGGCACAGTCATGTGATTTTCACTTTATGATTCCATTGCTTAGCAACAGAGTTGCCAGTTCCAACAGCAGTTGGTAAGTTAGGACTACTTGTACTATACTGTATATGCATATACATACAATTTCTAATTCAGAGAAACGGTGTACTTTTACATGTGCACCTTGTTGGACTTTCTTAGAAACATTTTAAGACTTAGAGAATTCTCTGTGTTAAAAACTCAAAATTCACTTTAGTTCTACCACACACTTTAAAAGATAAAAATGTTTTTGCTGTGGGCAAATCTGACACAGCAATTCCATACTGATTGTTATATCTATAGTTCCTTCCTTCCTCAATCTCTTTCAGGCTGCATATTAAGTCACAGCAAATCTGACACAGCAATTCTATACTGATTGTTATATCTATAGTTCCTTTCTTCCTCAATCTCATTCAGGCTGCATATTAAGTCAGGGCTGACTGTACAAACCTGGCCTGACAAAATGGAATTAAAAGCACTTTTGAGACAATTAAAAGCACATTTCTATAATCACGCTCCCAGGCTTTCCAAAATGATAAAACCATTCACAACCATTCATATGAAATATGTAAGCCACATTGAAACAATATTGTCGCAGCCCACTCAACTTCAGTTGCTCTGAGCAGCACAGCTCGGTCAGGGGAAAGGTATTTGAGGAAGATCTGTTTTTTTCATTTGTGAATGAACTGTTCTCTATGCTAAAATTTGACAAAAGTAGCGATCACATTTCTGACTTAATAAAGTACCATGACACTTGGTGAGACACTACCTCATAGTCCACTGCTGATTGATACTATCATGTTACTGGGCAAAAGACAGCAAAACTGGACAAGGTAAGTAAGCAGATCATAGTTTTACTCCATTACTATGTTACCAGACTAATTTTTCATTCTTGCAGATTTTGCTTTTGAGACTTGTTGAGGAAGGCAGGAAGAAGTGAACATCTGGGTGACTGAATGTAAAGCTCAAGTTTTTCTCAAATATAGAGTGGTAATAAGTTATTTCCACGTGCAGGATTCACATCTGTTAGCTTTGGTTGATATGCTAAGATCTTACAGAATTATTTGATTAGTGGACCTCATGCTGGCCACGTGGGCAGTTAAGACCACAGATACTACTTGTGGTCTCCCAAAGCATGTGTTACTATGTCTTAATATTTAAAGCATTTCATTGGGTAATCAAATGTGAATTAATGAAAGTAACTCAACAAGAGAGAGCGTATACTCAGATAAAACCTTGGATTTTATCAATAAGGAGGAATCATAGGTTAACCAAATTCAAATAATTTATCAGGTTCAAATCAACATTTTGAAAGAAGAAAACCATAAAACTGTGGATTCAACTAACAAGCATCAGAATGATTTCAATGGTATCAATCACAAACAGTAAATTTTGTATTTGCTAGTTAAATAATTTACTGGACTTAACAAAACATTAGATGTGCAGACATAAGCAAATACACCATTATATAATATGATCAGAGATCCCTACTTAAGTTTTATTAATTTTATTTACTTAACATTATTTCTAGGCTGTTTCAATCCCAAAGGATTTGAATTCAAATTCAAATAACTTTAATCTGCAGAAATCCCAAAGGATGAAATTTCCAGAGGTAAAAAAGTCAAAAGAACTAAAAAAACCCCACACCACCAAAACAAGACCAATATGTTGTTGAATTTCTTTTGCAGAATTGGGAAGTACTGGGGAGGGGGAGGGGGGACCTACAAAGAATTAATGGGTCGGTTCTCCAGCCCTGATTTAAAGTATTGTTTTTAACTAAAACACAGTTTATTCCAATGAGGCAAACTGATTTAACTAATGAAATAGTTAATATGTCAACTGGGATTTAAAAAAATACAAAACCAAGTTGAGATTATATTTGAAGGAACTTCCTGTACAACTGAAACAACAAAAGATTATGTTGCCATCTGAGCTGGATGGAAAACCTAATCTGATGCCTCTTATCCCCATCATACAATCGTATAATTCTTTCATACATACTAATATACAACTGTGCTTGTGGGATAAAATCAGTTGTGCATCCCTTCCTAAACCACTTGATGGTGGTGTGACGTATTTCATGCTTAGTATTCTCTTCTTTCAAAAATCTTTCCTGCTTTAGGCCAGATTTGATGGACTTCAGAGCATCTAATGCACTGTTTTATTTTTAGATTATAGTGCAGGTCTACCAGTCTAATGAACTCTCACCATTTCCTCTGATCAAAAGTTCCCAGAAGCATTTCTTCCTCTAGGTAAATATACATTTATCCTTTAGGAGTAAAAGCAAGCTGATGGGGAAAGCACTTTTGCTCAGTAAAATGACCCTCAAAAAACAAACAAAAAAACTTCCATGTCCTTTAATACTCTGATCAAATGCTCTGTTCTCCTTCAGTTTTAGCCCACGTATTTCTGTCTATGCTGTCTCCTACATCTCATCCAGTTTGAATCCTGAGAGATCCACTGTAACCAGAATTTGGGCATCGGTTTTCACCAAATATTTCCTCCGGTAGAACTGCCAAACAGATGAACTGGGACTGTTGACTACTTCCCTGGCTCAGAATTTGAGGAACTTCAGTATGAATGGAACAACTTCCCATCGCCCAGTACGCTCACACAGAGAAGGCCTCCTCAGGGTACCGTCGGCTAGACAATGTCGGCTAGCGACCCCCAGGGGGAGAGCCTTCTCTGTGGGAGCGCCAGCCCTATGGAACCAGCTCCCCCCTGAGCTTCAGATGGCCCCAGATCTCCAGTCCTTTCGCCGTGGCCTCAAAACACTCCCTGTGATATTTTTAAGAGGTGAGAAATGAGAGGGTTTTTTTTGGGGGGGGGAATTTTACATTCTTTTGACACAGACAAGAAAAAAGGAGATGAGATTCTGACGCACAACTTTTTAATTAATGTCCATGTCTTTTACTGATAAGCAATTTATTTATTTATTAGATTTTTATGCCACCTTTATTACATTAAACTTAAGGAAGCAAACACACATAATACTTCTTCCTCCTCCTGTTTTCCTGGACAACAACCCTATGAGGTGGAGAAAGAGTGAGTCGCCCAAAGTCACCCAGCTGGCTTTCATACTTAAGGCAGGACTAGAATTCCGAGTCTCCTAGTTTCTAGCCTGGTGCCTTAGACACTAGACCAAACTGGCTCTTCGCTGAAATGGGAAAAAAGGACTTTTTTTTAACCTTTTGATATTTGCAATTAAAGAATTGTAGATCCTCATTGATCAGAAGATATGTATTTGTCCAATTTCTACTGCCCCTGGTGTTTTAGTATCCAAAATCACAAGCTCTGAGCCAAATTATCTTTGATTTAAGCCTCTAATTAGCATGGAATTAAGGGCCAAATAATATGATATACAGTTGCAAGAAAAAGTATGTGAACCCTTTGGGATTACGTGGAGTTTTGCATGAATTGGCCATAAAATGCGCTCTAAACGTCATGTAAGTCACAACAATAGAAAAACAGTCTGCTTAAAATAATACTACACAAACATTAGCTGTTGTCATGTTTTAATTGAACATAAGATGGAAACATTCACAGTACAGGGTGGAATAGGTATGTGAACCCCTAGCCTAATGACTTCTCCAAGAGCTAATTGGAGCCAGGAGTGAGCCAACCTTGACTCCAATCAGTGTGATGATATTGGATGTGTTGCTGACAGCCATCCTGCCTTTTAAAAACACACACCTGTTTTGGGTTTACTGGTTTCAAGAAGCACTGTCTGATGTGAACCATGCCTCACAGAAAAGAGCTCTCAGAAGACCTACAATCAAGAATTGTTGACTTGCATGACGCTGGAGTTACAAAAGTATCTCCAAAAGCCTTGATGTTCATGTGTCCACGGTAAGACAGACTGTCTACAAATGGAGAAAGTTTAGCACTGTTGCTACTCTCGCTAGGCGTGGTCGTCCTGTAAAAATGACTGCAAGAGCACAGTGCATAATGCTTAATGAGGTAAAGAAGAATCCTAGAGTGTCAGCTAAAGACCTACAGAAATCTCTGGCACATGCTAACATTTTTGTTGACACATCTACAATACTGTAAGGAAAACATTAAACAACAATGGAGTACATGGGAGGACACCACGGAGGAAGCCATTGCTGTCCAAAAAAATATTGCAGCACGTTTGAAGTTTCCAAAAGAGCACCTGGATGTTCCACAGCACTACTGGCAAAATATACTGTGGACAGATGAAACCAAAATTGAGTTGTTTGGGAAAAACACACAACACTATGTGTGGAGAAAAAAAGGCACAGCACACCAACATCAAAACCTCATCCCCACTGTAAAACATGGTGGAGGGAGCATCATGGTTTGAAGCTGCTTTGCTGCCTCAGGGCCTGGCCAGATTTGTTGTCATTGATGGGAAAATGAATTCCAGAGTTTATCAGGACATTTTGCAGGAAAACGTACGACCATCTGTCCGCCGACTGAAGCTCCGCAGAGGATGGGTGATGCAACAGGACAATGACCCAAAGCATACAAGTAATTCAACAAAACAATGGCTTCAACAGAACAGAATACACCTTCTGGAGTGGCCCAGTCAGAGTCCTGACCTCAACCCGATTGAAATGCTGTGGCATGACCTTAAGAGAGCGATTCACACCAGACATCCCAAGAATATTGCTACACTGAAACAGTTTTGTGAAGAGGAGTGGTCCAAAATTACTTCAGATCGTTGTGCAGGTCTGATCTGCAACTACAGGAAATGTTTGGTTGAGGTTATTGCTGCCAAAGGAGGGTCAACCAGTTATTAAGTCCAAAGGTTCACATACTTTTTCCACCCTGCACTGTGAATGTTTCCATCTTATGTTCAATTAAAACAGGGGTGTCAAACTCAATTTCACTGAGGGCCGCATCAGCATTGCGGTTGCCCTCAGGGGGCCGAGTGGGTATGGCCAGGGTGGGTGTGGCCTACTGGGTGGGCGTGGCCAGCTCTACATCATTCGCATCAAGGGTGCCTATGTGGGCCTGGGCAGGAGTGGGACAGATCTGAGGGTCTCTGGCAGAAGGAGGGTATCTGGGCCAAGGCCAAGGCAGTGGGGGCCGTTCCCTCAGTTTCCAGGATGGCTTCGCGGGCCACATGAAACCACTTCACGGGCCGGATCCGGCCCCCGGGCCTTGTGTTTGACATGTCTGAATTAAAACATGACAACAGCTAATGTTTGTGTAGTATTATTTTAAGCAGACTGTGTTTTTCTATTGTTGTGACTTACATGACATTTAGAGCGCATTTTATGGCCAATTCATGCAAAACTCCACGTAATCCCAAAGGGTTCACATACTTTTTCTTGCAACTGTACATCTTTTATTAACTATAAATAGCAGTCACTAAGGCGACACAATTAGGAATGGAGCTATAATTCAAAGAGAGGGGATGAAATATTCTCTTCTCAATCTTGGCAGCTTTAAGATGTATGGACTTCAACTCCCAGAATAACCCCTATATAATGGAAAAAAAAATTCTCCAGACAGGGGCAGTGCAGTTACATCAGGACCAATAGGTCTCTCTTCCTTCCCATGATTTCTGTATGCTGTAGTGTGTGTGTGTGTGTGTGTGTGTGTGTGTGTGTGAGAGAGAGAGAGAGAGAGAGGGGGGGGTTCAGTTTTTTCCCCCCATTTAGCACAATCCTGATCAAGGGTCTTCATAGTTTCTATTTAAACTTTTTTAAAATGACTGAATTAATAAACCACATGTTTTGGGAAAATCTGCACACTCATTTCCATCATGAAATAACCCAATTGAACTGAATTAACTGTATTATTATACTGTGTATACTATTATTATACTGTGTGAATGCTAATAAAAATCACACACTGGGACCTTTGCATATATTTTACTTTGAAAATACTCAGAATTTTGACTTAAAAGTATTAATAGGTGGAAATTACTATTAATAAGTAGAATCTAATAATTATGGGTGCAATATAAATATTTATGAAAATAAATTGATGTTATAAAGTTGTCTATTTTCTTTGGTTACCTGTTGAAAAGGATGCTATGTTATTCACGGATATTTCAACCACAACACAACGCAAACTGCTCCATTCAGCTTAGTAAACTAAACTAAGTATAATTTTAGCTCTGTAACTTTATTCTGTGGTTGTGTATAGCACATTTATTTTAGTCAGAGGACCCAGTTTGCCACATGAGTCATTATACTAGAAATGCCCAGATTTTTTAATACATAGCTCACAGATGTTAAATTTTGTGCTTAACATTTTAAACTTTAGCTATTATTTAATCTAGTAAAACACTATAACAGTCTAAAGTATTTTAAAATTGTCTTCAGTCCTCAGAATGGTAAAATAGAAAGAAAGAAAGAGCATATTTAAAATTATCCTGATAACACTCAAGCTTTTATCTCCATCCGTGGCCAAACAGGTAATCTGATGGAAGTTCTCACTTGGTGTCTACGATTGTGAGGGACTCTATGGGAAGTACTAAACTTAAATATAATGCCAGAAAGATGGCGTGCTTACTAATCCAGATACAATCTGGTATCAGGATAGTTTTATCTGGTTCTGGATGATGGTGCACTCTCCTGAAGAAGCAGACCTCTGTTCTGGAGGGTCTCTTTGACCTATGTCTCCTAATATAGGAACACATGCAAGCCTTTACTCAACTTCAGCTGGGGCTGATTTACTGCATATATGCTAGCAATAGTCACAGGCTTTTGTCACCTTGCATTTGGACTAGTGTAACTTGCTGTGCAGGTGCTGCTGAGGGGTCATTAAATCTCTCTTTCTCTCCCCACCCACCCCATAGAAGATGTGCTATTTTTGCTGTAGTACCCACTTTGTGGAAATTCTCTCTTTGGCTCCCAACCCTGAAGGCCTTTTATAAGACCTTAAAGACCTGGTTTTGTGCCTGTACTATGAATGAACAGAGCTGATGTCTGCTGAATGACCAGATCAACTAATGTTTACATAAGGTATGCAGTTTGCATAATTTACAGAGAAAATATGCAGTCTTGAACTATATACCACAAGTCATAATCCTAAAGAGCCTTGGTGGAGCAGTGGGCTAATGCCTCCTTAAGTAACACCAGCTGCCTGCAATTAGTGCAGGTTCGCATCCCACCAGGCTTAAGGTTGACTCAGCCTTACATCCTTCCGAGGTAGGTAAAATGAGGACCCAGACTGTTGGGGGCAATTAAGCTGACTTTGTAATAATGCCGCTTGGGGTGTGTGTGAAAGCCCTAATAAGCAGGCATATACATAGAATGAAGGCTACTGCTAAGCTTGTAAGCCGCCCTGAGTCTTCGGAGAAGGGCGGGATATAAATGGAATTAAAATAAAAAAATAAAAAATAAAAATTTCCTATTATGTGGAAATGAATTAAGTGGAGGGAAGACAACTTTTTCTCTCTCTAACTATATTAGAATTTGGGAGTGTGATAATTTTGTTTGCATGGTTGCTATGGTATTCATAATAGATATATTATTCTAATAGAAGAGAATATGTGTAGTTCAGGGTTGAACTGTGGAGTCTTTGATGCTCTCTTGAGCTGGGTTGTTTACTTGCAGACGTTTCATTACCCCACTAGGTAACATCATCAGTGCACTAATCAATGAACTGATGATGTTACCCAGTCAGGTAATGAAACATCTGCAAGAAAACAGCACCAAGGACTCCACAGATATGTTGTTCTTTAGATGGGTTTGATGGTGCAAGATTTATTTAGAAACAGCAAATGCCTAGATGTGAAGCAGTAAAATTGTTAATATTGTTACTAAATGAAACAAAAAAGCAAACATGCCAAATAAGAGGAAGCACCTTCACTGCAGTTCTTGTGATAATTATCTCCATTTGATTATTATTATTAACTAGCTTAGTGACTTCCATACTTGTATTATGTAACAGGAAGATTACTGAAGCAAAAATTTATGCAAATCTGCTTTAGTTTTCTTTTCCTCACTTTGGTACATGGGACATAAACCAAGAATCATCTGCAACCTTCAAAGTAGTCCTCGGTGGAGAAGCCTCAGGCTGTGATTAAGTTGAACCTTATTTAGAATTTTTTGCTTCTCTTGATAAAAGGAAGAAGCAAATGATAATTGTTTGAGCCAGCACCTCCGATCTAATGCCCTCCAGTTTTCATAATTCCCAGTTAGACGATAGAAGAAATAAAATGAAACAAAATTAGTACCTACCTCCAGGTCATTAAAGAACAGATGTGTATCTGCAAGATTGAAAATCATTTCTTCCATCATAAGGCCTATCCGAACTGACGTAGTAGTGTCCTATTGGGGAAAAATAAAAGCTATTTATGTTTTTCTACCAATCAGTTTTGACTCTCAGAGTGAAAGTTCAGAAAAGTAAATATTATGGGCTTTAATTCTGAAAGGACAATTTCTGCTGTAGAAGGATTATTTTGATGAATAGGCTATAAGTGTGATTGTGTTCACACATCTGAAACACTTCTAAAAGTTTTGCAAACCTTGCATATCCTTGTTTGTGATAAAAATCTCATCCTATATGCCTATAAGCTAGAAGTTGTACATAAGAAGTTATGTTTTGCTGGGTGTTATCAGTAATTATTATGGGTGTACAAAACTAATCAAGAGAAATGCTTGAGCCCTGATCAAGGGTTCAGGACCCTTGTTTCAAAAATAATTCCATGTAGTGAGAATAGGCCTAACCACTTTAAGTAGTAGCTTCACTTGCTTTGTGATGAGCTCATCTGAATAATTTTGTGCAGTGCTTTTTTTGTAAAAGAAAAAGGTGCCGGAACTCACACATGTCATACAACCCGCCTTGCCTATCCTACAAGGTTCCATCCAAAAAAGGTGCCGGAACTCCGTTCTGAGCATTCTATGAGAAAAAAAGCCCTGATTTTGTGTGACCCTATTACTTTTTCATATAGAATCCACAGTACCATCTCTGCACTGCTCATTCTCATAGGAATCCTAATTCATTTTCTTATTTTCCAAAGCAATAATTTTAACGATAGACATTAAGATCAGAAGAAGAGGTTCAAATCACCGTTAATGTTGAAGGTTGTTGTGATATTAAAAATATGATTTTGATCTTATTAGAGGATCACCATACAGATACAGGTGCAAATAAAATGCAATGGAATCTATGGGCAGCTCAACCTGCTTTTCTATCTTCAAAAAATGCAACATCACCATGAAAGTCAAGTAGTACTGATGTCACACTTTGTGACCTCAATACTGATCAGGATGGTGGTAGATAGGAAAGATTATTGCCAGAGATTTACACATGTGGTCCCACTTAGTTTATCCTCCACAATCTGTGTTTTGGTCTGTAATAAATATTCAGAGTTAAAGCTTTGAACAGAATAATCTGTTTGATGCTAGCTTGAATGGGAACATTTATTAAGTTCCTGAAGCTCCTTTTTACTGAAAAAAAAAAGAAAAATTGTTCCACTCACTGAAAGACCCTTGCACAGATGAAGGTGAATGTGAACTAAGGAATGTGAGTGCATGAAAGGACTGTTTGCTACACTCTGTTGGAGTTCCTTCCTTGTGTTTATTAGCATGACTATGAAACTCACTGTCCCAAAATAAAATTCACTTCAGGCTCTGAAACACTGGCTCTTAGTTTTATTTTGAAAACAGACAACAAACAAACATTTCCTTAGACTTGTTTTAAAAATGTATTTAGTGATTTCTCTCTCCATTTTTTTCAACTGTCTGCCCCTATAAATTTGGCTGGATTTCTGCTTGCAATTCTTCCCCAACTCCCCTTCCTCCATCGTCACCAGTAGAGCCCTTGCTGAAATGGTAACAGGAAGTTGAAGGCAAATTTATCTTTGGCAATCTCTCAAACGCAAGTCACCCTTTGTCTTTTCAGTCTCTCCTTCCAAATCATTCGCAGTTAGGCTTAGGTTTTAAGTGGTAAACTGTTAAGACTTGTATGCTGCCATTTGTGAACGGGCAGGGCTTGAGTGCTCTTCCATCTTACCCAGGTGTCAATTCATCTGACATTCCAAATGTTTGTGTCATGAACTTCTACATCTCTTTTGCTTTTCAAAAAACAAGCCACACACACACACACACACACATACACACACACACACAAAAAGCTGCAAGCACCAGCTACTCTTGTATTGAAACAATCAGACTTTTCTACCTTCCTGCCAAGTACTTGCTGATGCCATGAACAAATAATGACTGTTCCACCAGGAAGAAAGCATTAATTAAGTGTATTTGTCAGATTTCCATTCTACAGGGAGAGGGGGGTTATCTCTTGGAGGTGTCAGCCAAAGGTGAAAGGCAGATTACTACACAATGCAAGGCCCTCCAAGTTAAATCTCATCTTTGTGGTTAGCTTTTAATAATAAAGTTGTCACCAAAGAGTTTAATGGTTTTAATTTGGTTTAATTACTTGGAAATGGAACCAGTTTGTTTGCTTGTATTAACTAGAAAGAAAGGAGATTGGGAGGGGGAGAAAAGAGAGTGTGCCACATGCCTGAGTGAGGATAGGCTAGCTTTATTCTTTAGTTGTCTGAGTGTTATGCCTTGATGAGAATATAAGAAAGCAATTATACCACTTAGTATAGTTTGTTTGAGTTCCAGAACAAATTCTACCTCTCTCCACCATACCGTTTGTTCCATTCTTCTCTAATTATTTATTTTAAAATGTTGCTTAAGGGAATCATTTATGTCAATAAAAGAGTCAGACTGGGTCTCTTTTGACAACTGTTTTTTTTAATAAGCATTCATGAATCTTTTCATAAAACAAATTCATATAATGGCAAATCAATGGTTGCCAGGAGGCACAGGCATACACAGGATTAATATAAGATTCTTGTATACAGAAGAACGGAAAATGCAGTATACTTTCAAATGTTTAAAATAGATTTTTTAAAAAAATCATACCAATTGTTTTATATAAATTACCAAAAATTGAGGCAACCATTTATATAGCAGGGTGGCTTAATGAGACAAAATAAAGTCTTTTTGCTGCCTTAGGAATATGTATGGTGTTTTTCCTCCCAGTTATGCCAAACACTATTGCCTCAGACTGAATGGAAGAAAATGCTATATACAAGAGTGCTTGTATCTTCTATTGCAGTGGTTCTCCACCTTTTCTTCACCACAGAGCCCCTTTAAATACCTTTTGTGGCCACGGCCCATGGCCACAGCCCACCAAGACTTCACTCAAGATTTAAATCATAACAAGACTTCCGGTGGCTCCGCGGCGCCGGAGACAGCCTTCCCGGGCTGCCCGCCGCTCAGCTGTGTGATTTTTCGCCCGAAACAGCGCCGATCAGCTGTTCGGGCGAATTTGAAGCCCCCTCCTCGGGAGAAGAGGAGGGGGTGAGCCCCCAGGTAGGGGTTGAGTTCTCCGGGGCCGCCTGAGCTTGGAGCTTGGGCGGCTGAAGGATCGAACTCCCCCGCAGCCTGGGCTGCTCCCAGCTGGCTAGCGTCTCTGCTCCGGACTTCATGGAGCAGAGCCAGGCGTCTGCGACCATCCCTGCTTGAAGGAGAGACTATGAAAGGAAAAGAGCAGGCAGAGCAGTACAAGAGGGAAAGATGAAGAGATGAAGAGGATTATTTTATTTTACTCTCGAGCTTGATGGACTTTGCTTAAAACTTAAAGTGAAAGTGCGTCACAATTGTAAGTAAAAGATGGCGTCTAAACCTCCCCCTAGAACTTTTCGGAGTGCTGGAAATTCTCCGGTGCAACAACAATCATTACTGCAGGCGTTGCATTCTCCAGATGTATTGACATCGAAGGATCTTGAAAAACATACCCAGTTAATTTTGGAGTCAATGGGTGTTAAATTTGCACAGATGGAGGAGAAATTGGAGAAATTGGAGCAGAGAATGGAAGAAAGGATGGAACAGAAACTCAGAGAGATGAAGGTAGACATTTTGTCCTCAGTGCATAAAGTAGCTAAATGTGTGGAGGTGCTGGATGACAAAGTGGAAGAACTGACTCAAAAGAATGCTATATTAGAAGCAAAAGTATTGGAAATTGAAGATTTAAAAGACAAAATGGATAGCGAACTGAGTCTGGCTCAATTTTACCAGATGCAGTTTGCTGTTAGAATTAGAGGCCTAAAAGAGAATATTAAGGAAGATTTAAAGCAGCTGGTTTCTGAGGCTTTTGAGGTGGTATTGAACCATCCAGCATCTGAAATAAAACAAGGCATGGACAAAGTGTTTCGTGTGAACTCGTGGATTGCTAAACAGAGAAAGTTGCCTAGAGATGTGGTGGTTTATTTTGTAAAAAGGGAAATTAGAGATGAAGTTATACAAGCTGCCTATGATACTAAAGTTGTGATTGCTGGTCAAGAAGTTTTGGTTCTAAAAGAAATTCCTCCAAAGATTTTAAAGAGAAGGAAGGACTTTATATTTCTTGTGCAAGAGCTCAAGCAAAGAGATATAAGGTTCAGATGGGAGATCCCAGCTGGGTTGAGCTTCATGTATGAAGGCAAAAGGTACTGTTTGGGTACTGTGAAGCAAGCGCATGAATTTTACAACAATGTCTTAAAAGCAACCCCATCAACACTTTTGGAAGCTGCAGAGGGATCTGGAGAAGGAGAACATCAAGAGGATGAAGATGGACAGATAGACGAGAATGGTACAGGAGGAGATCAAGCTGCAACTCTTTTGGATGATCCTAGAGAACAGAGGGTGACGCGTGCTGCCTTAAAACGCTTAAAAAAGATAAGAAAATAGGACCAGTAGAAATCTATGGAACTTCCACAACATACTGATAGTCAAGTGGTAGTTGTGTTTTTAAGAGTTTTGGGATGATATGTATGGTAACAGAATCTTTAATTTGGAATTAATGGACAATTTACTTCAGAGGAAGAGCAAGAAAGTTTTGTGGGTTAATGTGGGTTAATTTGTGTAAGAACTATCTATTATAGCCTATTTTGGCTAGAGAGGTTAATAGGGATAGGTGCTTGTGATGTGTAAATGAGAATATGTTTAGGAAATAGTGAATTGTGGAAGAACATAGATGGGAATGACGCTAGTTTTCTTTTATTTTAGTTCTTTATACATATTTAGTATTATTAAGGATTGGTTTACTCTATATAAGCTAGAGAGTGATGGATTTTAGAGTTTATAATTGTTAGTATATGATTGTTTATGATTGCTTTTTAGATATATACCTTGTATTTTGCTCTGGGAAGTCGGGGGGGGGGAGGGGGGGAGGAGGGGAAGTAGGGGGGGAGGCAGGGGAGGGAGGAGGGAGAGGGGGAGGGGGGGATAGGGGGGAGGTAGGGAGGGGAGGAGGGAGGGGGAAGGGGGGTTTTCTAAAGGAAAACTGTATTTTAAAACTTTTCAATAAAAAAAAAAAGATTTAAATCATAACAGTTCTTCAAGACTTTGTGCACTTCCTATGACATTGTGGCCCCCTAGGTATCTGTGTACCACAGGCTGCGAATCACTATTCTATTGCATATCTGGTGCCTTCCAGCAGAGTAGATGCCCTTCAACTCCTGTCATTGAAATGTTCCATGTCTTTTCTGTTGCAAACCCTTCCCTCTGATATGTATAAATCCTGCCTCTCTCAAGATAGGTACAAATCCCACTTCCAGGCCTGTCCCTGCTGAGTCGGTTTTTGAATGTTGAGAATGCTGTGGGTAGTCCAATCAAGATGTTTTAGTTCTGGTTTTAATTATGCCCTCTAAGCCACCCAGCGACTTTCTCGGATTAGACAGCTCTAGTAAATCTAATCTAATCAATATGCATGAAGAAAAGGGCTTGTCTGTTTTTGTTAGGCATTTTCCACCCTTAATTGGAGGCCTACCCAACCATCCTTGAGTTGGCAGAAAACATCCCAGTGGCTCTTCTCCCTTGAAGTCTATTGGGTCCCAACCCTGTTGTGATCTTGCAGATCTTTAAAAAATCTTTTAACATGCCCTGGGTCTGGTGGGTTTATTTATTTATAATTCATACTGTCTTATTGGATTTCTGACATGTGATCATGATTGGGCTTCATTTTCTTCTTTTCCTGAATGCCCCATTGGATACTGTTGTTCATAGTTTGGTCATTTAGACTATTCTTATTTTCTTATTTATTTTGGCTCTAATATGTAAACTGCCTAGAGTCACCTATATTTATTTAAATAAATGTGAAACTAACAAAACTAATACTAAGAAATTTGTCACTCCCGTTCCTTATTCCTATTCTGCTTCTACAATTTTGTATTTATCCACTGATTTCTTTTGCTGGTAACAGTCCAACAGATTTTATACAAGCTGAGGTTGCCCTTGGACAGTGGTAGAGTAAAGGAGAAAAAACTCTATTAATTCTGATGTAGCTGAGGGTGACTTTAGACTTCTCTGCTCACAGTCTGGAACTGCATCTCCTCTTAGGAGACACAGCTGTGACAAAATATTGGCAGGGCACGTTTGTATCCCGGCTAGGTGCAAGGGAGGAGAGACCTTCAGACATATACGAAGGTGTATCTTTATTCAGCCAGTCTTTTCACTTGTGAGTAGAGCTCCAAAGAGGGGGGAAAGTAGCCCATGTGCATCTCTGCACACTGGCCACAAAAGGAACACAAAAAGCACACTATTTGAAAAGGCAATCCCTATGTTATTAATAATTTTTAATCCACATATTTTCAAAGATAATTTCATCAACTACTCATTGTGGATTTTACAACAGCTGCTAAAAGTAAACCTGGGCCTGGGAGATGGCAAGGAAGAAAAGACTAAGTAAGAAAATCCTGTTGAAGAGATAGGATTTACAAATGAAAACTTGTATTTTAATCATCAGTAATGGAGATAACAGCAACGACTCTAATTATCATGCCTTGCCTTCTCTACTTTCATGTCAACCCATGAAAGACAAATAAAGATAGTCCTCGACTTACAACAGTTCACTTAGTGACAATTCAAAGTTACAATGACACTGAAAAAAGTGACTTATGACTATTTTTCACACTTATGACCGTTGCAGCATCCCCACAGTCACGTAATTTACATTCAGATACTTAACAAGTGACTAACAGTTACTGTATGACAGTTGCAGTGTCCTGGGGTCATGTGATCACCTTTTGCAACCTTCTAACAAGCAAAGTTAATGTGAAAACCAGATTCACTTAACAACCATGTTACCAATTTAATAACTTCGGTGATTCACTTAACAAATGTGGCAAGAAAAGTCGTAAAATGGAGCAAATCTCACTTAACAAATTTCTCAGTTAGCAACATAAATTTTGGGTTCAGTTGTGGTCGTATGTTGAGGACTACCTGCATATTCTAACATTTCCTTTTTTAAGTTTTTTCCATACTTTTTTTAAATCAAGAGATCCAAACATCAAGGTTGCCCTAATATTTGTATCTCTTGATTTGAAGAGCCAGATTTGAGAAATAAAATGTGAAGAGGATGAACATGTGTCTGAAACATAAAACAGCTCCATCTTTTTCTGGGACAGTGCATTGGCCAAACAATGCTAGAGATGCATTTGGATTAAAATGTTCATGTGAGGTTTATTTATTTATTTATTTTTATTTTATTTTAATTCCATTTATATCCCGCCCTTCTCCAAAGACTCAGGGCGGCTTACAAACTTAGCAGTAGCCTTCATTCTATGTATATGCCTGCTTATTAGGGCTTTCGCCCCCCCCAAGCGGCATTAATACAAAGTCAGCTTATTGCCCCCAACAATCTGGGTCCTCATTTTACCTACCTCGGAAGGATGGAAGGCTGAGTCAACCTTGAGCCTGGTGGGATGCGAACCTGCACTAATTGCAGGCAGCTGGTGTTACTTAAGGAGGCATTAGCCCACTGCTCCACCAAGGCTCACCAAGGTGCCAAAGAGGTGCTCATGCATGCGCGAAATCATACTTTTGTCTTAGATTCCAGATTGCTCCACAGTCATAGCACACACTATTCCAGTTCTCTTGCTGTACCCTCACAGCAAATGACAAAATGTTCTTGAAGCTGCCTGCATTCATTGTATGCTTTCATTATTTAGCACTGAATATATGATTCAGCTTCCATCTGCCTTAAGCAAATATTTCCATCTTCCTAAAAAAAACCTTTCCAAATTTCATTCATATTGAGTTAATCCATCCACTTATGAATTAAAGCTTATTTGTTTTTATAATCTATTTGAGAGAATTCCAAAGAATTGTGTCTTTCTTTTGAAGGGCTTGTTCTGCCCTTTTCCCTTCTAACTTTCATTTTTCAAGAAGGGTGTCTCATCATAGGCTCCAGTGGCTTTTAATATTCCAAGGTACCCAGTGCACACGAGTAACAAAATGTAAATAAACACAGCTGAACCAGGAAGAGTGAGGGTTTTCTCATTAAAGAAATAAAATAAACAGATGCTCTTAAGCACTTTGCCTCATGTTTGTCAAAGGAATAGAGGGCTCTTCAGATGCCTGTACAGCACTGATGGGGCCCATACTTATTAGGCAAATTCCCAAACAAAGCAAAGAATACCCAAATTGGCTAACAGAGGTCAAGGGAGAAGCAGATAGTTGATCTGAACTCAAGCAATGAGAACCTTTACAAACCAAACAAGTGGCTCTGACCCTCTACAATTAACTTTTTAAGTGCCAGTTTTTACTTCTTCCTAGTACAAAAATAGTAAAAGTAAAGTTTTAGCTAGTAAAAGTACAAACAACATTTCAACTGCTTTTGGGGTAAGGTATTAATTTTAAGACAAAATTACTTTTGTCTTACATTAAAATTATATTAAATCTCAGCTCTGCTAATTTTTATGAGAATTTTTCATGAATGATCCAGTGACAAATTGTATTCCATCCTGCTTTATCTTTTGAGTAAAGTATATTATAGGAAAACAAGTATTTGAAAAGGGTGTTTAAGAAAGTAATTATTCATAATATAACTGTATTCTTAACTCATACAGTTCACAAAAAGGCACTACTGTCAAGTTCCCAAAGTATGGGCTTTTCAAGTGACTCTGAGGCATTGTTTACCTTAAAAGTCCTTTATTAGCCTAATACACCAGCAATGTTTGCTCGAAGGAAGCTGGAATCTGAAATCTCCGCCCCTTGCACAATATATTAAAACACAATTCTCCACCTTTCTAATTTTGTCATTAATCATATTCTCCAATTAATTTAAAAAATCAGTTTCCCTTCCGTTAGAAGACCGCCAAAGCCTTATCTTCTTTAGGGAGAAAAATGGCCTTGAAAAGTGCAATCCTACTCATTACCCCTCCTAACCTTAAACTAAAACAATACACGTCTTAAAGCAATACACAAGTTTAACATATGAAACGGCTACTTCTTCATCTCTTGTCAAGCAATAACATTCAATGTTAGAAGCGTTGACAACTACTTTGTCAAGTTCAAATACATGCCTGGTAAGAATATAACAAAAAAGACTGTATAGGGTATTTACTATATAGGTGGCAGAACCTCTCTGTTATGGCTCTTGGACTTCTTGCTTCTATCTTTCCAATCTAGCCTGAAGACTGCTTAGGTGTAGACAAGTGCTGCTATTGCTGAGAAACTTGGGAATTGGGTATGTCTAGTTTAATGAAGAGAAGGACTAGAGGTGACACGATAGCAGTGTTCCAATATCTCAGGAGTTGACACAAAGAAAAGGGAGTCAAGGTATTCTTTCAGGAGTCAGGCACCTGAAGGCAAGACAAGAAGCAATGGACAAAAGCTAACCAAAAAGAGAAGCAACCTAGAACTAAGGAGAAATTTCCTGACAGAACAATTAATCAGTACGACAACTTGCCTCCAGAAGTTGTGAATGCTCCAACACTGGAAGTTTTTAACAAGAGATTGGACAACCATTTGTCTGAAATGGTATAGGGTTTGCTGCCTGAGCAGGGGGTTGGACTAGAAGTCCTCCAAAGTCCCTTCCAACTCTGTTATTCTACTTTCAGCATTTATAAAGAGAAGGGTAGGTACTGGTGGAAAATGCCCATGCCTTCATCTTTCCTTTCCGTTTTTTTTCCACAGGCCCCTACTCTTTCAAATTTGCAAGCCTGTCTTTTAAAAGGGGCTTGGTTGTGCATCATTGAGGGAGAAGACCAAAAGGAGGGAAGAGTTAGGAAAAAGCCAAGAAAGAAGACAGAAGAAGCTGAGAGCTGAAGTTTCAAAGAAGACACCAAGCAATTCATAGACAATGGAAGGGAATGTTGGTGGTAAAATAGAATGTTGATGACAGTGATAGCCTAAGCCAGGGGTAGGCAAGCTCGGCTCTTTTATGACTCATGGACTTCAACTCCCAGAATTCCTGAGCCAGCTGGCTGGCTCAGGAATTCTGGGAGTTGAAGTCCATGAGTCATAAAAGAGTCGAGCTTGCCTACCCCTGGCCTAAGCAAAGCCCAAAGCACCAGCATGGGTGATTAAAGGCCCAGTATAGCTTTCCCATGAAATTGGACACAGAGTACTAGTACCAAACAGGCTCAAAAGCCGGCCAATGAGAGACCAAGTTCTGACAGCTGGTCTCATTGTACTGATGAGAATAGGAGCCCTTAAGCACTGTCAGCCCCCTCATAAGGGCCCAGACTGGCAGAACCAATCTTCAATGTACATATATGCCATACCTTAAAGAAACAAGCTAAAATCTGTACTTTGGGGCATATCCCATGTATTGCAAGACTTTGGAAAGTCCACAAATTGCCAATTTTGATTGAAACCATACAATATGGCAGCAAACAATAACTGAGTTATTTAATACCACTTGATTATTTTAATACCACTTGATTATTATCCTGCCTTTCTGCATTCTCAGCACACCACTAATATATGTGAAGTTAGTGGCTCATCACTAACTATGAAATATCTGCCAGGTAAAACTTCAGAAGTTTCTAGAACTTTCATGTAAAGTAATTCTAGAACAAAAGAGCTCAGGATATGAACAAGAGATAAATTCCAGCAATGAAAGTCTCTTATGGACATGAAAAACTATTTTAAAAGCTAGTAGGTGATTTTTTTCTCCCATGGAAAATCATTACTTCATTCTGATTATGTTTCCTTTTCTGCTGCTTAGTACCAAAAAAATATTAGCGTAATGTACTTTCCCATTTCTAGACCACCTGTTGAGATCAAAAAGCTAGAAAAGCGAAAAGAAGACAACCTTAGAACAATGTCAAAATACACCAGGTGTTCGCAGATCTTGTGCTGACCTCAGTTGTCCAGAGATTTTGTTTTAATATACACTGGTTTTGCAACTGGGGAACTAATGCCTGTCATGTGTAATTAATGATGGATTACCGTATATTGCAAGATTTGCATGGGAAACCTACTGAGTATAGAGTATGAGAACTAGCACAACTAATATAAGTTCATTGTTTCCACAATTAGCAAAGGGAAGGTGAGTGCATGCAGTTATTTGTATGGGGGAGAAAAATCACTACATAAGAAGTTTTTTCAAAGTCTTTCATGTTTTTTTCCTTTTGATTACACTCTAAGACTGATAGCTAATTATCTCCTGCAGAACATAGTGCTTGCTATATTCATTTCTTACCTTTGCATATTTATTTCTGCCTTAACTCTGTTTTTCTATCATTATGTAAATCTTTTACCTTGACTTTATTTTTTTCTCATTAACAACCTGTCTGAAGAAATATTGCTTTTCAATAGAGTGATTAAAATGGATTGCATAATCTTTACCAGGTCGTTTTGTGTGAAAACAATTTCCTAGTACTTATTGCCTAATAAGTTCTAATGGAAAAGCTTGACATGAGATTTGCCTATTGGATCCAAAAGCAGAACTTCCCCTTAGCTCTTCAAAAAATTTTATCCAGTAAAACATTCATGTGTCACTTCCATGAAATGAGCTTAATGCTGGTCTCCTCCACTCTCCTGAGGCATCAACACACTCCTTATCTCAAACTCCATCTGCCTAGATCAGACATGTCAAACTTGCGATGTCACATGATGTTGTGCGACGTATCAGAGCTTTTTCCCCATTGCCGGCAATGGGGTGGGCGCAGTTTCGTCACGATGCGTCCGGCCTGCAGGCCAGCAGTTTGATACCCCTGGCCTAGATGACCACATAACTTAATCACAATTGGGTGCTGGAATTGCGGGTTTTGAGAGAAACGGTCATGTGAAATCTCACTTAATGACTGTTTTACTTAATGACTCAGATTTTTGATTGGGCTTCCCAGAATTGGTTACAAGATGGGCAGCAATATAAATATTTTAAATAAATTAATTCCTGTCCCAATTGTGAACATAAGTCAAGAAATACTTGTACTTATATTAAACAAAATGCATAATATCCAGTAGTTCATTTGTAGCTGTTGCTGGAGCGTTTAGAAAGGAGGCTTCAGAAAGTTTCTGTATCATCGACATTTTGGATCTTTTTACATGAGTTCAAACTTTAAAGAGGGCAATATATCTAAGCTTTGGTTTACTTATCCTGATTGTTGTAGCCATCATAAAGTTAACAGCAGCTGGTAGAATCATAAAATGATGTCAAATCTTATTTCTGCAGTCATTGCTACAATAGTCAAGTCTATTTAAATAACTGCCAAGTTAGTAATCCCATTCTAATAAATGGCAAATACAGCCTTCTCCATACCACATGAAAGAAGCAACATGATCTAATATCAAAAGAATACAAGCTTATTTTTTTTATTGGTTAAAAAAAGTTTTCTACAAGTTAATACCTGCTTACTTTAGAGTTCTGTTATTTTTTCTAGGTAATTTGTGGAGCTTGCAGAGGTGCAAAATCTGTGAATTATGCACATTATAATATTTGCAGAGAAACCCTCTAGTTAAATGTTGCATGGAAAAATGCAATTATTTTGTGGCAAAACCAAGTTTGCACCTGATATATGGGAGCAAAGAATATGCCTGAAGTTACACAATGTTGTCAACATCCAATTTTCAAAAACAAACAATTGTGAAACAGTTTTTAGACATGTTGGTAAATCTTTGCAGGAAGATTCTAAAAGTGACAAAAGTGTAATAATTTTTAACTTGAGTTATATTTTTAATATGCCTCACTGTAATGTTGGATAGGTGCGGAATAGTTGGATGGGTGCGGAATGAGTTCTTCTATAAAATTGAAAGGAAACTTGTAGAGATTGTACATTTAGAAACATGTCCAACCTCCTTAGCATTACAAAGGATAACTTTAGGCATTTCAAAAAAGTGATGCAGAAATACCTTCTCCTGTTGGCAGAGAAGTTCGCCCCACACACTCTGAAAATTTGGTTCTTCTGCTTCATCTGGGACCCCAACTAGGGTCTGCTACATTGGGGGTGGTTGACTGGGTAGAAAAGATGCCCACACCCAGGCTACCCATCATCTCATTTTCTTTTTAGCTTTTTTAATTTAATTCCTCTATTTTAATTGTCCGACTTTTTTTTTTTACTTTTTATCATATTATAAGCCAGAGTTGCTGTATCAGCGAGATGGGGGCATAATTTAATAATTAATTAAATAAATAAAAAAAACAAATGTTCCTGTTCATTGCTGACATCCAGGTATTCTTGTTTAAAGGGGAATCCAGTACTAAGTTCAAACTATGAACTTGACTTTTCAAATACAACTCTTAAGTATAAGTGCATTGTTAAAGTAAGTTCAGTTGCCATAACTGAACTTTCAGACAACCTGGATGACTGAGAGTCTTCACTGATATAGATGAGTAACATTGGTTAGGATTCTGATGCCTTTACTCTTACAATTCTCAATGAATAAACAATAACATTGGAAAATAACACAAGTGAACTCAACAGTACCTTCCCATATCTGGAGGCAAAAGTTCCCGTGAGTAAGGAGTGAAAAATAATTATCGTCTCATCCAAGTCCCATACAAACACACGCTGTCATAGGAGTGGAAAGATAGAGAAAAAAAATATACCAATTACTGGTAGAAATATACTAATTTTGAATTAAATAACTATGTAAATAAGAACCTCCTTGTTTCCTCTCAGTGATCATGCTTATGTGGGGCATTACCTCAGCTATTTGAAAACTTCCTGTTCCTAAAATATTTCACCCTTTTTTCTTGCCGTCCCAGCTTCCTCTTGCTGTCAGAGTCCCAGAAGAATGCTTCCTTGAGATGCCTCCCTTATTTATTTTAAACTGTTCCAAAATCTAAGGCCAAACAAACAAAAGCACCCTTTTCTTTGAAGTAGTTAGAACAATTTCCTAGTCCCAATATACTATTATAACTGCACCAATGCTTCTGAAATTTTCACTTTTTTCCTTGACTATTTTTCATTCACTTTCCCTCTGGTTTTCACTGTGACTATTTTAAAGGATTAGCCTCTTTGAATATTGAGTGTCACATCAATAAATAATGTATTACTTTTTAAAACCAATTGAGGCTTAGATTAGATGCATTCCCTTCTCTTTCATTTAAAATAGAAAGATGAAGACAAGGCTGCCGTCAAATATGTTTGGAATCCCATTGCAATGCAATGGTCTCCCCAAAGTTAATAAGCATCTCATTTGATGTTTGCCACTATCCTTTTCATAAATTCCTTTTCAATTGTAATATTAGCATGATATAAAGCAAAGCATAACTCTCTAATGCCAAGTCACTCTAGAAATATTTCATTGAAAATAAATGGCCAGCTGCCCAGAAAAAGATAAATTGGCCTTTATTTTTATAAAGTTATTCATATTTTCTTTGGGTTTTTGAAGATTGGGAATGTTATAGACATTTGGACAATGCTGAATAATCTACCTCCCTTTCTCTATGAGAGCCCTTCAGACATGTGAAGACAACTACTATGTGACTCTTCACCTTTTTCTTTCCTAAACATGTTCAACCACCTTCAATGGTTCCTCATAAACCAGGCATTCACTGCCCTGTTCTCGGCATTCATCACTCACAGTATTACATTTTATTTCAGGCAAAATCTCTAACTTTTTAAGCTGGTGGGCAAATATAAATCTTAATAATATGGTTGTGGGTGTTCTTCCAAAAGTGGGGAGGACACATGCCCATTCACAAAACAGCTGCCATAGGGACATAAGCAATTATGAAGCATTGATTTCCCAAAATGCTACCTGCCATACCTCCCCATCGCCCCCAAGGACAATTCTACCTCTGGTTTTCTCTAACATTTTTTTCTTGGGCAGTTCTAAAGCAAGCATTGGACTGTAGCATTTTTAAAGAAAGGTCCCACAAGCATTCTTGGAAGTGAAGCTGATGCTGGAGAAGGCCACTTTGCTTTGCAACATGCTAGTTTTTCATCTCTGGAGTTAAAGGAAGGTTTCAGAAAAATTAAAATTCAGGTGGGTCAGTGAACCTAGTCAGCATAATGAAGAATCTGGGATCACATTAGTGCCTCACAATAACATGTTGGAGATGCCAGATTTAAACACCAAAGAAAGGAGTAAGAAAAAAACATTATTCTTACCTCAATATCAGTGTCTCCTGCTGGGGATGGATCACTGCTTCTTTTTGATCGTCCTCGTAGTTTTCCATCGGTCCCTCTATGCTGCCGGTCAGATTCTATGCTTTTTACAGGTGTTGTATATTCACCTATAACAGGAATCTGACTTAAAGTAACATCCTAAGTTATTGTTCTTAGGCTGTTTCAACAAAGTGCCGAAAATAGCAAAGCAACATTCATTCCAACAGCATAAATTAGAGACGTAAGTTTGTAAAATATTTCTGATTTTTTTCTCTGTTGAAAGGGATAAAAAAGTCATATTTTTTGCCAATTCTTTAGCTCTTCCTATTATTTCTAAGTATAGAATAATTATTAGTGAATGACCAAGGCTTTGTTTATACTTTGTAATGTTAGCCTGGTATCACCATTACTGCAGTTCAACCATAATACTGAGACTGTTGTAAGGTTTCCAAATAATATTATTATATATTAATATGTACAGAAATACAGCAATTATTGTTTTAGGGAAAATTACAAAGTAAACTAAATATAATTTTTCTACCTTTTTAAAAAAATCACAAACAAATGTTACAAACAAAAATCTTTTGCGTATAGTTATTCTTAATAGCAAAATTAAGTCCTGCGTGCCCCTAAAAATAGGATCTGCACCAAAGCCCTGGTTGAAATTATGGTTTAAGAGATTAATCTACACTACAGTATCAATAATGAAAAATACATTTCTAGTTTGAAGCCCTTACCAGGAAGTGATTCAGTGCTCTGACTGCTAACGTTGTGTGATGACTCTTGGAGAGAATAAGGTGATGTTGGGATGTTCGATGGGCTAATGTTATTTGGAGACATATATGATGAACTGTAGGAAGAGTTGTAATACTGTGAATACTGGCTTTGGGTGAAGCTGGGATAGGAAGAATACTCCTTTGAAAAAAGAGACATAATTCTAATTATTCTATACAAGCAAAACAACCGGTACATAGCCAATATATAAAAATTGTGCATTTATGAAACAGATTTTTAGAAATTCTATTCAGTCATCTCTCATAGCTGAACTACAAATTCACAGATCAGCTGGCACTCTGTATGGGGTGTGTGCAAAAATGTATCTAGGATGCTGAAATGTATTCAGCCCATGGGCTGGTGATTGCTCACTCAGATCTAGAGATCAGGCAGAGGTCTTCTTCTTGAAATCATCTTTTTAATTAGTCTTCCGTGGACTAAATCTCCCACCCCCTTCCGCCCAGGAGGAAACTGTTGTCAAAGCTTATGAAAAAGGAATTTAAGAGTGTAATTGTTAAACATTTCTATGTCCCATAGAACTTGAATTTAGCCTTGAATGTTCATTTCAGCATTTGTGTGAAGAAAAAAAAGAGAGAAGTGATTTCATATGTGGACTACATCAACTTAACCAGCAGTCATATAGCCTTTCTAAATATAATGTATTTACAAAACCATTTATTTATAGATATGATTTACACATACAAGAGTGAACATACACAAAACGTAGTTGGTAAAAGGAAAACAAAATCAGGAAAATCATCTTCCCTCCCTGTTTCATATTCAGAAAAGTTGCCATGTGATACATTAAAGCTTAAAAAACA
Source organism: Vipera berus (assembly GCF_964194415.1). Lineage (NCBI taxonomy): Eukaryota > Metazoa > Chordata > Lepidosauria > Squamata > Viperidae > Vipera > Vipera berus. The sequence goes on from NC_138204.1 coordinate 23,360,799, forward strand.
AAAACAAAAGCAAAACAAAACCAACCAACTAAAGCCAAGCATGGCAAAGAAACAATTTTATATGATGATGGAAACTGCTCGTTTTTCTTTTTAAGCTGTTCATACAGTAGTGTGTGTAAAATGCTTTCATCATTGCAACTGAATGTTGACCAAGGACCAAGGCTGGCCAGAGTAGGAAGAGAAGGTAAAGGAAAGATGGACGTGGAGGGAGGGGAAAGAGAAGGAAGTAATTTTGAGAGCAATTGTTGCTAACTCTTCGGTCAAGCTATTGAGCTCTGTGAGTGTCTACAGGCATGCTGCATGTTTTGGTCTCCAAATATCAAGATATGATAAATTATTATCTGAATCACAAAATCTTAAGGAAGTATGGTAATGTCAACTTTCATTTTATCATGGCTCCAGTCCTTCCTGAACAATGACTTCTAGAAGGTGATACTAGATGACTTGTCTCAATGTTTGATTTACAGAACTTTTCAGAGCTCTGTTTGTCACTCATATTAACAACTACTACACAGAGCTATTGATAAGGAGAACAGAACCAGCAAGAGATTTTGATTTCAGTTTTATTAACATGTATATAATCATTACACATTTCTACCTTCTGTCCATAGAGTTATGACCCTTTGAACTGATATATGCATAAGACCAAAGAAATAATTTTTATTAAGTCAAACAGAATCACTGTACTGTAGACGACTTCAGACAGAGATCTCTAATACTGTAATACTGTTAAATGCAACTGCATTCTTTCTACAGTGCTAAGTGTACAGTTTGATCACTTAGGTTTGATACTAATTTGAAACTCATACTGATCTGAAAATTCAGATAGAAATGACGACATCTGTTCTGGCTGATCTTTTGCTCCTATTCAGAGTAGAAGAAGCTTTATCTTAGTTACAACAGCTCTAATAATATAAAGACAGTTTATTAAATTTTATCAGGAAGTTCAACTAGTGCAATCCAGATCGTGATGGGAGTAAAGTGACCAGAATCTGCAATTGTTTTATTACACCAATTCTATTATTACACAGGTTGGCAGTGTGTTTCTAGGACCACATTCAAGTGCTGGTAAGTTCATATTGGCTTAGGACCAAGTTGCCAGAAGAACTATCTTCATCTCTTTCAACCTGTCAATCTTTTAAAAGAAAGTCTGGAGCCTGTTCTTGGACCAACAATGTATACGTAAGTTTTAATATGTTGCTAGTTTTCTGTCGTTTTCACCAATTGAATTTGCTTGACTTTGCTGAGCTGAATAATCTAAGATATTTTATCATTCATTTTCCTAGTGACTAGTTGATAGCAACTTAAGAGACTGGAAAGGAAAGGAAGCTTGTAAATATTTTCAATACAAAAGAACCATCTTTTCATACTTGAAAAAAACTGAAGTTGTACCTGGTGCACTGTGCTGAACCCTGCAGAACCCGTCAGGCTATTAGGTCCCTGGTAGATCCCTGAGGTACCTAGCCAAAAAAGCAGAGAAAAAACAAATGAGAAGATAAATGATACATTAGTAGGAACAATCTAAACAGATTTGATGGACCATCTGACAAACAGAAAGGAAAATTTTAGATCAGGACTTGTGGCCAGGGGTGAAGTTAAACCTTGGAGAGCCTGTGAATTCTTGGTAAATGAGACATGTTTACATGAGACATGTAAAATTGGTTTGGTTCATTGTTATTTTTATTTTAAATTATGTTTAGCCTTTTGTAGGGCTTACATTATAATTTCCATGTATTAAAAGAGTGAAAAACAGTTCCAATTTCCCAGAAAAGAGATTCTTTTTGGCCCTAGGGTTATATGTCACTCACCCGTTTCCGCTCTTAGGAATCTGCTGCTATAAACTTTATCACAAAAAGAGCAGGCTGAGCCCATGATTGTCCACTCTAGCTAGCATTATTTTAAGAATTCAGTCTTACTCACTACCTACTACCTTTAAAAAAAGCAAGTGGAAAAGCTGAGGTTGAACTTAGTGTTTTCTGGATATAATAAACATTTATATGCCTCTTAGATATGGCTAACTAAATTACCTACTGATACAGTATAAGACAAGGTGATCTCAAGACCTATCCTGAATTTCAGTCATTTGAATTTTAATTATTTGAAACTCATATGAGGATTTCCTGCATCTCTCCTACATAGCTTCGAAACTCTTCATAAAAACAGCCTGCTGATCCCAGAAATAGGAAATCATTTTTCAGAGGGTGGCAAATGAAGGAATGATTCTCAGAGGCTATGCCTCTGTTGCTACTTTCAATATTACAAATTTGATTTGTACATAAGTAATAAAGGGGATGTTCTACATCCCTGTGGCAGGTTTGCTTCTGTGCATGGTTATGCTAAAATTCAGAAACTTCAACATTTTGTGGGTTCCTTTTATTAAAAATGTATTGGAGTGAACAAAATTAGAACTCATAATACTCATATGTACAGAAACACATTGGAAGTCTCTGATGGTTTTTACACATTACACTTTGTTACTAAGGCAAAGCTTTCTACTGTTCCTGAATTTTGTTCTGGATCCCTGGCTGTGTATTGAGCATGAATTAGCTGGCTTTATTTTGGGTAACTAGAACTCAAACAATACATCCCCTGATGCAGTTTTCTTTTAATTGCAGAGACGGCCAGCTCTTTTAACCATAGGAGAGAATCAGTGCATGGGACCAGTGAAGTTTTCTCTTAGCTAAAGTGCAGGAACAAATACTTCTTGATGTCTCCATGCTGTGTCCTTTTTCTGAATATCCGCTTGTTTGTTTTTATTTTAAGACCCCAGATTAAGCAGGAGAATGGACAGCTGAACAAACTGCAGCTCGCCAAATACAGACAGTCACAAAAGTACATACAGGGAGAAATAAATCTCAGCCCACAACCAAATCAAACCACTCAAGGAAGAGAATCTGCTTCCAGAACTAATTTGCCATCACATCTGGCTTTTAAAAACTTTTTTTTTTTTTTACAAGGAGGTGGGGTGGATTAAAAGCAGAGGCTGGGTCAAGAGCTAATATCGTTCAACATGGAATCTGCCTTAGGGTGGAAGCCAAACCCATTATCTCCTCCAAAAGTTCTTGAAACTCTTATTGAACAATTCATGTCCAGGAGATAAATCACAGACATTATTTAACCGTGAACAACTTTGTATTTTCAAACCTTTGTGAAAAACAAACAAAGAAACAAGTAAACAAAATAGTGTCTAAGCATGCTCAGCACCTGAAAGAAAAATCTTGTATATTCAGAGAGCTGGGCTAGATAAACTGAAGACAACACAACGGAGGCAAAATAGTAGTTTATTTGGTTCCACCAGAAAAAAAAATCAAGTAAAATATTTCCCTAAAGATGAAAAACAGGATTTTTTAAAAAACTACAGCAGCTGTCCTAGTTTTGGTTGAAGGAACAAAGAATCTCTTTTTCAGTGCAGAACTAAATAACTTATAACAGTAGAGAGAGAGTTTAAGTAGGCAATGACTTCCAATGGAATGGGAATTAAACAGGATTTGGGGGGCTTCGGGGTGAGGGCCTATAGCGGATTAAATGTCCCTGTGAGTCTATCCAAGATCAGTGGCCAGGTGGCAGGTTCTGGCTGACAAAATTGTCTCCAGAAAAGGAGAGTTAGGAAATTGTCCACTTGTGCTTTGCATAGTTACTTCTCATGAGGAGACCACAGGAATTGAGTTTTTGTCTCTAGTTGTGAGATGAATGGCTTGGGGGTCAAGAGATTATATCACACTCAAAACCTCTGTCTAGTCTTATAGACATATAATTCATAAAAAGCCTTACTTCCTTAAATACTTTTGGACACACTTCATTTACAAATTATGAGAGATCTTCCAAGCAGTAGGAAAGAACAAAGACACTTTGATGAGTGCTTCAAAAGAACTTGCATAATTATTGAACTATCAGGTCAGAATTGTGGTAGCTCCTGTAATGCCTTCAGAGCTTACCTTGACTAAATAGACATCCCTTGGACTTAAACCAATGATTTACATACTAAAATACATGAAACGTGCTAGTACAAAGTCAGTACTGTTTGCATTCAAAATGTTTTCTATTTGTCTTTTAAAGCCTACTATATTTCATGTTGGAATTTTCAAAACCAATACAAATGATAAACAGGCAAAACAGACCAGCTGGAGAAAAAGTAAAACTTACTGTTTTCTGTTGTTTTTATTATGGGTTGACCTAATATTGTTCTGATTTACTTACCGGTATTTATCATATTACATCTATTCAGCCCACCAGGATGGGAAGCAGAGCATGTTATGGGTCCCATAGATTAGCGATTGTCATCTGGTGGAACCAGAAAAAATGGCCTTCTTGGTGGTGGCCTTGCCATTATGGAACATGATTCCCCCCAAGGTACAATGTTTCCCCCCGCCCGCTGTTTTTCTGAAAAGCCCTCAAAATGTAGCTTTGTCAGCAGGCCTGGAGACCACAAATGGAAATAGGACTTAATCAAGTGGCTATTTTAAGATAAGATAACCTTTATTGTCACTTTTTTCTGTAAATACACTGGCACACATTAAAAAAATGAAATTCTGATGCCTGCTCTCAAAATAATACACCCCCCCTGTAAACATACACACTCATACATGCACGTACATATAATCAGATTGTATTATTTGTATACAAATCTGATTGTATTGTTGCTGCCATAGGGAATGGGCTAGGGTTTTTAAAAACAATTTTATTATATGATGGATTTTTAAACTTTTTAAATGTTGTAATCCTTGAAGGATTCTCACTTGATGAGTTTTTTATCATCCCAGATTGTGGGAATAACTTAAGTTACAGAAAGGGAGATTTTGTTGTCATAAAATTAGAAAAAAACACTTCCTAACCCAGCAGTATAGGAAATAATATTTAAAACAAAGGATGGCTTAGCATGGTATCCGAATAACCTAACTGAAAATGGAAATATGTCTCTCTGCTTACAATTTTTGTTTCTTTCCAGAGATACTGCCCTTGATTGTTGGTCTTCTTTCTTTTTGGCCTAGCTGTTTTTAATAATTATACAAACTTCAGAACAGTTACATTTTTCAGAATAGCTCCTGAAATTATTGAAGGATTGCACATCCATCTAAAGGAAGTTAACTTCTGGCTGGTGGCACTTTTTGGAATGTCTGATGTGAAACCTGTACAGGGGGGAAAATGTACAAGTTGCTTGTGTAAGTCTAATGCAAATTGATGCCTGTGTGGTAGCTCTCCATAAACAGTATGCCTACAAAGCTGCTCAGACTCTTTACTAATTTTTAGTGCTTCTGACCTTTGCAACAGGAAGGGCAGATGGGTAAATGATACATTTATTCACCTATTCTGGTGGTGGGTCTGGGACATTCGGCTTCCATTCAATCATATGTATTCCTTTAAAATGAGAACCGCACGCCAAGATCTTTACCTTCTGGATCTTCTCCACATGGAGCATAGTTCACATCTGTGTTCAATCAAATCAGCTGCTAAAATGTCACAATGCCCTCATTCACAGGTAACACAGAGAACATTTAGCTGGTAATAAAACAACTTAGATATTAGAGGAGAACAGCTCTTTGGATATTCAGTACTGGTAGGTGCTCAGTAGGAACACTCAAAATTGACCTTGCTCTATGGACTTTCCTAATGATGGATTGTGAAATGAGACATCTGAATATATAAGAGCAACCATTAGTAAGCCCATGAATGAAATAATCTGCATCCTTTCATGAGAAACTGATTCCATTTGCAATTTCTTTCATGTTTTTTAAAATGTGTGCCCATCGTTGAACCACAGATGTGGCTCTACTTCAACAATAGCCTGAAGACCCTTTTGACCACCCAATCTGTTAAAATACTGAAGAAAAACTCTGCCAACCCAATAAAACTAAACTGCTAGATATAAAATGAGCCTTCAATGCTATGCAAATGTTTAAATGCTGGGAAGTTACATTGTTTCTATGCATAATATATTTAGCATATAAAAAGATGCCCTAAGCTAGAAAAGTTACTTTTTAAAAAAATCAGCCAATATACATTCTTATAATCAGTTAATGAGGTACTTTAATCAAGATATATAATACCCTCATCAATAAGCAATTTAATAATTATATTTGAAGGTACAGTTAATCAGTGATCATCAAGTTCCAGCTGTACTCAATATTGTACTGTAGCTCTAGTTAAATGAACAAATAATTTTAAAAGTGGAACCAGATGGAGAGCTACTTATCATACTTTGAATCAAGTCTTTTTCAAAAGATGCATCAACACACATGCTATTTTATACTACATAAAGTTTGAAAAGTTTTTCCTTCATTTGGGCTCTTGACGTTACCATTTCTTTCATGTACTTGTGCTTGGCAAAAATCAGATGCCCGGCTCAAGTATTCTACCTGTTTCCACTCATTCACTAGGACTAACACTCTTTCTTCTGCTTTCTTAATATTCTTTTTATATAAATATTATAAAAAGTAGCAGCTCATTAGTGGAAATCTGATTTTTTTTCCTAATTGTCCCCCAAAATGTAGTTCTTTGTTCAGATTCTAAGGGTGCAACTAGATCTTTTCTCTCTGTTTTAATCATACTGGATTTGCAAGTTTACATGTAATTTCAACATAACTGCCCTAATATAAAAGCAATCTTTTTTCAACCTTTCACCTGAAATCATCCAACTGGTGAGCTGCCCAAAAGACATTTACCCATCACACAAGAGAGACGGAGAGAGCACTTGCTACCTCCTCAGACAGCCATGTTGACACTGGCTTCACCAACTACCTTGGTGTGGGTGGAGCCACAAATTCTCTGGAAATGAGAAAGGCAGCAATGGCCTCTGGCCCCTACAGAGAAAGTTGCTGACCTGTCCTTGATTTTGTCACCCACTATTGACATGTTTGCAGTGACCTGAAAGAGAGGTAACTGAAGCGGTATTTGGCATTTGGATTTGGCCAGTCACGTACGTGCTCTTACAAGCTTTCTGCCAGCTCAAGTATGGATGTAGGGCACTTCAGCATAGCAGTAGAGAAAGGCTGTCAAGCATGAGAGAATTGGATTTCAGAAAAGTAAGTATGGCTAAGCAAGTTTCAACTTTAAATATTTTAATATGCTTTAAAAATGTTGCAGCCAAGGTATTGTCTATGCACTCATGCCTGGGTACATGTCATTGAAATTTGAGCAATTGCTAATAGTCTAAAATTTTCCACTGGCCAATGCTGTTAGTTTGCTAGTAGGAAAACTGCTACATTTACAATCTACAGAAGTTCCTCCAATATCAATGCATTTCTTTTCAGTATGAGTTATATATTGAAATAAGCAAGCACAACAAGATGTTTAATGTTATAACCCAAATCTGATACAATTAATGCTCATTGTTCACTATAATCACTATTTTAAAATATATAATAATTGCTTTTTAAATTCATGTAAAATTCTTATTTTGTTTGAGTCTCTGTGGAAAACTACTAATCTACTAATTAAATTTTAGTCTTCTGGTTTCTAGCCTGATGCCTTAACCATTACACCAAACTGGCTTTATTGGTCATAGTACCTATAATAGATTCCCAAGAACAGAGGTAGCATGATATGGATTCTTGTCCAGATTCTGGCTTCCCATATACGTGTGGTTGATTCTGTGGGCCATAATTTATAGTTTCAGCTTGTCCTATGATATGTTTCCTAATTTAAAAACAGTTTGAAAAAGTTATGGCAAAAGGAAGGTGTAATACATTTTGAGGTGTCTGTTTCCCTGGTATATTTAGGTTATTATGTCTCAGGATTCAGCTTATTGCAGTTGCCAGCTTGGAAGCCATTCTAGATAATTAAATTCTGTAATGGAAATTGTTTCCTTTCCCATAATGTATTGGTTCAAGGTTCTTGGTGTTTAAGAGAAAAGATGAATTTCACATGTGAGAAGTTTTACACATGTATTTTTCTTTTGGCTATCACTGCACTCCATTCTGGTCAAATGTATGAACAAGAGGCAGCTGCTCATTTTAGACTAAATGCAGAATTCCTTTTCCATAAGTTCCAAACACTTCAGCTAATGCTTTGTGATATAGTTTGAATTTAATTCGAATTCGGAATCTTAAGAGATGCAGCAGAAAGAGAAATATTTTAAGTCTTGATCACATGTTCATGCTCATGATTAGCTCTCATTTATGCACATATTTCCATTTACATATACACTATCCCAGGAAACCACATTACACAACAATAAACAGGTTTTCTAGATGGGATTTCAGATTAAGATTTATTTGAGCTTTACCTGAACTCAATACAACAGGAGGGGGCAACTATGTTCCCTTTCTGACCTATGGACGTAAATTCCCACAATTCCTTCCACATGGAAGACTTCAGTGGGACTACTTAGAAAGGGAAGCAAAAGGATAAATAAACATGGGAATAACAGTGGGACGAGATTATTGCACAAGCCAGTTATTGGTGGATGTTAAATTCACATATAATTTTGTAAAAACAAAACAAAGCACCCCTTTCTTGTCCATATATCCTTGGCATTTTGTTTTAAAAGTATTATTTAATAACAAATTGCAATATCAACTTGTTTACACATAATGATATTAAACTACAGTTAGCCCTTGCTGAACTATGCTAATTGGGACCAGAATGTCCATCGCTGACACAGATGTGTCCACATCATATAATTGTGATGCGGCTGTGTTTTCCCGATAAGACCTATCCCAAAAATAAGACCTAACTTGATTTTTACACGTGCACCTAATATAAGCCCTACCCTCAAAATAAGTTCTAGTTTTGGGAAGAGGCACATGCATTAAAAAAAGCTAGAGTGGGGGGTGAAGCTGCCCCATCTTCCCCACTCGTTTACTTTAGACTGCTGCAGCCAGTCCTCCTGCACCCTGACACGTGTCGTGCTGCTGTCTGAGTTGTTCTGTGGCCGCTTGCGGCCACTTGCTGTGTGGCGCATTGTGCTGGTGCTGCTGTGGCATGCATGAGCAGCAGCACCAGCTTGATGCACCACACGGCCTGCTGCAAGCAGCGGCACCGGCGCAAAGCACCACACGGCGTCCAGCCATGAGTGTCAGCATCGGTGCAAAGCGCCTTGTGGCCTCTGGTTGCAGAACTCAGGCAGCAGCACAACAGGTATGAGAGCATGGGAGGCCTGGTTGCAGTGGTCTTAAGTGGGTGCTGAGTACATGGGGCAGCTCCAACCGCACCCTAGCTTGAATTTTACGTATGTGCCTCACCCCAAAACTAGAGCAGCGGCACTGGTGTGATGAGCCACACAATGGGCCATGCGGCATCCAGCCACAAGTGGTCACAGAAGAACTCAGGCAGCGACGCGACACATGTCGGGGCATGGGAGGCTTGGCGGTGGTGATTCTAAGGTAAGCAGGTAAGACATCCTCCAAAAATGAGACCTGGTGCCTCTTTTGGAGGAAAAAAAAGACCAGGTCTTATTTTCAGGGAAACCTGGTATTGCCAACAATACTGGGTATTGCCAACCCAGTATTGTTAAGTGAATCCACAGTGTCATATGGTCATCTTTTCTGACTTCCTGCTGGTTTCCCCACTGATTTTGCTTGTTGAAAGCCAGTAGAAATGGTAGCAAATGCTGATTTTATCACCATGGATTACTACCCTGCGCTGAATACCCAAATCATGATCATGTGATTGTGGGGATGCTGTGATGGCTACAACTGCATGGGCTGGTCATAAATGCCATTTGTTCAGTATTGTAGTAACTTCAAATGGTTGCTTATTGGTCATTAAATGAGTATCAGTACTCATAATACAGAACTTGTAATTTCGGCATTGGTCAAATGTTCCTTTGCAGTCAATAGTCAGACTATATTCTTGGGTGGCATCATATGCAATAAAGACAGCATTGTCCCTAATAAATAATAATTTACAAAAAATTGTAAGCCACCCAACTCTCAACAACTCTGGGCGTCTCACATCAATAAAAGAAATTGCAATAAAACATAAAGAAAAAAAAGATGGAAAGTGTGATGCAGTGAGGGTTGTCACTCTCACTTGCCAAAGGCCCAGGTGATAAACTAGATCTTTACAGATCTTTTTAACAAGAGCAGTGCAGGCCATCTGGATCTTGTTCCCCAGGGCAGGGGCTGCCACAGAAAAGGCAATGACAAACCTAGAGGTGTCTAAAACAGGCTTTTCCTTTAGACAGGACCACAGCATTCCTTTTCATTTCCTGGCTGGTGTATTTCCCTTATTCTATCATATCACACTGGTTTTTAAATCATAGCACATTTAGCACAGGAAACCTCATGTTTGGTAGGTCTTGAAAAAAGCAGCCTTTGCTATTCCTGCAAGGCTGTCCTGAGCAGAGGCCTCTCTTGCATTCATGCTGATGTGATGCATAACTCTGTCCGCAGTCTTAAACTGCACCTAATGCAAACCAGCTGTGAGAGAAGCTTGGGAGAAAAGGGACAACTACATTTCTATGTTAGGTTTTAGTTTTATGAAGCTGAAGCATTGCAGTGACAGTTTGCCAAACACCGCCTCTCCATCTCCTGTATTTTCCACAATGCTAGATCTAGCTAAGCTTTACAATGCAGAGTAATTTACATTTCTTGAGAAAGTACTGAAAATTGTACCGCAAAAGCAAGTTTCAGAGGCCCCCCGAAGGAATATTGTAACAAATACCAAAGGCTGTGTCAATGAGACATCTAAATCACCACCACTAATATGTACAATAAATACTGTCATCCATACTTTAACATGTAAAAGAAGATTTATGCTCAGTATCCAAGTTTAAGCAATCTGTATTCCACAAGCCACAGAAGCTCATCAATGTGGGTTTCTTTGTTTTGTATTCTTGTGGGTACAGAAATCAATTGATAGCAATAGCAATTTTACTAAGCATTATAATTAAAAAGATAAAAACTAATACAAACTAAGGCAAATAAAATAAAAAGAAAAAATAAGTACAAAAAATAAAAAAGAGAAAATAAAAATATCACAGAGAAAAAGAACAGAAATATACAAATTACTTCTCCCTTCATCACAAGAATTAACTATTTTAGTAATTCATTTCCATTAGTAACTGAGAGAATAAATGATTTCTTCTTCCCATAAATCCAATCTCTTATCTGCAAACAAATCCTTAAACCCTTGTCATTTCAGTCCTGATGTCAGCAAAAATCCATTAAGGGTTATAAGAGATAACAACATATCTATTTTAACCATGATCATATAATCCAATGTTATATTCTTTCCTTTTACTGGGAACAGTCTTAATTTTTAATTCCTTTTAATAATGTCCTAGCATTTGAATTCTTTTTATGTCATGAAGTCCCATCTTCTCATGTTTATTTTAAAAAAGAATTTAAAACAACAGCATTTTTTCACAGGAAGGATCATTATACGGTAATTAATTTCAAAGTCTTATTTCAAATCCATTTGGATTCTTTATTTGTAACTTTCTAAAAATCAAAATTTTAACAATCTTTTCCTGTTTATTCCAGGTTTTTTTTTAAAAAAAGTCTTTAAACATATATTTAAAACTTCTTTTGCTAAGGACTGGAGGAAACTCATCCAGTGCTGTAAAACTTGTCATTCCAAAAGTTCTTAACAGCTAAAAAGCAGTTAACAAGGAATTTCCAAACGTGGTTAGAAAAGTAAGTATCTAAACCATGTTTCCATAAAAGTGCTTACTACAGCTTGGGCCAAGACAGTGTTTCCTTGTCTCACAGAGTGCTAAACCCACTATGAGTAGCAACTTCTGGAACACTTGGGGGTGATCCCAAGTCCTCTCCTTGCCTGGAGAGAAATCCTGAAGAGCCAGTCATTTCACTGGCTCTTCATTCCCCTATTGTTGTCCACTCTACCCTCAGTGGAACTGTTTTCAGTTCTCCATTTCTTTCCTGGAAGTGAGAACTTGACTGATCTTCTTTGACCTTCATCTTCCCCAAGCCAAAAAAAAAGTAGATCTGCCTTCCACAACTTACTGCCTTCCAGATGTGTTGGACTGCAACTTCTCATTATCAGAAATAATTACCATTCAAAGGCACAAGGGTGTGGAAAGCTGATCTAGATACTCACCAGAAATGCCATCCTGCTAGCATACTCTGACCTTGGGCTCCTCTGGATGACCCAGTTTCAAAGCCACACCAATGCCACATTATTACAATCTCATTTTCCTCAGGAAGCTGAGCTGATTATCTTCTGACTCATGTGCAAGGTTGTAGAGCAATTCAACTTGCAAAAGAGTTTGGGAGAATTCTTGACTCCTCCACCTCTCCTTACTTGAACTTGGAAATCTCTAACAGATTTTATAAGCAACCTTATCAGCTAAGCAAATCTTAATCCTTCTAGTCATTCAGTTTCTGCATTTTGAAGGAGAAAAAACACACACACAGGTTTCATTTGCCCTGTGCATTTAATTCCTGAACTGCTTCCAGCCTTTGAGTTCAAACAAGCCATTATTTTCCTTTCCCCACCCAACACACAGTCACTCTAAACTGCAATCTACAGAGTTGCAGCAACTGACAAAAATCACTGACTGCAAACCTTAGTGTTATGCTATCATCACAGCTTCTAATGGGATTTATATATTGGAGGAACATAAATCCTTTCTCCTTGTACTAACAGTTGAGATGTTTTACAAACCGCCAAACTGGGAGGAAGGACAGAGGAGAAGCAAGCAATTTCATTTTGCCCTTTCTGCATAAAGTGAGAACATTTTTGTTACTCTGAGGTGCATAGCTAAAGGACCAAGAAATTAATATGAGTATTTTTGCAATCTGCCATTGACCAGCTGGCAAGTATTCCCTGCCCACTATCAGCATCCTGAGATGGACAAGAATGAAAATAGTAATGGTCCAATATGCTTTGCAGCAGTATTTCCCAGTCATGGCAAATTCCAGTGGGATTGACTCATCCCACTCACTGTGGCAGAAGGGGAATGCTGCAGATTCCAAGGGCCACGGAATTGTACCTGGCAGGTTCCAGGAAGAGACTCTGTCTGCTATGGCTCCTGCCCTCTGAAGCATTGTGCCCTTTGAGGTGAGATCTACTCCATCCCTGTGGGGTCAAAACCAATTGGCCAATTGGGATTCTGATGCTGGAGGTGGTTATGGGACTGAGAATACCCTAACCTCCACTCCATTGGTATTTGATTCCTAGATTACTCAGTTTGGTTAATTTTAATGTTTTAAACATTTTAATGTTTTTATATTTTTGTTTTTGTGATGTTGCTCGACAGTGAGATGGGTGGGTTATAAATTTACTAAATAAATGAATGAATAAAAACTCCAGAATTCTCAGGAATGATAATATCAAGCCCACACATCTGAAGTTGTCCAGATTAGAAACATTGCTTTGGAAGGATGAAGAACTGGAAAGTATGTGTCATGGAGCAGCCCTGTAACACCTTGTTGAAGTCAGAAACATACCAAAGAAGATCCCTATTGGATCAAAGGATCTCTAATCCAGTATTCTATTCCCACTGCTTCTGACCAGAAGCTAGCTAGAACATTTAAGGAAAACAAAAATGCAGATCTGTTTTCTTACACAAGTTTCCTACCAACTGATATTACCACACTGAAGGTATCTATCCATTCAGATTAGTAAACGAAAGGGATTCTCATGCCAGCATTAGTTAAATCCTTTGAGATTTGCTTGCTTAGGGCATGCAATCAGCACAGAAAAGTAGTTTGATGATGCTGTATTGGTTTGTCAGTAAACAGTATCACAGTTACATAACATGCTGGCATATTTCAGCAACATGCACTGCTAACTGCCTCATGTGTGTAAAGGGCATGATCTGGTTTTTCTAATTCTTTTTGCCCCAGGAGTTATTAAAATATATTTAGGAAAAAAGAAAGTGGATCCCTCTAATAAAATAAAATATTATGCTTATCTTCCTATTTACATGCAATTCTGTGCAAAAACTATAAAATGCACAAATATCTCTTACAGGAGACTCTGAGTTACTTTCCCTTCCATTGTGCCATTTATGCCAACTTTTTTTTTAAAAAAATGCTTGAATCAAAATATAGGACTGATACTTTCTGATTCAAAAGAGGGTAGTTTTTAATCATACATAACCATTCTCTGAGAGGAGTGAAACTAAGATGATTTCCTGCTTATGCAACTGTTCCATAAGCATTAGCATGAAAACTGCCACATATGTCATTTTACCCTGAGAAATCCCTGAGTTTATAGAAAAGAACAAGTAGCTGTTGTCCTTTTCTACATCAATTTCTTTGATACAACTCCAAGTACGGTATATGGTGTATAGCAAAAAGACATCCAATTCCACCTGTCATAAGACAAAAGACTAATCACTTCTCAGCTCCGGTACAGATCACTGTAAGTTTATAATTCACTATACTGCAAGAATCTAAAGAGTCTGATAAATCACAAGGCCAAAACTGTGTTGCCATGCACAATTTTATATACCTCTATCCAGTGCTTTTTTTGTAAAAGAAAAAGGTGCCGGAACTCACACGTGTCATACAACCCGCCTTGCCTACCCTACAAGGTTCCATCCAAAAAAGGTGCCGGAACTCCGTTCTGAGCGTTCTATGAGAAAAAAAGCCCTGCCTCTATCACATTAACCTCCCTCTAAGTTAAAGAGCTCTAGATTCTATTATTGGGATTGCCTCTATGCTCTAGGCCCCTAGTAATTTGAGTGGTCCTTTCTGACACAACTCCAGTATTTAAAAGTTGCCAGCAGAATAAGCATGTCCAGGCAGCCAGTGAAAGGAGACCAGGTTACTTGTTATGAGGAATGCCAGAAGATCCAAGGGAATTCATCTCTTTCTTTGGTTGCAGAGTCAAGTATAAGGAACACCTCAATTGGAATTGAAAAGCATGGGGGGAGGGGCTGGGGGGGAGGCTGGACTGCATTTGCAGCTGTTCCGCTCTGTTAGATCAAGGCACTCTGCTGTATAGCCAACAAGACCATTAATGTAAGGCAATGGGGCCTTACAAGATGCATGGGGGGAAAGTGCTTATTTTCCTTTAAGAGGCTTGTGAAAGTTGGGGAATAGAAGGGAGGGAAACAAAAACGGCAGCCTGCCCTCCCAGGTGTATGAAGTGTGGGAAAGCTCTAAAAGCACATTCCTCAAAAGAAGGAAGGAAATGTTCTGAGCATCCCATGAAGAGCTTTCATCAGCACTTTGGAAAGGTAAATAATGTCCAGAGATAAAGAGCTTTTTTAAAGACATTAAAAAAACATGGTTGGGTGGACTCTTTCTTCTTTTAAGCAGCTGAGATTAATTTGTTTTTGCTGGAAAAGAATTTTGAGTCTCTGGGTAGTATTCCACCCTTAAAATTACTTTATGAATGTATATGCTCACGCAAAAGGCAACTGAACTTTTCTTTTCTTGAGGATGTTTAACTTCTCATCCAAGAGGCTTCTTGGATGAGAAGTGAAACATCTTCAAGGAAAAACAAAGTCCAGTTGGCCTTTTGAAAAAGCAGCTTTGGGACAACCATGACCTAGATAACTGAGAATATCCATAGGCAAGGAAAATAATCACTCTGGATCATTTCAGCTATGGGTTTTTGTGCCCGGATGCACAAAGTGGGAATTGTATGTGCCACTGGTACTGTGAAAACCTCCCTCACCGAGTGAACTGGAGAGCTCTCCAGTTTTGATTTTCTGGTAGTTGCCTCAACAGGCCTTGTTCTAGGTAATTTTTGGGTAGGGCCTTAGTATAAATCCTAAAACTGCCAATCCTGAATTTAAGTTGTTTAAGTGCTGAAAAAAAGAGGAAAGGTGCTTAGCTCTAGCATGCACACAAATCATGGTGTGGAGGTGAGCTCTAAGATATGAAACAGTACAAGTAATCCTCCACTTACAACCGTTCACTTAGTGAAAGTTCGAAGTTACAACGGTACTGAAAAAAGTGATTTAGGACTGTTTTTCACACCATGGCAGCATTCCCCGTGGTCATGTGATAAAAATGCAGGCACTTGGCAACTGGCTCATATTTATGATGGTTGCAGTGTCCCGTGGTCATGTGATCCTCTTTTGCGACGTTCTGATAAACAAAGTCAATGGGGAAGCCAGATTCACTTAACAACAAGATTCACTTTAACAATCGCAGTAATTCCCTTAGAATCAGAAAAGTCATAAAATGGGGCAAAACTCACTTAGCAAATGTCTCGCTTAGCAACAGGAATGTTGGGCTCAATTATGGTCATAAGCTGAGGACTAACGGTATACCCTTATTCTTTTAGAAATAGCACCAGTTTTATTTTGAAGTGCTCATAAATTAACTTTCAAAAACTGTCATAAAGGTATCTCCCCCAGTCTGTTGCCCCCAAAGATATCATAATACCCTAAATCAGACATGTCAAACACAAGGCCCGGGGGCCGGATTCGGCCCGCGAAGTGGTTTCATGCGGCCCGCGAAGCCATCCTGGAAACAGTGAGGGAACGGCCCCCACTGCCTTGGCCCTGGCCCAGAGACCCTCCTTCTGCCAGAGACCCTCAGATCTGTCCCACTCCTGCCCAGGCCCCCATGATGCCAACGATATAGAGCTGGCCACGCCCACCTAGTAGGCCATACGCACTCTGGCCACGCCCACCCAGTAGGCCACGCCCACCCTGGTTGTCCCCTAAGGGCAACCGCAATGCTGATGCGGCCCTCAATGAAATTGAGTTTGACACCCCTGCCCTAAAGTCTCAGTCTGTAATGGGCATAGGAATCTTGCAAAGCATTTGTCCTTTTTTTTTTTTTGGTAAGTATAGGATTAGGAATTTAACTCTTGCTTTTCAGTTTAAAAAAAAACACGTTCTAATGACAGACAAGAGTATTATGGTTTAATCCCAAAGTATTTTTATTTTTTATTTATTTTATTTTAATTCCATTTATATCCCGCCCTTCTCCGAAGACTCAGGGCGGCTTACAAGCTTAGCAGTAGCCTTCATTCTATGTATATGCCTGCTTATTAGGGCTTTCATACACCCCCCAAGCGGCATTATTACAAAGTCAGCTTAATTGCCCCCAACAATCTGGGTCCTCATTTTACCTACCTCGGAAGGATGGAAGGCTGAGTCAACCTTGAGCCTGGTGGGATGCGAACCTGCACTAATTGCAGGCAGCTGGTGTTACTTAAGGAGGCATTAGCCCACTGCTCCACCAAGGCTCCCTAAGTGGCTGAACAGTTTCGCCCAACTCAAGTAATTAATTATAAAATTCAGGGAGACAAAACCTTGTATCATTTCTAGCCATTATGCTCTGAAGGAGGTGAATTCTGGCAGCTGAAGTTCCACTGCTATTGGCAGCGCAGATTTATTTTACAAGTAATCCTCATCTTGCAGCCATAATTGAAAAACACAGTTATATGATACAGGAAGTGGCCATAAAGGTAAGCTAGTTGCCAAGAGTCCAATATGCCAATCACATGACTGTGGTGTGTGTGTGTGTGTGTTTGTGTTCACTAGAACTTCGAAATTGTGTCATAAGTACTTTTGGGGAGGTCTGTCGTAACTTCAGAAGGTCACTGAGCAACCAGTCATAAGTTGAGGACAACCTGTATTTATGAGTGAGTTTCTATATCCATATAATGTACTTAGGATCTGCATTTCTAGGCTGGCAGTTCTACCAGGTATCCACTCTTGGGTGTTAAAATAGATCATGACCAAATACATATTTTTTTCTGATGGGGAGATTGCGGCAATATATTCAAAACCCCACCCAGACAAAAGGATGATATTGAATGGATTTCTCTGAGTCTCAGCCTCTGTTACAGGACTGTTGTGAGTATAACATTCAGAGGCAGTGGCAGCGATTGGTGTACAGTTTTGAATTCACTGGAACGGATAATTAAATTTGGTGGGAGAACCTTCACCTATTTTTTTTTGTTTTGAGCACCAAGCCTATGTAATACAGATAGGAACAGGAGATAAAAGTGACAGTGAACCCAAACTTCAGGATATTTAAATAAGGCCAAGTGTAAATGAGTTAATCAGAATGGTGTTTCGTAATTCATCCGAACATTTCAGGTTTGCTGAATCAGGAATCAGGTTTGCAAAACTATAAGAGCCCCTTCATATTTGTCTAGTTATCAACTGTGAGTCAGCAGAACTAGGTAAGGAATAGCTCTAATAGTGTCAGATGGCATCAGAGCAAAGGTCATTTTGTCTGGCACCCTTTTTTAAGGCCAGTCAGATGCCAGCCAGATGTTTCAAGTGGTCAACAGATAGGATGAAAAGATACAACAATCTTTTTGAGTTTTCCACTGAAATGCTGTTCAGGAAAACTTTGGAAGCCTTTCAGGATACAAATGCTGAGAACCCTTACTTTTGTCCAGGACATTTGCCCCTGCTTGGAAGATAATCCTACCTATTCTGAAAGACTATTAACATCTCAGTTGAGGCCAAGCCAGTCTTTTCCATTTGTTTTTCATAATAAACTGTTGCCTTTGCTCCTATGTGCATAGGTTTCTGATCAAAGAAAGCTGGAAACAGCAATTTCTATTCCTAATTACGATTGGCTGATTTATTGGTTGGAACCCTATGATACATAAATGAAATAAAATAAAATAAAACAAATAACATATTGCTCAGAATACAATTTCCCAAGGTTTAAAAAGAGAAGATGAAAAATTGACCTTTGCCAAAATAGAGCCATTTCTTATGCTAGTCTATGACCATAATTATTTAATTTGAGAACCATTGCTATTTGTTCTAAGATTAATTCCTGTGGATGCTTTTCATCATGAATAACAATCCTTCCTATATGACAGTCTCCCATATGATTAAATTCTCACCAGTAGGAGTTATTGTCCACCAGGCTGGAAGGCAGTGGTTTGAAGAAGGCTGCTTAGACCATGTAAAACATTTTGCTCTGGTTGCCCAGCTCTATTCTACCCATGATTGCAGCTGTCTTTGATTCTTTTAATGTTAAGGAAAATAACTGAAGGGTTTCCCAACTTAATTCCTCAATGAAGATTACCTCTATGTGGAAAACAATGTTCATCACTCACATTTTCACAAAAAAGATGAGATTGTTTAGGACAAGAGTAGTGGGGTGTTTGGAATGAAGTTGGTGTCAGAACTGAGAGGTTGTGGGTGCTTCATCACTGGAGGTTTTTAAGTAGAGACTGGACAGTCACTTGTCTGAAATGGTATAGGGCAGTGATGGCAAACCTTTTAGACAAGATGCCCCAAAACCATCCCACCCTGCCCTGCCGCCTCACCCCCACCCCACCCCACTCCCGTCCCGCCGGGCCACCTACCACCTCTACGGCCCACTGCAGCAGATTGCCCAGGCGGCACTGCAGCGCCATGGCAGTCATGCCCTCCACCCATGCCCCGCAGCATCATCTACATGCGACAGGGCGTGAGGGCGGAGTCTTGTCTCTGCTGCCCGGCTGCCATATCTTTGGCTGCATTGTTCTGTGCGGGCCATGCTTGGGGGTGACTCTCCTCCCGGGGGCTGCTGGTGAGGAGGGTGCCGTGGGGGGAGGGGAGCTGGGGTGATGGCATGCGTGCCCACAGAGAGGGCTCTGTATGCCGTCTCTGACATGCATACCATAGGTTTGCCACACACATATCGGGTCTCCTGCTTCACAGAATCCAATAATCAAACCAGGATTAGCAGCATAGAAGCCAGAGCACCATATACCAACTATTGAAAACCTTTGAGTAAATGAGAATCTACTTAAACTGGTGGGAAAAATTTATATTAGAGGCTAGAATTTGAAAAATTGTGAAATCAGATTCATGCGTACAGTTGAGAAATTCAGAAAGCGAAAGCTCATGATATCCAAGACTTAAAGTGGGTTGATGACAGTGCAACAAAATTATTATTATATAAGAATGGTACACTAATTTCTTTTACTGCATTCTACTTTCACTTTTATTTTATTGCTTCTCTTTTTTACCTCACATCCAGTTTTTCTCAAAATTTCTCTGTGACAATGCCCCAAACAATGGCCCATTCCAGATTTAGAAACTCTCATTGTCCTTGCATTCTTCACTAATTCTGTCAGTCTTTCTTCGTATATAATCAAAACTATCTTAGATTTATATTCATTGCTTTAGCATGTATATATATGAATAGACATATGCTGAAACCACATTTTACCCCATTATTTCTAAGCAGTTACCTATCAGTCACCATCCTCATTCATTCTTTTTCCATATTCACTCATCTCAGTCATCAACTTCAGGTCACCAGTTAGAACAGACATGTCAAACACAAGACCCGGGGGCCGGATCTGGCCCGCAAAGTGGTTTCATGTGGCCCGCGAAGCCATCCTGGAAACAGTGAGGGAACGGCCCCCACTGCCTTGGCCCTGGCCCAGAGACCCTCCTTCTGCCAGAGACCCTCAGATCTGTCCCACTCCTGCCCAGGCCCCCATAGGCACCCTTGATGCGAACATTGTAGAGCTGGCCATGCCCACCCAGTAGGCCATACGCACTCTAGCCATGCCCACCCAGTAGGCCACGCCCACCCTGGCCATACCCACCCGGCTCCTTGAGGGCAACCGCAATGCTGATGCGGCCCTCAATGAAATTGAGTTTGACACCCCTGAGTTAGAATATTTTTTGTCTATGGACTACATTCATTCCATAATTTTCCTCAAAACTCATCTCTAGGTCTTCTGATATCACCATTCATTGGAGATTAGTATATTGCCAATTTATGGACTCCTATTTTGAGATGTACCCATAATAATATAGAAGGCACCAATTTATATTTTGCTGATATACACTTTAGCCCTTTTACTCATAATTAAGTTTATTGGGATATATTTATTTATCCAATGTCACAAGATCAGACTGCTAGTTCAGTTCTATTCCATCTTAAATCAGGCACATGACATATTTTTCTTTCATTAATTCATCTTCTTTATTTCTAACTTTAAGGTTAGATAATAGTCAGTTTTAATACATCCTGGTGAATATGCCATAAGCACAACCACACTCCAGTTCCACCCCAAAATTGTTCATGCTATTCCTTATAAGCTAGGCTCTCTAAGCCAGAGACCACCATTCAACCTAACATGCTGCTGACTGCATCCCATAAGTAGGATCTACAGTACAGGCAGCATGCTGATATATATTCAGGGTGCAAAAGTATTTAATATCTATGAATAAAGAATTATGTACAAATGGGGATTTAAATATAATGACCTAAATGGACATTCACTCTTCTTTAAATGCAATTTGTATTCTAAAAATGTTGAGCAAATAACTATGAGAAACAATGTAACAGAAGCAGCAATTTTTTCAGGAAACAACATGATTTTATATGACTATATCTGTATCTGTTCAGTCACATATAGCATATTCGTGTGCACACACGTGTGTGTGTGTGTGTGTTCGTGTGTGTCTATAGTGTGTGTGTTTGTGTATGAGACAGAGCTGAAATAGCTCAAATGTTTTGGGCCTTCAGGCAAGAACATAATGATTTTATAACATTTTACCAATTTTGCAAAATGTAGATCTTTTACTTTTTTAAAACAAATAATGCTTTAATTGAATGTCAGTGAGCACTGTTTATTACCCCTGCAATACAGAGTAGGCATTTCTGTGCAGCACAAAGTTGCAATGTCTTTCTGTATGCTGTTTAAAAAAATTGTTCCAACAAAACAAAGAAGAATGCTCAAGTAAGACACATTGATACTCCTGTAACTGTTCTTAGCTGCAACAGATTTTGAATACTAACCATGCATTTGGTAAGCATAAGGTGTCTGGCCTGATGCTGCCGTGCTGAAGCTGGATCCATAGCTAAGAAACCCACTCTGACCAGGTGAATGGCTCAGGCTATCTTCTGTTTTGATGGCTTAGGAGACAAAGAAGAAGGAATATATATTAACAGGAAGCTGATACGAAGCATGCACAAATATTTGATGCACTAAGATCATTTTCAGTCGTGTTTGTTCCTATTTTAGTGTTTCTCCCCCACCTCTAATTCATCCAGCAGAAGATGGAACAATTTCCAAAATAAAGGGAAATATGACAACATTTTCTGGATAAGAAAGGGAAGGAAAACTGTAGGTAGAATTGTTCAAAGGCAGGGGGCAATTTGAATTCCAACTCTTATTCATATCTTAGTCCAGGGGTGTCAAACTCGCAACGTCACGTGACGTGTCGTGATGTATCGTGACTTTTTCTCCACTGCCGGCAATGGGGTGGGCGCGGTTTTGCCATGATGCATCTGGCCCGTGGGCCGGCAGTTTGACACCCCTGTCTCAGATAATAAGGAAGGTTCTATTAATGGCCTTTCAACAGAATTAGAAATTTTTGTACAACATTTAGCTTGTAGACATTAATTGCAGGGGGAAGCCAGAAATGTATGGAGAACACCATATGAATCACATTTCACCTTTAAAATAGAAGAGAGCCCACTGCAAGCTGAGTGTCTGCCCAATAACACTGATGGTTGCCTCTTGCAGCTATTTAAAAATTGGAGCAAATTTCTTCATGGGATAACAATGGCACACAACCTTGTTATTTGCAAAATCATCTCCTCATGAGAACATCTGTCTGTTGTACTAGATATGGGCATTCTCTGCATCCTATCCCTTAAATGTTGCCACCTAGCATGGCCTAGATAGCACACCTTCATGGTACATAACTCTTCCCTTTGAAACACCCTCCCTGCCCTCCAGATCTGGCACCTTATCCTCCTGGCCTTCCAGAAATCTGTAAAGGCCTGGCTTTCCCACAAAGCTTGGGGTAGTATGAGTCTGGGGCTCAGGGAAGCTCTAAATATTATTCTAGATATGTTGCATTTGGGCACCAGGAGGTTTTTCATTGGCTTTTATACTCTTTACTGTTTTTACTACTTGATTATTGTTTGTGAGTTGCCATAACATTGGCAGCTATAGAAATCTTTTAAATAAACAAACTTCCCATGCCAAAAACAAGCTAATTTGTTTGAGCAACCATGAGTGATTATAAGTTACTACTGCCGACTCCATAATTGTTGGTATCTGAACTGGACTTTTGAGGGTATATGGTAGGAAGAAATGTTTTTGTTTCCCTGACATTTATATTCTGATTGCAATCGGCAACTTGAATGCAGAACACTCAACACATTATAGGCTTGACCACAATTAATCTTCAGTGACAGATGCTTTCTGGAAGCCTGTTTCAGACAAAGAAATAACTTGGCACCAAATTAATTTCCACATAGTTCTCCGTTTTGTCTAGGAACTTGGGATAGTTTTATTTTTTAGCCAAAAAAGAATAGTACTTCATTGTTCTTGGTTGCCTGCCAGGTGGGATTTTTCAGAATGTACAGAATTGCATGGTGGGTGTAATGAAGAGGGAGGGGGGAAAAGAAGAGAGATTATTGTACAGAAGATGTAAATAGGTAATCTATAGGGTATGTAAGGAGGGACGCGGTGGCTCAGTGGGTTAGGACGCTGAGCTTGTCGATCAGAAAGTCGGCAGTTTGGCGGGTCAAATCCCGAGTGCCGCGTAACAGAGTGAGCGCCTGTTACTCGTCCCAGCTTCTGCCAACCTAGCAGTTCGAAAGCACGTAAAAATGCAAGTAGAAAAATAGGGACCACTACGGTGGGAAGGTAACAGTGTTCCGTGCGCCTCTGGCGTGTAGTCATGCCGGCCACATGACCACGGAGACGTCTTCGGACAAGCGCTGGCTCTTCGGCTTTGAAACGGAGATGAGCACCGGCCCCTAGAGTCGGAAACGACTAGCACGCATGTGCGGGGGAACCTTTACCTTTACCTTTATAGGGTATGTAACAACAATGCAGACCTGACAGGCAGATGGCCCTAACTACATATCTTTGTGGACCACTGCAAGTCCTTTGGGATGGTGGTGCTCTACAAATGCAATAAATAAATAAATAGATAAATATTTTTTTTTTAAAAAACATAATGGACCAAAGACACCAGTTAGCCACCAAAAGACTACTTTTCACTTGCTGTTAATAACAACTGATTAGTGTTTTTCTTGGCTTTTATCCAGCTAATATAACCTTACATATAGTATATAAGTATGATTCCAGGGAAAAAAAATTCTCAAGACACCACAATTAAAATAATCCTGTTTTTATAATCCTGTTAAAATAGTCCTGTTTTTCCACTGTAGAAAGATTGAATAAAATAGAGCTGGAAGGGACCTTAGAGGTCTTCTAGTCCAGCCCCCTGCTCAAGCAGGAGAACTTATACCATCTCAGACAAGTGACTGTCTAGCCTCTTCTTAAAAATCTCCAGTGATGGAGCGCCAACGATTTCTGGAGGCAAGCTGTTCCACTGGTTAATTATCCTCACTTTCAGGAAGTTTCTCCTTAATTCCAGATTGCTTCTCTCTTTGATCAGTTTCCAACCATTGTTTCTTGTCCTGCCCTCTGGTGCTTTGATGAATAACGTGACCCCCTCTTCTTGGTGGCAGCCCCTCAAATACTGGAATACTGCTATCATGTCTCCCTTATTTCTTCCAAACCCAAGCCCTGGAGCCGTTCTTCGTATGTTTTAATCTCCAGGCCTTTAATCATCTTGGTTGCTCTTCTCTAAATTTTTTCCAAACTCTCAACATCCTTTTTGTGATATGGTGACCAAAATTGGCTGAAGTATTCCAGGTGTGGTCTTACTAGGGTTAACTTTTTTTGGCTGCTGCTGCACACTACTGGCTCATAGTCAAGTGATCGTCCACTAGGTTGTTTATGAACTGATTTTAAATTCTCTTACTCATTTAGTTGACCAGGAACTCATTTAAATTTTTAAAGTTATGTATCTTTTAAAAGTCAGTGTCAATTTATTATGTTTCAAAAATCATAATCCAGGATATATGATGGATCATAAAGAGTTCCTAAAAGGGACGCGGTGGCTCTGTGGGTTAGGACGCTGAGCTTGTCGATCAGAAGGTCGGCAGTTTGGCGGGTCGAATCCCGAGTGCCGCGTAACAGAGTGAGCGCCTGTTACTCATCCCAGTTTCTGCCAACCTAGCAGTTTGAAAGCACGTAAAAATGCAAGTAGAAAAATAGGGACCACTACGGTGGGAAGGTAACAGCGTTCCGTGCGCCTTTGGCGTTTAGTCATGCCGGCCACATGACCACGGAGACGTCCTCGGACAAGCGCTGGCTCTTCGGCTTTGAAACGGAGATGAACACCGGCCCCTAGAGTTGGAAACGACTAGCACGCATGTGCAGGGGAACCTTTACCTTTACCTTAAAGAGTTCCTATAGAATATATGTCTATGTAAGCTCTGTGAGAAGAAAGTACAGAATTTCAAGGGTGAGGAATTAAACATGTCAAACACTTGCATAAAAAAGCCTCGGCAGATTACAAAAATGTTCGATGTTTGAACCTCTCTCATGGCCAAGTATTACATTTTATTTCATGCTTGATTAAAAAAAGAATATAATGTGTCATGAGTCATAACATACATTTAATAATTAACTTTATCTTTGCACTGTTCAATTATAATAATAGCTCCTTATTTCTATTCTTTTAAATTACGTATATATGAATGCTGACCTAGAATGTTGAAGAACTGATTAAGGGCAACCACTGTGAAAAAATTACAAAATCTTTAAAGGATGTCTTAAAAAACCTAAATGTGTATATAAGATTAATTAAGAAGCAATGCAGTGGGTTAGTATGTGTAGCAATCCATTTTGAATTTCTGGAATCTGATATTGCTACCTATAATTTACCACAAAACCAGTCATGCCAAAATAAACTGAAACTGAACTGGGTTGGCAATTTAAATTTAGATTCAGTATCAGGAAACTTTTACGGTCTAGGTCTTGGAACAGTATATAAAATGAACATGCTGACTTATGTTGTGTGACTCATTCAGTCAGTGTAAGCCTACAATCACTTTAGGTTGGTGAGGAAGAATAACATATGCAGAGTTACTTGCATATACATAGGAAATTGAGTGGATCAATATAGTTATTTGCACAGACCAACCTTTGGGCCAGTTATTTTGCTTTAACACACATACCATGCTCTTTACACTCTGGAGAATTTTAATTTACAATTATCTGGATAGAAGTAATTGAACTGCATCAAGTCTGTAAGTCTAACTGCATCATTATCTCTTGAATTGGAAAACCAAAAGATTACTGCAGTGAGTTATTAAGAAGGCTATCTCAGAAGAGTATCTGAATGGTTTAGTTCAGGATTTTTCATACACTGGAACTTGTTCTCAGAACAATTAATTGAGTAATGTAAAACTGGTAATAAAACAAAACTTGTGATTGTTGTAATTTATTTATGCTAATTTATATATTGGGGTTATTTGATTTTCCCCTCTATTTCTTATGGATCCCCATCAAATTCTCATGGAAAGCCAGAATTCCACAAACCCAGTTTGAAAAATCCTGCTTTAGTTGATACATGTTTCAGCAGCTAAGCTGACCACCAACTCATGATACTAGGGTCATATTCTGGAAGGGACCTAGTCCAACCCCATGCTCAAGTGGAAACCCTACATCATTTCAGACAAATGGTTGTCCGGACTTTTCTTAAAAAATTCCATTAATGAAGCACCCACCACTTCTGAAGGCAAACCTAGGCAGAGATTCAAAGCAAGTACCTACTCTCTGCAATTTTGCCCCAAGGGAAATAGGCAAATGTAAAATATAATAGAGCTTTGGGTGGGCATCAGAGCTGTTCCCAATTTTCTACTGAAGTGGTACAAGTATTGGCAACAATATTGTATATATAATATTTTAAGACAGACAAAATATGACTCTGGTGTCATGAATTGGTGAGCAGCTTAGCTGCTGAATCTTGCATCAACTAAAGCAGGACTTTTCAAACTGGGTTTGTGGAATTCTAGGTTTCCATAAGAACTTGAGGAAGATCCATAAGAAATAGAGGGAAAAATCAAATGACTCCAATTAAATTAAATTTTAATTAAATTAAAATGAATAAATTACAACAATCACAAGTTTTGTTTTATTACCAGTTTTATATCACTCAATTAATTGTTTTGAGAACAAGTTCCTTTGTATGAAAAATCCTGAACTAAACCATTCAGGTACTTTTCTGAGATAGTCTTCTCAATAACTCACTGCAGTAATCTTTTGTTTTTCCAATTCAAGAGATATTGATGAGTTAGACTTACAGACTTGATGCAGTTCAACTATATCAATCCAGATAATCGTAAATTAAATTGTAATGAAAACAATTAAGAAAGCCAAGTTTTTCTTATTAACCTGTACACTACTTACAATAGGAAGGTATTCCATATGGTTGTCCAGTTGGTGGATATGCAGTATAAGCAGCAGTTTGCTGGAGGCCTGCAGTGTACTGAGTCTGCCCATAAGTAGCCATTGTTGCAAAGGATGGAACTGTTACTATATGGGGATAATGTCTAATTAAGAAAGATAGAAAATTACATCAGTTGATCACTTTTGGCAATGACTATGGGATGATATGAATAGTTAATGCATGTATTGGAAAGGAAAACTAGTTTTTCCTCCCTCAAATAATGTATATATTTTCTGTAAAAATAGTAACGGAGAGTTAAGAGAGATTTTTTTAAAAAAAAATTCTTTAATCTAATTTTCTGTTTCGGAAAGGGTGTTATTTTAAATTCATGGCCACCTTTCCTCTGGATAAACATTTTATGTTTGGTATTACACCAGTAATTCTATTACAATCTTTTGAAATTTCAGATCTATATTTTGCACTGTAGCCTGCACTCTCAGAGGCAGCTCTATTACAATCCACTGAGGTAATTCAGCTTTCCAACTCTAGAAAAATGTTGTGATTGGAATATCAATCAAAACTGTCCAAAAGGAACTTTGTGCCATAAAGGCCATAATAGCGACGGTTATAGGATCACCACCAAGTATTAGCAATATCTTGGTTTTGCCTGACAGTGCTTCGGTCTAATAGTCATTACCACAGGTGAGTAGAATTCTATCAAAAACAAAGACACATAAAGCAGAGGATAGGATGAAAAAAAAGATGCTGATGGTAATGCCCTTCATACTCTGAATGATTTCATGCAGCAATTCCTGATGGATTTTAAACAGACGATGGGATTTATGTATGCTAAAGTCAAAGCACACAGAGTTGCCTTCTAAAAACATCCAATTAGAATGGAACTCCTACAAAGCAATTGTGTCATGACCTATCCAAAAAAGACAGCTGGTTCAATTATATCAAAGCTACCGAAGGTCAAAGAAAATCAGCAAGATATCATTCCTTTACTTCTCTCGCAGAGCAGTCAATTCTGCCATAACCAGCTGTGACCCCTAACCAAAATGGATTCAGAAATAAATATCAGTTTCTTCCAAAGAACATACCGGTAGATTTGGTCAGTAATACTGCTAAGCTTGTAAGCCGCCCTGAGTCTTCGGAGAAGGGCGGGATATAAATGGAATTAAAATAAAAATAAAATAAAATAAATAAATAATTAAATGCTCAAAATTTGACACCGACTCTAGGCTTATAAATGGAGATGTCCAAATCAGTAGTGATATTACTACTGCTTCATTTAAGAAAGTTTGGACCAACCCCTCATAAAAATGATTAGGTGCTACAACATTTGCTTGACTAACCTATGAAAGCTTGAAACGAAATTTGGGTACATTTAATTCAATAATAGAATAATATTGCTAAGTAATCTGAATTAGTTTAAACACATGGCAGATGACATCATATTTTGTACTTTTGTACTCTTTTACAATTTGATGCCAATTACACACACCAGACTGCAATTCCCCCTAACTTCCAGCATACATCATCAAACTATAATGAGACTAAAAATTCTGGGGATTCTTATCCCAACCTATTGAATAGTCAACAGATAAAGGAAGACTGTTTGTCAATAAAGGCCAAATGCTTCTTGTGATTTAATATTTGCTGTGATATGTACACATTATCAAAATAATAATTTGCCTTTAGAATCTCTCTCTCTCTCTGCGTGTTTGTGTGTGTGTATGTATATATATATTCATTTATTTATGCTTATACTGATTAGCATCAACTTATCATTTCTACTCAGAATTAATCTCAGAGAAATCAGAAGAAATGTGTAAAGAAAATGTACTTCATATCACAGTGGAATATTTCTATAATTGGCTGACAATTCCTAAAAACAAATGATTTATTCTCACAGCAATCATTCAATGTAGCTCTCTTACTTGGTAGTGTAGAGATGAAAAGAATGTTGAGGTGCAGATTTCCTGTTGCCTATAAAACAAAATTAGTACAGTTAATGCCATCAACTACCTGTATATTAATGCCAATGAAATACTATTCTGTTAATTGCTTGCCAAGATCTGTGAATAACTGCAGTACATAAATAATAATCACATTCATAATTGTTCTCAAGGTTATGGGATATGTTAATACAACATATCTGGATCCAGCTAAAGAAAGTATTAGTACTCAAATGAGAGACAATGGATAAGTGCACTGTTCTTTGAAGGGGACATTTTAATGGCAGTAGAACATTTAGATAAGTTATTTAGTAAAATGAGGAAACAAAGTCATCAGCATTCTCAAAGAGATATCAAACCATTAGACTTTACTTATCCCTCAAGGGTTTGAAAATATCCATCTCTGGCCTAGAAAAGTCTAGCATGACAGAATTAAGAGCTATTAACAAATACACTGAACAATTCTTAGGAAATTGTTCAATATCTTTTTTGGCATCTCTACCTTAACCATTCAGAAAACCAAACAATTTTGTTAGATTGTTGTAAGATAAAATGGACAATAGTCATTAGTTTATAGTTTTATTTCAAAAGTTTGTTTTAATTAAATTTTTCAATTCTAATTTGAAGATACCATAGACAAAGCACTCATGTGTTGTACCAACATATGATTAAGACAATATCAAGTGATCGTCTGCCCTACACACCTTGTACTTTGTACTGATACTAAAGAAGAGTCACCATGCATAAACCTACATTCATTTTCTGGGCACAATAGATGTCACTCAAGTAGTACTAAATCTGAAGGCTCTTTTCTTACATTGTCAACAGCCAAGATAATTGCCAAAAGCTAGTTGGTATGATCTAATTTCCAGCTCAGGCACAGATAGGATAGGATATGTCAACCATCGCATTTGGCACTTTCAACTAAAGAAGCTCCTGGCTCTTTAGCTTGACCAAGAGTGTAGCTTTATTGGAAAATGCACCTAGGCACAGCAGAAGCAAAGTCAGTTCTGGGATTTCCCCACAAAAACTCACATAGGTAACTCCCCTTTTCCTCTCTGGGCCACCCGCAGTTCATAGTTCACCAACTGAGTTCAGTTCTTTTGCTTTGGGAAAATCTGTCTGCTCCGGTCAAACATTCTTCATGACTTGGCCTTGGTTGATAACGTCTCTGGGACAACAGAAGGTTCACTTGCATTCCATAGCCTCCCCTGTCCTTAGGAATTTACCACCCTCCTCCCCTCACTATTTGGCAAAGCTGCGAATGAAAGTAGTTGCAGGCAACTATGGAGTCGAGTCAGGTTTGACAGGATAGCATCATTGTCATCATTCTGTAATCCATATATATGGCTTATAGTTTTGTCATTCAGATGTTAAAGCAAGATGGGGCTCTCAGAAAGCTGTAAGTTGTTGGGAACAGCTTCAATACTTATTCACAACAGTTAAGCACACTGCAACCAAATAAGGCTCCTAGTTTTCAACCACTCTCAGAATAATCTGAAACATTAAAAATCAATAAAAAACTAAAAATAAGGTCCCTTCCCCTCTCCTCTCTTGTGTTTCCCAAACAAAACAAAGTCTCCAGTTGGCATGGATGAAGACATGTTTGAAAATGTATTGCTAAAACAGTGAGATAACCATTTAAGCTTTTAAATGGTTGGAAGTGAGGCTTTTAATATTCTCAGCCATTTCACCTCTCCATCAAAAATTTTCTTTGCAAATAATTCAGGTCACTGTAAATCTGTATCTAAAAATATACAAAGAAATCTGCTTTAGATTAAGGATGATGATGATGATTCCCGCTATCTTTTTTGCAAGGCCAACTCAAACTATATCTCAGCATTGGCAAGGCACAATGTATAATTTCCATTAACCAGTCTGATTGCAGGTATTCATTCTTGAAATCCCTCGTTGATCAGTTATGTGTGTTGCAATGTAAAAATAATTCTCTCTCAGATTATTACATCACTCTGAGTTCGCTTCACTTTTCTCATGTCTTGCTACCTTTTGAAGGCAGAAGATAAGGCAGTTGAAATAAAATGGTGATTGCTTTGTCAAAGCAGCAAACAAAAGCAAAACATAAAGAGAGCTCGATTCCTAAGCAACTTGTAACTCTACTATAGTTTGATCTCAATTGCATTTTTAAATTGGACTGTTTACTTTCTTCAAAATGCTAATTAGCAGACTAATTAACTGATAATGGATATCCCATTTACAATAGCCTTCCATTTACAAGCTGCCTTTGTTTTGCAAATATTAAATGAATAAGAATGTGCTTAATATGGTAAATTAGCATTTTGATATATTAAGGCTCAACACAACTAATGCTAATATAAGGAATCTTATTAGCATGGACAGTTTTCTACTTTCTCCAGATATTTCCTTTTAATTATTCCACCATTTAATATTTTTTTCTGGATTTCTGCTTTAATCTTTCCTTCAATCCAGGAAGCACAATTTCAACCAACTATTTTTTAAGGTTCCTTTTTGCTTTAAATTACCTTCCCCTCTCTGCCAAGGAATACCTGATTTATAAGTACCGGGATGAAAGTTCGTATTCTCTTACAAGCTAAATTTGAACATATTGATGTTTTCTTTTTTAAAAGGAAACAAAATAAAAATAACTAAAAAGTTCTTTGGAATTTCAGATTATCAAATATTATTTTAAACCTACTAATTTTTTTAAAAAGCCACTTGTAATAGATGCTAATTATGAAAGTTTAGCTTACAGTTTTTCCATTTCAATAATATTATCTCACTGATGGTACAAATTTTTTTCTCTGAGCCAGCTTTCTTTTTGATGCCATTACAAGGTAACTCTAACTTCTATTGCTCTTGTAAGTCCAAGGGACTGAAATAGATCAAAAAATAAATCTGGAAGATAGGTGACTAGTTCATCTGGAAATATTTATTTCTCATTTGATCCAGTGAGATTTACTCATGCATTTCAGCAACCGATGCCATGTTGCCAGTATTAAAAGTACAACTATTGTATCTATCTATGATCCAGGATCTCCAAGTAATGGCTTACTGATGCACAAAGATGGAAATTGAATAAGGTTAGAATTGTAGTCTCATCAGATAAGCTAGCTTTGGACTTTCTTTCGGGGGGGAAAGGACAAAACACATTACTGTAGAAGTCATGGCAGCAATTTACAAGACAATGCCTGCTCAAAATTATTCATATTTTCAAATCTACAAGCAAGATTGTGATCCAGTTTCTGTCTAATATATTATGGTTGCAGGATTAGACATATTTGCACACCAAAAATTAATCATTCTACTTAACAAGCAAGGAGCTTCTATCATCTCCCTTTCAATAGGCAGATAGCTGGACTTTTAATTCCAGCAAACAATAGCTAGAACTCTATTAGCAAAAACTTGTCCAGCAACATCATTTGCCAATAATTTAAAAAACAGATTTAACATTCCATCTTCTTTTCCTACCCCCATTATTTTTTCATACTGTCCAAGTGAAGACAGAAAATGGGAATTGGGGTAAGTAAGGCAGATAAATTTCCATTGCCTAACCTCAAATGCCAAAAGAATGTATCTTAACACTTGCCAAGCATGAAACTTCAGACCGCAGTTTGGAAAGAAGATTGTGTATGCGTGTGTGAAAGAAAGAGAATGAAAAGTAATTATAACACTGTCAGCCTTGGATTCCTGATCTTTCAAAAAAGCCACATTATAAGAGCAGCATCAGTACATCCTGCAATAGACAGGAATCACTCAAAAGACCATTGCACCATTCTTTCTTCTGTCCATATCGCCTCTAAATTATGCACGACCAAAAACAGTAATATTGTATAAGATTTCATTTTATAATGGGTTTCTATGAATGTAATGGAACAACTGAAATCCAAACACATTCAACATTTTAGAATATTCACATGCATGGGATATACTGAAGCAAATGAACTGGCAAGATGAAGTGTATTTATGGATTTACTTGCAAATGTGTAACAGTCAATTTTGATTATGTATACTCATACTCTAAATGCAGAAACACGTAGCAGGAGAACTGAAACTGGAGCAACTTGGAATAATGTTTAAGGCATCCTCTGAATCTTCCCCAAATAAAAATTAGGAACAATATTTAAAGCAGGGAAGACTGGAAATTAAAGTACCATTCTTTTTAGAGACTGCTAGAGCATACAAAGCCCAAGGCCAAAATCAGAGTAACCAACAAGAATAAATGCATTCTTAAAATCTGCTACTTTTCTAACATCAGATAATAACCGAAATAACTTTGAGCTAATGTTGACATTAGAAATGCAATACTACAAGAGGCTTTCAATTACTCATAGCAGGCATATTAAATCTCATTATTTTTACATTTAAATAAAAATATTTCCTCAGACATTTTCTGCTTTGTCCTTTAACTGCCCTAAAACCAACAACCAAACAAAAGCCAGTCTTGAACTCCTCTTTGATCTCAACCTAGTATTCTCAATTCTGACCAGCTATATCTCTGCTTTATCTAGAGCTTCTTACCCAATGGTCTATAAATTAGAAAAGCTGAAATGCTTTTGGGGTGAGAAGGAGCTGGACTTGGAATAATAAAGATCTTCCACGCAATCAAAAAGTAGAGCATCTTCTATACACCTTATTCATTCAGAAAAGAACCACAATTAGGAACAATCCGCAGAAATGGTTTTTTTCCTACTTCAAAGAAAAAGACTGATACAAACCTAGGCCATATGCTTGTTCATTCTGCCTTTTACAACCCTATCTATGCAGTCACAGCTAGGCATCTGAAGTTGAAGGAGAACTGTCAACTTACCTTCTATGTCATCTGGAACCGTAGCATAAGTGTTAGAAAGGTTAAGCTTCAAAATGTCAGGATACTCTTTATTTACAGTCAAGCTGGGTGGTGTCACTAGATCTAGCATTTCCTTATACCTGGAGGAAATCAAAAGGGGGGGGAACCCAGATAATTTATTCATTAATTATGCACGCTTGCTAATGACTCCACTTTTTTCCCTAGGAATACACATATTAAAGCTGATTACTTAAACCCAGCCTTCATATAAATTCTACATAAACAACATTCACGAAAAAAGTTTTCGTCCAAGGGAAAATGCTGAATTAAAAATCAAGCACTAACTTTCCTCGGAGATTACAGCTATATTTGATTAAATATTTTCCTGTACATCCTGGATTTTGCCATCAGATGATTACATTTATGTATTGCTTAAATACCACAAGGAGCAAGGCACAGTTTCTAGTATTACCATCGTTTTCCAATGCACATGATTTTATCTAGAGAAGACTGCAAGTCATCACACAGTTTTAAACAAGTTCTTAAGAGCACTGCTGTTATGGAGGATTTAAAAAGAGGAGATCATTAAATGGGAAAGATCCAGGTTAACATGCCCAATCAATTTATTACTGGGATGAATATGATTTAAGAAGACTTTATTTTTTGTAGAATTGGGTTTAAACAAATAAACCAGTGTTGGTCAACCTTGGTAACTTTAAGATGGGTGGACATTCGTACTTGCTGGGGAATTCTGGAAGTTGAAGTCCACTCATCTTAAAGTTCCCAAGGTTGAGAAATACTGTACTAGACTCTCCCTTAAAAAAATTCTTTCTGTGATCAAGACATTTAATGTCAAGTCAATTAGACACAATTTCTAATGTTAACTGATTGGCTTTCATCATATTTTTCTTCAAAAAATAGTAAATGGGATCTACACAACATGCAGCATTTTCAGGGATGGATCTGAACAAATTCCCATGCTAACACTAAGTAATGATGCTTTGCAAATTTGGTGAAGCTGCTGAAATATTTAGTAAAGTCAACAGCATTCCTGGGTGATCTGAAAAAAGCCCAACTAGGTACAAAAGTCACTGAACTTCCTTGAAGGAGAGACCAAAAACTGCAAAATCTCCCAGGAGATAAGACTGGAAATCATTTTTATAATTTTATCAAGAAATAAGTCATGACCATGTAAATCACCAAGGTTTTTACTCTTTATGAATCTACATTTGATATATTCATTTTAATTACTGAATTAGTCTATTCCTCTATTGTTGCCTAACTACTATCCAAGCTACTCTAAATGCAATCAGTATTAGAGAAAGAGAAGGGTTCTTTAAATTCAATCCATCAACTCCCCTGCCCCCAATCTCGACAAATTATGTCTCCTTATAACATTTATAATTTTCTTACAAGGAGACAAGCAGATTTTAATGTTTTTTTTCTTTCATTGAATTGTGTCTGATTCTTGAAAACTGCTTGGACAATTACCTGCAGTTTTCTTAAGCAAGGGTTTTTCAGAAGTGGTTTGCCATTGCCTCCTTCCTAGGACTGAGAGAAAGTGGCTGGCCCAAGTCATTCAGATGGCTTTGTGCCTAGAACTCACATCTCCAATTTTCTAGTTGGATGCTTTAACCACTAAATCAAACTGGCTCTCATATCTTAAAAATACATATTAATATTTACTGCTTGAGTTTTTCAGATATCTCAAGTTTTGTTGATTATTTTAAAAACTCTGATAGCTCAAAAGGATGCATAGTTCCTCAGAAATTTGATTAACACATCTGCAATTAAGTAAGAGACAAAGGGATTACTGAGAACAACATGTTTCCTACAAAGTCATTTGGGAAAAAAAATCAGCTCAGGTTTGAGCACTGAAGATGCTTATACAGTTGTAGAAAATCAGTATACATTCCTCCCTTTCACCATCCACATAACTGAGCATCAAGGAAGTCACTCATGCAAAGCCCAAATTATATAGAAAAAAATCTCTACAGACAACAGCATATTGCTAAAGCAATTATGGTATTAGCTGCATCCCACTCAGGTCTACTTCTGCAGAATAAAGGACCAGTATGGCATAGCAAACAGAGGACAAGACTTTGGTCATATCGCCCCAAAGCTTTTGGAGCACGTCTGTCATGACCCCAAAAACGTCTTTGGACCGCGCCCCTCCCACAGCTTCACTGTAAGTACACTTTGGAGATTCCATAACTATCTGCTGGTCTTGCTCTTGCTCTCGTCTCGCTCTTCTTAGGGCGGCACGCGTCATCCTCTGGCCTCCTGCAACATCCGATGAAACTGTATCTTGATCCCCTCCAACACCATTGTCCTCTATCTGTCTGTCTGCAACATCTTGAAGCTTTCCCTCGCCGTATCCCTTTACAGCTTCCAAAAATGATAGGGGGGTTGCTTTTAACACATTGCTATAAAAATCACGTGCCTGGGCCACAGTAACTAGACGATGTCTTTTACCTTCATGCGTCACCACCAGTCCAACTGGAATCTCCCATCTAAACTTAATATCACATTTCTTAAGTTCCTGTACTAGAAATGCAAAATCTTTCCTTCTCCTTAAAATCTTCGGAGGAATCTCTTTTAAAACCAAGACTTCTTGCTCAGCCACTACCAGTTTAGTATCATAAGCAGCTTGAATGACTTCATCTCTAATTACTCTCTCTGTAAAATAGACCACCACATCTCTGGGTAACTTCCTTTGTCTTGCAATCCATGAATTTACACGAAAAATTTTGTCCATATTTCCCTCAATTTCAGATGCTGGCTGGCCCAATACCCCTTCCAGAACCTCAGAAATCAGCTGCTTTAAATCTTCTTTACAGTTCTCCTTTAAACCCCTGATTCTAATAGCATACTGCATCTGATGATACTGAGCAAGGCTCAATTCTCCGTCCATTTTATCCCTTATATTTTCATTTTCTAATACCTTTGCTTCTAATATAGAGTTCTTTTGACTGAGATCCTTCACTTTTACATCCAGCTGTTGCACACATTCAGCTACAGATTCAATCATAGACAACATGTCCACCCTCATTGCTCTAAACTTCTCTTCCATCTTCTTCTCCAATTTCTCCATTTTCTCCTCCAACTTTTTCAACTTTTCATCCATCATGTCAGACATCAATTGTGAATGCTTTCCAAGAGCATCTTGTAAATCCTTAAGCGTCAATGCCGGAGGAGGTGCAGGAGGAAGCAAAGCTTGCAATGAGGTCTGTTGCACCAGGGAAGACCCCGCACTCCGAAGAGCTTTAGAAGTTTTAGCCGCCATCTTCCCCCAGTTTCACTTATTGCACACTTTCACTTTAAAGCTATAAAATCCATTGAGCTAGAGAGTAAAGATAAGAGTCCACATCACCTTGACCTCCTGTACCGCTCTGCCTGCATCTTGATAATCAAAAGTATTTCCTTTTGGCAGGGGTGGTTGCTAACGCCTGGCTCTGCTCCATAAATCCCGGAGCAGGGGCGCTGCGCAGCTCGGAGCAACCCAGGCTTCGGGGGGGGCTCAATCCTTCAGCCGCCCAAACTCTCAGCTCAGGCGGCCCCGGAGAGCTCAACCCCTACCTGGGGCCTCACCCCCTCCTCTTCTCCCGAGGAGGGGGCTTCAAATCCATCTAAACAGCTGATCGACGCTGTTTACGATGGAAAAACACAGCTGCGGAGCGGACAGCCCGAAGGCGGCTGTCTTCGGCGCCGCGAAGATTGCTGATTAAATTTTTAAATTAGAATGTTAATGGATTAAATTTATCATAGAGGAGAAAGAAAGTTTTTTTTTAATATTTAACACAATTTAAGATGGATGTTATTTGCTTGTTAGAAAAGTATATTAGGGTTATGGACTAAAAGTATGTGTTGAACTAAGAATGGGTATGCAAGCTCCTAATTAACAACAAGTTGTCTTACAGACTGCTTAAACCTTTTTTTTACTCTTTTTATTTGAACTCAAGGATGACTTGGAACTGCGAGACATTTGGCGTGATACATGCAAGAATTATTTTTGATTATGGTTTAGTTTGGTTGGAGATTATTAAGGTTAATAGATAGGCGCTTTTGGCGCGTAACTGAGAATTTGTTTAGAAATTAGAGAAAGGTTGGAGAATGTAAATAGTAGGTGAAAGTTTGTTTTTTTCTTTGTTTTTTTTTGAAATTAATATGAATAAGGACTGGGATCTGTTTTTCTTTTTTACTTTATTTGTAATATTAATATTGTTTGTATACATTTTACATGAGCTAGAGGGAGATAGAATTAATAGTTTATTGCTGATAACATAGGGGTGCTTATGTTTGTTTTTTGATTTTATACCCTGTATTTAGCTCTGGGAAGTGGGGGGGGGAGGAGGGAATGGGGGGAAGGGATAGGGAGGGTTGGGTGGGGGTGGGGGAGGGGGGATTAAAGTCAAAATGTATTGTAAAACTTTTTAAATAAAAAAAAAGACTTTGGTCATATCATGTGATGGGGACAAATGTTGTAGTTTCTCCTCTCCTCTTGCACTGTTACACTTCATACTGAAATTGCAATGGCCTTTTTTAGTATGAGAGACAAATTAATAATTTCTTAACCTATCCAGATTTCTTCTTTATATTACTGAGATAAATGTATGATGAAAATGAAGGAGATACATACACACACACACACTAGCCTGAGAACTTTGTTCTCTCCAGACTCTCAATCTCAAAAAATATACTGCATCTTCTAGTAACTACCTACTCAACCACAATGAAAAGCATCACTCTGCATGTTTGAAGAGATATTTCGTGTTTTTTTTTAAAAAAGGTCCAAAATTCAATATAGGCTACATAAGTAACTTCATATGAAGAACTATCTATTTCTTAACTAGACTTCAGCAGCAATTCTGCCCATAGAAAAATTAATTCATTGTTTGTGGATCTCTTTATTTTGCATTGTCGACTTCAGGAATCTTCACTGCAGTCATACAGATATATTTAATTGAAGCAGTACAGGAAAATATGTATCCTCCCCACCCTCCATAACCCATCCCATCTAATGTTCTGTTTTACAGCTGTACAGAGCAGATTGCACCATTTGTTAGACCTGTCGTCACTCTAGATCCCCTGGGGCTGCAACATTAAGGCAAAAGCATGACTGTGCTTTTAGAAGAGTACTCCCCAGCAGTGCAAAGGAGCAGAACTTAGGAGCTGACAGCTGGGAAGTGGGAAAGGGAGGAGAGCAACTTCAAAAGGTTCCTACTGCTGCTAATGGATTAAAAGCATATGGAAGGTTCCAAGTAGGCCCTGAACCAGCTCACCTTTTGATTTACCCTTGTGGGCCTTTGTTCAGCTACCTAAGCTGCAGATGACTACCTAGGCTGTGAGATAAAGATACAGCATAGAAAGGTAACAGATGGCATGGCAATGACCATAGGAAATGACAAAGGGGAGAGCAAGTTACTGAGGTTAAAGTCACTGACTTAAGGGATGCAGTATATGAGAGTAGCTCACCTAACCTATAGAAGGAAGCCTCTGCTTGCTAATATATGTAATAAGAGAAGTATAATTTGCTGTTTTCCCCTAGCATATGGCTTGATCTGAAATGGACACAGTGTGCCCTTTTTCCAAGAAAGCAAGTTTAATATTTCTGCATCAACAGACACAGTCAGGAAATCAGCCTTGGAGAGACTCTGCCAGCATAGTTAATATCAGACTAGAAGGATCAATGGCCTGGCTTGGTAAATGGCAACTTCCTAAGCTGTGATAACGTTAATTATGTCGGCATTTGTGAAAGCCCAGCATTAAGACATTTTCATTTAGTGCAAAAGAGAGGCAACTTCTCTGTCTGTTCTTGCATCTCATGCTTATGAATGGTCAAGTGTCTCTTTACAAGAAAACTCAGAAAGAGGACAACTAGATTCTGGATTGCAGGATGGAAAGTGGCTCTTAATCCCATCCCTCCTCACTCTGATAGCTCTTGCCCTTCAGAAAAGCTGCTGCTTATGTTCAGCAATATACTGTAGATTTTTAAGGTAATGGCCATGCTTCCAAGTTTTCAAAGAAGAATTTAACATAACCAACAACTTACCCTACATAAAAATACCGGTACTCTCCAATGCATTCATCACACGCAGCCTATAATTGTACAAAACTCCAAATGGATTACAGTTCTATCTGCATCCATTGAATCCACAGGCATATAATGTAATTAAAGTCACAAGTAGCAATGTAATTCAAGAAAGGAGTATTAAAATGCCCCCAGAGTCTATTTCCAATTATGTTTTTTGATTGGTACTTAATCAAGCATGCTGTCATGTGTGTTGAGAGCACAATTGTCTATAAATGCTCTGAAATCAGATTCTAATTTAAAACTGAAGATCTGGTATTACAATTTTCCCCAACCTTGCTGGGAATTATGGGGACAGGTGTCCAACATATATGTGAGGTACCAGAATAGAGAAAGCTGCATTAGCAGAACCTACACAATAACGGTAAACACTTTGATGGAGTAAAGTGAGTCAAAATATGAACCCTCTTGATTTAAGTTACTGTGGAAATTAACAATGAACAGTTACATAAAATGTAAAGTGGTAGATATGAGTATATATCCCATTGCGAACAATTATGTTTGTAGTTAATTGAATTCAGATGCATTCTGCTATCTAGTTTCATTTAGATTCATTAAGCTACATAATTTATATGCAAGTACAAAATGATTAGCCTTTGGCTCTAGAATACTGCCTAGAAATACCCTGTTCCCAGGTCACACAGAGTCAACAACGGAACTGGAAATTAATCTCAAACATTTCCCAAACATTATTTCTTTAAATACTACAAAACTTTGTGAGATTAGTAAATATATTGTGGTGCCATTATTAAAGGTCAGCCTATGATATTTACCAAGAAAATTAATACATTTGAAGTGAGTAATATATATTTAAATTATTTTATATCTTGCAATTCAGATAGAGCTGACTGGTGATAGAACTGATCTTTTGGTTATTTCAGTGCCAGAGCTATAATAATTACAAACATCAGAACAGGAACAGCTTTCAAATCATACATAATTTTTTAAAAAACTTTATATATATATATATATATATATATATATATATATATATATATATATATATATATATATATATATATATATATATATATATATATATATATATATATATATATATATATATATATATATATATATATATATATATATATATATATATATATATATATATATATATATATATCATTATATCATTACACAAGTCCTGCCTCTTTTATATATGCATTGTAACATTATACACATTTCTCAAAGGGAGGACTTGTACATGTGCTGTTGAAAACAGTGAGAACTGGTAAACTGTGCAAGAATGAACTTTACAACACTGTAGACAGCATCCCGATTAAATATTCTGGATTTTTGTGTGCTAACAATGTTATGTCCAGAGTTGATGGAAGATACAAGTGAATCAGCTGTCTTTGACCTAATAGTAATCAATAGGGAAGATTTAGTGACTAAAGTAAAAAGTACTGTAGCAAAAATAGCGAGTGAAGTGACCTTGTAGTGTTAGAGTTCTTAAGGAAAGTAAAAAAGAACATAGTTAAAAACACAAATTCAGAATAATGATAAATAAGATCCATGGGCAGGAGAAGTTAATATAAAAAGTAGATCAAGATGGGCTTCCTTAAGGAAGAGATGTTAAAAGCACTATTGCAAACTGTGAGTATGAAAAATGAAGAACTATGTAAAAACTGAGAAAGATCTGAAAACCCAAAAAGACAGATGAAAGAAATGGGAAGAGGTCACGAAACAAAAGTAAAACTCAGTAACTTAGGAACGCTGAGATAGTACTGAGTATTCAAACTCAAAATAAGCTGAAGTTAACCAAATCTGCTAAGAGTAACAAAAAGGATATCCTTAGATATGTCCAAAGTTGAGTAACAAAAAGACAGGACTTCTCAACTGCTGTTTTTGTTCGTCTTTTCTAACAAAATCTTATGTGGTCATATGAACTACACTTGAAGGTACTGAAGAAATGGTCTGGCTATATTATCCTGTGCTTGATTATTGAAGGATAGCAAATACTGTCCATATCTTAAAAATGAGGGAACAAATTATAAACCACTTTAAGATCAATATTGAGACAACATATAGAGTAATAAATATCTGGGAAAATTTGAGGGCAAATCACAAAGATCTGTAAGCTGCTTGAAAATAGTACACTAATTACCAGGTTAGCAATGATTTGTCAAGATCAAATCTTGCCAGGCTAAGATATCTTTACTTTGGCAAAACATTTATCAAAGGAATGCTGATTAGCAAAATTAATTAAGTGTGGGCTTGATGGCATGACAATTAAACAGATATCTTATAAGTGGCTACCCCAAGAGGGCCATCTATGATTCCTCATCAAATTGCAAAGAAACATAAATGATGACATTAGGATCAGTCCTAATGATTTGGATGAAAAGTGGTGAGAATCCTTACCAGATTAGCAAATAGCATAATATTGCCATTTTATAGGTAACACTCTACAAGAACAAAATAAAATCTTGGTACTGTAGTCAGAAGAATGGGCTAAAAATGACAAAGGGAAATTTTACAGATAAAAGTCCCAGATTCTTTATTTAAGAAATGAAAAATCAAATATTGAGATATATCATGAGGAATGCTTGGCTTGGTAAGAGCTTTTGCAAAAAGTTCTTGGAATAGTAGTTGATTACAAACTGTATATGAGCCAGCAGGGAGATGTAGCTGCAAAAAAACAACATATGAATTTTTAGGCTTTATCAAAAGAAGTATAATTTCCAAAATATGGGAAATAAATTGGTTTGCTTGATTCTGCCTTGGTCAGATGCCACCTCAATTCCTGTGTCCAATTTTGGGTGTCACATTTTAAGGTTTCAGAGAAATAGGAAAAGGTTCAGAGAAGGGCCATGATGATGATAAGGGTACTGGAAACTAAGACCCATGAAGAGAAACTGAAGAACCTGGGCATGTCTGGTTTTGTGAAGCACAGACTAAGGTGAATATGATAAAGGTAAAGGTTCCCCCGCACATGCGTGCTAGTCGTTTCCGACTCTAGGGGCCGGTGCTCATCTCCGTTTCAAAGCCGAAGAGCCAGCGCTTGTCCGAGGACGTCTCCGTAGTCATGTGGCCAGCATGACTAGACGCCAAAGGCACACGGAACGCTGTTACCTTCCCACCGCAGTGGTCCCTATTTTTCTACTTGCATTTTTACGTGCTTTCGAACTGCTAGGTTGGCAGAAGCTGGGACGGGTAACAGGCGCTCACTCTGCTACACGGCACTTGGGATTCGACCCGCCAAACTGCCGATCTTCTGATCGACAAGCTCAGCGTCCTAACCCACTGAGCCACCGTGTTCCTGTGAATATGATAGCACTTCTTCAAATTCCTTAAAGGATCTTGTGTAGAAGAAAGGAGGAATCCAGAATAATACATTTATGTTACAGGGTGGCAAATTTTTATTAGATATCAGAGAGCTGATATCTAATAAAACTTCCTAACAGAGAGAGCAGTTTGGCAGTGGAAACTATTTCCAGGAAGGTGATGCTCACTTCCTTGGCTGTAGAAACTCAAAGCCATCTCAATCTTTAGATCCTTACCCTGAGTTGAACTTGATGGCATAAATGGTCTCTTCCAACTCTGTTTCTGTAATCCCTAGGAATTTTCTATTGAGTACCACACATTTTAATCATGGGAGGGAGCAGTCATTAGAAGTTTGCCTTCAATTCAGAAAATTCATAGAAAATTCTAATTCTTCTTCCAAAATCCCTCTAAATGGCTCCAGCATTTTTACTCCTTAATTATTTTTCTATTATTACAAATTACTACAGCTGCCAGTTTGAGAAAACTGCGGCTTGGCTCACAGATTACAATAAACCATAAATTCTGGTTAGCATGTTATATGAATTATCCAACTATGCTTGGTAAATCATGGTTTGTAGAGAAAAAGGGGCCAGATTAGTAGCTTCTGATTCAGTTTTAGATATCAAATATCCTAAATACTATATTTCCTTGCCAGAATAGTTCAAGAGTTGTACTCCAAAATTCCAAGTTTTAAGATTTTAGCCCCAAATTAGTGGGCTGCATGTTATAGTCAACTTTCTCCCAACCTGTTGTACATCAGAAGACCCAGAATGACCAAAAGGTTGAGGAAGCTGGTAATCAATCAATCAATCAATCAATCAATCAATCAGTAATTCCCACTGATTTCAATAGGACCTACTTCATATATGAATGATTGGGCTGTAGGTTTTCTCTAACTACACTAGTAATTTTGATTGGGTGAGTATTTTTTTACAAAAAATAACAGTCGTGCCCTGTAACCCTAAATTTGGTCCGTTTTTAATTACTGAGCTTA
The DNA here is from genome assembly GCF_964194415.1 of Vipera berus. Classification (NCBI taxonomy): domain Eukaryota; kingdom Metazoa; phylum Chordata; class Lepidosauria; order Squamata; family Viperidae; genus Vipera; species Vipera berus. The sequence continues at coordinate 23,404,941 of NC_138204.1, forward strand.
TTAGTTACACCCTCTCTAATCCAAACAGGAAGAGTAGGAGAGAGTTACATAGATGGTAACTATTGCTTTTTACTAAAGTAATGTGGGTTCTAAACAATAGTTTACCATAAGTTATTCTGATATATTTATTGGAGAATATCATTTTAAATAGGCCACTAAAGCAATTTTAAAAAGGGAAAGAATCACTTTGAAGCTTAAAATATGGGTTGTTGGTTTGATCTCTGAGCTTGGAGATTTGGCTACAGCCAAATTGCCAAGCTCAGAGATCAAACCAACAACCCAATTACCAACCCAAGCTACTAATATTAAAGCACAACTCAATGAAGCTTAAAATATATTTCTTATGCATTCGTTGAATTTTTTCATGCAAACTCCCCCCCCAAAAAAAACAAAGAAAAAGAGATCAGAATAATTCTTACAAGTAAATAGCAACAGACCACAACAAACTGAACATGAGTCAGCAGTATAATACGTCAGTTAAAAAGGTTTATACAATTCTAGGCTCCATCAATTCCTGGTCATATTCAGAAGAATTTCCAGTATTTCTAGAATGGAAATACTTATTTGTGAAAAGTACATCAACAGGAACAAATCTAACAATTTGTTTCTCTATTCAATCTAGCTTTCAAGGTTCTTGTTTGTGAGAATGAGATGTGATCCCATCTATGCTACCTTGAGTATATAATGGTATCAGCCTATCATTTTATTTTTATTAATAGTTTGTGGCACAGTACCAAAATATAAGTAAAATATTTTTTCAAGCTCTAAAATCTCACAAAATTTCAGATGAAAAAATCTCAAGGGATTTTGCAAGAGTCTGACTAATTAAAAACTAATTAAAATTAATTTTAAAATTAAAATATTAAATTGTTTTAAAAATAATTAACTAATGGTCCTGAGTAGAAACATTCATATTTGTATTTGATTTCTGAGTGGTATAAGTATATATGTTTACTTTGCATATTGCTATACATTGACTAGAATCTTCCAGAATAGGGATGTATTATGCAATAAACAAACAAACAATGTTAAAGTTAGGGTCATCTGGCTTTACATTACATTTAATGTATACATGCCTTGGTATCTATGAATACTGCATTAATAACATCTGGCTTATGCAATCTTCAACATTTTTTTATTGATGATATAATGCTCACCATGAGGAAGACGTGGCATTTAACTAAACTAATAAACTAATGCCCAAACCTAGATGCTATCTCTATACTCGTCTAACTAATGGAAACTAGGAAACCAACTTCAAATTCTAATTTCAGGTGGCAGTTTATTTAGGGACTGACAAAGAAGGGCCCTAAATTTTGAAGTTACCAAAAATTTCTTTGTAAACATTAAGGCAGAGGATTGTATCCAGAACATAAGATCTCAGGTATGTCTTTATTTGACCCTGATGAAATCTTAAAAAAACTAATCTATGCAGTTTTGGTTATTCTAATTTAAGAAAGGTAGAATTGAACTTGTATATATCCAAAGATCCGCAACAATTATAACAAGAAATCCACAGAAAACAAGGAAAACCTAAAGGAACTGAAAGAATCTAATCTAGGGAAGAGACAATTGAGAAGATATAAGAAGTGCATATTTATTATAAACATCTCTAAATATCTGAATGTCTATCATAGTTGATGGAGTAGATTTGTTTTCTGATTCCAAGACCCAAACTAACAGGATCAAATTACCAAATCAATAATATGTTTTGATTTGACAGGAATACTGTGACCATGAATTGGACTCTGAATATAATGCCCTCTCTCACATTAGAGGTTTTAACTACTGACCACTTAACTGGGATGCTGGAATTATGGAGTTCTTACAAGAATACAGATTGGAGTGCTTAAATTTTTAAGGCTTTAACTATCTTTATCATGGTATGAAAAGTAAATTATAATAGAATTTTAAATAGTCTATGATGGATTCTTCAATGGAAAGTTTTACAGGAAATATCCCTTCAATTTCTCACTTTAATGTGAGATATTCAAAGACTTTTTTTTCTGGACAGAGATAAATGAATGATACATATGCTTTGAAGTCAAGGAAGCAACATTATACAAAGATCATTGCATATAGTACATTTCCTTTATTTTAACCATCAGGCTTGCATAATTTTAATTTTAATTAGTATTTATCATGGAAAGTCCTGTTTCAGCCATGAAACATGCCAGTTGACATTTCTTCAGCTTAATCTAGCCTCACTATGAGGATCAAATAATAGGGAAACATAGAAAACATTCATTCTACCTTGACTTCTTTGGATGAAAATGAAAACAATTATATGCAAATAATTTTTAAATACATATACCAGGATATTTTATCACAGATGGCTATAGAAATGCACATAAAATCACTGAAATCTTGAATACGGCGGATGAGACCTTGGTAGTTTAAGGGCCAAGCCTGAATAGACATTTGATGGGAGATTTCCAAAGAACAGCTGAGTTTTAGGCCAGACTACAAAGCTGAAAGAATGTTTTCCCCCAAAGGTAAACAACTCATAACACTGCCAAGTAGACTACATAGATGTCTCATTAGCAGCTGAGCTTGACTTGAAGGTTGGGTGGGGACAGCTAACCTCAGATAACCCCCCAAAATCGGTTGCCCTAAATATACAAACAGAAGTAGCTGCAAATGAACAGTTTGGGAATCTAGGTCCAGATCATTTTGTTAACTTCCTTCCTTTCCTATATTTCAGATATGGTAAGGCAACTGTAGACAGTGGCTGCTGGCAGTTCTTCAGCATTTCACATAGAAGTCCTTCTCATCCTAATTTGGAGAAAGTTACCGAATTTTGGATCTCACACTGAGCAGTGAACTGTCCCTATTTGTGTATGTAGGTGCCATGTAAACATCTATCATGTAAAGTTTGACTTATTCCTCAGATAGGTTTTTAGAAGCTATTCCTTTATGGTGGTTTTTTTAAAAAAGCAAAACCATGCCAAAGCTGGAAATAGGCTCCCTTTACAAGAACGAAATATATATCTAATTGCAAAATATTTTTCTCCCCAAGCTGTTTCCCCTGAGACCATGAGCATTAACTGTCTATTATTTATATGACCAAATCAGGTGGTTTTTTTAACCTTTGAGAACTCCATTGTTAATGCCATATTCAGTACTCAGGGTCAGCAACAGATCCTACAACAGGAAGAAGGAGCAGAAAGTTGGAAAAACAGTCTCAGCACTTTTTCAGAATTCCTCAAGAATGCCGCAGGATTCATTTCAATGAATTTCTCCAGATTAAATTAATGTGTAAAAGAAATGAGAGGAGTGAAAGAACAAGATTAGAAAATAAAACCTTGACATTATCCTCAATAAGCACTAGTATAAAAATTCAAATAGATATTCCATGCTGGATGTATCTAAGCTACTTTGTGTATATTTTAAACAATGAGCTAGAATGAAACTGGCTGAAAACTTGAAGCGTTATGTCTCTGGAGATTCTCAGTCATCCAGGTCATGGATGTCCCAAAGGTGCTTTTTCAAGAGGCACCTGGACTTTGTTTTTCTTTGAAGACATTTCGCTTCTTATCCAAACCAGTTCTGAAGAAGCTTCTTGAATAAGAAGCAAAAAGTCCAGGTGCCTCTCGAAAAAGCACCTTTGGGACATTAGGCACTATATGTCATGCATCATCTAAAAATAAAATTAACAAAGAAAATTATGTTTGGGGAGTAGGAAAGGTGAGTCTATTAAACAGAACCTAAATATGTGACAATAACATTGGGTGGGATGGGGACATGGAATACAGGTGAAAAGTCCATTTTTTGGGGTGTCTCTGCTAACCAACCTCTAGATCAGGGTTTTTCAAAGTGTGGTGCGTGCCCCTGAAGACTGTCTTAGGGGTATGCAAAATCAAAATTATATGTCAGCCAATAGTGAAAAATACTACAATATTAAAATACAACCAAACAATCATGAGAAGTGGCAGCAGCAAGTGAATGAATTTTTTATTTTTTTATAGAGTAAAGTATTGATGAATAGAACCCATAGAACCAGAAGCTTTTGGGGTACATAATTTTTAAAAGTGGGGAGAGTTTGTGAGAGAAAGAAGTTTAAGAAACACTGGTCTAGCTTATTTGCAACAAGGACCCAGCCAGGGAATACTGCACTGTCACAAAACGACAATCACAGTGTATATAATCAGAAAACATTAATTAATCAGAAGACTATCTGATGCAAATGATTCTCACCATCACCCTTACATTTTCAGGATGTTGCCTATCATTCCAGGTTACACTTTTTTCTGTGATAATAAATAAAATAAAACACTTCATAAGTGGGGGCCAGAGTCATTTTGAAAATAAAGTTGATGTGTTTTCCTTGCCTTTTATACCACATCAGCTAAGTTGGGCAAAGCAAGGTCCTGGCAACTGAAACAGAGATGTTCACATGTATTGTGGTACCTGTTCCCTCCTTTTTCATTACCACTTATTCTTACAAATGGGCAAAAGAACTCAATTGCCATTTATTTCTGTGGGGCAACAAGGAAGACACTTCTTTATAAAGCAAAGTTGTTTTTTTCAAGTTCAGCCTTTTTCACTAACTTTCATGAAGTAACATATTAACTGCATTTTTATCTTGATTTTATACAGTACATACATACATACATACATACATACATACATACATACATGGTTTTATTGCTATTAATGTTTTGAGCCAGAGTTGCCTCACAGGCAGATGGGTGGCAAACAAATTTAATAATAAATATTAAACTTACTCCTTATTAGATAAATGATTAGCTTTTAATGACATCCAAAGATGTAGATGTGGAACTTTTAGTCTTAAAGAAAAGAGATTATTATAATTATTATTGGTTCTCAAATTACAGAAGATGTATTTTCTGGTTCACATGTTTTTTTGGGAGGTGAATAACTCCTATTCTTATCCTTAAAATCCCCAAACACATTCAAAATGAGACAAAAATGTCTGACCTCCACAACTCCTGGTGTTGTTACCACATCACTGAAAGGCCTCTGGCCAGCTGGTTGAGAGGAAACATTACAGTGCCTAAGGCAAAGAAATGTTGCTCACCCCTGATTTCAGCTTATGTTAAGACAAATCTTATTTCATTATAAGTCTGCCCTTGTTCTTCCATATATCATTAACTGGAACCAGTATACCATTAGTGGTTACAATCTATCTATCTCCACTAACTTAAGGTATATTTCCAACCACCTGTGGTATACATCATACCAAATTTTTATAAATTTTGGAATTGCTTGGAAATGCTGTTAAAACCATAGTCTTAGTTTAGTTTACTGTTAAAAGAACAAGATGCAGATAGTTCTGAATGTATGTATTCTCCTTCACTCTTCCCCTTAAGAGAGTGATCACTGGGATTATTTTATTTAGTTAAATTTTTTAGCCACCCAACTCTGGGACTGTGGGTGGTGTTCAAAATTAGGAAAAAAAAGAAATGAAAACAGTTACAAGCATTAAATCAGACAGACAGCCCAGATTAAAATGATCCAATAAACAACAAAATCAACAAAACAAACAAAACAAAACAAAACAGAGGCCTTAAAAAAATCATAAACATCAATGCCAGACCTGGAATCAAAGCCAGATTTTCAAAGCTTTCCGGAACCCGAGGAGAGAAGGCGCCATCCTTATCTTTGGGGGAGAAGCTGTTCCAGGAATCTTTCAACTGGCTTCAGGTTTGAGTATTACATGCTTATTCTTAAATATGGGTAATAGGAAAAGGGCAGCTTTGTTGATCAGGTTTCAAATTATTTCACCATAATTAAAACATTATTCACAGCTTGGCACCTCATGTTTCTTTGGCAGCTGTGCCCAGTCCACAAAGAACAAGGGGAAGTGAGGATAGGAAGATGACATAAAATGATGAAGGGTTAGGGTTGCCCTAGTTAGTGGCATGATGCAGAGCTAACTGCATCATCATTTGTGAGAGGTGGTGACATCATTGTTTGTGCACAGGATTCCTCCCGAGGATGCAAAACAGGAGAGGATGACTTCAGATTCCCCTTCTCCACCTTCTTACCAGCCTTGACAGTTCACTTTTATAGTCTGACCATGGAAACAAGGCTTTTATTCCTACTGCTTCCAAACACCTGTCCTCATTTCCACCCAGCCATTGCAACCAATAAACATCTAAAAGGGCCTGAATGCTCTGAGCAACTAGAATTATTTTTCTTTTGGATAAGAAGCAATGGTTAGGATAAAAATAGAAGCAATCATTCAAGAGTAGGGAGGAAATGCAAGCAAACCTCTAATTCTCTACGGCTCATTGTAAGAACACTCAGCACTGTGATACAACGTTATCTTTGAAACAATTCACTGTGTCATAAATGAAGCATAGCCCTTTAAGAATAATTATAAATATCAGTCACTTCTGACAGTAAGGATTTAAAAAGCAAATGCTTTTAGAGATTATTAATCTGCTCAGTCATTCAATTTCTGTGCTATGTCTCTCTGGGCTTTATTCAGGTCAGGGAATGGATTCTAGCAAAACTAAGATCTTATTGGTGCAATGATAATTCCTACCCTACCTCAGCAAGTAATTCTTCTGCTAGATAAGCAAGGTGAAAACATGTACCTGCACAGGTAGGCATTGATAACTAATGCAAAGTGGTCAAAATGCTCATTGGCCAGGCTTCATACTGCCATGTAAACCCAGTGCTGCAGGAGCTGCCCTTGCTACTGATAGATTTTCATAGGCAACTCAAAGTGCTACCACCTATAAACCTTACTTGGCTCAGATCCTGGGTATCTTCAAAGTATTTTGTGCACAGATTCTGCATGCCAAATCCAAGGACATACTTAATGCCTGTTGAGGATCCTCACCTATTGAAAGGGATCACAGGAATGATCCTTAAGCAGGTATTCTCCATGGGGCTCCCTTCCTCTGAAACAGGTTGTCCCTTGACTGTTCTGGCTTCTGGAAGCTTGTAAAAACTTGGCTGTTCCAGAAGCTCTTCGAGATTTAAGAGTTATGGAGCTCTAGAATACAATCATAACTGTATTGTAATTAATTGCATTTGCAGGTGTAATTGTATGCTTTATTAGACTGTATTATGTATTATTTTATTGCTGCATGGCTTTGGCTGTTGCTGTGTTTACCATTTTCATGTATGTAATTTATACACTGATGAATAAAATGTAAAAAAACCCCACCTTAAATCAACAAAAAGGAAATAAACTCTACCCTTCCACCTTCCCCATATTCTCTTGAACCAGCACTTCTGTAATCAGAAAAACTTGGTGGGTTGGGAAGGAGAGTTGGCTTTGGAATCTGGCTTAGTACATTGTAACTAATCCTTAAACAGGGTGGAAAAGGTGAAAATTGGACTGAAATTGAATTTTAGAAGAGTGAAATCCCACTGTGCTGGGGTACCAATATGGTGAATTAATTCCACGGAAAGTGGAAGTGAAGGTGAGCAAAGTGCTTTGAAAAAAAATATGATCTCACTGGATCTTACTTTGAAAGATCTTTATCCTCCAGGAAGGAAGAAATTGCTGGATCTTTCAATAGTGCCACAAATATATTTTTTTTTACTAATTATAATGAAGTTTTCAGGTTTAAGAAATATGGTATTTATCAGGGCTTAGGCAACGTTTATAGATTTGGCAATAATTCAGAGATTATATCAGAAAAGGTTGGGGGGGGCTAATGAAGCAGTCTGAGGCTCCAGCAAACCACCCGTGTTACTTCATAGAAGTAACTGAACAACTGCACAGCGAAACGTTTTTGAAGTATTACTTGAACTTGTTTGTGACCAGCATACAAAGTTCCTGCTACTCCTGAATAGAGAAACACAATTTAATACAGGCATCTCTTATATTCTGGATTTATTTTTTTAATAAACGTATTAAACAAAGTTCCTGCTACTCCTGAATAGAGAAACACAATTTAATACAGGCATCTCTTATATTCTGGATTTATTTTTTTAATAAACGTATTAAACTCTACTTTGAATTAATACACAACCAAAGGAAGAAAATAAAACCTCTTAGAAGTAGGGAGGCACAAGCAACCAGAACCACTTATGAATAGTCTCAGACAGAAGCTTTACTGCTGGTCACCTATGTTACAAGAATCTTACCAGACTGATAGTGTTCTCTTTGGGAAAGGTCAGATAAGGTTTCAGGGATTCTGGGGGAGGTCAAGCCTGTTCCACTTTCTGCAGTGCAAGGGTTCTAAGCTTGTCTCTCTCTTAACACCTCCTTCCTGTCTAGTTGGAGGTTCCACCACCTCAGGAAATCTAAGGAATATTTCTGGTAATAGAATAGATTATACTGCATCCTTTCCTAATGTAGTCACCTTCCAGGTGCCTTTGAAGCATTTACTTCCAAAGTCAACAATCAAAGATTCCTTAAGGTTCTTCCATATGTCCCTGTCCTTAGATCAGGATTATGGTACTATATTTTCATGCTGTTATTTTTGTTGAGTAGCTGAGCTGATTAGCTTCCTGATCAGTGTCAGTTTGGGAAAAATTATTTTAAAAAATCATGATCAGTTTTGAAGCTGAATCTTTGGAGACAGTAGCTTTCAATTGGCTTCATGGCTGCTCTGTTCTTTTTCCTCCTATCTCTCAAGGATATTGATCTAGAGACCATTATAAGCTTACAACAACCAGTTTTTGTTTTTCTGAAATTACCCAGGAAACACAGAGTAAGGAGCAAAAAGTGCTGGCAGAATGGTAATTGTTGTGATTCCCTTTGAACTAGGTCAAAGGAGTGCTGCAGTTCTTGGTATCTCAAGGATAGTTGTAGTAAGGAGTGCGATCAGTTGTGTGAAAGTACCAGAAAAAACAAAAGTGGAAAACAACAAATAACTTAATAGACTGGGCTGTTTCCTATGGGACAAGAATTAAAAAGCAAAACACTGGAATGGAACATTTTCAGATTATTTATTTATTTGTTTATTTATTCTCCCAAAGGGAAGAAAGGTCTAGTTATGAGCAATGAGACTCAGTTCTTCAGATGACTCACTTCAAGTTATTGTGGATTTGAATTTCAAGAGCTGCAGTTTAAAATCTGGCCAGGAAAAAACTAGTATAGTTAAATAGATGGTTGCAAGATCACTGAACCATCATCTCTGATAATTTTGGGAGAGCCTCATCAGTATAATGCACCCCTTCCATGTAAGTTAACTGGAATTCCATTTCAAATACCTATGTCTTCAGATGCCTTCTTGAGCATTATGGACAACAAGTTTTTTCTTGCAAAACATACTCCCTAAAGGTGCTAGATACATTTTAAGAATAATCAAATCTTCTTAATTCTACTGCAATAACCCATGAGAGTGGCTACAGTTTGATTGTTAACTTAGTCTTCTTAAGGCAGCTATTATATTTTCATTTTGTTGTTCTTGTATATATCACTATTGGGGCTTGGTTTTGATATTACATTGTCTGACAAAGCAACATGAAACTTTTATAGAAACATAAAAAGGGGCTATATGTGTTTTGAAATGAATTATTCTGACCAACCTAAGGTATTAACAGGAAGGAATACATTAGAAGCAGAAAGCCAGATTTACTTGTAAAAGACCCCAGATTTCCTTATTAGGGGGAAAATTCTTACTTGAAACTCTGGAGAGATTTCAATGCCTCTCTGCATAAACCCGCTTTCTCCACACTAATGTCTTTCAAATGTGTTAGAGGCCAGCATAGACAACACTGAACTAGATGAGACAACAACATGACCCAATTGTGGCATTCTTCCATGTTCTCAGGCTTTTCTCCTCTAAATAGGCAGCACTGTATAGAGATCTCACAGGAGTATGTGGTTGGGCAAAAAAGCCTCAACAGACTGGAATTAACCCACAGACTTTATAACACTCACTGCTGATTTAATTCATACCCTAAATTGTAGGTCTGAAATCTTCATGTGAAAAAGTGAGGCACTTTAGCAGCCAAACAAGAGATTCTGGGAACTCACAGTGGAAGAATAACCAAAATTGTACGTTCAAACAATGAATGAGGCCATTTCAGAATGGTAAACTCAAGTTTGATATGAATCATAAACACAACAAGCAGTTCAAGCTCCCCATAACTTCCTGAAATATGTAAACAGAGTTAGTATACCTAATGCATATTTGCTTATTTATTGAAAACATTTATATAGCTGCCCTTCTTATAGCAAACTCTGGGTGGCTCCCGATCAAGAATTAAAACAGTATTGGTAATAAAATAGCATAAAACCATATTAAATCTATTAAAGCCATAAATATTAAAAACAAGGAACAAAAACCTGGCCCCAAGTTAAACTTGCAATGTGGAGTCATCTCATCCTATCCCAGCGTTTGAGGGACAAGTCAGGTTTTCAAAGCTTTTCGGAAGGCTAGGAGAGTTGAGGCCTGCCAAACATCTGGGGTAAGAGTGTAACATAGGGCAGGGACTGCCATGGAAAAGGCATCTTCCTAGATCCCACAAGATGGCAATGTTTAAGGGAAGAGACTAGAAGCAGACTTATCCTATCTAATCAGGTAGGGCAGGAGATATCTTTAAGAAAAGTCAGCCTGACAGATAACCTGGCCTTGTGTCACAGGTGTAAGGATAATAACCAGCATCTTGAATTGCACTTGGAAGGAAACTGAAAGAGTGCAGCTTATGCCAAAGAGGTTTTACATGGGTAAACCTAAGAGCATCCAACAGTATGCATACTGCCACATTTGGACCAGCTGTAACTTCCAAATGGTCTTCAAGGGCAGTCCCATGTAAAGTGCATTGCAGTAATCCAAATGAGAGGGGGCTAAGGCATGGTTTCTACCTGCTCCTTCAAAGATACATATTGGATCCAGAATCAAAGATGAAATATCATCTGGACTGGGGAAGGGGGGCAAAAACCCAAAGCCACTTTGTCTTGCCAGGGTTAAGTCAAAGTCAATTCCTTCCCCATCCAGATTTGACTAGCATTCAGCCAGTACTGCACAACTTAAAAACAAATATCAAGCCTGTTGTTGCAAGTGAAATGAGTTTCTGTGCCTTTAAAAATTTTTTTTAAAAAAATATATGGGAAAGGGGAAAATGGGGCACACGAGTTAGGCACAGCCAGATTTTCCTTTATGAATCATGTAAGCAGCTGCATGCTTGACGTTATATCTGAAAATGAGCATTTTTTTCTGAAATGAATTTGTAAACACTACCAATAGGTGTGGTCTGATGTTTCTCCCATTACTATGTAAATTTTAAAATTTCAGAAACCATAAAACATTAAAACTATTAACAATTTGTACTGAGTTAGCAAATTTTTGCAACTTGTTTTTTATACTTTGGAGCACAATTTAATAGAAGTGTTTTATGCCAAGACTTTACCAAAATGACTGAAAATGTTAAATTGTTGTTTCTGCAGAGATTCTATCTATCTCAGTGGAATGCATACAGTAAAAGTTTCTACTTGACTTTTGCATGCTTGTTATCTATAAAATTAGGGGCAGCAGTGGTGAGAATTTACTTTTCAGTAATATAGTTCTTAAATTTAAAAAAAATGACATCATGCCTAAAAAGCACTCATTAAGCCAAATCCTTACAGAGGAAAAAAAACAGAACTTTAAACAGAACTGTCAGATAAGGACTTTATGTCCCTTCCCTACTATCTAGCAGTTGTCCTGAGTTTTGCAGGCTAGATATGTTAGTCTTGGTTAAAAGTTTTGACAATGAAGATGTTGAAGTTTATCCTAATTTGAACACATTATGCAAAGAATCAACTCCCTTGAGAAAACTATAATGCTGGAAAAGATGAATGAAAGAATAAGAGGAAGACCAGAATCAAGGTGATGGATTCAATTACAGCGATGATGGGTATATAACTGAAAGACCTGAAGGATCATCATCATGGCGAGCATTTATCTATTTGGTTTTAAATGCTGAAACTGATTAGATGGCACATAATAAAAAAAATGATACTTATCGGTTATAAAAGCACTGACTAATCAAATTTCCTTAATATGATCAAAATCAATTTAACTTTATTTTCATTGTAATCTGATTCTAGATTCCATAGGCAACAGGGCTCTACAATAGGTACGGTCAATTTTGCAGTCTGGATCTTTTCAAAACTTTTTGGGGGAGGTTGGAAGGAAAGGAACTCAGAAATATTTAGATGTGGCATTGATGTCACTAGAGAGAATGGGACCACAATTTTCTCCTTTTAGAAAAAGGAGAATTTTAATAGATCATAAAATATAAAGTCTGTCAAGTCAATCAGGTTAACACATCCATTTTATTTGGGAGTTTTGCACAAATGGAAGGACAATTAATGAAGTAAGGTTTACTGAAATAGGTAGCAACTGAATAAGTATGAAAAGATGCCTCTGACATTATGCTCAAAGCCACTATCTTATATTTATTCAGCTTGAGTGTCTGAACTATATGCAATCATCCATCAAACCTTAATGTGAAAAGCCTGTAGGAGTCCACTGCAGCAGGGACCGCAAACTCCTGCGTCTCCTGATTACTCATTGCCTTCTATTAATAGTTTTGTCCTTACAGGATTTTCTTTCTGTGGATTTCTTTTAAAGTTCTGCTAAACGGAACACTTAGTTGGTATGCTTGCTGTTGAACTGCCAATTGAACATATTTATGGTTGCAATGGAATTTCAGGCTGTTTCCATTGCCTGAAGATAGCACCACATGAAGAGTGACAGATTCTCCTTTGGGGAGAAGTCTGTTCCATGTTTGGAAATAATTCATTTCTACTCTTTAGTCAAGTCTGAGTCAACTGCATGTCCTCAGTACTGGATTCTGTGGGACATAAAATGCTTTTTTTATTTCTTGGCACAGAAAGATTTCTGAAAAGTAGGGCTTATTTAAATTTAAAAAAACAAAGTCAATTTGTTATAACAAGTTTTAATTAACTGACTATGACGGCATAGAAGGAAATAAAAAGCTCTTTGTTTTTAAAATACACCTGTGCTTGACATAATTCCATTTTTGTAAGGTATGTCCTCTTTTGCAAGACAACGAGAGATGGTGCTTCAAATGAATAATAAAAGAAATGTTTCCTGGCTTGCTTTCTACATAAATCTGAACTAAAAAAGCAAGCATTTCAGTGGAGATGAAGAAAAGTTTTCAGCACTTAGCTTCAGAGCTAAAATGGAATCAGGTAACTATAGCTATCAAAAATTCCTGAGGTTAAGAGAATCACAGCTTATATTGCTTGTTTGCTGGCACAGGACTCAAGTAAGAATCAATGACCCATTTCAAGCATTGGAAATGTTCTGCCACACATGTGGAATTCATTCATATATGGTGCAGCTTCCAATTAGGGTAATATTACTGGACTCTCAAAAGAGTAAACTGTAATGTAAGTCTCACTCCCAGGACAATGCTCCATGTAATTGAAGATAATATTTCATTTTCATTAAAACCTACTTTAAAATTTATTGCTAGTTGTTTGGGGTATTTGGGCCATGTTACTAGTTCATGCTACAGTATTCCCAATTTTTCTCATACTGACCCAGCACACAGGCTGGAATGATACTGTCAATCAATGATTGGACTACATCATGATGATAAATCTGGATCATGCCAAACTTAGGTGTAACTTGTCCAGTTTTTAATTCAAACTGGCCTCTATATGAAACTACTCTTCTCTTGCCTTTGCTCTCCTTCTTTGCACAGTGCGTGCGTCTTCACACAACCTTTTGAAGACTGGGAAATGGGACATTTTTTTTACTTGCAAGCCACTCAGAGTCACTTATATGTGATGGGGAGTGTTGATCAATTAATCAAATAAACTAGAGGCTACCTCATTACACCAGGAAATAATGACAGAAATTGACAAAACACTTGTCAGTTTTATATCTTTTCCTTCTTTCGGGGCTACTGAGATGGAACAACAAAGCTGTCAAGCAAGCTTACCCTTTTTGGACATGTTTCTCAAGAACAGATGGGTGAAAAACGAGTTTCCCCAAAAGGGAAACAGCCATGTCCTCCCTTCTGCTATTAGTTTCAGCAGTTTTAACAATACATCAACTGAGTCAGATATGCAACAGAGCAGAATTCATGCACTATGTTGTAGGAATACAAGAATCAAGTGCTCCTTTCAAACTCTGCAGAACATCTACATTGAAATAGCCTTGTCCTCTTAAGCTACGGTCCTTTAATCATATTCTAAGCGTAAGTAAATTTAGATTCAAGATATATTATGCAAATGAATGTTACTAACCTTGCTTTTGCCCTGTTTTTTATAAACAAGTTTTATTGATTTTTTAATATTTACATAGACATGTACTTGTGAAACAATATGGTGGTTGGGTATTTAAAATAAGAAATAATCAGTTGTAAATAGTTCAGGTTACATCAACAGAAATGCCCTCTCTAATTCCCTTAGTGATTACATAGTCAAAATAAGCAAGTTAGTACACTTCTAGTTATCACCTAGTCAATCAACAAAATTTAAAATATATTTTCAGTAATACATATCAATATCCTGTTTTTAAATTTTATCTAATTGCAATAAGATATTCTAGCATAGCCTATAGTATATAGGAAAAAGCTTAATTTGGGGTAACCCACAATTCCCTATTTCAATAAAAAATAATTCTTTTGTCTACAAAACTTATATTGTTCATTACAAAACATTTTTATGTTTTACCATTAAAGTCTAGTTTTCATCTTAACAAATCACCAGTTATTAGAAATATTTTTTGCCTTAACCGTTCAACATTAAAATACTATCTTTTATATATAAAATTCTAGATTCTATATTATAGTTCAAAAGTAACCACTGAATATTCTATAAGTCATCTTGACCATACATCAATTATTAAAATACTATCTTTTGATATATCATTCCAAATTCTATAATATAGTTCGGAGTTATATTCTAAAAGCTTACTTTTGTTTTCCTTTACAGATCTAAAAGCTAAATGTAAAATCAGTGATATTTTTTAGAGATTCCCGTTAATCTATAGAAAGATATTTTTATAGTCTATCTTTAGGAATCCCAAGAGAAACAAGTCCAGTTTTTTAAATCTAACTCTTGCCTTCCTTTTGTGCCAATCATGCTTCCCTCTTGGCATCTTTAAATCCTCAAATGTAGTATCCTTTCTTCCTATACCCCTTATTTGAATCCAAGGAGCGTATCCAAATGTCACTTTTGCAAGGAAAATGTCCCCTTTGTAACCATTGTATTTTTGCTTTAATAATTCAGTTTTTGGTGGTTGATATAATTGTCATTAAATCAGTCAAATCTTTTTGTTCTTCCAATTCTATCTGGGTTAGGTAGAAAGTAGTAACTGGTATTATGGTTGTCATTTGATCAATTGAATTCTCAATATAGTGTATTTGAAGGCCTTTAGTGTCTTCACTCTTGGTGTTGTTTTCTTCAGATGCTGTTGCTTTTTGGCTTGTAAGTTTTGTAGTTGTTCTTTGAAATCTCCTATTTTAGTGTTAGTTTCCACTTCTTCTATTTGGTTTTATTTATTTTATTTATTTATTTATTTATTAATGGGACTTATATCCCGCCCTATCTCCCGAAGGACTCAGGGTGGCTAACAACAATAACATATAATAAGTACAGAAATTAAGATAAAATTAAAATTAAAGTCATCTGTGCAATAAATTAAAATTAAAAATTAAAAATAAATTAAAAATTGTAAACATAATTAAAATGCCTGTCAGTCCAGGTCAGCCAGGTGGAAAAGGAGTGTTTTGAGGCCGCGGCGAAAGGACTGGAGATCTTGGGCCATCCGAAGCTCAGGGGGGAGCTGATTCCATAGGACTGGCGCTCCCACAGAGAAGGCCCTTCCCCTGGGGTTCGCCAGCTGACATTGTCTAGCCGACGGTACCCTGAGGAGGCCTTCTCTGTGTGAGCGTACTGGGCGATGGGAATTCGTTCCCGGTAGCAGATGGTCCTGCAAGTATCCCGGGCCTAATCTTTTCCTCATTTACAGTCAGAATTTGATTTGGTGGCTTTAAGTTGTCAGATTTTCCTTGAAGTTTGGCTTTAATTTGCTCTGTCATTGCCAAGATTGTGTCCAGTATCAGTTTATTATAATCAAGTGGTAGGATATATTCATCCATTTTATTGTTGTTTGCAGTTAAATCTTCCATGGAGGCTGTTTTAATAATAGTCACAGATTTTCCACCTCCTGAAGAGTTGTATTCAGTGCCAGGTGTTCCCACACTTATCTTTAAGCATTGTTTCAAGGACAGCTCTGTTATTCAGTCAGCTCTCACAACAGAAAAAGAAAATTTACTTGCTGTACCAGGTTTCGCCACAAGATGTCATCAATAACATGCAATGTAAGATTTTTTTTTCTTTTTCTTTTCCAAATTAATATAGAACTTTTGTAGGATTAGTCCAATTTTTTTCTTTAATTTACAGCTTAGAAAGAGGATAGGATAGTGGATCCCAAGCAACAAATAGAAGCTTTTTAGTAAATACAGATGAAATTGCTTAAATTCTTTGCTGAATTAATTGAATTTCTTTGGTAGCTTTGAGGCTTTAAGATTTGTTCCCAAAATAGATATTCGCCATTTTCTCAAAAAATGGGGAAGGAGATTTTCAGGAAAGTCCCGCAAGAAGATGGTTAAGGGAATAGGAAAGGTAAAAGCTCACCCTGGTCCTCCAGATTGCTTCTTAGTGCTAGGTAGTAATTTTGGCTTTTGGCAGGCAGCGGCTTAGTGATCGGCCATCTTTATGGACGGTCTCTTCTTCTTCAGGCCCAAGGAGATGATCCTGGATTCCAGCGGAGGGCTGCCGCCTTTCCACGATCACAGGGAAGTCCTTCTCTCGGTAATCGCCCCTCCAGGGTGATTTTTGACCCTTTTCAGGGTCCTCCAAAAAAGAAAGAAACAGACGGCAGGAAACAGACTGTTCCTGCACGTCCGGAAGTGCCGTGCGCGCAAACCGGAAGCCGCTTTTGCCCTGTTTTTGAATACTTCTGTAATCATAGCCCTCTGAATATGTATCTAAAATGATAAAACTGGTGTTATATTTACATTATGAATTAACACCTCTGTTAATGCAAGCACACAACACTGTGGTGTATTCAATTAGCTATTCAACTTTGAGGGTTCACCAACACAATGCAGGGTAACCACACAGTTGAGTTAACTCAACTTTCTAGGAAAAAAATCAACTAGTTTTGATTTATTGGGTCATCCCAACTCACCCAAATTATCTTTATCTTTCTTGTTCTTTTTGCAATACTTTATTTCTTCTTTACTTCCATTCTATATAATTTAAAATGTACTACAATAGTGCAGAACTTTCCTGAGCCAAAAAGAAACAAGAGTCCTATTTCTGTTTAAATTAATATTATACATTATGAAGCATGACAAATCAGCTCTATCAAGATCTGTCCAGTGCTGGGTGAAACATTAGGTGTAGAATTCACTGGCACTGACTAATATATTGCTGAGAGAGAAGGTAGGGGGCCTGATATTAAAAATTAAGTGGTTGGCTCACAGTTCAGTGGATTTATGGAGAAATTTATATAGAGTTATCCAACTTCTTCCAGAACATAAAATGAATGCTGGATGCCTTAAAGCTAGAGCAGTATACAACATCTGAAATATTCTTTGGTTCTTTGTTTATTCTGGATGTCAAACAATAAAATTAAATTTTTGAATGAAATTCAGGAGCTCCTATATCAAGTTCTCTATTATATTCTACTAGGAAATATAGTGGCTAAGAGCATGAGTGCAAACATGCTCTTAGTTTGCCTCAGTTCATACACTTTCCAGGTGAGCTTGAATAAAGTAACTTAATCCATCATAATCCTCCTAAAGGAATAATATTACCAATGAAATATATAGAGTTTTAGAAGGACTGTAGAGATAATATATTACAGTATGGAGCATTTATTTATTTAACCGTTCTTATAACCCGCCTGGTTATACAACAACAACAATAACAATGAACAACTAAAAGAACCTTCATCACAATGGAAAAATTAGAAACAGAAACAATCAAATAGATATCTATAACTAATCAATTGGAGGCAAAGATTCAATTTAATACTGCAGAATATTTTTTTTAAAAAAGACATTGATTATACTGTATCTATGGCCACTATTCTTTCTTTTTAGAGATCAATGTATATTGAAGGATTTATGATAACACTGTTGAACTACCCATACCAATCCTATGTGTTTTCAGCAGAATGGGTTACTGAATTCAGCAGGGTATATCTAGTAGCAGAGGTAGGCAACCTGATAACTTTCAGACATTCAACTTCCATCAGCCTCAGTCAGCACTGCCAAAGGCAGAAGATTGTGAAAATTGTCCAAAACATCTGGAGAGTATCAGAATGGCTTCTTAGTATGCAAGACTACATACAGATTTTTTTCCTGTATAAAATGGGATTGATACTGAGTTGTTATAAGGCTTTCTATAATATATAATACAATTTAATTAATAACAATTACACACAATTTATATTTATGAATACTATTATTTGAATTATGAATCATACTGAATTAAATGCTTTTATAGAATTGTTTGAATCATAATTCAAGCTGTACTGTAAAGGCATTCATAAATCATTTGTGTTGTTTCTGTATTTTTTATTGAAGAGTTCCAATAACACCGAATGGGCAATCAACTATTTCTCTTCCCTGTTTCCATGAGGTCACCTGGAATCAATTCAAAAGCAGCTTTAGCGTTCATTTGTTTTCAGCATCATTTGTTTTCTCCCCTCTATTCTTAGGCTTGAAGTTTCCTTTTACCACCTTTTCCTTTTTTCCTCCATTCCTATTTTTTTTCTATAAAATTTTAATGAGTTTCACCTTCAAAGGAGTTTTCTAAATTCAGTTACTGGCAGTTGTCCAACAGCTGAGCTTGCTGGATAACAGCAGAAGGAATCATCTGTACTGTACTGAAAATTGCTTTGTTTTAATCTTCACAGAATTTTAAGTTGTATCCAACCACACCGGCCTTTCATCCTTTTGAGGTTGGTAAAATGAGGATCCAGATTGTTGGAGGCAAAATGCTGACTCTGTAAACCGCTTAAAGCAGGGGTCCCCAACCCCTGGTCTACGGTCTGGATCTGGTCCATGGTCTGTGGGGAACTGGGCCGCCCAAGCAGCGGGCGAGCACATGAGCATGCGAAGATCCATTAGTGCAAGTAGCAGGCACGCACACAAAACCATCCTCTCCCCCCCCTGCCACTGCTGCCATATCCAGAAAGGTTGGAGGCTGCTGGCTGAGAGAGTAGTAAACTAGACATTTCTATAAGAACAAAACTATTGTAATACAGCACTTTTTAACAGGCTGCAGATTCAAGGGAGAGTAAGATGGTTCATGTTTTTGGATTTGAAGGATTCTGCCTACCGATTCTCAAGGTTGAAAACCACTATGCTAATATATGGGGGAGGGTAGTCAAGAAGAACTAGTGGAAAAGCTGGTGTTTTCAATCTAACTGGAAACTCAGATCGATTTAATTATAGGCAATGATTTAATTAAACATGGCATTCAGCATATCAGTTAAGGGAAAAATCTGGTAAAAAAACAAATATGGTCCTAACAAAAATGGGAAGGTCCTCTAGAGTGATTGTAGGAGTCCTTAGCACAATCCTACTAACCTTTGAAAAGATGCTAAGAAGCTTAGTTCCTGGAGAATATGGAGGAGGTCAGGAAGGATTTGGCAGTAGGAGCAGGTGGTACCTGTAGGTGGTGTGAAATAGTGATATCTGAGCAGAAGCATAATAACTGAGATATTATAAATGAATCCAGTCACTGGTGAAGGATCAGGCTAATTGGTTGGTAGTTTACATACCAATGAAGTTATTGCTCTAAAGTGACATTTTTCCTCCTGTTTCCTCCATCCGGCTATGTGGCAGAGAACAGGTGGAGCTTTGGTTACAGTAGGTGCAACAGAGTTTTCCAAAATATATGCCGTGAATTTGTGGCACTGTCAGAAATGAGATTGAGCAGATTGTGACTTCAGGAAAGTGGAACAAACAGACGCGCTGTTTCAGTAGTAGACCAAACACCATGTCAGGAACAAGTCAACTACAACCATTACACATGATGGAACAGGGTTTCTTTTTTTAAAAAAAGTTCAAATAAACCACGTGCAAATGGATCTGTGGAAAGCACAAATATAACAGTTTACCTGGTTTGTTGGTGATGTCAAAGAGAAACATAAGCTTGGTTTCTCCCCTTAAAATGTCCAAAAATCACAGAAAAGAAAGTGGATAATTTTAAATATTGCAAAATGAGTCCTTCGGGAGATAGGGCGGCATATAAGTCCCAAAAATAAATAAATAAATAAATAAATAAATAAATAAATAAATAAATAAATAAATAAATAAATAAATAAAATGTCTGAGTGTATCCATCATAATCACAAAGGCATTAAAGGCTTGTCTAGTGTGGACTACAGAATCCTCAGTAAATGACCAATTTACCCAAACACCTAATAAAAGATGATCTAGAAGCTCATAAAAATATGATTCATAAGTTGAATGAAAGCATGTTCTTATCTTTAGCATGTTCAAATTTCTACTGAAATAGCTAAGTATTTTCCCTTTTCAATCAAAACAGATTGAAAGCCTTTCTAATATCAAAATGTATGCCTCATACAGTCATTCCAAGAAATCAGAAAACAATAATTCTAAATGGCTATATAGTACAAAAACTGGCCAACATAAACTTGTGGGATGTTATTTCTTCTTCAGCAAAAAGTAAGAGAAATGTGGTTGAGGTGGAGGGGTGGGGCAGATAAAGCCTTTCTATAAGTTCTCATTAACAGTTTTTTTTTCTTTTAAGCATACCAAGTCTGTCTCTGATAGGTAATAATGTTTTGCAGGAATCTGACTTAAGAATGAGACTGATGGTACATACCATCACAGCAATGATTCCTAATACGGAATACAGAAATCAAGCTTTATACATAGCTTCAGAATTTCTCAATGTCCCAATAGAGAAAGAGACTTCCAAAGAATCACAAGACTTCAGATAACAACCAGTTCTTGCACTCCCCTAATTAAGCAATTTGGAGTAGGTTTCTGAAGGATTGTGATAATGGAGCCTACTTGGAGACTTGCACAAGGTGGCCTTGGTAGGAAGGTCACTTCATATAGGCTGGACATGCCTATCAGCAACTGAAGAAAAACCACAAAAGTAAGGGGGATGCTTTGCTGGTGGGCTGCCTAGCTGGCCAAGGCCAGCTGAGATTGCAAGAATAAAGGTGGGTGGAGGGAATTGCAGTGCCCCTTCTGTCATAACTGTGGATAGGCTGCCAGGTACCTTACGTTTCTTCATGTGACCACAGGATGCTGCAATGACTATAACTTCAGGCACAAGCCAGTAAGTCCCTTCATTCAGCACCATTGTAATTATGAACAGTCACTGAACAAACGGCTGTAAGTAAAAGACTATCTGTATTTTGGTTTTCTACCAGCAATTTGAGATCTACTGCATTTTCAGTTTTGTCTGCTGACCACTGAACCATCAGATACCTACAAAATAGTTTGTACAGTGCTTCCATCTCCAAAGACTTCTTCTAGCATGCTAATTTTTAACTATAATGGTCCTTCTCATTAAAAATGTTACCAGATTGCAATACTGACATTACTGGGGAAAAAGTTTTGTTTCCTGGTCGCAAATGCAACCAAGGGTTGTGGCAGAGAAAAACATCCTATGTTTGGAATCCCAAAACTGTAAGTAATTGCAAAATCTAGAAGTCAATTACCATACAGGTCCTCGACTTAACGATCATTCGTTCAGTGACTATTTGAAATCGCAACGGCACTGAAAAGTGACTTATGCTCATATTTCCCACTTATGACCATTGCAGCATCCCCATGGTCATGTGATCAAAATTTGGACCCTTGGCAAATGGAATGTATTGATGATGGTTGCAGTGTCTCATGGTCATGTGAACGTCTTTTGCAACCGTCTGAAAGCAAAGTCAATGGAGAAGTCAAATTCACTTAATAACCATGTTAGTATCTTAACAACTGCAGTGATACATTTGATAACCATGGCAAGAAAGGTAATAAAATAGG
Source organism: Vipera berus (assembly GCF_964194415.1). Classification (NCBI taxonomy): domain Eukaryota; kingdom Metazoa; phylum Chordata; class Lepidosauria; order Squamata; family Viperidae; genus Vipera; species Vipera berus. The sequence goes on from NC_138204.1 coordinate 23,426,880, forward strand.
GCAAAACTCAGCAAGGGGCTGATTAGAGATGGGAATATTGGGCTCAATTGTGGTTGTTAAATTGAGGATTAAGGATACTTGTCACCAATAATATGTATCTGTGCTATGATAACTCATTTATCAGAATTCAGATTTACAAACTATTTTACTTGGCCTCCTAAAATTGTTAGAAGCAGCCATCTTCTGGTTATTGCACCATTTAAGCCATTTAAATAATTCTATTTAAACAAACAGACATCCATAGTAGAAAGTTCCTGAACTTTCTATACCTACATTATCTAGTGAATATGGCTTGGAACATCTATAAGGCTCTGCTTGGCATGCTACCTTCATCTCATATTTTAAAGTGAGTGCAAGAGATATTTAACACCTTAAAATGAAAATAGTGAACAATGTAGTCTGTGTTTTCTTTCCAAACTCCATTCCTCCTCATAGGAGTATAGTCCAACCTCTTTGAAATGAACTCAACTTGTAGTTGTTCAGAAGCATTTCTACAGTTACAACAGCTACTTGCAGTAGAGTACTTGACTTCATCCTGAGCAGGATTAGCAGGAACTATTAGTATTAGTGGAAATCAGTAACTGAGCAGAAGTTAGTTTTTGCAGGGGATCACTATTTCACACTTCCTTTGAAGCTGGAAGTTGGAAAGCTGTATTTTGTAATTTCTTCTTTAAAAAGTATTGTAGACTGGTAGTATTTTTTATGATAGAAAAATTAGGTACCAAAGAAGAGCTTTTTCCAGAGAACTAGGTCTTCATATAATGGGTCTGAAGGTAGGATAATTTTAGCTTGATCGTATCTGCCCTGACAAATAATTGTGAGCTTGCATAATTTTAAACATTATTTTATAGCACGTCTTTTCATCATTTTTGTACTAGCAATAGCACTTAGACTTATATCCTTCTTCGTAGTGCTTTATAGCCCTCTCTAAGCAGTTTACAGATTCAGCAAATTTCCCTCAACAATCTGGGTCCTCATTTTGCCTAGTAATACTTCAAATATTATATTTATATATTTTTCTTCTAACCTGATTGCAACCTGCTTTATATATTACCGGTATTTAAAGATATGAAGCATACAATGATAAATACAAAAAAATGCATACACACACACACTCACACACATACATATATCACACAACTTCCACATTTAATGTATTGCTTCAGACAGAAATATCTGCAGCTATAATCAGCCAATCAAGTTGTAATCAACGTTTTGAACTCCAAATTCTCTCAGTTTTTATATTTCCTCACCACTACTCTCTCTTGTTCCCCCATGTTGATTTGTGACTTTGTTAAACAAAAGCAAGTTCTGAGGACTCTGATAGTACTGCTGTGTTTTGGAAAGGAGTAACATCTGAGCCAAGTTGAAAAGGTCAAATGAGGGCAGAGTCCAAAGCAATTTTAAGTGGCTGAGCTAAGTAGTAAGGAGACTAATGGAAGCCGTTTTAATTTATTACCGTCTTCCCCAGTGAATATAAAGACAACATTTTTCTACAGCAGCTTGATTAAAAAGTCTGCAATTCCCATTGTGCATATAAAAAAGAAAACCACTGTGGAGAATATAGATCAAGCATCAGAAAAAAGAGGGCTCTTTCCACCCTAACTGTGAATAAATATTATAGAACAGGGATTTATTTTTTTACTTATGTCTTTTCAATTCATTTTTCTCTGCAGGTTTCTAGCCAGATTATATTCTACTCAGCGCATATTCCCACATTTCTCCCAGAGAGAGTTTGCAACTCTCTTTTGATAATTCCTCCATTTAAAGGCATACTCGTCTTATCAGGATATTTTTGACAAGACAAAAAAGGCTCAATTTTTCTTTTATGAATACACTGTATGTATTGACTTTTTCCATTTTGTTGTCCATGGAGATATAGCCATACTCCTCTCAGCTGACTGAATATATATGGAGGCCACAGACCTTATCTTGTAGTTTGCTTAAAGGTAAATTCTTGCCACTGTAGCCTTCTTAAGAAATTCTGAATGCCTGTTCAAGAGTTAACACTGATCTCATCATAAACTCTTTTATTTTGCTTTCTGCAAAGCACATTGGCATCAATTCCTAACCCACAGAAGATATTGGTGTAGACAAAATGGTGCATCTAAATGTTTATGTGTGGCTGCTGATAAAACCAGGATCGCCAACTTTCGTAATGTATATGGCACAAGAAGAAGAAATATGTTTTCAACACCTATTTCAACGCCAATGAGAAAAAATATGGAGATCATCATCAAAACCCAACATTCAAGTTAAACAGAGTCTTCAATGTATCGAATGCCTAAACAGTATCAGGTTAAATTAAGCCTTCTTTCAGACTATGAATATGTTAACACATAGAAAGAAGGGAAAATGTTTTATGTACTGTAAGACCTCAAATACATAGAACAACAAACAGATGCTCCCTAACATTTAAATAGAGCATACACACAAACAGGTGTTCAATGACCTTAAAGAGATCTCCATAGCAGAATGCCGGTACAACATATCATTTCTGAATGTCTATTTCATGTTAATACTCCTTTGATGTATTTTTTCTTTTATTCTTTTCTTTGTTGAAGCATACCATGGAATAAGACTGAACTCTACTCTTATCATTGATGTGTAGGGAAAACGTTTAACAGAGTAACCAGGGGAATGGGAAAACTATTATGGAGGAAAGTCTATTGAGGCAGTGAGTATGACACTGTAGGGATTTATATAATACTTCATGCAAATGACACAAATTTTGTAATAATTTATCTGATATGACATAAGTCACAACCCAAATTTGGTCCCCTACAAGGAAAGTTTGCATCATGGGTTCCATAAAAGCAAGTTTACTGTGCAAGTTTATTACACACAGAATATTGGGAAACATTAAACCCTTTCACCCTCAATAAGAAACAGAACTTCCCAGAATTCTACCATAAAAATATTTATAATTATATCTAAAAACAGTTTGGTCTCAGTATTATTTCAGCCTAAGACTGGCTCCCTGTAAGTTGTTTCATTGTATGTAACCACTGTGATTCCTGAATAATATTGATATTTCTGCAGTGAACACATACAATGTGGATATCAAACATAAGATTCAGAATTCCCTAAGAAAACACGACAAAAATTCAATTCATGGATACATGTTTCTAGAGGTTTTGTTGTTTTGTTGCAAACAACAACAACAATGCTCCAATACATCATAGTGACAGTAAACATATTAAACTGAGATTATTCAATCAATATTACAAAATTAAATTTCCTCTATGAATTTAAGAAATATTGCAGTGAACCTAGTGAAGAAACTAAATGGCAATATAGAGAATCCTGGTATCTTCAATGCACATCATCCAGAGAAGAAACCAATCAGTTTGTTTCATTTGTACCTGGAATGCATTTTGCCAGGCAACATATTACATTTTGACTAATTTTTAATTTGTTGACTTCATCTCACAGTTATCTAGTTCATACCCCTCGAGAGTCTCCAAAGGTATAAATTGATGGCTACACTCTGGAACAATTACTGCCTTTTTTATGACAGCAAAGAGAAGCCCCTGGGCTCTTTTCTAATAACATTAATTAATAATATTGACAGTGATTACACTGTCTCCTTAGAACAAAAAAGAGGTGTAAAACCATTCATTTAGCTGTCATTTAGTTTACCTTTGATCTCACCTAAAAATTCACCATCCTGTCCTAAGCTTGCTGGATAATATTTGTACCTATCTGTTTCTTAGTCCTTAATCATAGTCAGTTCGTATAAGATGACAATATATCCTAAGGTTAAATGGCTGGCTGCAATTTGCATTTCCAGATAGACAACATCTACAACCTGAGCTACAGATATTTTCTCCCATTTAAAAGATAAATAAGTAGTTAAGTAGGCAAGTAAAGAACATGAAGAGAAGGGAAGTTTGGGGGAACACAGGTGATTCCAGAGAAAAGTTTAAATATACTGTAATTAAAAAGGAACTATAAATTCAGTTTTTCTCTCTTATCCTGATGGCTCTATTTTCCTATTATATTAACTAATAACACATCCCTAAAAAAAACAACACCTTGGTACTCACAAAGCTCACTATCCCACCTGACTTAAAGATTCTTTTAATTAAAAGCATAATACAGGAGTCAAGCATCTTTAGCATGAGTAGCAAGGGTCTATTAGCATCAAAGCGTTGGAACTCCATGAAGAGAGAACATTCCATTTCTCCAGAAAGCTCCATTTGCATTCTGATGAGTGATCACACCACCAGAGTAGCCATGTTGCAAGTAACCAAGTCTCCGTTTTGTGCATGATTACAACACATTACTCAAAATCCCAAATGTGTCCTCAGCCCTCCAAATTGTTTATCTACCAATTATCATTGACAGAACAAATTCTAAGAGAAGTGCGTCCAGGAGAACTGGCCACTTTTTCCATAAGGCTCATACTTAGCTTTTGACTGACTGCTAGGATGCAATCCACAAAAGATGCAAAAAAATTAAGCTTGACTTATTTTCATTTGCAATTGCAATTTGCATTCTATGTCATTAACATTAAATGCAGTTAACATTATTATGCTGTGGTAAGTAATAGTTTTCTCTTTTGTGTATTAAAAATGATATTGGTGGCATGTTTCAAAAATCTCTTGGAACTACTGCCCAAAATTTCATGCATGTAGGGTACAGCAGATTGCATCATTCTCACTGATGACTACCTGGGTTCATATTCATTGACTTTACTACAAGGAAGAGTAAATTCTGTTGTCCAATTAAGAAATTGCATCAAATTAATACTTTATCAATGATAAATCACAGAATACATTTTTATTGGCTGCTACATTTACTATAAAGGTAAAGGTTCCCCCGCACATGCGTGCTAGTCGTTTCCGACTCTAGGGGCCGGTGCTCATCTCCGTTTCAAAGCCGAAGAGCCAGCGTTTGTCCGAGGACATCTCCATGGTCATGTGGCCGGCTTGTCTAGATGCCAAAGGCACATGGAACGCGGTGGCTCAGTGGGTTAGGACGCTGAGCTTGTCGATCAGAAGGTCGGCAGTTTGGCGGGTCGAATCCCAAGTGCCGCGTAACAGAGTGAGTGCCTGTTACTCGACCCAGCTTCTGCCAACCTAGCAGTTCAAAAGCACGTAAAAATGCAAGTAGAAAAATAGGGACCACTACGGTGGGAAGGTAACAGCGTTCCGTGCACCTCTGGCGTCTAGTCATGCTGGCCACATGACCATGGAGATGTCCTCGGACAAGCGCTGGCTCTTCGGCTTTGAAACGGAGATGAGCACCGGCCCCTAGAGTCGGAAACGACTAGCATGCATGTGCAGGGGAACCTTTACCTTTACCTTTACATTTACTATAAGCATGTAAGGAATATGGTAGCACTTTCTTAGTATAAGACATCCTTTGAATTTTTTAAATAGAGCGAATTGCTTCTTTTATGATAATGTCTGTTACAAGATAAGCTATATCATTTAACAACCAGTCTGATAATCCATTTGTTCTCAGAAGTAATGTATTGTATATTTATAATTATTTAAAATACTTATATTCAACCTTTATGCATGGAATTGCTACGTTATGGATCCCAGAAACAAATACATGTTCTGTATACAGTATCAAGAGGGACGCGGTGGCTCAGTGGGTTAGGACGCTGAGCTTGTCGATCAGATGGTCGGCAGTTTGGTGGGTCGAATCCCGTGTGCCGCGTAACAGAGTGAGCACCTGTTACTCGTCCCAGCTTCTGCCAACCTAGCAGTTCGAAAGCACGTAAAAACGGAAGTAGAAAAATATGGACCACTACGGTGGGAAGGTAACAGCGTTCCGTGCGCCTTTGGTGTCTAGTCATGCCGGCCACATGACCACGGAGACATCCTCGGACAAGTGCTGGCTCTTCGGCTTTGAAACAGAGATGAGCACCAGCCCCTAGAGTTGGAAACGACTAGCACGCATGTGCGGGGGAACCTTTACCTTTATACAGTATCAAGAGTAAACAATTTGATGCTTGCCAGGATTTTGGAGCGCAATTTGAATAACCTCTGATTGCTAGCCATTTTGATCATAGTTTGTAAGATTTATATTCCATGGTTGTTTATCACGGCTAGAAAACTGATTTGGAGGGATAAAAGAATACACTGTCTTTACTTCTGATAACAAAATATATCTTATATTTCTGCCATATTTGGCTACATGATGATCATGTCATAAAGCTACCTTTGAGCAAAAGAATATTCTTTTCTCATTTTGAATAATAAATGTTGCTTTACTTTCCATGCACTTGCAAACTTTTATAAAAACCATAAATGAGCGTTATTAATCCAGGCTTCACCAGGAAGTAAAAAGTGCTTATGCCAGGTAGCAGTATTTTAAAATAAACCATACAGATGACAACAGCCTCTAAACCTTGGTTAGAACAAGAATTTCCATCTTTCTTGCCAAAATGTTTCATTTATTACAACTGTTCTATCCTTCTAAGGCAGCTGCTGACAGAAATTTGGAAAAATAAACTGGGAGTATTATCAAAAGCCAAGTTATAATATGATTTTCATTACAGTGAAAAGTTTCTTGCAGTTAGGTAATCTGAGGTTCTAATAGAATAGAATAGAATAGAATAGAATAGAATAGAATAGAATAGAATAGAATAGAATAGAATAGAATAGAATAGAATAGAATAGAATAGAATAGAATAGAATAGGACTCTACTAAATTATCTATACATCGCATGAATATGATCCCCTCTTCTCAATGGTTGCTTGTACATAATCAAGGAAGATCATGTCATTCAATTCTAAGAGGAAGATGCAGCATATATACATGAATTATGCAAGCATAATGAGCAATGAGAGATGAGGAAGAAGCATCAAGAACTGTAACTAAGCATGTTATGCCACGCACACCCTATTTAAGAAATCTACAGCTTATTGAACACTTAATTTCACTGAATTATTTTTATCAGTCCTCATTTGGCACTTGACATGTAAATGAACCCCCCACCCCACCCCCAAGGGCGATGTATACAGTGACTCAGTCTTAAAGATTGTATTTTTTTTTATCCTACTATTTCTCCAAGGAGTTCAGCAGTTGGCATACGTGGGTTGCCAGCCTTTGCAAATGCAGTGCTCCTATACCAAGTACCCACCATGTTGGTTTGCAAATGCTGCTGTTGAAATAAACTGGCACTCATTTAATATGATCCTGGCTGTTTCTTTTATATGCCTCACGTTAAAATCAAGCTGCAAAGAATCATGCTTATTGCATCCTTACACTTATTTATTTATTTTAATAAAATTTATATGATTGCCCATCTCACAGTGATTCTTGGCAGCTTGCTTATTCTTGTAGAACAAAATGCTGAATTCCCAATTAATGAGGAATGCCACTGACCATGCCAGGGGACCTAAAATTATGTAAGAAGCTAGAGGAATAAACAGCTGTTAATAGGCTAGACTTCAGTGCACAGAGACCCAGCATCAAAGCCACAAAGGAAACCCACTTGGAGACTTTCAGACAATCATTTTCTCTCAGCCCAACTGCCTGGGGGGGGGGGAAGAGTCAAAACTGAAGCAAGGAATACTATAAAAAGGTAAAGGTAAAGGTTCCCCCGCACATGCGTGCTAGTCGTTTCCGACTCTAGGGGCCGGTGCTCATCTCCGTTTCATAGCCGAAGAGCCAGCGTCTGTCCGAGGACGTCTCCGTGGTCATGTGGCCGGCATGACTAGACGCCAAAGGCGCACGGAACGCTGTTACCTTCCCACCGGAGTGGTCCATATTTTTCTACTTGCATTTTTACGTGCTTTCGAACTGCTAGGTGGGCAGAAGCTGGGACGAGTAACAGGCGCTCACTCTGTTACGCGGCACTCGGGATTCGACCCGCCAAACTGCCGACCTTCTGATCGACAAGCTCAGCGTCCTAACCCACTGAGCCACCGCGAAGGAATACTATATTTTACCTTAAAAAGAAGAAGCTTCTTGGATGAGAAGCAAAACATCTTCAAAGAAAAACAAGCAAGTCCAGTTACCTTGTGAAAAAGCACCTTTGGGATAACTATGACCTGGATGATTGAGAATCTCCATAGATATCCAGATGAAGAGATTGCTCAGGATAACTAATGCCTTCACATTGCCAGACATTTTTAAATGTCGCACTCAGACCTATTTCGCTGCACAGATGGAAAATTTCAGTTTAGAATAAAATGTGAAGTGGCAATGTCTTCTAACACTAGTTAATTAGGGTGAAACATAATTTAAATCATAGAGACAGTTTGGAAGGAAACTTGGTGAAATATCTAGTCCAACCTACTGCTAGTGCAGGAATTCACTACTACAACATTCCTGAGAATTGGCCATCAAGTATCTGTTCGAGCAGTTACAGGAACTCATCATTCCTTGGTGATCGCAATGCAACTTGATTAGTTCTGAATTATAACATTATAACAAAAGCAAAATGTTTCCTTCCTGTTTACAATCAGAGGAGAATAAGAGGAAGGATACTTAACAATCCCACAAGTCATTCCTGGGATATTATATCACAGTTAATATTATATGGAGTTGTCCAATGGCTTTCTATCTACTTTTGTTGTCTGCATAAGACATGGTCATATTTCCCACCAGCTGAATGCAACCCATACAGAGTTCCAGCAACGGATAGCTGGTATCCCTCCCTAAACTGGGCTTTGGACTAATATTTGTAACTGGAGATGCCGAGCAAAAGAAGGAAGAACACATTTCTGTCATGAAGAAGCAGGTGTAAGATGTCAACCCAATGTGGTTGGAGGACCAATGAGGTGTGAATTTAATTCTAGTTGAGACTGATCACCAAATAGGGAACTGTTGCTATTGTAAGGAAATCAGAGAAGCAACACAGGGAAGAACAATTTTGATAAAAAAGTCAAGTAATTGGTTGAATAGATCTGTCTTTTTATAAAAAAAAATTATCTTGCTCAGTGGCAGAGTCCATTTTTAGGCCAGATCATAGCTACACTATGTGTCTATAATGAGTCGTATCCTGTGACAGAGGCACGTAGCTCACATGCCTGCAATTGAAATGGGAATGTCATTTTAATGAACATGACAGATGTCAGTATACAACTGGAAGGCAAGATTACACGAGCATGCAATATCCTTCCTGATGAGGACGAAATAGCATTCTTGGGTTTGAGAAAATATTATTAGAAATAAAGAGAGGCAGTTGGATCCTGAGAAGGACAAGTGGGATCTTTACTTAGCCAAAGAGCCTTCCTTAGCTTCTCTTCCTACTGTGGGTCTAGTGTTTAGAAACAGGATTACAGTGATCCCGGAATAAGTCCATCTTTAGTTATGAAAGTTCAGCTGATGATTCTGGCCCACCTTCTTTCTGTCCAATTACTCTACAGGGTGAATCCTGGTGGCGCAGTGGTTAAAATGCAGTATTGCAGACAAAGTCTGCCCTCAGCCTAAGATCCATCCTGACAGAGCTCAAGCTTGATTCAGCCTTCCATCCTTCTGAGATCAGTAAAATGAAGACCCAGATTGTTGGGGGCAATGTGCAAATAATGCTTCCACATTGTAAACTGCCTATAAAGCGCTATGGGGCTATATATGTCTAAATGCTACTGCTGTTATGAGAAAATTGAAAAAATGGAAATGATACTGCTTCATATCATGGGGATCTGATACCTAAAAGAGGTCAAGATGGTAGACACATAATAAAAGCCCCATCATCTTTTTTTATGTCTGTAATGCATGCTTTGATCATGTGGTCATGTTCACCACCTTGATTTTCTGATTTACTTCCCCATTAAAGGATGATCTTTGCCAGATATTTTGCCTTGACATTCTAATTCTAATAAACAAAACAATCTCCCCCAAAACTACTCATAAGAATTGGGGTACCTACTAGGGCAGGCTGTATGAAACACAATGTACTGGAAGAAAATGGAGATAGTGGTGCTGCATTAGGTTTTATGTATTCTTTTAACTTGCATCTCTTTCTCTTTATTTTTTTCAAAACTGTTAGATATCTTGGGAGGGTAGGAAAGCACAATATAAATGGTAAAACATAGTTAGAAAGGTAAAATATAAATGGTAAACATAGCCAACAAAATTTTAAAAAGTAAATCAGGACCCCACCATAGCCAAAATGCCTAAAAGATCATCTTCCCTCAGCCTATAGATTTATATAGGCAAGACTGGGATGTCAACAACCCAGAAGTCAATTTAAGCCAATTCTGAGACATTGCCAAGAAAGTTATACAGACATGCCTATATGCAGTCACCAGAAAATGAGGCTTAGTCCAAAGAAGTGTGAAAAAAAAGATATTGCTGCTTTAAAGAATAACCAAAAGATACATTGTGCAAGGTCCATTAAAGCACTTCTTTGACTAATTTTCAAATCTATACAGCCCTAATATTTAACCTGTCTTTTGTGAACATTTTTTTAAAATTTGGTCTAAGTCATCCTGGAATATAAGCCAGGTTGACTATTATTGATTTGATTGTTTATCCTTTTCTTGTAAGGCAAACAGAGTCACATGGTTTGAGTTGGGAAGCTGTCCATATTTTTTTTTAATCAATGAATAAATCAATAAATAAAATAAATGTTTGTTTTACAATGTGTAGGTACTTACTCACTATATTAACTCTTAGCAAGTGAGTTCAATTGGTTCCTTGGATGAAAATAAGGTGAGCATTTTAACAAGGCAGCCCCATCCATCCTGCCACATTTTTTTCCTGTCCTAAAGTTAAAAAGACCCTGGATGATCTTGGGAAAGTGATCTTCTCTCAGTCATTACAAAAGCAGCTAATAGCAGGACAACTTTTTTCATTGTTCTGAGTTTACCTTTGCAGGTATTTATCTCTTGCATTTCAAAATTAATGATGGTTCTCTCTTTACCCTCAGCAACTCTGGGATTGTGAAGGACCACTTGCCAGGGACCATAATCAAGTCATTCTCAAATTTTTCTTCCCCCCCCAGTCTTGAAGAATGCTGGACCAACATGTTTTTCTTCTATAACCCATAATAATAACCAGATTCTTGCACTTCTAATGCAACAAACATTCTGTAAAACAGATATGAAATTTGAACCTTGCCCAGATAAGACATGGTTAAAAATATAGTTGACTTCCATTATCAGACATGACAGATTGTCAAACCCACCAGATAGACCATGCCAAGAAATCAACTCCAAAGAAAGACTAAAATTATTTTTATTCAGCCAATCAAGGAAGATCTAGGATAGCATCATCTCCAAATCAAAAACTGATATTCTGTATATATGTGTTTGTGTGTCATCTATCTATCTATCTATCTATCTATCTATCTATCTATCTATCTATCTATCTATCTATCTATCTATCTCTGTATACACAACTGAATCATGTTTTCTTCCCAACTTTTTTTCAAGCTCTCTTATGCACATCTAAGTGTTTAAATTATTTCATCTTCACAAAGATTTTGCACTATTTAATAATAGTACTTATTTCTAGAAAAGTCACAAAGTTTCCCAATCAAACATAATTATTAAAGCTGTTCTATTCTAACCAAGGACACCAATTAACAAAAGACAATATAATTTCATAGACTTTAACTTAAAAAAACTACTTCACTTTTGAATTATATAATTAATTCATGTTCTCTGTTTTATTGAAATGGTTTTAATTAGGATTCAATTTCTTAGACAAACAAGCAGTTCCTCATGATATATTTTTAAAAACATGCAAGCTCAGCAAGATTCTTTGTTTTGTATGTACAGAAGGAGCCTACTGCATATAATTATATTTAAAATATATGAAGTCAGGCCATATAGACCAATCACATTATATTTTATTAATTTTATTAACTAAAGTTTTAAAGAAAAAATGTTATTGTGCTTAAGAATGCTCAAATATCATATAACAAGCATTTAAAAGAAATTGGCAAACAATTCTAACATTTAATGTAATTTATACAATAAATTGTCTATAATGCCTGACTTTTTGTACATTACATGTATATAACATGCTGTATTTGCTTGTTCTATACACACCTCCAAAATTTTCAGCAACTTAAAAAAGAACTTCACAAACACATTGTAAAAGAACCAGTTCACATTTAAATTTAGCTTTCTCTAAAAAAGTATCTTACACTTTCATCCTTTGAAAAACTGTAAAGTGACTTTCAGTGCATTTCAGCCTTATACATTTATACATTTATTCTGAAATAAGTATAAATCAAGCAATTAAGCCCACAAGGTCTGATTCTACAAACATACTCTACAAACATTTTGTTAAATTAATATTAAGATCAAATTTCAAGACCACAACATAGAACTACTTTTTGAAAAAACATATGGATTTTAATCTACAGGAATTGGTTTGTATGTATTTTAATGAAGTGATACACACAATCTTATAGCCTGTAGCAATGGAAAAAGAATGAAAAGATATAAAGTTACTTTCCACTGAAAGAAAAAAGAAAAAAAATTAAATATATGGGAAACAAGATATTTAAAAATGATTTAAACAGTTTTAATGGGTTTTTTCTTTTGTGTTGACTTCTTTTTGAAATATTTATGAAATTTTCAAAAATCCTGCACCTCTGTAGATTTTTCACTGTGTAAATTTTAAAAATGTAAACATATAATTGTGGCAAGAAAGGTTATAAAATAGGGCAAAACTCATTAAACAATTATCTCACTTAGCAACAGAAAGTTTGGGCTCAATTGTGGCAGTAAGGACTATCTGTACTTTAAATGTTATGATAAAAGCAAAGGCTTGTATTATTCCACAGTATTGCTAATAAGTTTTGTATCTTTTCAAGAGAGTTATCAGTAGCATAAAAAGAAGGATTTTGCATGCTCACAGTTCTGGTCAAGAGAACAACTCCTTGGTGATTTTAATAGGTATCACCCACTCTTATCCTTTTAACAGATCATTGTGTATCTATTCAGATTGAGTGAATTATCTGTGGGATGTGAATATATAGTTACACTTACCCTAATATGTCCAATGTCAAGTGAAGCTAAGAACATTCAGGGGCTATTTAGGGGCTTTGTAAGATTGTTCAAATCTCATTGTTCTAAATAATGATATGCTATGTTTTTTTTAACGTGCTTGATTTGTATTCTACTGGGTTTGCAAGTTGCATTTTTGTTATTTATTGTTATATGTACATCCCACCTCACCGCATGCAAAACCTAATTTTGCTAATGCCAAAAGCAAATCTGATACAAATAAGATACTTTGTATAAAAAAGACAAAACCTATTTTTAGATCAACATCTAAGGCTTTTTGGACCCAAATTGTAAAACCACAACTTATTATAGTATATTTCTGCTAGGAACTCTTTCTGTACATTTTTTACTGAAATGAATAGACACATGTCAAGACCATAGCAAGCAATTTCTGGGGGCACGTGCAGCAGTTGATGAAATGTTTTTGCAGCATGCATGGATGAACAGAAAAGACAACTGGCTTAGCTGTTTAGAACAACAAATGTGTAAAGTTAACGGGCCAGGGATAAGCAAAATATTTCTTTTAGCTTTTTCCTATCCATTAGAACATGTACAAAATGAAACAGTAGCACTGTTGATATTAATTAAATAGTCTTCAAGAATTAAATATACTAGTGATGGTAATTTAATAACAGGACCAATCTTCATATTCTGTGCTCTGCAGAAAAATAAGAGATTATGTTCTTCATATTAATGTAGCTATACTAGACTAACAGCTTTTAAAACTGTATCTAGACTAGTAAGGAAATTATAACCATTTTTACTAGAGCAGAAGTTAAGAGAACTGGGTAGAATCTAGCAAACTACTGGGTACTTTAAAAGCAAATTAATATAATAGTATTCAGATGCATACCATCCTGCTACGGCTGTAATATAATTTGTATCTACAGTTGAAAGCTTTGCAATCATGCAGTATACAGTACTGTTTATTTTTGTCAATTAAATGCCTGTTAATTCAGTTGTTATTAAAATCCATTACTTTCACTGGATTGTATCCATTTTCAAAAACTAAAGCACAAAAATGCGAACAGGATAGCAACTTGTTCTACAGGTCTTTACTATAGTAGAAACTAATCATTTAGAATCTATTTGAGTCAAAACGTTTAACATTGAGAAAAAAACACTAATAAATCCATAACTTAACAAAATTATAGCATTAATTGCTCTCTTTATATAAAACTGCTTCTTTCTCTTGTATGCTGCTTATAAGGGAATAATAAAGAAGAATAAAATGCTGTACAGTAAATAGTTATTCAACAGAAACAAATCAAAACTGCATATACTCACTAGATGAATGGAGTGGAGATTGGTTTATCCAATTTTGAATACATTTAAAATTTAAATATGGTCACCAATGAAACTCTATCCAATTATGATAATTTTCAGTACAGTTTTTCCTCTGCCATCTTTTATTGTTAACAATCTATTGAAATTAGCATAATTAGAAGTCTCTTTAGCATAAGTTAATGGCACAATTATGGCAAAAGTTATATAATCAACAAAAGCTATAGAACCCATCTCATATATTCAAAGCAGAAGTTAGTAGCATATATTTGTAACTCTAGTTACAAATTCCTAGTTCACCTCCTCCATATTCACCTCCTCCATATTCTAGTTCACCTCCTCTAGTTCACCTCCTCCATATTCTTCATCTGTCCCTATTAAATGTTACTGGATTATTATTAAGTAATTATGCTTTGAAGTTATCAAAGTTATAGTGGTGTCATTCACACCTACTGGTGAACATAAAGATTTTATTTACATCCATGCAACAGAGTTCAATTAGGTTCTCTTTGTACAGCCAGCCTTTATTTTTTAAACGCTCTTGTTCTTAAGAAAGAAACTACTTCTCAAAAAGTTCTTTTTCTTCATTTCCTTGCAATATTGCCCTCCCACAAGCCTTCCTGCAACTGGTCACTGCTTTAAGCCCCTGAGGCACGGTCATCAAGGTGCTGTACTGAGTCACTTAATTGTGGGATTTATCCACACCTCACCTAAAACAGGGTGTTTGTTAAAGATCATTAGAAGCATTAAAATCTATAAATAAAGATTTTATATATAGCAGCATCTTCACAGTTTGATTAATGGAACTTTGAAGTAATAATTGTAAACAAGGATCAAGCAGGCCTGGGAAGACTTTGTTTCAGAAAGAAAAAGGAGGAAAGAAAAAAGGTGAAAGAGAAAAGGGCAGTTCTCTTCTGTTAATTGCTTTGTGTTTGTTTAGTTCCCAATCTTATTCCTACTCAGTGGGCACTCTCTTTTCAACAAAAAAGATAAGGAAAAAAGAAAATAAATGATTATGAAATACATTTTAGAGGATATACCCCTTCTTGTCGTATTTATTTACATTTTCAGCTGTAAAATGAAAGGAAGGAGCAAAGCTAGAAGTGAAATAATATGTGCTTGATAGAATGTGTTTGTGATTTTATAGGGCAAAATATACTTATCATGAAAATCAAGTATTTTTAAAAAGTGTAACTAATAAAACAATAAAATACAGCACCTACATATTTTCTATTATTCCATTTATCCACCCAAATTAGAAGATGGAATTTTGAGTATTCTTTTACAAAACGCCAAATTAAATCAACAATAAATCACTACTTATGATTTTCCTCAAAATAAAACTGTTTTTTTAAAAATCTGCTTATATTTTATACTTGTATTTTTAAAACAGAAGGCATAAACTAACTGTACTGAATTTAATAGGAAGGAGTTAAATGTTTTCTTAACTATTTCATTGAATTTAATGGGACATAAAAATACATGTTTTGACTAAGTTTCACTTGTAGCATTACTCTGAATAATCTCATTTATACTTACTAATATAACATATCATAGGGACGGAAACATATTGCTCATGGATGCAATTACATTCTTTAATTTCAAAATATCTTGGAAACACTGTGTTCCTTCCAAATAAAATTCTGTCAACAAACTTCTTATTAAGATGCTTGTGAATTTACTGCACAAGGAGATTATAGGAAAGATTAATCTACAATATTTTCAGGTTTCACCAGTAGAAGACACTGCACATCTTTTTAAAAAGTGTGGGAGAGGTTTAATGGGCATTATAATCAGATCACAAAGAAATTAACTAGTGACTGTAAGGAGAGAGGGCAGATCTCAGATACTAATGTCTATGCTATAAACCTTAATGGATTTAAGGGAATGTTTCTTGGCATGAATGGATGAATCTCTCTGCGAAATGTCTGAATGTCCACTGGTCCCAGTTACAGGGTTTTTCCCATTAACTAAACCAATGGCCCTGCAGGGGGAATTTTTTTTATTCATTTTTATTTTAATTCCGTTTATATTTGATGTGAGGAATGTAGTCAAGGAAGTTAGAAGGAACACTTTCTTTTTTATAGGGTATAATTATCATTCCTATAACAGCCCAGATAAGAAAATGCTTTCTATTTGAACCAATGGACATTTGGAGCACTAAGCAATAAACCTTGTTTATCTAAGCCTTGTTATATAAGCAACTGGGTGATTTTTGTCACGGAAGACATGGCAGTGAGGAACAGAAGACAGTCCAAGAAAAGTCAGTGTGAGAGAAGATGAAGTTGACTATTAAATAATATGAGAAGTCTTTTTCAGATTTATCAATTCTGTGTTAGATTCCATCTCTATTTAATGCATGTGGATATTAGGGATATGGAATGGATACATTGTGACATCACCAAACCACTTTGTGGTTTGATATCTTTGGCTGTGTACAGATAACACACATGACCAGGTCAGCTAAAGATCTAATGATGCAATTTGCACAGCATAGTAGACTTGATCAACATTAACTTTTCTAGAATATTTCTCAATTATCACACTAATTATAAATTGGCCAGTGCAAATTTTAAAAATATTTTGTCCAGAGGGCTGATGCACAAACCTTTCAAGCATTTAGCATTTTCTCTTTATACTCTTGGGACAATATAGTAAATACATTCATGCTCATTTGTGAATACAGAATCATTCTAATGCAGTTTGGAGAAGCAATTTTGGTATTCTGGTAAAGATTCCTGCAGTCAGCACTGTATTTTAGAAATTTAATAGCAAGAAGGGAAATATGGTGAAACTGAACAACACAGCACTTTGAAATATAGCAGTTGTGCATAGCTGATTTATGATGTCTCTGAAGTTCAGTTGTGCAACACATTAAGTGTTCACAGCACACATCCTGAACATATATTATCGCTTGTTAACAATTGAGGTCTCAAGGTAAACTATAAATGGAACTTATGACACTTAGGTACAGAGATTATTAAGAAGAAAAAGAAATAAATGTTTAACAATTTCAAAACAGATATATGCAGAATTATAGATTTAAAAACAAGAAGGTGAAGAAAATAAAGTGTGCCAACAGTACAGCATAAGCGGTACAGCATACGTTGAAGAAAATCAACCAACTACACAACGTAAAACTATCCAGAGAAACTAGATCTAGAATATACTATTTGACTATTATTATGTTTAAACAAGATCAGCACATAAAAGTATCTAAACCCAGATGTGAAAAGCAGTGCTTCAGATTCTTCCCTATTAATTTTGAGGCAAACAGGATAGTCAATTCAAATTTATTAATCTAAAAATATTTGTTAGCCAACACAACCTGTAGATGACTAATTTCTTACGGGAGCCTTTCTTTGGGGACCAGTATTTAGTATCACACTCAAAAATGTGTAACACTGTACTGATTTTTCTTTTCCAAAAAACAAATCAACTTCTGATTTCTAATGAAACCTTCTTTTAGGGAGGTTTTGTCACATCTTCTAAACAAACCTGAATCCCAAACTGAATTTGATTTGGAATAGGATCCCAAAAAACTCAATATTCTTTTTATGCTTTGAGCAAAAATTATTTTAACACTAAACACAGATTAAAATATCAGACCCTAAGGTAAAATAAAATTCATAGTTTATACCACAAAAAACATCTGTGTTTTGCTGATAACTGTAATACACGGGCAAGCTGCCATTCACTTCCAATTTTACTTTCATATTTTAAAGAGAAATGTTCTTTTCCTGGGGTTCTTTGAAGTAGATGCTAGAGTTCATACATTAAAAACTTCAAGCAGATGCCCAAGGCCACATTTATAGCTTCAATAATATTCACTCTTTAAAATTAAAGTGGTGTTAAAATTACAAGGCCATTACTGAGCTTTCAATAATTTACTTACTCAAAACACTTCATCCAGAATATAAAAAGAGGAATATTATGGACATTGATCTGCTAAAGATTGACAGGAAAGTAATGTCAATTATCTACATGGCAAATACACTGAATATCTGTTCCATCAAAAGTATATATAGTTCTTAAACTGGCAATTTTCTCACACATACACACACACACAAACACATAGCTTTTCATAATGCATGCTCCACAAGAAATCCTCCATACCTTAATATGAAAGAAATGAATATGGACTAAGGTTCAATATTCACCTACTCAAAGTAATACAACTGGTTTATTATATCTTCTGCAAACCCATCCAAAATGCTGAGAAATCTTTCCATAGTGAAAACAAACAAACAAAATCTACCCAGGAAAAAGCGTTCACTTGGATTTTTTTTTCACATTTTGGAAAATATTCAAAAGAGTGACACAGGGTTAACCCATCAGTTGATTTGCTAAACAAATGACTAACAAAATTAATAAAACTTTCTGAAAAGCATACAAGATAGGGGAAGGAACCGTGGTAATTCACCACCATTCGCTTGCTGATCTGGCAGCCCCCTTAAAAATCTCCAACGCAACCTGGGACGCACCACTCGTTTAAGTTTGGATGGGCATTTTTGGGGCCAGGCTCTAGGGCTGACCAGAAGAATCGGCGGCATGAAGGGGAAAAAAAGCCCCTTCTTCTGCAAAAGACGGGACGGGAACCACACCAGACCTAAACTAACAACCCCCCTCCCCAAGTCAAAAGACACGCAAAATAATCTCCCTGCGGAGGATCAAACGCGCATACCGTCACCAGAGCAGAAAAAGGCCCGCAGACCCCCGAGTCCTTCGGCCGGGAGCTGTTCCGCAGGCTTGACCACCACCTCGCCCGCCAGCCCTTTCGACAAGTGCGCTCGCCCGGTGCCCCTTTGCGCGCAACCCGCCGATCGCTGCCCGGAGGCGCTTCTCAAAATCCAGGACCTGAACCAGAAAAAGCGGCGTCGGAGGGACAGACAGGGATGGAGGGAAGCGGGGAGGGGGGCTCCCGAGTCCCGTCCACTCACCACAGTTTGCTACTGAGCGTCTAGGCGCCGCCGAGCTCCCCGACTCCGCCGGCGCTCGAGCGAAGGAACGAGCCTGCCGGCGTTAAAAGGCAGCCGCCGCCGCCGCCGCTCTCGGGCTTGAAAGTCCGCAGCCGGCAAAGGCGCGATTCGCTTTCCCTTCGAGAAACGTGCCCTCCGAAGTCCTCACGAGGTCCCAGTGAGCATGTGCGCGCGAGCTCTGCACATGCCCATTTAGGACCGAGATGCTGCCGCCCTGCCCTTAGCTTGCCCTTCACCTAAAGATCAGCGGCTTTCGCGCGCACCCCGAAGGCGAGAGTCTGCGGCCGCTGGAAGGGAACCGTCGGGGCGGGGGCGGGAGGGTCTAAGGAAGCATAAAAGTGGATAGTAGGTGTACAAGGGAGGAGGAGGAGGCAGAGGAAGGCAGAGGAAAGAAAAGGAGACCTCGGTCAATGGGAAGGCGTCTTGCAATTAAGGGTTTCGGGGTGGAGGGGACGGAAAGCCGGGGGGGGGGGCAACAAGGGTCCCCTGGTGAGTTTGCTCACATGCGGATCATCTCCAGTTACCTTTCGCTGTGTTGTAACCCGAAGCGGCTTCTCTGGGCGATTACCTCGCGCAAGAAACACGAGAGCTTCGGAGGGGTGGACGAACGCTCCGCTGGACTCGCTCCGTGCGCCTCTAACGCAGATCCGCTCCTTTCTGAATTAACTTGGGTAGCCTCGCGTGTAGAGCGGGACCCATCCAAATTTGGCCCAGTATTTGAAAGCGCATGGGAGTCAGTTCTTCAAATTTGAAAGTCGCAACCTCTGAAGACTGCAGAAACCATAATATGAAGACCATATTATTTATACAGATGATATGGGAATAAGCCCTGTTGAAATCAGTGGGATTTAGTTTTGTAACATGTGTACAGGATATAGCTTATTATTACTATAATGTATTCGCTTCCACCTTTCCTCACATTAGGCCTTTGCATAATGTGGCCAAAGTATGATAATTAACCTGATTATTTATGCCTCAAATAAAAATTCTGGGTGATTTGTTCAATGATCCTTTTGTTTTCTTGGCTGTCCTTAGTGTTCTCAAGAGTCATCTTCAACACCTAAGTTCAAAAGCATTACATTCTTTTTGTCTTTTTCCAGTCCAGTAACGAAATATTTAACTTTTTAAAAATGTAGAAAGGTGGCTTCAGGTGTTAATAATATAAATATTGTAGTATTTAATGCTATTAAAGTGCTGAATATCAGTTTTGGAGAAAAGCACATCTCATGATGTAATAGTCACCTGTGTTTAGCATATTTTCATTGCAGCAGAGATAATTACACTATTAAGTTCCACAATTTATACTGCAATCCCACATGTGGTCTGTACAAATAAGTGTAATGAAATCCCTTTACATCTAAAAATGGCAGTAGTAGTTAATATTGTCCAGTTGTGGTATATAATTTACCGGTATATAGTATACCTTCCTTTTTGCCAGTGTTTTTCAATCTTAGCAAGGTTTAAGATTTGTGGATTTCAATTCCAAGAATTCCTTAGCTAGCATGATAGGAAATAGGAAATAGATAACCTTTATTGTCATTTTTACTGTTGGCACACTGGCACACATTGAAAATGAAATTCTGTTTCCTGCTCTCAAAAGTGTACACATACATGACACATGTAAACCTCCTATATACAACATGTATACAACTATACAACATGTATATACAACATATGTATATACCTATATACATGATAGCTGGGAAATTCTGGGAGATGAAATCCATACATTTTGCTGAAATCCAGTTATGTTGCCGAGATTGAGAAGCACTGCTTTATGAAACTGAAGCTGTCATTAAGAGAAACTGAGATGTCATATGAGGTTACAGGCTTAAAATAAGGAGGATCGGACTTAGCTGATACTAGTGTGGGACAGTACCAGAAAATCCCAGAGCTGTTGCCTAGTCTGGGAAATTAAACACCTCTAGAAGAAGGTGGTAGCCAATAATATCTGTATTGTTCCCAAGAAAAATAGATGGACATTTGGACTCAACCCCTTGAATACGTTGTTTTTATTTTATTTTATTGTTTATTTCAAATTTTCTATATTGCCTTCCTTCTCAGGATTCAAAGTAATTTAATGTTTTTGAATCACTGAATTGGATACATGGTGATGCTTGAATAAGTATCATATGTTTATTCAAGTTCCATACGCCAAACATTTTTGTTTGTTTGTCTTTTTGAGAACAATGTTCATCCTTGCTGTACACATTATTATTATGGATCATTGCACAGTCAGCCAATGTTCAGATGGGTTTGGCATTTTTATCCATAACATATTAAGATATCTAGATCTGTTAGCATTCTTGATGAACAGGCTCACAGTTCTTAAAGTGTTAGGCTTTGTAAGAAATGATAATGGCATTTCTTTAGTTGCAATCCTTTCTGCTTCATATACATCTTTCCAAGAAGTCATGATGCCTAAAAATGAAATAAAATAAAAATATTGTTACAAGAAGCAGCAGTTGAACATAGAATATGGAAATCTCTTTTAGAAAAAAAGTAACCACAAAGAAGCATCTGAATTCAAAACCTAAAATCAGCCCTCCTCAAGTTTTCCTTTCAGCTTCTAATAATGCAATGCAAACTTAGTTTTAATCAGGCAGCTGGTTTTGCTATCATTTGTTATCCCACATTTGAATCCCAAATGTGCCCCAAAAGAAAGTAAGCCCCTAGCATCATCCACTAAGAGGTTGGCCAGCATTTTACTTATATTTTGGCATAATCCTCGCTTCATCATTTCTACACAAATTCTTGCAAAAATTTCTTTTGCAATAGTGACTGTTGAACACATTGTTCTATAAAGTTGAATTCATTTTAACCATAATTTGTAGACAACCAATAATAGTGGCCTGATTCATATATAATGCAAAACCATAAACTATGCTTTTCACATTTACAATTGCTGGCTTCACAAAACACACTAAGGCAAAACCAAAGCTGTTTGTGTGATATTATTACTGTATTTGTGTCGGGAGCACTGAAGGGCTTCTGGGTTGAAAGGATTGAATAGTGACATCACCGTTGCCCAGGGGATGCCAAGTTAGAGGCTCCTTTCATATCCCTGTTAAGTTGCCCTGAAGTACTCATCTATCTACTTGTAGTCACCCACTTTCAAACTGCTGGGTTGGCAAGAGCTGGAATGTGTGATGGGAGGTCACCCAGCCCAGCCACAGCACCACGTCTCGAACACAAGCCTGCCAATTTTCAGTCCAGCATTCTAACTGTATGAGCCATCACGCTCTATCATTATGGCATATTGTGATATGTGAACCCAATCACAGTGAGTCAAGAAATCCACAATTGAGGCCAGTGTTCAATTCTTAGAAGTAGTGTTACTATCGATGAAAGTGAATATATGTGCCCCAGGATAATGTTGCAGGATCCAATCTGGCACTATAAATAATATACACAGAACAGCACACATTCTGCTAGAGAGAAGTTCCCTGAGGATGGGGGCTCCAGAACAAGAAGTCCGAAAGCTCAGAAGACTAAACCTCTTGTCCCAGTGACCGACCCAATTTGGATCCTGCAGTGTTATTACTGCTTTTTATTACCAGAATTGCATCTAAATTATGATCCATGATCCATGAATCTGGATTTCATTGGTAAAAGGAGATTGGGAACATTCATATGACATCTGGCAATTGAGCATCTCCTTAAATCAGACAAATATTTCTAGAAAAAGATGCAAATTTTAACCTAGTTGTTGACAACTAACCTAGCTGTTGACATCCATTCGAAAGTATCCCGTTCAGATCCAGATCATTGCACAATGCTACTCTATATCGTATAATGATAAGATTTACATTTTCTGAAATCTTGATTGTTTTTTAAATGTGCTGTTAAAGAGTGGGGGTAAGTATTGTTTGGAACTGCATTCTTAAAAATTCAACTGACACCTGAAGTTTGTTGAAATTAAGTATTATTTTTTGTACATAGCCTATATGTGAACGAACTCTAATATAACCAGGGCTTTTTTTCTCACAGAACGCTCAGAATGGCGTTCCGGCACCTTTTTTTTTTGCACAAAAAAAAGCTTTTGCACAAGCTATGCTACTCCCTCTATTGGCTTTCAAAAGCCTATTGGCTTTCAAAAGCCAATAGGAATTGCTGCTAAGTGCACCAAAAAGACCTGACCGGCAAATTTTGCACCGGCAAGTTGTCTGCAGTGAAGGTGAGTTGGCAGGAACTTTGCATCCCTCCGTGCTGCCTAACTACACCATCTCAACTAGGTAAGTAAGAGAGGACAAGGAGTGGGAGGTGGGTTCTGCAGAGTCCATGTGCAATTTTCCTTGTGCTCACCCGTGTCAGCCAGGCTGGTGGCCTACCCAGTGCTGGACCTGCGCCACTATCGCCTCGCCCTGCGCACCTAAGTGGCTGCCCTGCATCGCCTGGCCCACACCACCTCCACTGCCTGCCCTGCGCAGCCCCACCGTATAGAGCGGGCCCCACTGCTCCCACAGCACCAGCTGTGCCGGCTCCGGCCCCGGGTAGCAGCCCGACGCTAACACCCCTCGCGCCCGTGATCGCAGCAGTGCCGCCCCCCCGCCTCCTGCGCCCGCCAAGATGAGAGTTCCGGCACCTTTTTTTTGTTTAGGAAAAAAGCCCTGAATATAACTATATCAGTTGGTTATATGTGCCCTGTTAAAATATATAGAATAGAAACAGCTTAATTCACATACAGTTATGGCAGTACAGCCTTTTCTGTTTGAAGTCTGAAAAAAGTGAGGTTACTTTAATTAAAAGCAGAAAGATGTGCTGGTACAAAGCAAAACAAATCTGAAGGTTTTCTATTCATGCAACATCTTAATAATTACTATAAGGTAAAAGGAAAATAGGGGGCAGGTTTTGTGTAGTGGTTTAAGGCATTGGATAAAAAACAGACAATCATGAGTTCTTGAACAAAGTTGGTGGCCCGATCACTTTCCCTCATTCTAGGAAGGATGCAATAAACCAGTCCTGAAAACTCTTGCCAAGAAATCTCCAGGGATTTCTTCAAGTAGTTACCAGAAGCCAAACTGACTTGAAGGCGCACACATACATACATGCGAAAGGAAAAGTGAAGATTGTAAGCAGGTTAGTTATGTACTTCACTCTGTTTAATAGATGGGATTGATGAGCAACTTTGAGACCTTTAATTTTTCCTTCTTATGGTTCTCCTAATTCAGCTTTGATCAGACAGAACAGCCACTTACCTAGTTTTGGAGCTTGCTGGGAGGTGGCTTACAACACTCAGTAATGTGACAATTATCAAGAATTGAAGTCCACTCATTCAAGGGATACCAAGATGAAGAAAAACTGAAATAACAGAATTAACAGAGTTGGAAGGGACCTTGGAGGTCATCTAGTCCAACTCTCTGCTTGGTCAGGAAACCCTATATCATTTCAGAAAAATGGCTGTCCAATCTCTTCTTAAAAACCGCTAGTGTTGGAGGAAAGTTGTTTCACTAATTAATTGTTCTAACTGTCAGGAAAATCCTCCTTGGTTCTAGATTGCATCTCTCCTTGCTTAGTTTCCATCCATTGCTTCTTGTCATGCCTTCAGGTGCTTTGAAGAATAGGATGACACCTTCTTTGTGACAACTCCTTAGATAGTTGAACACTGCTATCATCTCACCCCTAGTCTTCCTTTTCATTTCCTGCAAACATTCTTCATATGTTTTTCCCTCCAGTCCCCTAATCATTTTTGCTGCTCTTCTGTGCACTCTTTTGAGAGTCTCAACATCTTTATGTTGAATAAAGGATGTCTCTAAAAGAGGACTGTTCTCTAGAAAGTGAGATGCATTCCCACCACTTGCTTCTATCAATAGTGTACTGAAGAATATCGTTTCCAGGTGCCCTTATTCTCATAAAAAGGCATTTTTGTCTTCCAGTCAGATAGCATGTAAACTAGAATGTCTGCTGCATGATATATTATGGAGTTGTTGCTTCTTGGAACACCATTCAAGGTCATTGGTAGCTTTAACAAATTGCTTTTTGTTTACAATTAATTTGCAGGGTATAAAAGAGAGACAGGGAACTTTGTTGTTGTCAATACAGGGCAAGTACTTAATGTTAGTATAATTTTCTGCCGCCTAAAGGGTTGCTGGATAGCACTTTAGCTCAGGCATAAGAAACAGCTGTGTGTTTTTACCTGATCCTTAAACCGGTACCTGAGAAAGATTGCTCATTATTTGCAGCTACTTTGGAAATTAGTCTAAAGGTCTTGTAAACCCTGTTGTGTAATAATCCTATAAGAATGCCAGTTCTTTAACTTTCCTAGAAAAACCTTTCTGGAACAGTGAGTAATCTTTTTTGCTGGCTGAAATACATTAACCATGCTTTGAGCCATAATTTTATGCTAAAGAGGATCACAGAATTTAGGAGACAAATAAAAAATTGCAAAGACAAGCCAGGAGCCCTTGGGAATTGGGGTGGGGGGTGGGTGGGGCAGAAGTCATATTTTCTATTACTCTTATCTCCATTTGTGTAGCTATGGATCTTTCTATAGAATTCAGACTCTCTACTGGGAATTGAATTCATGGAGTCATATGACTGCATGCTTTATGAGTCCTGAACAGGTCAAAACTGGTTTTGTGTACCTGCGTGCGTGCAAGTGTCTGTGTAAAATACCACACGGGATATTTACCTGTGTTAAAACAAGAATCCCCCCCATGACTTATATGAGGGGATATTGAAGTCTTATACTGTAAAAACATCTACATGAGGTCATGTCCCATCTATATCTCTCTGGTCTGAGAGCTTAAGAGGAAGGTCTGTATATACCATTCTAAACATACATTCTAAATCTTCCCTCTTGTAACTTTACTGAGCACCAGGATATGGATAGCTCCTAAGGCTAACACAATATATATCATCCCTTAAAATGCAATGGCTCATGAGTTCAATTCCTGGTACTATAATAGATTTGAAACTAATATAATATATGGAGATTTAAAGACCAGAAGAGTTTTTGCTGTTTCTTTTTTGTATTTAGCACTAATCTATTCCTCCTTGAACTGACATCAGCTGGATTTTAGTCATCTGCTTCTACATGCTCAATCCAAGTTTTTAAAAACCCAGCTTTACTTTCAGGCAATAAGCCATTTTATTCCTTCAATTGTTAGAAATGAATTAACATTTGCAGATTAGCAAGTCCTCATTTTGCATGTTGGCAAATTTAGCTTGCTCATCAGGGAGTTCAGCCTTCACATCCAGACCACTGGGCAAAATGATATTTAGCAAGATTTAAGTGAACTGGTATGGGCAGAGAGCATCTGCCTAAGCAGAAGCTAAAATTCAGCCCAGACTTTTGTTTATAATGCTGGCCCTATAGCTTTGGCAATAGGCTTGGTGTAGACTTTGCAAATGGTAGTCCAGATGAATATTCCTGAAACACATTTTCACCAGAATATACCTGGTGATAAGGGTAAGTATTTTAATTTAAAAACATAAAGGGGAAAAATTGTCCTTTGGGACCACGTGGCTCTGCAGTGACAGGCAGTGGAAAATTGTACAGGAGAAGAGAAAATGTGATGTCTGGGAAGGCTTCTTTCATCCAACAGGTCTCATTTTAAAGCACTGGATTAAAATAATTGTACAGTAATCCTTCATAACAGGCTGCTTATGTCTACAGTTGTTCAGGCTGTAACTTTGCCTTTCTTCTTCAATTACATATCTGAAGTGGCAGCTCTTGGCAGGTATGTGCTGAGGATTTAAAAACAGGTTGGTACACCAATCCTTAACCACTTCGCAAAAAGGGCTGCTAAGTGCAAGGAGAGGAAACTAATCCAGGCTAAGAGATCAAAAAGATATAGAAGGAGAGAGTGCATAACAGCTTCCAGTTTCGTTAATTGGTGCTTACTATCTTCCCTTTAATGCCCTTGTGGGACTCTGGGAAGCCATAAGATAAAAATGTGCTGTTGGGGTTTCAAACATAGGCACAAGAGAGTTTTCCCAAAGATTGTCAAGTAAATGTCATTTTTGTTCTTGCATCATCATCATCATCATCATCATCATCATCATCATCATCATCATCATCATCATTTAGGCATTGTCTATCCACTACAGGATGAAGGCCTCTTCCGCATGGTTCCAACCAATACGGTCCTGAGCTTTCTTTTGCCAGTTGGGTCCACAATACTTGCTGATGTTGTTGATCAATCTTGTCTCTTTTGTGTACACTTTTTATCAAGTGGGATCCATTCTATGCTGCCTTGGTCCACCTGCCATCAGTTCTTGCTTTGTGACCAACCCATTTTCATTTCAATTCCTTTACTCTCTTGATTGTATACTTTTGTTTGTTCTCTAATCCATGTGTAGGTCTTACTATCTTGTCTTGTAATGCCGAGCATGTATCTTTCCATGGTTCTTTGTGCCACTCATAGCATTTGTATTTATTGTGAGGTTAGTGTCCATGTTTCACTGGCACACACTGATCGAAAACTTTTCTCTTCGGGCACAGGGGGCAGTTGTTCTTGAAAATTAGGTTGCTGAATGTCTGCCAACCATATTTAACATGCCGTTCAATTTCCTTTATTGTATCACCTTCCATTTGTTCTTGTATATTTCCCCATAACAGTTGTTTATAGGAGTCCAAAGAAGCTGGTGATGGAAGCAGTGTTGTGTTGATGTGTTACAAACATTGGCCTTTTTGCATGTATATGGTGATATCACATATGCATAGGAAAAGGCTGGAACGTACATTGCAATGGTGTGACATGGTTTTTGACATGTTGGTCAAAGTATTGGATCTTGTGGACTTGTAAGTGAGAAACCTAAACATAAAAAAGTGAACAATATATCAGCATAGGCTTTAAATCCCAGTGTGCTCATTTTCATAGGCCCTCCTGCCTCTCTTTAAATATCAGATGCAAGTTGTACATGAGGTACACATGTGTGAAAATATTCAGTACAGTCTAAGACCTACTCATTCATATTACAATATCTAGGATGGGTCATGTATCTGCCAGTCTGGCTTGCTTTTTATTCTCTCCTAGAAAAAAAAAGAAAAGGAAAAACTAATCCCTGGTGGCTGTTCTCTCAAAAGAACACATTGTCTAAAGGATATTCTAGATGTTAGGAAGAGAAATGCATACAGTCAACTGTCACACAGGAAAAGGATTAAGCTCACAAACTACCAACATACTCATAAATTGGCCGGATGGTTCATGTATCATGTAGAGATATCATCATTCATTACACATTTATATGGGTAATATTTGTGGTACAAATTAAGTGTGTGTGTGTGTGTGTGTGTGTGTGTGTGTAAATAAGAGAAAAAGACAAATAGATGTGGCTGGATTTTATTTTTTAATGCTATTAACAAAAATGCAAAACAACAGGGTTGGGACATTTTTTTATTGTTTGCTTATAAAATGTATAGCATCCAGCTTGGAAGAAATTTTCTTAAAAAAATTGATGCTAACGAGATAGATGTAGGTGCAAAAATTATTCCTGTCATTTAAACAGAAGCATGATATATTCCCTGGCAAAAATGAAGCTCACCAAATGTCCTGTGTTTCTTCTTAGTCTGCAGTGAAATTGCCGTTCATGAATGGGAAATCTCAAGGTCGAAGTTCTATTGTGTTTCTACCTTTACAATGGGCTTGGATTAAATAATTTACATCTTCAGTTACAAAACCACCCTTTGTATACACTCATGTCAGAAGCACTGAGGTGCTTCCTGGTTGAAAGCATTAGCCAGTGACATCAACCCTGTCCCACATAGCTCTCAGTTCTCAAACGTGAGTCTCAAATGCTAACCTTCTCCCCAGCATCCCAAACACTCAAGCCACCTTACTCCTCACCCTCTGTAAAGGAGGACACTATAATTACTTCAATGTGTGCTAAACTCTTCCCTTTCACTTCTGAACTGATTCCCACAATGGATTTTATAAGGTCCTCATGCATGCTTGATTTTAGTATTATTACTTCTTACGAAATTGATCTAGCTATAAAATATTCAACTAAGTACAGCCATTTGCAGGTCCAAAATATACAGAGACCACCACTTTGGAGAAGGTCGCATTAAACATACATAAACAGTGAGATGAGTTCAGTGAGTCAGTAAAGAGAAATGACTAAGAACTGCATTAATTGGCTTTTTACTGTTCAGAACATTTGTAGCTCATAAGCAAAATGTATGTTAGCTATTAAAACTTAGTATAATGAGGGAGTAAAAAGTAATTTGAGAGGAAGATTCCATAGCTATTGATAATATTGATGCTTTCCTTCAGACTTGGGGACACCTCCCCCATTTTTAACAGAAAACCCATCAGACACCTGCATTTTTAAAATTACTGAGTGATGAATGTGTTCTCTTTTCCTTTATACAGCTTACAGATAGGTTCATAAAGCTAAAATGTTATTCCTGGGCTGGTTTGAAAGAAAACCAATATAGAGCCAATTTCAGAATATGTATGTTTCATAAATATGCAGCTATCAGTAGTCAGATTGGTATTGTTTCTCTACAAAATCCTGAGAGAACCTTCTTTCTGGTTAATGTTTGCCAAGAGTTTATAGAGAATACATATCATAAACAAGTCCCTATTCATCCCTTTGCAAGTCAATAGATAAGGAAATGTCTCTTCCAGCTTGATCCTGAAGTCCTTCCAAGTATTATTTTTAAGGAGTTGTTTAGTTCCCAATGTTTTGCCTACATCTACCTCTCTTTGGATTCACCAGACTCCTCCCTGTTCTATCTGATTTTATTTTTACTTAAGGAAGAAAAAAAAAAGGGAAATAATTATGTTGCAGCACAGTGAAAGCATCAAGTGCAATCTTTACTACCAAGAATGCTTCTGAGCCCTATCATCCAGAAGCCAGTTCTGGATTTGATAGTTTATCAGGACTTGCCCAGTCTCCAACTTTTAAGAAACATTGTAGAGAAGATGATAGAGTGCCAGTGTCAGAGTGTTCTTGAGGGAACGTATAATCTAGGCCCGTTCTGTTTAACTACTGCCGATCAATAGAGATTATGGTGTTTCCCAGTCTGGCTGGGGAATGAGTTCCCTACATCTGAAAGTTGTCAAGGTTGGGAAACATTGATCTAGATTAACATTATCAAAAAACTGTTTCTGGTGTGTTCTGAAATTTTTGGCTAGGTATGCAAGGAACTGCAGTCCTAAGACAACTGAAGGACATCAAGCTGGGGAAGGTGGATCAATTATGTTTTAAAGTTTGATGCATGTCACAAATAGTAAAACAGAAAGCCATATAAATGTAACTTTGGCATTCAATGGGAATACCACTTTCAAAATTAAAGTTTAGTCTATAAACTAAATTATAATCAAGTACATATATATTATGTAAATGTATAAATTATAATCAATGTAAGTATAATTAAAGTATGTTTCCTCAGTGGCCATTCCAAATAGACTTATGGAAGACTAGCAGTATCTAGAAAGCTACAGATTTTCTATCACTGTTATATTTTGGAGCTGAATTATTTAAATATGATTCATCCAATGCCCAGCCTGTATAAATAAATTCTATTGCAAAATTCCATAAGCCCTCAGAGACTTCCTTTGAAAGAATGCTGAAATGTGTGTCCTCTTTTCACTTAAAACCATCCAAAGAAATCAGATCAATGCTACGATATTTTTATGACAAGAATTAAAGTTGTCACACTCTGTTTGTTGAACCTCAACAATAGGACATGCAATTCGTGGTATTTTAAAAACATGTTTTAAAAATCCAGAGTGCAGCTTCTCAAAAAGGTCTGCAAAAGGCATTACCAACTGTGCTTTTAAAAATAATTGCTTCAATCTAGCCATTAATTTCATTCTATTGGTTCTATACTTGCCTTCCCCTCCCACCTTGCCCAACAGGGCAACTTGCAGTGAGCCAGATTGTAAATATAATACAGGTCATGAAGTAGTGTCTATATTACAAGTAGCAGGTTACACTTCAAAACGCTTGGTTCACAGAGCAGAAGGCTGTTCATCATTTTTATTATTCTAAAGGACTGGAAACTCTTTAGAATCTTTGCCTAGGAAACAGTGTCAATTCTGAACAGCTGCACATAGTTTCTGCTTGCATTATCTTCACTTTTAAAACAGAGAGCCAAATTGCAGTAAATTGTCTGACCGTTGTAGAAGTTTGTTGTTTTAATGGGAAATCCATTTCTCACAAAACTTTTTTTTAATAAGAAAGATTTTGTAATGATTCTTAGTGAATTCAACATGATTGATTGCACAAAGTGAGCAGCTGGAGTATTCAGAAGCATGAAACGTCAGAATTATATGCACTCCTTCAGGGCATCTGGAAGGGGTGGGGTGTGCCCCCCAAAAGTCAAAAGGGCATTTCCATCCATGCAATGAAAGTTTTCTAGTCTCCTGAACCTCTTTTTCTACATTTCCTGGAACATGTAACTACAAATGCAGAAAAATCATGCTTTCCCCCAATTTCAAAAATAGAAATATAGACACTATTAATGCTAAAATAGCCTTAACATCAATATGGATCTCTTGGCCCTGCCTATTTTACATTATTTTTCTCACTCATTGCAGTTCTAAAACGAGCTAAACTTTTAAATTTTTTCTTGATCTCTAAAAGGTATTTCATCCTTGGCTTAATATGTCACCAATAGAGTTGTGGTAAGTAATATCACAAACTGAAAAACTGTTTAATATGTGGTGGAGTGGTTTTGTGACTGTTCTGATTCATTCCTGAAGCATGAGGTACTTCTCCTTTCAGCAACTGAGATAAATTATATTAATTATGCTCTTGTTCAACATTTATAAAAAATAATCGTGAGATGAATGTTGGCCTAGTTAACCTATATTGAAAACGTGTCATTTGGTGGGGTGGATTGGCTCATACCATATGCCATACTTACAGAAGTTAATATTTGTTTTTAGAAAGGTTGCTCAGATTGTTGAGGCTATAGAAGAAAGTGTAGTAATTCTTCCTTTGTTTCAACCCATTTAAGATACTTTGGATGGAGGTTCCCCATTCTTGCACATTGAGATCTGCTTCTGCCATCCCTCATCTTTTCCTTTTAGGAAAATTAAAAGAGCAAAAACTTGTAAGTGGTTGTCAGCATGAACAACCAGACCCACAGGTGCAGAGGGCAAGCTAACTACTTCATTATGTTCTGCCTTTAATACAAGAATCTCCCCAGTCTGGCAGCCTACTCTTGGCAACAATTAGATAAGGCTACAAGAAACTTGGTGGGAGGAGGTCAGTTCTAGTCCTTCTGTAGTTGTGCAGTGACTCCAGGCTAACTGTATGCTTAATTCCTCCTCCCTGCAGGACTGGGTGCTGTGGTCAAGCTGGCTGGAAGTTGCAGTCCCATCAGATTTAGAAGATATTAGACTCCTGTACCTGGCAGCACAATAAGTCTTTCCTAGCTCCGCACAGCCATCAATAGCTCATGAAAAGTGCGCTAGTGAATTGACCAAGAAGCTCTGAATGTGGAGTACAGTGGACCTTAGCAATATTCCATTTACAACCCAATCCACATTTTTAGTAATTTAAATAGTTACATAACATAAATATAAGAGGAGTTGTAATCCAGCTTTAGCCATTCCTACATGGTTTTCAAGAATCCATTCAAAATTATAGACATGTTTATAAATAAAATATTAGTTTCAGTTATAATGAAACCAGAGAAGACTCCATTCTCATTATTTGATATGGATCTGGAAAAATTCCATTAAGGATCAAGGAATATAATTTGAGAAATGAGTCCAAACATGATAGGAGAAGGAACTAAGAAAGAACTATTAAAGCACATGGTTTGGGATATATAGAAAGTAAGTACCTAGAAGGCTGGACTGTTTTAAAACATCAGGATAGGGGAGAGGGCATTTAATTTTTTTCCCTTCCTTACAGAGTCTTCACTTTGGAAGTTTTTAATAAACTCCCCTAACCCTAACCCTTCAAAATTCATCCATTCATTTCAATTCACACAATTCAGTTCACACTCAACTCAGTGCAATTTATTGCTGAGTAAAAATCCATAGGAGCAGGGGGCACAGTACTTACTGCAAAAGCCACCAGTGATTTGACCAGAAAGCTTTGAGCTCAAATTCTAAGATACCCACAAAGTTCATGCACAGGACACAAACTGTCTTTTGGGACTGGGCTTACAATATGTTTTTGTTTCTTTTCTTGGAAATCCAGAGTGTTTGTCAATGCAATGGGAAAAATACCAAATTTTCTGCAAAATCCTTTTCCCAAAGTCAACTCTGTTCTTGATCATTTTCCACCAAGGTGATGCAATTTCCCAGCCTGTTGTCCTCATGTTGCTCCTAAGATGAACTTTACTCATATCTTGGTATTGCTTGTTTTTGAAAAGCTCCCTCCAAGCCTACTAAGGAAAGTATTATTTTTGTTCCCCTGCAGACCTATGCCTTGAAAGCACTGAAGCATGTTGAATAAAGGCAAGTAATTTGTCCCCTTAGGCTGTCTATGTCATTATTAAAATTTACAGGTTTGGAATCCTTAGCTGAGAGAGCAAATATCTTTCAAATATGAGGTAGGAAGACAATGGATTGTAGCTAATCCCGTTCATTTGATGATAATAATGGAGAAGGTTTCTTGTTCTTTTCTTTCTCTTTCAGCCTCTTTGTTAGATCAGATTATTCCTCATTGTCAGTATAATTACATCTAAATCAAGAACTTGATGTGTAATTTTATATCTCTTCTAGCAGGAGAAAAAAGTTGTGGTTTTTTTTTTGCTTCCTTGTGTGAGATTTTAAGAAAGCATTTGTCACTAAATGGACTGATCATGACTAGAATACTATGAAAAGGCAGAGGGAGCAAGCCGTTGTTTAAAATGCCTGCACATTGCAATAATGCTGCCAGGATGAATACCGATTCACTCTTTCTTCCTTCAACCATATTTATATACCGTACCATCTCAGTTGACAGATTCTTGGTGGTGCACAGTACCAAACAAAATGGGAACTAAGCTCTCTAATTCATATTAAAATGCCAAAGTTATCATAGTACCTTGTTATGAGCAAAAATGACAAAGAATGGTTCTAAAATATCTTCTCAAACATCAGAAAAGCCAGAGCTCAGTTTATGTAGATACCCAAAACAATATCCTTAGGGAAATGACATAGAGACAAAGGTTGTTTAAACATGCTTTAAGCCCAAGAAGCAAAGAAAACAGAAGGAACTAAGACTGATGCCTCCCTAATTGATTACAATATAAGGGGGTGGAGAAGGGACTCGGTCAGTCTTTCAAAATTCTGTTGTTCTGGTCTATGTCAATAAAGTACAGTTTTAGTCAAATGTGTGGAATCTGTTTTCTGCCACGGCCTACCTTAAAGATCAGACAATATACTTCTGAAGGCAATGTATTCTACAATATATAGGTAATTGTGGAAAAGCGCTGCCTTCAGTCCAAGATTTCTCTCACTTCTTGTTGAGTGGCATTTCTAGATGGTCCATGAGCATATGGCTGTATACTGGTGGTCCCAGAATACAAAATTAGCAGCTCAGCTGTAGTACTTGCAAACAGAATGGGGAAAGAATTCTTCATGTGCACTGATGCACATAAACAGACTGTTCCACACAGAATATGGATGATAGAGATGATACCCAAATTTTTTTCTCCACCCCGAACCAACCCAGTGATGCCCTCGCCGTGATGTCCCGTTGCCTGGAGGCGGTCCGGGTCTGGATGGAAAGAAACAGGCTTTGTTTCAATCCTGCCAAGACTGAGTGGCTGTGCATACCGGCATCTCGGACTAACCAGCCTATTCCATCTTTAATGATGGGGGGGTGAGGTGTTGCCCCCCGTCGATAGGGCACGCAACTTGGGTGTCCTCCTGGATTCGCGGCTCAGTTTTGAAGACCATATAGGAGCCATGACTAGGGGGGCCTTTGCCCAGGTTCGCCTGGTGCGCCAGTTGTGGCCCTATCTGGACCAAGATGCCCTACGCACAGTCACTCATGCGCTCGTGACCTCCCGATTGGACTACTGCAACGCTCTCTACATGGGGCTGCCCTTGAGGACCACCCGGAGGCTTCAGCTGGTGCAGAATGTGGCCACGTGGGTTGTGATGGGGGTTTCCCGATACTCCCACATAACACCTCTGCTCCGCGAGCTGCATTGGCTCCCGGTTGCCCTCTGGGTGAGATTCAAGGTGCTGGTGATGACCTATAAAGCCCTAAATGGCTTGGGTCCGGGATATTTGAGGGAGCACCTGCTGCCGGCATCAAGATCCCTTCGTCCTGTGCGCTCCCACAGGGAGGGTCTTCTCAGGGTACCGCCAGTAAGAGATTGCCGGCGGACAATATCCAGGGGGAGGGCCTTCTCTGTGGGTGCGCCGGCCCTTTGGAACCAGCTGCCTGTAGAGCTTAGGACTGCCCCTGACCTCCGTTCATTCCGCCGGGACCTGAAGACCTGGCTCTTTGAGCTTTCTGGCCTGGACTGAGGGTATTATTTGGGGTTTTAACTGGTTTTAACTAGGTTTTTTATATTCAAGGTTTAATATAATCATTTTAATTGTTTTAACTTTTGTAATTGTAGTATTGTTTCTTTTAAAAAACCTTGTGAACTGTGAGATGGCCTCACGAGGTCGATGGTTCGTTAAGGTGCTTCCAAGTAAAAGGCAGCACGCAGGGATGCAATCAGTCAAAGCTTTATTTAACGATAAAGTAAATAGAAAGAGTTCCCTGGCATGGAGGCATCCATGCCTGGATTGAGCTCATGGATCAGCAGGCAAGCAAGCAGAAGAGAGAACAAAGAGAGCACACGAGAGCAGCCCCTGAGCAGAGGTTTTTATGGGGTTTCTCAGCCCCTCCCTTACCAATTAACTCTCTCCAATGGGGCTGCAGGGGCCGGGGACCCCTGACCCACCAGTGGGAGCAAAGATGCCTCTTTGCTCCCATCTGATGACCTTTTTGGGGAACTGCCATGGCTGGCACAAAAACATCTAACATGAACCGCCCTGAGTCCTATGGGAGAAGGGCGGTATATAAGTCTAATAAACTAAACTAAACTAAACTATTTGGCCCTTCTTACCTGCAAGATGCTCATATACTAGATCTGTATACATGGAAGAGTATGGTATATACTAGAAACAGGGAGATCCTGAGTCCTAGTTGTACCTTAGGCACAAACCCAGCCACCTTAGGCACAAAGTTGGATGACCTTGGGCCAATCATACTCTCTCCCCCTAGGAAGGGGGAAATGGCTTCCAAACCACTTCCAAAAATATTTCCAAGAAAACTACAGCGATTTGCCCAGTTGCCAGAAATCAACAGTGATACAAAGGCACAATATAATAATTCTCAGTCTCAGGAGGCAGTGAGTTTGTTAATGGTTTGTCAATGGGCAACATTTCATTTCCAGCCTTTTTTAAAATCTCCAATTCTTTGACTTGGATAGCTACCATAGGTAAAGAAAATGAATCAGTTTTATGCGTGTTTCTACAATGCAACTGATTGAGTAGAGTTAGTTTAAAACTCTGTGTGTGATTGGGTCTGTTTGAGTTAAATTTAACCCCTATGGGGTTAACTGACTGTGTCAATTGACTCTTTTTTAGTGTTCTCTTAATAGATTAAACTCTGAACTGAAGCATATTGTATGAGAAAAAGCCAAAGCATTAGGTAGCTTGATTCATTAGATAGTTGCACCCTCTTCACCTCTTTCCCACCTACTTCAAGTTATATGTATCTCACCATCTTTCAGCAGATAAGACCCTTATTTTTGTAACCTTATATTATGGCAGCTTCTGTTTCTGTTTGGCAAGCATGGAGTTGCCAGTGGTTCTAATGAGGCTGTGCAAAAGATTTCAATAATAATATCTATCAGTATGATCCCCTTAATGGATTACTGCCTTTTCTTAGTGAAGGGGCTTGTGTAATTCAATGAAGCTATAAGCTATGCTGTGCAGGGCCACCCAAGATGGACAAGTCATAGCACAGAGTTCTGACAAAACGTGATCCACTGGAGAAGGAAATGGCAACCCACTCCAGTATCTTTGCCATGAAAACCCCATGGACAGTACCAAAAGGAAAAAAAGATATGATGCTGGAAGATGAGCCCCTCAGGTTGGAAGGTGTCCAATATGCTACTGGGGAAGAGCAGAGGGCTAGTACTAGTAGCGCCAGAAAGAATGAAGCGACTGGGCTAAAGCCGAAAGGACGCTCAGCTGTGGATGTATCTGGTGGTGAAAGGAAAGTTCGATGCTATAAAGATTTTTTCTCCATAGGAACTTGGAATGTAAGATCCATGAATCAAGGAAAGCTGGACGTGGTCAAACAAGAGATGACAAGACTGAACATTGACATCTTAGGAATCAGCAAACTAAAATGGATAGGAATGGGTGAATTTAATTCAGATGACCATCAGGTATACTACTGCGGGCAAGAATCCCTCAGAAGAAATGGAGTAGCCTTCATAGTCAATTAAAGAGTAGGAAAAGCAATACTGGGATACAATCCCCAAAATGACAGAATGATCTCAGTTCGAATCCAAGGTAAACTATTCAATATCACAGTAGTCCATGTCTATGCCCCAACCACTGGTGCTGAAGAGGATGAAATTGACCGGTTCTATGAAGCCCTACAGCACCTTATAGAACTAACACCAAAAAATGATGTCCTTATCATCATGGGGGATTGGAATGCTAAAGTAGGAAGCCAAAAGATAACCAGAATAACAGGCAAGTTTGGCCTTGGAGTACAAAATAAAGCAGGGCACAGGCTGATAGAATTTTGTCAAGAGAATACGATGGTCATAGCACACACTCTTTTCCAACAACCCAAGAGACAGCTCTACACATGGACATCACCAGACGGTCAACACAGAAATCAGATTGACTATGTGCTATGCAGCCAAAGATGGAGAAGCTCTATACAGTCAGTAAAAACAAGACCAGGAACTGACTGTGGCTCAGACCACGAGCTTCTCGTTGCAAAATTTAGGCTTAAACTGAAGAAAGTAGGGAAAAGCACTAGGCCACTCAGGTATGAATTAAATCATATCCCTGATGAATATACAGTAGAGGTGACAAATAGATTTAAGGAATTAGATCTGATAAACAGAGTGCCTAAAGAACTATGGACAGAGGTTCTCAACATTGTACAAGAGGTAGCAACTAAAACCATCCCAAAGAAAGAGAAATGCAAGAAAGCAAAATGGCTGTTAGAGGAAGCTTTGCAAATAGCTGAGGAAAGGAGGGAAGCGAAAGGCAAGGGAGTAAAAGAAAGATACACCCAATTGAATGTAAAATTCCAGATAATAGCTAGAAGAGATAAGAATGCCTTCTTAAATGAACAGTGCAAAGAAATAGAATAGAATAGGGAGGACCAGAGGCAGAAGAGATGGCAAAATTACACAGAAGAACTATACAAGAACGAGCTTAAGATCCCTGATAACCACAATGAGGTGTCTGACCTTGAGCCAGATATCCTAGAATGTGAAGTGAAGTGGGCCTTAGGAAAGCTGAGCAACAACCAAACTAGTGGAGGTGACAGTATTCCAGCTGAGCTATTCAAAATCTTAAAAGACGGGACTTCCGCTGGCGGCGCGGCGCTGAAGACAGCCTCCCCTGGCTGCCCGCGGCTCAGCTGTTTGTTTTTTTGCCTGAAACAGCGCCGATCAGCTGTTCGGGCGAAATTGAAGCCCCCTCCTCGGGAGAAGAGGAGGGGGTGAGGCCCCAGGTAGGGGTAGAGTTCTCCGAGGCCGCCTGAGCTTTGAGCTTGGGCGGCTGAAGGATCGAACTCCCCCGAAGCCTGGGTTGCTCCCAGCTGGCCGTCGTCTCTGCTCCGAACTTCCTGGAGCAGAGCCAGGCGTCTGCGAACCAGCCCTGCCTGATGAAAGGACTATGATTTAAAGGAGCAGGCAGAGCGGTACAAGAGGAAAAGGTGAAGAGGACTATTTTACTGTACTCTCTAACTTGTTGGACTTTTTAAACTTTAATTGAAAGTGCGTCATAATTGAGGATTAAAAGATGGCGGCTAAACCTCCCTCTAAAACTCTTCGGAGTGGAGGATCCTCGCCGGTGCAACAATCATCACTACAGGCATTGCACCCTCCTGAAGTGCTGACATCGAAGGATTTGCGAGATGCCTTGGATAAACATGCCCAGGTACTTTTGGAATCAATTAATCAATCAATTGCTGATAAATTTGCACAGATGGAGGAGAAATTGGAGAAATTTGAGGAAAGAATGGAAGAGAGGATGGAACAGAAGTACAGCGTGATGAAGGTAGACATTTTGACTTCAGTGCATAAAGTGGCGGAATGTGTGGAAGATTTAGATGAAAAAGTGGATGATTTGGCTCAAAGGAATGCTATACTAGAAGTAAAAGCACGGGAGAATGAAATTGAAAGAGGCAAGTTGGAAAGGGAGTTAAGCCATGCCCAACATTACCAGATGCAGTTTGCTGTCAGAATTAGAGGCTTAAAAGAGAATGTTAAAGAAGATTTAAAGCAGCTGATCTCTGAGGCTCTCGAAGGGGTATTGAACCAGCCAGCATCTGAAATAAGAGCAGCTATGGATAAAGTGTTTCGGGTGAATTCATGGATTGCCAGACAGAGAAAGTTGCCTAGAGATGTGGTGGTTTATTTTGCAAAAAGAGAAATTAGAGATCAAGTTATACAAGCTGCCTATGATGTTAAGGTTGTGATTGCTGAACAAGAAGTCTTGGTTTTAAAAGAAATTCCTCCAAGGATTTTAAGGGGAAGAAAGGACTATACATTTCTTGTGCAAGAGCTCAAGCAAAGAGATATAAGGTTCAGATGGGAGATTCCAGAGGGGCTGATGGTGATGTATGAAGGTAAAAGGTATAGGCTGACTACTGTGAAACAAGCACGTGATTTCTACAATAATGTCTTAAAAGCAACCTCATTAACGCTCTTGGAAGCTGGAAAGGGATCTGGAGAAGAAGAACAACAAGAGGAGGAAACAGAGGAAAATGGTGCTGGAGGAGATCAAGCTACAATCTCTTTGGATGATCCTAGAGAGCAAAGAGTGACGCGTGCTGCTTTAAAACGAGCAAAGAAAATAAAAGAACAAGATCAGCAAAAGTCTTCAGATTCTTCACATCGCATTCATAGCCAAGCTGTGGGAGGAGCACGGCCTAAAGTAACCAGTCCTATCAAAGCTGTGGTCCAAGAGCTTTTCGAGGATATACATGGCAACTAAATTTTTAACCTGGAATGTTAATGGACTAAACTCACCGCAGAAGAGGAAGAAAGTTTTTCAATATTTAAAACAATTTAAGATAGATGTTATATGCCTGCAAGAAACGCATATTAGAGTTTTGGATCAAAAGTATTTATTGAACTCGAGGCTGGGTACGCAATTTGTTGCTTCTGCAGAGA
Source organism: Vipera berus (assembly GCF_964194415.1). NCBI lineage: Eukaryota > Metazoa > Chordata > Lepidosauria > Squamata > Viperidae > Vipera > Vipera berus. The sequence continues at coordinate 23,467,355 of NC_138204.1, forward strand.
ATAAGAAAAATGGAGTGGTTGTTTATGTTAAAAGTGCCTTAACAGCGGACCTAATTGAAGCAGATAAGCATGGAAGATATGTTATGATCGAGCTGTTGTTTGAAGGTAAAAAGACGCTTTTAGTTGGATTATATGCTCCAAATCAACAACAAGCTGACTTTTTTAGTTTACTTCATACAAAGCTTACCCAGTTGGATTATAAATCCTTTATTTTTATGGGGGAAAATATACATGCTGGTTTCAAACATGATGAGACTACTTACAAGGAAATTTTAAGTTTGGAAAGGAATATTTGGTGCTTGAAATCATATAGTTTCTTGCGAGAAGAGAAGGTTGTTCAGACTTGGTTTCAATATATTCAGTTACAGGCCAGGTGGAAAGAAGACCAAAAAAATGGATTTGCAACGACTGATGAAAATTTGATAAAGCAAATTAGAAATCAAGGACCAGCACATATTAAACGGATATATCTTGCATTGATAGAGATCGATTCAGAAACAGAGCTTGTTAAGGATTGTATGATAAAATGGGCCCAAAACATTCAGGAAGTTATTACAATGGACACGTGGGAAAAGATCTGGGTGAGGAATGTAAAATTCACTCAAGCTCAAAGTTTAAGAGAGAACTTTTACAAAATGTTTTATAGATGGCATCTAGATCCTAAAAAGCTTGCAAGTATGTATCCGAATTATCAGCCTAAATGTTGGAGGTGTGGTGATGAAGAGGCAACATATTTTCACATATGGTGGACATGTAAAAAGGTCAAGGCTTTTTGGATAAAAGTCTGGTGGAATATGCAGAAGATTTTTAAACGGAGGATAAAGTTTTGTCCGCAATTTTTTTTGTTGGGAATAATTGTTGACGCTACAGTTGTGGACTCTAAGTTGATGCTGAATTTAGTTACGGCAGCAAGACTTTTGATAGGTCAATATTGGAAGAAAGAGGAACTGCCGACTATACAAGAGTGGATTTTAAAGGTTTCCGACTTGGCAGAGATGGCGAAGATTTCGGCCTATTTGAAAGATTACTCGCAAGAACATTATATTATGGAATGGAGAAAATGGATTGAGTTTATCCAGAATAAGTATAGGGTCAAGAAGTTTTATCTAGCATTTGAATAAGTCTTCTTTCGTTTTCTTTTTTCTTTTTTTATTTTGTCTTCTATATATATTTAATAATGCTAAGTTTTGTTTGATCCTATATAAGTTAGAGAGTGATGGATTTTAGAATTTATAGTTGTTAGTATATGGTTGTTTATGATTGCCTTTTTATATATATATACCTTGTATTTAGCTCTGGGAAGTCCGGGGGGGGGAGGGGGGTTAGGGGGAGGTGGGGGGGGAGGAGGGAGGGGGGGAGGGGGGGGAAGGGGGGAGGTAGGGAGGGGAGGTAGGGAGGGGGAAGGGGGTTTTTTAAAGGAAAACTGTATTTTTAAAACTTTTCAATAAAAAAAAAAAAAAAAAAAAAAAAATCTTAAAAGACGATGCAGTAAAAGTGCTACACTCAATTTGCCAGCAAATTTGGAAAACTCAACAGTGGCCACAGGAATGGAAAAGATCAGTTTACATTCCAATTCCAAAGAAAGGCGGTGCCAAAGAATGTTCAAACTATCGCACCATTGCACTCATTTCACATGCTAGTAAAGTTATGCTTAAAATCCTACAAGCTAGACTCCAGCAGTATGTGGATTGAGAACTACCAGACGTAATGGCAGGATTTTTTTTTAATTCCATTTATATCCCGCCCTTCTCCGAAGACTCAGGGCGGCTTACAAGCTTAGCAGTAGCCTTCATTCTATGTATATGCCTGCTTATTAGGGCTTTCACACACCCCCAAGCGGCAATATTACAAAGCCAGCTTAATTGCCCCCAACAATCTGGGTCCTCATTTTACCTACCTCGGAAGGATGGAAGGCTGAGTCAACCTTGAGCCTGGTGGGATGTGAACCTGCACTAATTGCAGGCAGCTGGTATTACTTAAGGAGGCATTAGCCCACTGCTCCACCAAGGATTTTGAAGAGGCAGAGGAACTAGAGATAAAATTGCCAACATACGCTAGATCAAGGAGAAAGCTAGGGAGTTCCAGAAAACATCTACTTCTGCTTCATTGACTATGCTAAAGCCTTTGATTGTGGATCACAACAAACTGTGGCAAGTTCTTAAAGAGATGGGAATACTAGACCATCTTATTTGTCTCTTGAGAAATCTATATGCAGGTCAAGAAACAGCAGTGAGAACTGGACACGGAACCACTGATTGGTTCAAAATTTGGAAAGGAGTCCAGCAAGGCTGTATACTATCACCCTGCCTATTTAACTTATATGCAGAGCACATCATGAGAAAGGCAGGGCTAGATGAATCAAAAGTTGGAATTAAGATTGCCGGGAGAAATATCAACAACCTAAGATATGCAGATGATACCACTCTAATAGCAGAAAGTGAAGAGGAACTAAAGAGCCTCTTGTTGCAGGTGAAGAAGGAGAGTGCAAAAGTTGGGTTGAAACTTAACATTAAGAAAACCAAGATCATGGCATCCAGCCCTCTCAATTCCTGGCAAATAGATGGGGACGAAATAGAAGTAGTGACAAATTTTATTTTCCTGGGCTCCAAGATAACTGAAGATGGGGACTGCAGCCAAGAAATTAAAAGACACTTGCTCCTAGGGAGGAAAGCCATGGCAAATCTAGACAGCACACTAAAAAGCAGAGACATCATCCTGTCAACAAAAGTGCATATAGTCATGACTCTAGCCTTCCCAGTTGCAATGTATGGCTGTGAAAGTTGGACCATAAGAAAGACTGAGTGCCAAAGAATTGAAGCCTTTGAACTACAGTGCTGGAGAAGACTCCTGCAAGTCCCTTGGACTGCAAGGCGATCAAACCGGTCAGTCCTAGAGGAGATCAACCCTGACTGCTCTTTAGAAGGCCAGATCCTGAAGTTGAAACTCAGATACTTTGGCCACCTAATGAGAAGGAAGGACTCACTGGAGAAGATTCTAATGCTGGGAAAGATTGAAGACAAGAGAAGGGGATGACAGAGAATGAGGTGGCTGGATGGAGTCACTGAAGCAGCAGGTGTGAGCTCAAATGGATTTCAGAAGATGGTAGAGGACAGGAAGGCCTGGAGGAACGTTGTCCATGGGGTTGCAATGGGTCGGACACAACTTTGCAACTAACAAGAACATCAGTGTGATATCTTGGAAAAAGTGATTTTTGGAACAAAATAATGTAATCTGCTTAGAAAATGCAGGATATCATGATTTATACTTCACAGAAAACACAACTAATTACTAATGAAGATCTAACCAACCATGTGAGATACTAAAAGAAACAAGACAAGGTACTTGACACTGTCCCCTCTCCTGTTTATTTTAGTTCTTAAAATATTGAATACAGAAATAAACCAGAATGAGAGGATTGGGAGCATAAAGATTAAAGAGATTTATAAATCAAGAGCACTTGCAGATAACTTGGTGTTGGTTCTTGAAGATCATTTAAAGGCAAATGAAATTAATGGGTAAATTAAAAAGAATTTGGTGCACTAGATGTCGGTTGAGCATGAGGGAGGGGTTAAGCCTGTCATCAGTCTTGAGTCCCTATGTGTCCAAAAGAGATCTAAGTCCAGCCCACTTTGAATTTCTTCTTAACTCCCACTTATTTCCTTTGATCATTAGTAGGTCAGACTCTTGTAGAGAGCTTAAGCTTGTAATAAACCTTTATACCACATGAACTGCCTGAATCTCCTGATTTCCCCAGTGCTTGACACTAGTAGGTTTTAAGATTAATAAACAGAAGACAAATATGTTAAAAAAGTATGAAATTACAAGATCAAACTGAGTTGATGAATAAAACAGGTTTTAAGATTGAGAATAAGGTCCCAGGTATCACATGACAATTCAGAGTGTATGTTATTTCAAAACAATTATGTTAAACTTGAAATGAAGCTACAAAGATACGTTAATATGGAGAAAGTACTGCTGTGATTTTTGGGGAGAATTTCTGTGAATGTTATTTTTATTTTAAACAATATCTCTTTTGACAACTGATGCACCATTTAACAATGGCAGAAGCATATATCTAAGCTGAAAAGATCATTGGAAGTTCCCTCCCTCCCATCCAGAACATAGCACAGAAGCATTGTTTGAACAGGGTCCGTAAGATTATCTGGGACACTATTCATCCACAACCTGTTTTCCTTGTTACCTTCTAGGAGGAAGCTTCATGGTATCCGTAGGAGAACATCCAGATTCAACCATAGTTTCATTCCATACAGCATTAACCTTGCGAACTCTCCGACTTCCTCCTTCCATTGTATATTCAAGATGGACAGTATTTAATATTTTATTGTTATGTATATGTAGGGATATGAGTCTATACATATGTTGTATATAGTATGTTTTAGGTGTGTGTCATGTATGTGTTTCACTTTGAGAGCGGGCAACTAAATTTCATTTTTTCCATTGTGCCCACAGTAAAAAATAACAATAAAGATTATCTTGTCTTGTCTTGTCTTGTCTTGTCTCATCTCGTCTCGTCTCGTCTCATCTTATCTTTACATGGCAGGGGGAAAAACACAAGTTAAATACAAGGTATCACAAGATGTAGTAATATTGCATTTCTGCACTGTATTTGGGAGATGGTGTAAATCACGGGTGTCAAACTTGCCATGTCACTTGATGTGTCACGACGTATCACAACTTGTTTTGCATTGCTGGAGCTGGGGGGGGGGCGCAGCCTCCATATGATGCAACCGGCCTGCGGCCTGGCAGTTTGACACCCCTGGTATAAATAATGAAAGAAATGTATACTGCAAGGGAAGAACAAATGTATCTGGTCTGTACAAAGAATTATGAAACACTTTGTGTAAATGTATGCTGTGTGTATTATCCATGTTATGCCAACCTCCTGAGCAACACGTAAAGCGTTAAAAGTTCCTATGCATAAACCTTTCACATTGGTGCATTTTATGTTAAATGTTGCGTAATGTTTAGCAGTTCTGAAATTCCTGCTAGGATATAAACGCTATGCTTCCAAGAAATATTTCAAATAATATACTTAATTCACTAAAGCCATCAGAGCATATACAATCTCTGCGTGAAACAGAAAATTATTCTCACAGGTATACTGTTTAATTCATTTGAAAAACATTTTCAACTTTTCTTCCCTACTGTGACCCATCATACCACTTGCAAATTGGAGAGTTCTTTTTTTACAACATGCTCATAAAATCTACACCTCTGGTCATGCAAGAGAAATTGCTGAAAAGTGTTTGGCGTTCTGGTTTTGACTTTCACTGTACAAAGCCATCAAAACTGTTTTTCAGAAATGTTGCACTATGTTAATGTGTAGATCCCACAGAGAGTCACAAGACCTGATAACACATTTACTGGCAACGATGATTGCTTACCCTAATTATTTGCTCATCTCAGAACAAAACAAAATACATTTATGTAATAGCCAAGTTCTCAGTAGACACTTTGAAATACATTCTCATTTTCTTCTAGCTTTTAATTTTTAAACTGACATCGAAAGCAATAGAAAACCAAGGGCATAAAAGCATAATGCTATTCACTTGCTTTGTATATATAGATTTTTGTTGTACACCTTGCAGAATTATTTGTTTGTGAAATAGGCAACCATAGAAATATGACAAATAAATAAATCTGATGAATAAATAAAAGATATATGTTCCTTACTCCATGCTGCTTATTACTGTGATTACTGTGAACTATGCGATCAATTGGCTATCTATTATGAAATGAATTGAGTACTTTCAAAATGATTCTGGTATCTACTATACTCAAGAGGTGCTATGCACATAGGGGGATATGTTTTGGTAAATGCACATGTGCTTGTGTATTTTTAACAATTGCTGCTGAAAATGGGGAGAAAGATAATGCAATATAATCCATTTCATTCTCTCAAGAGAAGAATACAGCATTGATTTGCAGCTTCAAAACACAGGAACTTCTCTTGGTTGCTGTGTTGAAGTCCTCTAGTAGGAATGTGTGCTAGTTGCTCCTGAGACAAGCAGAAATGGCTTTCAATCAAGGGCATCCAGGGAAAGAGAATAAAAAAAATCAAGAAAGTGGCCACAACTACATGATCAAACTCCCACCTTTTTTACATGTATAATGCAGATGCACATAAAAAGAAGGCAAGGTTTCAATCACACGTCACAGTTGCCATCTTGTACTTTTTGGTCTTATCTGTGGATGCTCCTGCTCTGCTTTAACAGCAGTATGGAATCAGTAGAAAGAAGTCCAAAGCTTGCTTGGTGTATATTTTACCATTATGACTCTTGTGTGAGATTCTGAATATCTGCCATTACAATCACTTTCTCATATATGAGACTGTGCTGGTTATGAGATTCCCATTAACACAGAATGCCTATTAGGTCTCATTATATTAAAGAAACCTAAAAACATAAACAGTTTTTCCTCCTTGTCATGTCAATTAAAGCTTCTGGGGAAAATGTGAAAATAATAGAGGAGGGATAGCTGAAGGAAAATCCTGCCCTCATTTATTCTTTTTTATATGGTTTTTTAAAGGAAAACTGCTAAGTCCTAAGAAGCAATATGTGTAATTTAGTCAAGATGAAACAAAAAGGCAGGATATGAGCAAATGTTTTCTTGGGGATTATTGTGCAAGATTTTTTTTTGTCCTCCTTCCTCTCCATTATAATCAACTTGTCCATAAACTCAGCCAAATTGAAAACTCCAAAACAAATATCTATATGAGGAGTCAGCATTATTTTTAAATGAACCACAAGCATCCCAGCAAATATCACAATGAGAAATCCTGTGGTAGATTTCCAATTCACCTCCAAGTTACTAACACAATTAGATACAGAAGATCTGTCAAAATATATCTAATGTAGTGCTTCTCAACTTTGGCAACTTGAAGCGATGTGGACTTGACTTCAACTCTCAGAATTCTGACAGCTGAACCCACACTTCTTCAAGTTGCCAAGGCTAAGAAACACTGATCTTATGTGTATAGTAAAAGCAGCATGTATTTAGCTCTCAGATCCAAACGTGTTCTTAAAGCTGGCTGTTTCAGAAGCTCTCAGTCTACTGTCCTTCCTACTGACTTAGCCAATCTCTGTTACAACCCTGCCATTCTGTTACCATAGTTGCAGCAAAGATTGACACCATTTCTTTTTTTGTGCAATGTGCTGTGTTTTGGCTACAATATTAGAAAAGTATACAGTATATGAAAGCTTGAAATGAAAACAACAGCTTTACAGAAAATCTGCTAAACACTATTCAATCTACAGTTGCTCTCAACAGAACATCTAAGTATGGATGCTTATCCCTGAAGGGAATAGCAAGACAAGAAAACACTCTTGAATTTTTTTTCTCTTTGAAATTACAATATGAACGGAAGAAGAAATAAAAGGTCTTTTTCTTCTTTCCTTTTTTGCATCTGCCATAAATTAAGTCATTACTGATGCAAATGGCATCTTGGGTTTCTGTTTGGGTTTGGAAACATTTATGAATTACAATTGATTGAACTTCTCAACTCTGAACTTCATCCTCCAACTTCTTACCCAACTAGCACCCAGAAAATACCTTTTATTTTCTTCCATATATCACTCATGTTGAATGAAATACTATTGTTGAATGACTTGAAGAGGGAAAAATGATACTCAAGAAATATTGCTTTAAGTGGGATCACACAAATGCTCCGAACCCATTGGTTTTGGAGCGTTTTTCCAAGCTCCCTGATTAAACTGCTTTTCACCAATTCTGTTAGCTTCACCAACAGAAAAGTAAGCTGGCTTGGCGTGGCCAACTCAGCATGGCCAACTTACTCAGCCAACTTGCCATGGTCAATTTGCTATGGACAATTTGCTGCAGGACAAGAGTTAATACACTAATATTGAAGAAATGGTGGAACAGAATCATTAAAGAAAAAAGCAAAAGAAGGGACAAAATAAAATGAGAATGACAAAAATTAAAATATTTTTAATTAGTTTAAATACTTGAATTGAATTGTTGAATTGTCCAGCAGCAAGTTGTCCCATGATGAGCTGGGGTATTGTATTTGGTCCCAATGTTTTGGCTTTCTATCAAAGGGTGGGATCTTGATTTTATTAATGCACTCTGTGTTAAACAAAATAACTTGTTAAGCATCTAGAATATTCTCAGCTGATGGGAAATCATCAGCCAGTACCCAGCCATCCATGTTGCATAGATGGATGGACTTGGGAAGATGACAAGTTTTAGACAGAAGTCTTAAACCATCCTCTTTCCTGTGTTGCTGTGGACGAATTTTAAAAGATAGTCAAACCCTTTGGCTTTTGTTCTCAGAAAAGTATGAATTCAATACACTGTTAACTCCACACTTTCACAAGCTTACTGAACCAACTTGCCCAGCTGTAGAATTTGAAAAAGCTAAGAAGAACACAGCTTTTCAGCGTAGTAGTAGTAGAAAAAAATGCATGAAAACTATTGAAGGGTGTGTGCCCGTACTAAGTCTGCACTTGTAAAGCAAGAAAACTCTTTCAAAATGAGGGACCTCATAAGCCTTTTTCAACATCTGGCACTTGTTCCAGCCCTTTCCACATGGCGGGGGGAAGATTCAAAGTTAGTTTAAGTACTTGGAGACCAGAGTCTGGAGATGTGCCCACCCTAATCTAAATTGGCCTAAAGCCAGGCTGATCCTGTTCTGTATGGGTCACCAGAGTGGACTGCCCATGGTACGAATAGCAATCAGATTTCAAATTGTTACTGGTTGTTGACTTAAAGCATGGGTGTCAAACTCGCCACATCATATGATGTGTTGCGACATATCACAACTTTTTGCATTGCCAGAGCTGGGGTGGGCGCGGCCTCCGTATGATGCAAGCAGCCTGCGGGCCAGCAGTTTGACACTCCTGATTTAAAAGAAAACAATGCTTTAACACCAGAAAAGCTAAAGGTGACTTAAGTTTCATGCATGGGCTGTGGATGAGTAAAGGTGAGAGTCATACTATGGTTAGTTGCAAATGAGGGAGTCATTATGAAAATCTTAAGTCAATTTCTAAATAGCAAACAGAATCTACTCACTGCTGAGATCCATATATTTCATCAAGGAAAAATGAGTTAAATTCATCTATAATTAGCAACCTATTATGGATACATTTATTTAATGATTTATTCATGGGTTCTAAATTCCCAGGATCTTTCAAGGATATCCCTCATTATCAGGACATGATTATACATGATTTATTTTCTGCAGGAAATGAATTTAAATATATATTCTAAACATAGTGCGGGTGGGACACAGATGTTGCTGGATTCATAATCAAACTAAGAAACTGAAGTTTCCTCAGTTTTGCCTTAGCTCAAGGCTGGATGATGTTCTGATGATTGGGTGTTCCAGTAAATATTTTTTAGATGCCAGAGCCCACAGAGGGCAAAACAGTAATGCAATTATCACATATGATGTCATCAGAATCTGATTTTCTATTTTTCCCATGATTGAGACACTTGAGTGCAGGAATAGGTTTTATAATTGCTTCTTTTTTTAAAAAAATGTTTTAACTGTTCTAACTTGTAAATATGAAGTGCTTTTAATTCTGTGTGTGACCAGCCATACGATAAATAAAAATAAATAAGCGAACACCTAGATGCAAACAAAGTCATCACTAAAAGCCAACATGGGTTTGTCAAAAACAGATCATGCCAGACAAATCTTATTGCATTCTTTGACCAAGTGACAAAATTAGTGGACCAGAGGAATGCTGTAGATATAATTTACTTGGACTTCAGTAAGGCATTTGATAAAGTAGATCACAACCTACTACTTGATAAGATAGAAAAATGTGGGTTAGATAGCATCACCACCAGATGGATTCGTTGCTGGCTGACAGGCCATACTCAGCGTGTGGTCCTCAATGGAACTGCATCTATATGGAAGGAAGTGTGTAGTGGGGTGCCCCAGGGCTCCGTTCTGGGCCCAGTGCTCTTCAACATCTTCATCAACGATTTGGATGAGGGGATAGATGGGGAACTCATCAAATTTGCAGATGACACCAAGCTGGCAGGAATAGCCAACACTCCAGAAGATAGGCTTAAAATACAGGAGGATCTGGACAGACTCGAACACTGGGCACTATCTAACAAAATGAAATTCAATGGTGAAAAAAGTAAGGTTCTACATTTAGGCAGGAAAAATCAAATGCACAGGTATAGTATAGGTGGTACCTTGCTCAATAGTAGTAACTGTGAGAGGGATCTTGGAGTCCTAGTAGACAATCACTTCAATATGAGCCAGCAGTGTGCTGCAGCTGCCAAAAAAGCCAACACAGTGCTAGGCTGCATTAACAGAGGGATAGAATCAAGATCAAGTGAAGTACTAATATCACTTTACAATGCTTTGGTAAGGCCACACCTGGAATACTGCATCCAGTTTTGGTCACCACGATGTAAAAAAGATGTCGAGACTCTAGAAAGGATACAGAGAAGAGCAACAAAGATGATTGGGGGACTGGAGGCTAAAACATATAGGGAACGGTTGCTGGAATTGGGTATGTGTAGTTTAACGAAGAGAAGAGTGAGGGGTGACATGATAGCAGTGTTCCAATATTTGAGGGGCTGCCATAAAGAAGAGGGAGTCAAGCTATTCTCCAAAGCACCTGAAAGCAGGACAAGAAGCAATGGATGGAAACTAGTCAAGGAGAGAAGCAACCTAGAACTAAGGAGAAACTTCCTGAAAGTTAGAACAATTAACCAGTGGAACAACCTGCCTCCAGAAGCGGTGAATGCTCCAACACTGGAAGTTTTTAAGAAGAGACTGGACAGCCATTTTCCTGAAATGGTATAGGGTTTCCTGCCTGAGCAGGGAGTTGGACTAGATGACCTACAAGGTCCCTTCCAACTTATTATTATTATTATTTTACTTTTAAAGATTATAATAAGTTTTAAAAATATACTATATTTTCATGTTCAAAGTTTTTGGAATGTGTGCCCCTGTTTTCCAGCAATTATGAAACTTTAGAGCTGCAAAAAAAATATCTGCATTTCCTTGAAATCTCAAGTTACCCATGTTTTTTCTTAAGATATGGGCATGGTGATAATAGGGTTTTTATACTGTGGGTTTTTAATGTTGTGATCCATCTGTAGTCACTGTGTGTGAGTTGGGCAGCCATATAAATTTGTTAAATAAATAAATAAATAAATTCCAGTCACTGTGATTTGAGAAGCATGGTTTATGCTTTGTGTCAAGCAAATTGAGATAATAGAGATTTATTCAACCAATCATGGATTAGAACAACATATTAATGTAAAAGGCATTAATTGCTTGCTTTTTTAAAATCATGGCACTGAGAATAATTTCTCCTCTGTTTTAGTTGTGTGTGCAGGGCTTTTTTTGTCATAGAACGCTCAGAACGGAGTTCCGGCACCTTTTTTGGATGGAACCTTGTAGGGTAGGCAAGGCGGGTTGTATGACATGTGTGAGTTCCGGCACCTTTTTCTTTTACAAAAAAAGCACTCTGTGTGTGTATATGTATATCTGTGTCTATGCATGTGTGCAAGAAATGTTAAGGATAACTGTGTGGTAGAAAAAAGTTACACAATTTTATAGTTGTGTAGACCAAATCTAGAACTGACAATCATACTGTAAGTTTCATCTGCTATCTACATCTCCATTTGATTTTTCAATGTTCAATACATCTTAGAAATATGTTCCTTAGTCTTCTTGGACAAACTATATTTTTGTCAACATCTCCCACCCTCCCACCTCCCATTTCCAATCTTCTTTCAGATAGTAAATACATATTCGTTACCCTGGAAAAGCCATGGTGGTGTTGTGGTTAGAATGCAATATTGAAGGCTAACTCTGCCCACTTGCAAAAGTTTGGTCCTGACCACCTCAAGGTTGACTCAGTCTTCTATCCTTCCTAGGTTGGTAAAATGAGGACCCCGACTGTTGGGAGCAATATGCTGAACCTGTAAACCACTTGGAGAGTTCTACTGTATAAAGCACTATGAAGCACTATATAAATCTAGGTACTATTGCTATTGCTGGAAAGCAGACAGTTGTTTCCCTAAAACCTATCGAAGTTTCCACCACCAATTGCAATACTGCTATGTTCTGTCATAGCTGCTGGTTGTTTTTACAACAAACATATAGAAAAGAAATAGGATTACAATGGAGAAGCATAAATGTAGAATTCCAACAATGTTAGGACATACTTTGGAGTATGCCAAAGACTTTCTATGTGCAACTCAAGGAAGGGATGACTGACCTAAACTATGAGTTTATTGAGATGGTAATGTGGGTATAAATTAGGCCACGTTTCTCTATCACTAATGAAGAAGAGTAGAATTTACATATTGTGAGAAAACATACTGATAAAATCAGAATGAAATAATCAGGAGCTAAGTGAGGATTGAATGTTTTGTAACCATATGTCATAACATGGCTGGGTGGCTCTTCTACATTTGCTAACAATACTAAATTTTTATGTGGAGTCAAAGGTAAAAGTGCACATGCAAGATTGATGGATGTGTTGAATAAAGCAGAATGACCTGTCTCCAACTCCTGGGATGGCAAAAGGCATTAATACTGCTACTGGTTGGAGTGGGAAGGAAAGCTGAATTGTCAGTAGCAGACTACTACTGGGCTAATAGAAGAATTGTGATCTGTCCACCTGCAAGGCTTTGTGTTTGTCATTTGTGAGAAAATAAACTATGAAGGAGATGCTGCAGAAAAGGCACAATTTTGCAAAAGCAATGGATAGTGAGAAAAAGGATGTTATAGCCAATATAATTTCCTCTCATTTTAATATACCTTTCCAGCTGAAAGACATCTGGTAGAAGCCAGAAAGATTTCATGGACATCATGATTCACTATGCAAATAACATGTATTATGTAACTTATCTCAGTCATGTCCTGATGCAAATAATTTACAGATGTTAATTTGCATCATTTGGGCATAGATGTACATGATGCCACTTTGGAAAATGTAATTTTCCAGTTGGAGACAGGTCACATACCTTTTCAACAGATAGCTATGTTCCTTGTTAATTTTCCTTCTTTTTATCCATCCCAATGTAGTCATTTCTCCTACATTTCTGTAGCCATTTATCTTTTGATCATATGTATATAAACAAATATCTTGGGGAAGAAAGATCCAGTGCAGCAAAACCTCCATCTCAACTAATTCTTTAATTTACATATCAGTGATAATGTTGGTCATATATAAAGCTTTGTTAGCCAGTCAAGATTAGCAAGCCAGGAAACAATAGTTACTAGAAGTCTCAGCACCTAGCTTAATGCAATTAGAGTATTGTAACAGAATCTGGAAAGCCTGTCACAACCCCTCTCTACTTCAACCTACATCTAACAACATCAAGACTGAATTGTTTTGAGGGGTTTTTCCCCTCACACTTTCTACTTTCCCACAACTTGGATATCTCTACTGTAATGTCTTGGCATTGTACTCTCCTTCTCTGAATTTCAACATTCTGTCATAAGCTTGGATGAAAAATGACACTATCACAGTGGATGACAGACTAGGATAAAAGGGAATTGAGTAGAATTTAGCCTAGCATTTGTTTTACATTGTGGGACATTGTTTTAATATGCTGTTAAAGCAGACCATGTCAAACATGTTAAATCATATTATGTTTTAGTGGTTTGGGCATAGCATTTTATATGAACAGAACCATCACATTTTGTCAGTCTGAGGTTAGCGTTTCACATGCTGCTTGAATTCAATCACTGTGAATTTTTATCTCACTTTTTTAACATAGCAAGACTTCATCTTTAGAGCATCCATGGTCTCCTAATATTTTATATACGATTTTCTTGCCATTTCATAGAGCCAAAGTTCACAAGGTAGAGATCAATTGTATAATCAAAGCAAGCTCTGGTCACAACAAAGCATTTAATGCAGATTTTTAGAACTCCATCATAATAAATTTCTCAGCACTCCTAAAAAAAAGTAAATTTAGTAAATATTTGTCAACACAATAAAATGCTATACTCCTTGCAATACTCCTTGATTTGGTAATTTGAAAATGATAGCACTGACTTGAACATAACTTTTCACAAAAGATAACTTTTATAAAATAAAATATAATAGTTTAGACTATGGAATTTTAGAAATAAGAATTAGCAGATAATGCAGTTAAGTACAGAAGCAACAAGGATGTAAACACATCTATAGTCCCAAACAATGAACTAGTTACTAAGCAAAGATCTAAGAGATTATATATTTATTTGTTAGCTCATTGTCTGCAATTGATTCTTATTTTTTCCTTGTAATTTTTTTCTCCAACTGCACCTTTCTTTTTAAATAGAAACTTGGTGAGATAAAACTTTGGGAGATAATTGGTATTCTTACTATGACACTTGAGTTTCCTCTCAAGAAAAGGCCCATTCTTGCTTGTCATAGCCAAGAAGGAATAGGAGAATATAGGGCTTATGTATTCCTGCAGTAGAGTTTTTCAGGCTGCCTTTTTTATTTTTGCAGGCTTCTCTCAGGGAGTTCCATTAGAGTAGCTTTTCAAAGCAATGTCTCCAGACTGGGATTGGATGGGGTTTGATAGAAGAATAGGGCAAGCCTATTTGTCAGTGTAGGATTTCAACGTGAGTGCTGCTATGGCTTTATGCAGACATTCCACGATTCTGTCCCTGAGGTTATGTCCTATTCTCTCTGATGTATCTTATACCCGATGAGTTCCTTTCCCAACAACCAAAGGGCTGAAACCAAATTCATAATAGTGAGAAAAATAGGTTCAGGTCATTGTTAGTATTATTTTAAGGCTTCTTAAAGCCTGGCTAATATCCCCGCATCTCATTTCAGCAATTACTGAATTGCTTCCAAGAAAATGGAATGGTTTCAGTCATTAGGAGTCAAACTTAATTTGAAGTTATATTTACTTTTATTAAAATACAGTTTCAACATTGGAACAAATATTTATATATAAAATCCAATTTAGTAGTTCTATTTACATTAAGAAATTGATTCACACATATTTTTGCTTTCTTTTCTTTTTACTTCTCTCATAACCTAATATTAGGACTCAATGTCATCATGATCATGATCATCATATAAATTAACTGTAAAATATGTTCTTTGCATATAACAGCCAGATTAAAACAAAAAGCAAAGCACCATAATATTTAAATCTCCTGTTATCTAGTTTAATCTCCAGCCATCACAAACCAACACAATACATACTGCATATCTCTAATGACACAGAAAAGATGAATAAAGCAAGCTCTGGGAATGAATTTATTGAGACATACATAAAAGTCCACCAGTTTAGTACTGAACTCTATATGCAATACAAAAATCCAGTCTATTTTTTCTCAAAATGTACTGTACTGTAAGTTGTAAATGAAAAATTGCATATGTGAATGTTTCCCCATATTAGAAACAAGAGGAAATTATGATTAGGGTTGGGGTTGGAATGTTTAGTTTGCAAAACTGGCTTTGAAATATTTCTTCCATGTCATTAAATTGGATTAACTCAGAAGGAATTATTTGGAAGGAATTGCTCAATAACAGGACAAAAACCAGTACAGTATTGATTTACTGATGATCAAGTAGGTGTGTAAACAGATTTTGGTTTGATATTGCTAAGAGCAAATTGGTGTTTTTTCACTCGTATGTATCCTGGTGGGAGAGATACTCGCAGGAGTGAAGTCTAATAGGTATTTGTCTTCCCAAGGAAAATAATGCTACTAATTTTGAAAATGTAAGAAGTTGCTAGTGTTCTTGGCTTTTATCCCCTTTTTGTAATAAAAATGGTTTAAATATGCCAGACATGTGACTACCAATGAACAATTGCATGAGAATAAAATGTTAGCACAAATAATTCCTCAGCAATTAAAATCACTAGAGTGCAGACACCATAATTGAGTCTGAAGATAAAGAAATGTTATGGAGCATGAATGCTGCACAGCATGAAACTGAATGTGCTCCCACATTTCTTTATGAACTTTAAAAAATGCTGTGCTATAATATCTCTATTAAAGGAAGTTACATAGGAAGTAAATTTATGGTGGGGTTAAATACAATCCCATCGCTCTTTAAATGCATCTCTGAAAGTCAGGCATTCTAACATAAAACAGATTTGTAAGTGAAGAATTTGCAGCAACATGAGGTAACCTCTTTTTCTTTCTTTTAGTCTTTTGTAAGCTGGGAAGAGGGGAAAGCAATGGATATTTTCAGCAGTTCCAACTGAAAGCGGGGAAATTTTATAATTTGATTTAGGTATTAAATGTAGATACTATCACTCAAACTATTTGGCAAAGGAAACTCTATAAAAATTAAAATCCAAGAAACAGGATTTGGTCTATACCAAAAAAGATGGGATTTTGAGGAGTCAAAAATATAGCTTCAATACATGTCTCATTCTTGCCTATTCATTAGCTTCTTAATTTTGAATAATTTCCACCTACATTTATTTGCAGTGGATGGTAGATCTCACATTGATTGCTTTTATGTTTTTGGTGGTGCAGTAATATGTCACTGCAAGACAGCCCATTTCAACCCCCAGTTTGGTTTTTGTGGCTTGGAGTTCAGTGTCATAAAAAACCTTAGGTTGTAAAATTCATAATGTAACTTTAACAGCCACATCTGTTTTAAACATTTTGGCTGTAACAATCCAATGTGCATTTAATGACACAGCTATAAAAGTAAAAGTTGAAGGAAATTATGACAGATCTGAAAAACCCTAAGAATAGACCCCATGTTGAAGTGAGTAATCATGTGACAAAAGAACAACCTGTTTGCATTTACAATGATAAATGTTTCTATTTAAACATTTAATTTCAATTTCTTATGACCTGCAATTTTACTTATTTGAAGTACATTGTTATAATTGCATTTTTCTTTCTGATCTCCAAAATAACTGAGCAAAAGGGGTTTCTATACAATGTTTAACTTTTGTCTTTTATTATATTTTAACTATATTTTTCTTAATATTATTAAAACTATCAGTGCTGTTAATTTCAACGTAGATATTAACAGATAATTATGGAAAGGTTTTTTGATACAATAAAGCAGACATGTCAAACACAAGTCCCGGGGGCCAGATGCGGCCCGCAAAGTGGTTTCATGTGGCCCGCGAAGCCATCCTGGAAACAGTGAGGGAACGGCCCCCACTGCCTTGGCCTTGGCCCAGAGACCCTCCTTCTGCCAGAGACCCCCAGATCTGTCCCACTCCTGCCCAGGCCCCCATAGGCACCCTTGATGCGAACGATGTAGAGCTGGCCACGCCCACTCAGTAGGCCATACCCACTCTAGCCACGCTCACCCAGTAGGCCACGCCCACCCAGTAGACCACGCCCAGCCGGCCCCTTGAGGGCAACCGCAATGCTGATGCGGCCCTCAATGAAATTGAGTTTGACACCCCTGCAATAAAGCAACATAGTCTGGAAGAACTATTTTGCATTGTGGATCTGAAACACCACAACAGTTTAACTTTTGTACTTTATTATATTTTTATTATATTTTTCTTAATAATACTAAAATATCAACTTGCAGGTATTATCAGATAATTTACCATTTTACAAGATAGAAAGGTTTTTTTTTAAAGACAAGAAACAACATGGACTGGAAGAACTATTTTGCATTGTGGTTCTGAAACATCACAACCTTTAAAAGTTAAACATTACATTTTAGAAATGTTAGTCTTAATTATGAAAAAATATGTTTGTTAATGAAAATTAAGGCAACTTCCTTAACATTCACACTTTATCAATAACAGTGGGGTCACCTCTAGTTTTATTTCTGAACATTTCTATGAGCCTTTGGTTATCTCAGGAACTCCCAGATTTATTGCCTTCTGTTTTAATATAATAAAAACTGAGACCAATTGCAACGTTAAGAGTTTTTCTAAGAAGTTCAGCATGCCTCAAAGGCAGCCAACTGACTTAGCACAGATTCATGGGAATGAGCTGTCTCTGCAGACACAAAAACAAGTTAAAGACAGCAGCGGAATAGACTGAGATACCAAATTTGATTCTGGAGGTTTTATATAGAACAGAGACTATACCTATATCTTTGATCAGTGTAAAGCAGTTTCTACTGTATATATTACTGAACCAAATTCTGTTCAGTTTCTTACTTTATGAAGAGCCATACAAGAACATATAGACTAAAATATGACTTAATAATTTTCCAGATATTCCAGGTCTCCCTAGAAAGAAAAACACAGATCCACTGTGTATTGTCTCACTCTATTTCACTCACTCATAGGTAATGTAGTAATGGACCCTATTTCACAAATATAAAGGTAAAGGTAAAGGTTCCCCCGCACATGCGTGCTAGTCGTTTCTGACTCTAGGGGCCGGTGCTCATCTCCGTTTCAAAGCCGAAGAGCCAGCGCTTGTCCGAGGACGTCTCCGTGGTCATGTGGCCGGCATGACTAGACGCCAAAGGCGCACGGAACGCTGTTACCTTCCCACCGTAGTGGTCCCTATTTTTCTACTTGCATTTTTACATGCTTTCGAACTGCTAGGTTGGCAGAAGCTGGGACAAGTAACAGGCGCTCACTCTGTTACGCGGCACTCGGGATTCGACCCGCCAAACTGCCGACCTTCTGATCGACAAGCTCAGCGTCCTGACCCACTGAGCCACCGCGTCCCTTTCACAAATATAGATACCCTCAATCATAACTGGAACCAGAAGTTATATTGTTAAGTAAGTGAAATAGCAACGGTGCTTTGAGCATTCCTTTGCTTTACTGACTTAATTTAATTAGAATAGAGCTGGAAGAGACCTTGGAGGTCTTCTAGTCCAACCTCCTGCTCAAGAAGGAGATTCTATACCCTTTCAGATAGGTGGAGGTCCAATCTTTTTTTTTAAACCTCAGTGATGAAGCACCCACAGCCTCTGAAGGCAAGCTGTTTCACTGGTTAATTGTTCTCACAGTTAATAATTAACAAGCTGTTTCACTGGTTAATTGTTCTCACAATTGGGAAGTTCTAGTTGCTTCTCTCCTTGATTAGTTTACATCCATTGTTTCTTGTCTTGCCTTCTAGTGCTTTGGAAAATAGGTTAAGCCTCTCTTCTTTTTGGCAGCCCCTCAAACACTGGAATAGTGCTATCATGTCACTCCTAGTGTAAGGACCTGCCCCAACTAGTCCTCTCATGAAAGCACAACTCTTGACATCAAGAGGTTAATCAAAGTAACTTTTACTGAGAAACAGTGGTTCCAATAAGGTCAGGCGGAATCTAATGTTTCCGTGCAAATCATCAAGGTATTCTTCCCATTTTGAAACCCAAGCCCCCTGGCCAGTCCACTGGCAGACAATACAGTGGTGCAAGTTTGTTTTGAGAATGCTGAGGTACAGGAGAGATAGCAGGTCATCCTCAGGGTGCAGCAGCCTTGGAGTCAGGCTAGAACTGGGAGGGAGTCTATCCCATCTCCGAAGACGATCTCCCTCCCTAATTCCCACATGGTTACAGCAAAAGCAAAAACATGCAAAGAATGTTCCCCCAGAGCTTCCTCCTCCTCCATTCAAAAAATGGCAGGGCACTTGAAGGGGACCTGACACCTAGTCCTTCTTTTCTCTAGATTGGCCATACCTTTTCTCTAGACTGGCCAATTCCTGCAACCGTTCTTCATATGTTTTTGTCTCTAGGCCTTTAATCATCTTAGTTGCTCTTCTTTGCACTTTTCCCAAAGTCTCAACGTCTTTTTTATAATGTAATGACCAAAACTGGATGCAGTATTCCAGGTGATTTTGATTCTGTGCCTCTGTTTATACAACTAAGGATTGTATTAGCTTTTTTGGCTGCTACAGCTCATTGTTGGCTCATGTTTTAGACTTTTGAAGGTTGTAAATGGGAAGATTGGTTGAAGTTACTTTTTCACTGATATTGTACCTGCAATCAGTCTCTAAATGAGGCAGTAGCTAAATGAGGAGTGCTTGTAATGATAACACAGGGGAAACAATTAAACACATGAATCTTAGCTCTAGTCAGATGTTTAAACTCACTTAACAGTGTATGTGACGTATGAAGTAGTAGTACTTTGTATAGATATGTATGTTTGTGTTTTTGTATGTGTGATGGAAGGAGGAAATACATGTTATCGTTTCCTTCCTGATAGTAAATTATTTCAACCACATGGAAATCCTATTACAATATACTGAATATACTGAACCACAGTGACATACTACGGATGGCGCTTACAAACCTTTGTGTCTCTCTCTTTTCAAATATTCTCCATCATATGAGATTGAATACTTCAGCAAACAGAGTTTCTAAAGAATTCCATGTTTCTTTTGACCCATTCAGCAGATAGAATACACATTGTCCTCATGCTATTAAATTACAAGTAGTCAGTGGCGTAGCGTGGGTTGTCAGCACCCGGGGCAAGGCAAGTAATTTGCGCCCCCTAACCCGTGGATTTTAGCACTCGAGTCTCTTCCACTAGCTCAGGAATTCTGGGAGTTGAAGTCCATGAGTCATAAAAGAGCCAAGGTTGCCTACCCTTGAGTTAGGTTCAAGGCAAAAAAGGGTCTCTGGAGAAGAGGGAAAATGCTAGTTTAAAACTGAAACAAGGCAACTTTAAGGTGCCTCAGCTGTGATTTAGGATGAGACAAAGAGAGGACATGGCGTTGAAAATGGTTAATGGGGCATGTTTGTTCCACTCTTAGTGGATGTCAAGATAAACCCCACAAGAGAATGACCTTACAACAGATGTGAATAGGTTTGGACTACGTTTGTAGATTGAGTGCATACATCACATGGAGCGATGATGGGCTTCATCAAGATTTATGATCCCACAATTGGCTAGTTTTCTCCATCTTGTCCTAAACCCTGGATACCAACCACGGTTTATGGCTTAGTATGTGGTGTGGGGTGACCCAACATGTTAGGCAACAAACAATGACTTCCAACTTACAATGCCTCAGCTTCCCAAGGTTATTCCAAAGCCGGAAAAGCCAACCAACCCACCCTGCAGCTTTGCCTGCTTAGGCTGAACCCCAGGAGTTCATACTTGCTGTGGCGCCTGACCTATTTTCTGCCCAGACGCTGCTTATCCAAGCCAAGCCGCCTCCTTCTCTTTGGCACCTCGCCCCAAAGATTCGCCGGACTGGCTGGAAACTCTCGCTGCTGGCGACGTGTGTCGGGGGGGCGTCCTGATCGCCTCCTGCAGGGGGAACCGAGTGGCCACAGAGAGTCAATACGGCAGGAGGAGGAGGAGAAGGAGGAGGAGGAGCAGCAAGCAGCCGCAGGTGCGGCGGCTGCAGTTGTTACCTTTACCTCCGGGAAAGGAGGAGACGGGGGCGGGAGCTGGGTCGGGGGGGGCGGGCTTGCAGGTTGAGAGCCAAGCGGAGGAGAGCCGCGGCGGGAGAAAGAGAGGGAGGCGAGACGCCGCCAAGCCTCCCCACCCCCACCCGAGAAAGGAGGCGATCCGCAGCCGCGAGAGGACGGGATCCCGCTCTAGCTGGGCGCAGCGAATGCGGTTGCTTTCTATGCTCCGCCCACTCGCTCGCTCCTCCGACCCTCGGTGAAGCAGAATCGTCCCCCTCCGGCGAGCTTAATGGGCGCCCCCCCAGATGTTGCGCCCGGTGCGGCCGGCCCCCCCTGCACCCCCCACGCTACGCCACTGCAAGTAGTCCTTGAGTTACAACCACAATTGAGCCCAAAATTTATTTTGCTAAGTGAAACATTTGTTAAGTGAGTTTGCCCCATTTTACAACTTTTCTTGCCTCAGTAGTTAAGTGAATCATTGCATTTATTAAATTAGTAATATGGTTATTAAGTGAATCTGACTTCCCCATTGACTTTGCTTGTCAGAAGGTCACAAAGGCTGATCACATGACTCTAGGACACTGCAACCGTCTTAAATATGAACCACTTGCCAAGCATCTGAATTTTGATCATGTGATCATGGGAATTCTGCAATGGTTGAAGTGTGAAAACAGTCATAAGTCACTTTTTTCAGTGCTGTTGTAAAAGTGAACCATCACTAAATGAACTGTTGTAAGTTCAAGGACTACCTGAATATAAGAACAAAACCGTATGTGCAGCCAAAATGTTAATATTTAAGCAATAGCAGGTCTTCAAACTCAGCCCTTTTATGACTCATGGACTTCAACTCCCAGAATTCCTCAGCCAGTGTGCCTGGCTGAGGAATTCTGGGAGTTGATGTCCATGAGTCATAAAAGGGCCGAGTTTGAAGACCCCTGACTAGGCCTTTCAGATATAAGTTTAATTATAAAAGGCAAGCTGATTTTAATCAATAGATAGTTAATGGCATTAATGATGTCCATTTATTGCATTAAGCAAGACTTTGCTAAAGTGTTGCAGCAGGCATTAAGTGAAGGAAATATTTATGAATCTCCTTAGTTTGGTTTGGGGTTTTTTTCTTGTGCTTTTTGCCAACTAATTCCAGTTGCTTCTTTACCTGAAGTCCCTCTTTTGCAGTTCTTGACACATGAAGGTTTTTCTTGAAGAAAAGTCAACCAATCTGGAATTCCATAGAGGGATAAGCTCATGCAGTCATGGAAACCAGTTTGTCTATTGAAGTGAGCACAATGCTTATTGCCTAATTTCTCAGCAAGCAAATGTTTTCACTTAATTTGATAGCCTTCTGTAGCTTGCATAACATGGTATGTTTTGGGAGTCTAGCATTATTATATATAGCAAAGTACAGTTGGTACTTTGGTATCATCTATACCAAGGAACAATATATTGCCCTGAGAATGGTACATTTTGTTCTGTACCAGCCTGCTACCGGCCCTGCAGAAAAGGCAGGGACAACCCCTTTTACAATAAGGCAAGAGGCTGGAATTACGCCTGCCAAATTTATTACTACAAAAACAAACAAGACACGAACCAAGAAACCGGAGCTTTAAGAAACACGAACTATCCAAGCGGTTGCCTTCAGCAAACCAGCCCTCCCCACACATTCCCCTTATATAGAGTTCAGGGCGTGGCTTCTCTCTGCCTCCTTCCGAGAAGCCCCATTGCCTTCCTCTGTCTACTCCTAATTGACTGCCTCCTGCGTCAGGCGTCCTTGAACAGGGCCAGCTGTGGGTCATCTTCATCCACGCTGTCAGGCTCACACAGCTGGGTCACCGTGGTGACCAAGTGGGAGGGGCCTGGCTGAGGGCTCTCATCAGCAAGATCTTCAACCCCCTCAGCAAGGTCTTCAACCCCCTCAGCAAGGTCTTCAACACCCCCCCTCCTCCTCTGAGTCATCCGACCCAACTGCCGAACCCACAGGCTGACCCTGAATCACAACACATTTCTCATGCGGAGAATGGTCATCCTCTTTCCACAAGAGCAAAGATTCAGGATGGATGCACAGGGAGAGGTGAGGGAGAAATATCTACCTAACCAGCCAGATAAACCCAATCAATCCTGGTAATTAAAGGGATGACAGATGTCGCAGCCAAATAGAATATGTGCTTTACAGAAAGAAAGAAAGAAAAAAAAAATCCCTGTTACTACTTCAATCTTCAGTTTGGATACTAAGACAAAAATGCTTTTTGGAATTGTTGGTAGAATCTGAAGACAAATAATAAATATTTGTGGAAAAGATTTTGGAATAACAGTTGGTTACTGGTTGAGTGGTGTGTCACCAAAAAGGAAAATATAACCTTAGGATGTGTAGCAGAGTTGGGGTGAGAATGGGGCCAGCTGAGAGGCTTTGCAGTGGCCCTGCCAATTAGGCAGGAAGATGAGGAGCTCCAGCAGCTGCCATGGGTCTGGTGGCGGGGCGTGGCTTGGAGGAGGGAAGAAAAAGAAGGAGGAAGCGATGGAAGAGGAGGAAGAGAGAAGGCTTGGTGGAGCTTGCCATTCTGAGCCAGCTGATCAAAGAGAGAGTAAGAAGCTGGGGTTTTTGTGTTTGCTTTTTTTGCTTCATTACGGGCAAGCTGGACGAAAGGGGGAGTGATAGAGAGAGTGAGAGTAGTTTCTGGAGCTGTTTGCTTGAAGCAGGCCAGGCAGAGAGAGAGCTTGCTGGAGCTGTTTGCTTGAAGCAGGCCAATCAGGGAGGGATAGAGGGTGAGAGTAGTTGCTGGAGCTGTTTGCTGGAAGCAAGCCAGGCAGAGAGAGAGCTTGCTGGAGCTGTTTGCCTGAAGCAGGCCAGACAGAGAGAGAAAGGGTGAGAGTGGCTGGTTGGAGCTGTTTGCTTGAAGCAGGCCAGGCAGAAAGAGAGTGAGAGATGGGGCAAGGTGAAGTTTTATTGTTTCTTTCTCTTTCATTGCGGGCAGGCCCGACAAAGAGAGGGAGAGAGTGTAGTTTGGGGAGTTTAAATTCCTTTCCCTTGTTGGAGTAAGTTAGGCAGAGGGAGAGTTAGGGAAGAGTTTGACATACATCTTTTAGTGGGAGGTAAGGGGTTTTTCTTTATAGGATCAGCTGGGGGAGATAAAAAGGGATTACATGGAGTGAGATCAGAGAGGGGTGAGGAGAATGGACAAGGGAGGCCTCTGCTAGCACTAGAGATTGGTTGGCATCGTTCTAGGCAAGTTGTTGTCATCAAAGACGGATTAACATTGTACTGGGCAAGTTGCTGCCACCAGACTAGCTACCATTGCTTTAGGCAAGTTGCTGTCACCAGAGACTGATTGCCATTGTTTTAGGCAAGATGCCGTCAACAGAGGCTGATTAACATCGTTCTGGGCAAGTTGTTGTCATTAAAGATTGACTACCATCTTCCCTTTAAGTTCTTATTGCCTGAAATCAACCACCATCATCCCAAGTGAGTCACTGTCGAGAGAGAGCAACCATCACCGCCCCATGTGCGTGGCTGCAGATCGTGACTGAATACCCCCATGTTACATGCCCTGTTAGGCAGAGGCGCCAACGTGAGAGACCTCTTTGGGCTGGTGGCCATTTGGAGGGGAGGTTGGGGGGTGCTCGGACTTAAGCATTCCCTATGGGGGTGGCGCTACAGATGCATCAACAGAACCAATGTTATGGTCATTTCCTTATCATAGGAAGTAATTATTCACCTTGTTTTATATTGGTCCATCTGAAATACATGATCCTGTTTCACTCAGAGAAACTGGACTAGGTGAAGAGAAAGGCAGCAAGAAGTCTCATTAAAGGAGAAGCTGTCTTGTCAAAAGAAATGGCAGGAATTGGAAAAGCGTTTAGAAGAGAAACTGAGAGGCTGTATAATAGAATCTGAAAAAAATATCACATATAAGAAGATCAAGTCTTGGTCTCTGTCCCCCCAGAGAAGAGGACAAGGAATAATGGTTTTAAGTTACAGGAAAGCAGATTCCAGGTTTAATGTCAGGAAAACTTCCTAATAGGAAGAGCAGATGCTTTACTGGCAATTCCAATTCTAAATTAAAGCCTAAATGCCCATTTTCAGCTTGGATCGTTAGACAGGAACTAGGTAGGATTCTTTCCTTCTAAAAATTAAAAATAAAACAAATTAATTTGCTAATCCAATAGAGAGAGAGAGCTCTTTTGTGGAGCGGTTAATTATCATATTTTTCTCCAAAAGATAAAACTGCCATGCTTTGTAGACCCTAGCCCAATCTATTTTTCATTAAATATATTCTGAATAACTATCCCTTGAAGATTGGGATGACAGATCAGATTTCCTCAGATTTCCATCAGAGATTTCATAGGAGCTTACAGATATCAGAAGTGAGTCCTTAATTAATCTAGAAGACTCCAACGTACAAAGAAAAATGATCTAGAAGACTCCAACGTACAAAGAAAAATGATGGCAAAAACCAGCACAAAACAAGCACCAGACACTGATTATTAATACCATACTAACACATTAATATTAGTACAAAAAAAACACCCCAACAGCCAAAAAAACCTCTTAATTAGGGTTAGTTGTTTTATTCCATATACTCATAAAATTTGCTGATCTATGTTTTGGTATTTTTCGCCCCTGAAAAAGTAACCGTTTTATCATACAGTATATGTAAACAAAACAGATGCTTTTCTTTTACTTCAGTTGGTTTTCCAAAACATTCAAGCCTGCCTTGTACATTCTATACCTTCCAGCTTTGATTATTCCTCTGACAAATAGAAATGCTAAAAAGCTGGGCTCTCTTCCATCCCCCACCACATATCTGGGAGCAACGACCACATTTTGCCATCTGTACAGCACAGGTGTAGAGCTCTGAGTAAACGCCATACACAACCTGATCAACTTAGCATACTGCATGCATTGTCCTGCCCATGGGCCACTAATTCAGGAGACAGCTGTTGGGTGACAACCATCTGCATAGGCCTGGATAAGGAGGGAAAACTAAGGTCTCAAAGGGACAGACCCTTAAATGTGAGTAGCAGCTGACGTAAGCTAATTTATTTGACATAGATATTAGCAGGTGCTAACCTGTCTCAAACGAGAGCTAATGAGACATTCACTCTTGGGATTTAGTCCAAAAGGACATTAAAAAGCTTAGCATTATTCTATGTAGTTTGCTAGAAAACATTGTACTGCTCTAGTTAATGGGCAGGTGTAACTGAGTTTAGGCTTTTTCTTCTTTAAAGAATAGGATATATATTTATTAGTCTTCCTAATTGGTTTTAATGTGGAATATCCCCACATAAGAAAAAAATATTATGCCAAAAATACAAGCATGCCAAAGAACCATTTTTGTTCTGTTCTTAATTTATTGGGTGTGGAAGAAATAGTTTGTATAGAAAGCAGTACATGAGCTCTTGCTGGAAATCAATAAACCTTCTTTTGAAATAGTGAATGAACTCTGGGCCAGCTCTGTAGCTCCTACCAGCACAGGTATGAATCTACTGATGACTTACATAGAATTCATTATGAATTATGTTTTATGTCACTGCAAACACTCAGATACAGGCAGTCTTTGGCTTACTTGCATTTGTTTAATGACTGTTCAAAGTTAGGACAGTGCTGAAAAACAGTGACTTTCAATCAGTCCTCACACTTAAGACCATTGCAGTGTCGTCACAGTCATGTGATCAAAGTTCAAGAGCATGTATTTGCAATGGTTGCAATAGTCCGACCTTCCCAGGGGTATTCTGACCAGTGAAATCAATAGAGGAAGGCCAGATTCACTTAACAACTGCAACAAAAAAGGTTGCAAAATGAGGCACAACTCATTTAATGGCCTCATTGCTTAGGTCAGGGGTCTGCAACCTTGACAACTTTAAGACTTGTGGACTTCAGATCCCAGAATTCCTCAGCCAGCACAAGTCTTAAAGTTGTCAAGGTTGCAGACCCCTGGCACTAGGGTCCCAATTGTGGTTGTAAGACAAGGACTACCTATACCCAGATGGTAACCACTGTGTGAAGAGCTGTTTTGTGGTGAGGTTTTTGTAGTGTGTTGTGATCCACACAACTCTCCACAGTGTGAAGTGAAGGTATCTGAATACCGATGATAAACATCCCTCAGTCCCCCCACCAGCCCTCAAGTTTCTTTACTCTGATTTGCTCTGAGACTTGTTTTTCAGGCTTTTTTTAAAGGACAAATCTAATCTCACTGATCTCTCACATTTCCAGCAGAGCTAATAACATAGTGGTGATGTTGACACATAATCCTAGCAGAAAGTCTTCTGGCAACTGGCCATGGGAGACAAGGAGGGGTAATTCAATTTCACTGCAACCATATTACCTAAGACTAGTGACATCACTTCATAGTAGAGCTATCAGATCCAGGTTGCAAAATTCCAAAAAACTACTAGATGGCAGCAGACAAATATAGAAATATCAAATTCTTTGCTTCCATCTAGTGGTTGTCCAAATTTTTGCAGCTCAAAGCATTCAGAGTGTTCTACATTGCAGCAAATTTTCCCTTTCTTTTCAAATAGATGAAAATTAAAACTTTTTAGTAGATTAAGGATGAAGTATAATGAGAGTTTAAGGTAGGGAGAACACAATGGGCTTAAAGGTATGCATAAAAGACAATGCAGAGGGATTGAGGTGTGCGCACATTTTTAATAAGGAATACACCACACAACATCACACAATACAACAAAAGGAACAATGGTGCCTAAGAATTGAATATATAGCCATATGGACTGCCTCTGTATTAATCTTTTATTCAAGACAATTTAAATACAGGTAGTCTTCAGCTTATGACCACAACTGGAATAAGAATTTCTATTACTAAGCAGGATATTTGTTGAGTGACTTGTGCCCAATTTTACAAACTTGATTGTAACCATTGTTAAGTGAATCACTGCAGTTGTTTCAGCTACAGGGAATCTGACTTCTCCCATTGACTTTGCTTGTTGGAAGTTGGCTATGAAATACATGCTGGTTGCCAAGTGCCCAAAGGATTCTGCGATGGTTGTAAATGTGAGGACTGGTCATAAATAACCTTTTCAGTATCATTGTAACTTTGAATGATCACTAAACAAATGGTTGTAAGACAAGGGCTACCTGTACAGCATAGATATAATACCTTTATGGAGATCTACCAAATCAGAGGCTGGGTTATTTAAATTCCTCAGCAGTAAATGAAATAAGGTCTCACAATAAAGCAAAACTCCATACATAGTCTATGTTATACACGTTCGGCTAGGTTTTCTTAAAGGTAATTAAAATGTTCTGATGTCTGATCCATCATGCCTTGAATACCCAAGAAAAGATCAGTTACAGTATAGCAACTGTGTTTTTTTCTTTTTTCTTGACTCCCTTCTTATTTCCTGTAAAATATGGAAGATTTCTGCAAGTGACTAGAAAGAACTAGGAAAGAAAGGAAAGAAATAGTTCATTCAAAAGTGAGCAGGCAAAAATAGGCTGCTCTTTCATAAACTGCAGAATTATATTAACAGCATGGAAGCTATTACTTTATTAGTATTATTATTATTAATAATAATAATAATAATAATAATAATAATAATAATAATAATAATAATAATAATAATAATAATAAGTTGGAAGGGATTTTGGAGTTAATCTAGTCCAACTGCCTGCTCAGGCAGGAAACCCTATACCATTTCAGACAAATGGCTGTCCAGTCTCTTCTTAAAAGCTTCCAGTGTTGGAGCCTTCACTGCTTCTGGAGGCAGGTTTTTCCACTGATTAATTGTTCTGTCTCCATAGTTCTAGGTTGCTTCTCTCTTTGGTTAGTTTCCATCCATTGCTTCTTGTCCTGCTTCTTACTTTGGAGAATAGCTTGACTCCCTCTTCTTTATGGCAGCCCCTCAAATATTGGAACACTGCTATCATGTCACCCCTCGTCTTGCTCTTCATTAGACTAAACATTCCCAATTCCAGCCACTGTTCCTTATATGTTTTAGCCTCCAGTCCCCTAATCAACTTTGTTGCTCTTCTCTGTACTCTTTCCAGAGTCTCAACATCTTTTTTACATCGTGGTGACCAAAACTGGATGCAGTATTCCATGTGTGGCCTTACCAAGGCATTGTAAAATGGTATTAACACTTCATGTGATCTTGATTCTATCCCTCTGTTAATGCAGCCTAGCACTGTGTTGGCTTTTTTGGCAGCTGCAGCACACTGCTGGCTCATATTTAAGTGATTGTCCACTAGGACTCCGAGATCCCTCTCAAAGTTGCTATTATTGAGCAAGGTACTACCTACTATACCTGTGCATTTGGTTTTTCTTGCCTAAATGTAGAACCTTACTTTTTTCACCATTGAATTTCATTTTGTTAGATAGTGCTCAATGTTCAAGTCTGTCCAGATCCTCCTGTATCTTAAGCTTATCTTCTGGAGCGTTGGCTATTCCTTCCAGCTTAGTGTCATCTGCAAATTTGATGAGTTCCCCATCTATCCTCTCATCCAAATCATTGACGAAGATGTTGATTATAGAAGGAACAAACTCTCAACAATAGTTTTCTGAGCATAATTTTTTTTAGCAAGGAATGGGATGTCAAATCAATACATAGGATTAATTGTAGTGGGAACATACTGAGACGGATTGCCACTGTCTCAAGATGTCCACATTAAGTCCTGAAGGACTCAAAACAGTGAGATACAGTCTAGTAGGGCACAGTGAGTAAACTAAGCAAGGGATTGTAATGATCTTTAGACAATGTAACAATACCAACAACTGATCACACTGACTTTCTCCCTTAAAAGTGCTGCACTTTCTGCAGGCCTGAAGGGAAAACCAGGCGAAACCTGTTCCTTGAAAGTGAACATGTACATTTAAAAAGTTAGACTCCAAATCATAATATAAATTAAAAACATCTGACAAGAAGTATAAACAAAGAACTTCCATGCAAACATATTTTAAATGAATTTGTCAATATCTGGACATTTAACAGCTTTGTGTTTTAATGTGTGAGAAGAAAGTAATTCACATAAATACAAAATATATCTTTCTATATAGATAACTTTCTAAGATAAACCTTGCATACTGATACATTTAACTAGACATAGAACTGTTAAAATTGGTCTCTCTCTCTCTCTGTTTTGCACAAATTAATCCATAATCTCTTGGTAGGCCCTTGACATCATGCATCAATGTTCTAACCTTGGACAATAAAGCCCAAAGTTGCTTTTAATGAAGCAAATCATAAGTGGGATTTGTAGGAAGAAAAAAAGAGAGGAATTGATTGGAAGTGCCTGGTGTTGTACCGATACATAATTGATGAGACTCCTAGAATGGCTTCAATAGCTACTAAATTATTCAGAACTGGTTCATTAGGGAAAGATTTCATTATGGGATAATTTAATTAAATGCTGGACAAAAAGAAGTAGAAACCTTATGGTAGCAAACCCTTCCACTGACACTGATGATTTGAAAAGTGACTTAGGGAGAATCAAGTTTGAAAAGGAAGCTCCTGTTAATTGTATATATGCTGTAGGTTTTCAGACTGTTTTCATTCTCTTGCAGCTTTGGTTCCATGGATGCGTTACAATTTTTGAGGCTAGTTTGTCAACATTTATCCAGTCTTCACTATTTGAAGGATAAAGACTCTAAAGGATACCTATCGGTAAAGAACCAGCTCAAGTCTTGATGAATTGCTCTACATGGCATTTACTCTTACCTAGCAATGGTGACATTCCCATGTTACACCTCTGCTCCGTGAGCTGCATTGGCTCCCAGTTGTCTTCCGGGTGAGATTCAAGGTGCTGGTAATGGTCTTTAAAGCCCTACATGGCATACCTTAGGGATCACCTGCTGCCGGGATCAACTTCCTTCTGCCCTGTGCGCTCCCACAGAGAGGGCCTCCTCAGGGTGCCACCGATCAGAGAATGTCGTCTGGTGGCCCCCAGGGGGAGGTCCTTCTCTGTGGGTGCGCCGGATTTGTGCAACCGTTTGCCGGTTGAGCTCCGGATGGCGCCCGACCTTCGCTCCTTCCGACGCGATCTGAAGACCTACTTGTTCGAACAAGCTGGCCTGGCCTGATGGGTGATGGGTTTGGATTTTAATATTGTTTTAGTGCATTTTAACTTATTGTTGTTAGTTTTGGGCACTTTGTTTAATCTTTTTAATATTTGTAGTTTTGTATTTTTATATGTTTGCCCTGTTCACCGCCCTGAGTCCTTCGGGAGAAGGGCGGTATACAAATAAAATTATTATTATTATTATTATTATTATTATTATTATTATTATTATTATTATTATTATTATTATTATTATTATTATGCGAATATGTGAATATAGTAAAAAATGTTACATGAGAATCTTTCTGAGTAATGTTGCCAGTCTTCCCTCCAGCTCCTGCAAACTCTCTTTTCACTCCCATTAATGGCTTTTGCAAGGTAACAAATCTAACCTAACTCATGCCTGAAATAATTCATGGATTTGAATTTCTAAGAAAGTCCAAAGTAATGATTGTTTTAAAGACAAGTACCACATACCTTCCTTAATTGGAGGCTGACATTTTTCTTCATGAGATTATGTATCTATTTAGAACTAAAGGGATGCAAATAGAAATGGAAATAATGGCAACATTTTCTACTTGCATTTGATGTTGGGAGATATTTTTAGCTAGCACAGAGGAGTGAGGCAATAGTTAAAATTTTCACGACATGTAGCATTCATTTTTTTTTGCCTACCCAATATAACTAATGAAAAATATAAATTCTTATCTGCTTTCATATCAAATATGAAAATGATTACATTTTTCATTCAAAAGCACACTTGGGTGCTAAACAGGATTTGGCAATGTAATACTATTAATTATAAGAGTTTTATGCTATGCCATTGCTTTACAGAAGAAGATGGCAAAGGTTTTCATAATATGTGGGAATCCTTTGGATACCATAAACAAATGCATATCATCAATACTGTACATTTTTCAAAATTAGTATTATGAACCTTTAAGCTGAAATGTTTGGCTAGTATTATGAACGTTTAAGCTGATGATCAGCTGTTTCCTCCCAGCAGATATTTTTTCAAGATAAAATAGACAAGGTGAGTACATGCAAATCAGAAAATATTTAAAAAGAAAGTGCCAAGCATAGCAACCGCATAAAATTAACATTTATAGGCAGATTCATCAAATATACTTAAGTGTCTTTTAAACTTTTGTATTGAAAAAAGCAAACATCTGTTCAACTTTTATGTATTATGTAAATCAAGCCTATTTCATGGGACTTTGTAGGATCACAATATACTACTTGTGAACTTCCCTTCATATGATTTATGCTATGTTATTTGTATTCATGAATTCAGGTCTTCACTCAGGAATTCAAGTCTTCACAAGTAATAAAAACAAATCAACAAACAAAAACTGTGAAAGAAACAGGTTTAACAGTGTCATAAATTTTACACAATAAAATTAGATGGATTCCTACTCAGCTCACCCTACTGAAAAAAATATCTACATCCAGGTTTGGATTGCACATGTCAACGTGGTTCCTCTAAAACAGCATTGTGTAAGTGCTATGCTTGTACACTGAAATGACAGAACCAATTCTAGTATATAAACATTGCGAACACTGATTTAACTACATTAAATTGAACGGAATTATTTTCAATGTATTACATTTTTTTCTTTCCCATTTGCTCATATTGAAAATGATAATTTGATTATAATTCTTGGAACAGGACTGAAGCTGTACATAGGATTTGGGAGAAGGGCTTGCACATTCCTATGGCCTCTGACTGTGCTTTCTTGTTCTTAACACAAATTGTTGGCTTTGTATAATTTTTCATTTTAGAAATCTAGTCAGCTTAATTCCTCAAATTTTAGTGGGATTAATCCACAAATTAATAATTGTCACCATAGCACTTCAGTTCCCAGAAGGTGCTTTGAAGTACATACAAATGCAAATCTAGAACCCAAATGCAACACTTTTTAGTCAGCTAGTGACAGTTGCTCCTGAGTGCATCAAGCAACTTCAAGAGAGCAAAGCACTGCACAACTGTTTAAATATTTTTTAGTAACAATAAGTGTGTGAAAATGTTCCATCCAATAGAGCTGCTCTGTACAGTGTACTATAGAGAATTCTAACTGAGTTGTACATTTTGCACTTGCTCAATGATATATAATGTTAAAAGTCACCTAAGTGTAAGTTGGATAGCTATATAAATTTCTTAAATAAATAGAAGAAGTTCAGTTAGGATGCCAGCCTGAAGCAGATTTTGATCTAAACTAAACTAAACTAAACTAAACTAAACTAAACTAAACTAAACTAAACTAAACTAAACTAAACTAAACTAAACTAAAAACTAAAATAAAATAAAATAAAATAAAATAAAATAAAATAAAATAAAATAAAATAAAATAGTTTCTAAAAAGCTAATGTGGGGGCTTCTTGTTTAACCAAGGAAATAAAGTTTGACATATGGGAGGAAGAAGAGATCTTGTACTATTTACTTGGATCACTTTCACTTGATAACATCCATCAGTGAAGCAGGTCAAGGGTATGAAATTGATCAAATACCAGAATGACTCTGAATATCCCCCACCCCCATGTAACAGCCATTCTGACAGTTTTAAAACTCTTCTGTTTTGCTGAGCTGCTGAATGCTTTTCCCTCTCCCAATATTGTCTTTGCTGCATGCATATTTTACTTATTTTTTCAGTTGGGGCAGATCATATACATTGGAATGAGGTGTTTTTTTTAAAAAAGAATGGTTTAAGAAATTTCTTTATTTTTGTTCTTTGCTTCTACAATGTGGTAAATGTGTTTTTGGCTTCCACTGTAAGGTATCCAAATCTGATGTAACAGGAGGCAGAGATTCAAAAGCAAAGAACTGCTTTAAATTAAATAGACAATCAGATTAAAGAGCTGAGGGTAAGTTAAGGAAATGAGGAGGTATTACCTTTACAAGATCTGAAATACAAAAATCAGGTGCCACTACGTATCTTCAAGTAACAGTGGATTACACCCAGACTCCTAATACTTGTAATCTTTCCAAAGAGACAGCTCCCCTGTCTCTTTTAAAAAACGTATTACCTTACTTATAAGAGCCAGACCAAAGATTTCTGTTAAAGTTTCATAATTAAAATTAGCATTGTAAAGAAAGATTATTCTGCACTTTAAATTTGCTTTTGGAATTTCTTTTAAAGGAAGACAGAATTTGATGGATGGAATGTGATGGTTTTCCACTAATTAGCCAAGAGGTAGATGTGAATGTCCTGTCATTCATGATACTGCCATCCTTCCACTAGCCTGCAATCAGCTTGGCTTTTCATGCTTCAATAAAATCTTTAAGAGTTTAATCATGAAGTGATTTTTCCCATGGGCTTTTTAAAGGAAAGTGAGGAAAGTGAGTTCCCAGAGACCCAGGGAACAAGGAAAAGCTGTATAACAGAAAACAATCAGGCATGGTGCCTTCTGCCATGGAAGCCTTGTAAGTGATGTGGCCACTTTAATATTTCAAAAGTAGGTTCCTTTGGTCAACCAACGTGCTTTGCAAAGCACAACTTTCAAATACTTTACATGTATTGTAAACCATCATCATTTTTATTTATCAAAAGGCTGTTGTCCCACATTATAGTGAAGTTTTGTGGGCTTCACTGTGGCTTAAAAAGTAGTGTGAAATTTAATATATATTTATAAAAAAAGACAAACAATAGCCAGAATACATGCCAGAAATAGACCAAGTTGCAAAAGTAATCAAAAAGCAAATCCGTACCTGCCTGTCTAGAATTAAGCCTCATTATATTCAATGGAGTTTATTTTTCTGTAGATATATATATAGAGAGAGAATTGTATTGTCTCCAAATGCTGGTAGAGAAGCCAGTTTTTTCCCCCCAAACCTAAGCACCTATGACAGACATGTCAAACTCGCGACATCACATGACGTCGTGCGACGTATCGGAACTTTTTCCCATTGCCGGCAATGGGATGGGCGCGGTTTCTCTGTGACGTTCTGGCCAGCGGGCCGGCAGTTTGACACCCCTGTCCTATGATAATAGTTTTCCTACTTGAAATATAAGCTATGAAACTGATCGCAAAATAAATTGCAAGTTGAATGCCCACCTGATCAAAAGCTTATTTCAATTGTTTTAGAATAAAAGCCTTTTTAAAGTATCAGGTGAAATTAATCAGGTCTCTTTTCAGTTGGAAATCCTCTTTCTCCTGGAACTACAATTTGTATTTCCTCAATGATAATAGAAATTAGAGATGGACAAAACGTATTAGACTTACTTAAGACATGGATACGTTCCCAGGCATGGGGGTTAGAATATTAGAGGGAACCTGTGATGTGCTTATTGTTTTGTCTCAACTGGTTCAGTTCCTTGGCTGCTGTGTATGTTGCTTTTATATTGTTTTTAAATGGTTCTGATTCTTGCAAGATCACCAATAGTTTGAGATTTGGGGGATTATTAATATATTAACTATAGCAGGTATTTTTAATTTAATACATCCAATAATTGTTAATTAGGGTGCTGTGGTGGCTCAGTGGTTAATACACTGGGCTTGTTGCATGGTAAACTGGCAGCCCGGGTTTGAGACCTGAGCTCCATGTGATGGCGTGAGCTCCCATCTTTGCGCCAGCTCCTGCCAACCTAGCAGTTTGAAACTGTGCAAATGCAAGTAGATAAATAGGTACCACTTTGGTGAAAAAACAGCAGCACTCTGTGATGGCATATGCTGGCCAGATGACCATGGAAATGTCTTCAGACAGCGCTGGCTCAATGGCCTTGAAACAAAGTTGAGCACCGCCCCTTGTAGTTGGCAATAACTAGCAGAGTAAAATCCGCAGGGACTCTTTTACCTTAATAATAAATTCCTATTTAGTTTGGGGGTCTCATGGATGCTATTTAGAATGTGGTGACACTGCCATATTATGTTACCTAGAATTCTTTGCAAATTGGTATTTTTGTCTGATACAAACTGCATGTGGGAATACTGTATTCACCCTATTTCAACAGAGGCTTACATATAGGCTTAACTATTAATCCACCAAGCCAAATGCAGCTCCTGTTCATGGACAACAGACCATAGTTTATTTCTTCTGCTTCCATATCTGGCAAGTATCTGACAAGCCACAATTCAGGTCTGGTAGACT
The DNA here is from genome assembly GCF_964194415.1 of Vipera berus. Taxonomy (NCBI): domain Eukaryota; kingdom Metazoa; phylum Chordata; class Lepidosauria; order Squamata; family Viperidae; genus Vipera; species Vipera berus. The sequence continues at coordinate 23,503,665 of NC_138204.1, forward strand.
GAATTTGTCTTGTTGTCAAGTCACAAATTGTGTCGGTCTTGCCTGAAGCTTTAAAGAGTAAGACGTAATTGGATATCACTTTGGGAAGTGGAAAGTTGACAATGCAAACAAGAGGATAGAACCAAGGAGTCAATAAACATATAATTTCAATTCTTCCTGCACATAAACTGAACTGGCAGGGGTGTGACATTCCTAGCATTTTAACCCAGGAAAAAGCCTAATCCCTGTTTAATGGTCTTTCAATGGAAGTGGTCAGCAGTTTGGTAAATGTTTAAGTGACAGATTGATAGACACTGAGCTAACACTTTAATCCTGCCTGCAGGCCATAGCACCAGCAGACAGGTTCTCTTTTACACTCCAAAGTTTGGGGTAGAAGGCAGGAGGGATTTATTTACAAGTCAACCTAAAGTGAGAAGGGAAAGCCAAAAGAAGAACAAAATCAGCCATGGGTATTTACAGCCACGAACAAACAGACTTTTAAATATATTATCTACTGTATCTAACTATTTTTTCCCTAAATCACCTTTTACAAAGGGCCTTAATTCTTAATCCTTTTTACCCTACTTTACTTATCTATTTAAATAACTTTGTGTACTAATGTTATCTGTTAGTTGTCCCGATTGATTCTATAGAATATTTCCATTTCATTAAATAAATAAATAAATAAATAAATAAATAAATAAATAAATAAATAAATAAATAAATAAATAAATAACATCACTCAACCAGTCACTGCAGCATTTGCTTCTTCTTTGAGCTAGAAATATTGCAAAGCATCTCCATAGAATTTAACTTGTTAATATTAGAATAGAATAGAACTGGAAGGCACCTTGGAGGTCTTCAGTCCAGCCCCCTGCTCAAGCAGGAGAAACTATATCATCTCAGACAAGTGACTGTCTAATCTCTTCTTAAAAACTTCCAGTGATGGAGCATCCATGATTTCTGGAGCCAAGCTGTTCCACTGGTTAATTGTCCTCACTGTTAGGAAATTTTTCCTTAATTCCAGGTTGCTTCTTTCTTTGATCAGTTTTTAACCATTGTTTCTTGTCCTGCCCTCTGGTGCTTTGGAGAATAATTTGACACCTTCTTCTTTGTGGCAGCCCCTCAAGTATTGGAATACTGCTTATCATGTCACTCCTATTCCTTTTTTTCTTTAGACTCGCCAAACTCAAGTCCCGCAGCCGTTCTTCATAAATAAATAAATATGTTTTAGTCTTCAGTCCTTTGATCATTTTACTTGCTCTTCTCTGAACTTTTTCCAAAGTCTCAACATCCTTTTTGTAGTATGGTGATCAAAACTGGTTGCAGTATTCCAGGTGTGGCCTTACTAGGGTTTTATAAAGTGATACCAATACTTTGCATGATCTTGATTCTATGCCTCTGTTTATACAACCCAGGATTGTATTGGCTTTTTTGGCTGCTGCTGTACACTGCTGGCTCATAGTCAAGTGATTGTCTTCTAGGACTCCAAGGTCCCTCTCACACTTACTGTTTTTGAGCCAGGCCTCATCTAATCTGTACTTATATCTTTGATTTTTCCTGCTTTTTATTTTAAAATGGGAGTGGGCAGCTTTTGGGGGGCAAGAGATGCAATCAATTGGGGTCAGAATTGATAAGTGTTTGGAGCCACAACATCCATATGGGAGGGATTTGAGGGGAAATTGTGGATTCCGACATATGGGTAGAGATAGGACCACTTACAGAATTTTATATAGGTTATATTGGCCAGGGAACTGTGGAGAGGGGCCCAATATTGTAAAACCAGCCTTGTGTGTCAGTTGGTAAAGTCAAAAGGGGAACACAACAAAATTCCTTTGGAAAGAGTAACTTTAGTCTCCATTCCCTTTTCTAAAGTAGCTATGGATATTGTAAGCCAGGCATGTCAAATTCACAATGTCATGTGACGTCGTGCGACATATCGCGACTTTTTCCCCATTGCCGGCAATGGGGAGGCCCTATACCATTTCAGTGTTGTCTGTGACTATGTCATTTGGTATGTTGAAGCAGTTCCATTAAGGAATGCGATCATCAAAAGAATAGCAGAGGACCTGGTCAAAATTGTTTAATGCTCTTATTTTGTATATGTTTTGTATAAATTTATGTATACTTACTTTGTTCCAGAGTAAGCAATGTAGGGCCCATGGATAACAAAGCATTAATATTTTGTAAATAGCATCAAAAGTTATTCCAAATTAAATAAAAAGTATAAATTATTTTTAAAAATATTGAAATAGCTGAGGTCGCCGGTCATGAGAATTCACTGTTCTTGCCTGAGATTTCACAAGATTCTAAGGCAAATACATATGAAGCTTTTAGTGTAAGTCTATAGAAATCCTGTAAGATTCTCACCATTTTTGAAATTTAAATGGTTTCCTGCTAACCCATTTTATATGTTTCTTTTAACGTTTTAAAAATTAGCATTATTTTGTTTTAAAAAATATTGAGTAGGAAAATATTTTTATTTTTGAGGTACTTTAAGCCAGCGGCCTCCAACCTTTGGGGCATCAGGGACCGGTTCGATGAAGAGAGGTTTTTCCGCAGACTGGAGGGGACGTGGGTTGTTGGAAAATAGAACGCTCAGAACGGAGTTCCGGCACCTTTTTTGGATGGAACCTTGTAGGGTAGGCAAGGCGGGTTGTATGACATGTGTGAGTTCCGGCACCTTTTTCTTTTACAAAAAAAGCACTGGATATCAGTAGTAACTAAAAGTAATAAAGAAAAACATGACTGTTAGCAACAGAAAATACCAAATCCAGGGGGACAGGTAACTGTTATATAGGAATGGTAAAGGTAAGTCTTCTTGAATCAAGCTCACTTTTGGTCCATGTACTTTCCTTAACAATAGTAATAGAATTTATGATTACAATAGCATGGAAGTTATTTTTCTAGGCTTCACAATCTAACCTGCCATTCTGGGATTTCCTGGTGGTTTTTCTTCAGGTTTGATACTGCTTTTTCCAGATCAATGGAGTCCAGAAGAATGCTGCAACTTGCTGTGCTGGATTGATGCCTAATGAGGTAGATGACAGCACCTACAAGAAGAGATCAGAAAGCATCAGGTTATATAGCCTACCAGTAATGTGTTCATATATATTTTATTATGTGATTATGTATCCATAAACTGTTATTAACATATCTGGCAGATTAGTCTTTTGTGCAGGCCCAACATTGATTTTTATACTAAAATAAATGTTTATACTTTAACTAAAATAATTTCCTATGTCTAATTTTCTCAATAGGATTAGAATTTTTTTAATTTTTAATTTTAACTGGGTTTTTGTTTTTTTCAGGGTCTCATTTAATCTTTTTTAATTTGTTTTTAACTTTTGTATTGATTTTCTTTTAAATACCCTGTAAACCGCCCTGAGTCCTTCAGGAAAGGGCGGTATATAAATTTAAACAAACAAATAAATAAATAAATAATGTTTAAGATTTTATAATCTGTTCTTTTCTGTACATGGTGTGTTAAAATACATGAGTTTATACTTTATGGAATCATTGCTTGTACCAATAGCATTGTATATGTCTGTTGTAAGTCAGAATACATACATACATTCATACATAGACATACATACATACATTTACTCTTGTTATAGTTGAAAAAAGAAAATGAGCTTAAATAGACAATCTAAACTGTTGCACTTGCAAAAAGAAATACGATAGTTTTTTCAATATATGCATCAGATTTTAGTCAGATTCCCCCCTCCCCCCATTGAAACTGGAAATTTTCTTGCCAACATATTTCTGCTGGAAAATGTGTGTGTATTTAAAATACCTTACTCATTGGGAAATTTTTTTTAGAAAAGAGTTTCTGCTAATGATTGACAGCTGCACTCAAACCATGAGGATTATAAGGGATCAGAGGGGATTTTCTCATTTATTTTCATTAACTCTTAAGTTATCATTCCCCATTTACTTCTGAATTCTACTTCAGTCTTCCCAATGTCCTTTAACAGTTAATTCTGTTGTCAAATTCAGATTTGAGTGTGTGAGAGAGTATAAGTATGTTTACAGTGTGTATACACACACACAGAGACACAGAGACACAGAGACACACACACACAGACACACAGACACACAGACACACAGACACACAGACACACAGACACACAGACACACACACACACACACACACACACACACACACACACACATATATATATATATATATATATATATATATATATATATATATATATATATATATATATATATATATATAAAATTATTATTTTCTAATCTACATAAAAACAACTAACAATGCAATCCTATCCTTGAAATATTTACTTATTAATCACATTTATATAGCTGCCCATTTCATAATAAAGTGACTGTGGGTGAGCAGTGTACAATAGTCAGTAAAAACATACTGAATGAAGATAAAATTGCTATAAAATTCCCCATTTGAATTTTCCAACATCTAGATAGGCTTCTGATGACTGACAGTCAAGGGATAAAATTAAAATGTTATGAAATAAAAAGAATTACTCTCATTTGTACTGTCCATAGGGATGGTTCATGGTTGAATGTGCCATCTGGCAAATGTAACTTAAGTAAGAAAAAGTTTTTCCAGATATGATACCATGTTCACCTCACCATCCCTGAAATCGGCTCATGAGTTTTAGAATGTAGTTAAATCTATCTAAAAGCAGGTCAGTCATGCTGATTTGTGGGAAACAGATGGCAGCATGGTAATCTTTCTTCTTCAGAACAGACTTGCTCAAAATGGGATGATTGCAAGATATCAAGAAGATAAAGTCACAAAAGTTACTTTTCCAGATTCCAGATTCCAAATCAATGTTTTGCCATACAAAACACAAACTGAAAAAAATGTACATGTATGGTCTTTACTGGGAGTCAGACAGCATATATATTTAAATAATAACTCTAAATGCAGATGTGCGAAGAAGCAGGAGAAAAAGCCTATCATACAGTATACTCAGCTCATGCAAAAATTTGCACAAACTGATTATAAACAATAATATAACATGGCGTCAAAATGATTCACTGGAACATCTGTAAAAATTACCATGTGCCAGTAATGAAAAATTGGTGGGAACATATACTTAAAAAAGTAGTTGAGGATGAGCAGACTGAAATATATTGGGATTTCCAAATACAGACTGATCAAGTCTTGGCTCATAACACACCAGATTTAACTGTGATTGAAAAAGAAGAAAGTGTGGATAATTCCTGTGGCAATACCAGGGAATAGTAAAACAGAAGACAAAGAATTGGGGAAGATCAAAAAGTATCAAGATGAAAATGGAAGTTGAAAGATTATGACATAAACTGGCCTTGGTGGTCCCAGTGGTTATTGGCATATAGGAGCCATACAAAAAAAAACTTGAACAGCACTTAAAAAATCTGCATATTGATAAAATTTTCATTTGTCCATTACAAAAGGCCTTATTGCTTGGATCTGCAAATATACTACACTGATATACATTATGAAATCTTCAGTTCTTGGGAAGAACTTGATGTGCACGAAGGCCAACACCAGCTAAAAACTGGCAGTTGTGATCTCCCATTGTTGTGTATATAATAATTATACTTGCACCTTCACTTGCACCTGTGCATACCCATCCATGCCCAACCACTTATAATACCCTCAGTTTAGCTATGGTATTCACTTGCATAGATGAAGGTATTATTGATGAACAATGGAAAAACTTTTGCACCTTGTTTTCTTGCAAGGGGGACAGCTGAAGCAAATGGTGACTTTAGATTGAAGCAAATTTGCATTTCACAGCTCTTCCTGTAAGATGCATCAGGACTCTCCTCTAGATTAGTCTGTTCCTTATTTGGCAAGTCAACAAGTTATGCCAGACATTTCAGAGACATCTGGACTTAATTGTGGCAGCATTAGCTGTTCATTGGGATGTTTTGACTGAAGCTCTTCAGTAGAATTTATTGTACTTTATAGTTGTTTATTTGCCAATCAAACTCCACCTTTAACTCAGAATTGATGCTTCAATCTCTTCCAAATAAAAGGAACACAAAATGGACTTCCACTGGTCCCCTAGGTTGAAGGTCATCCATCCATTAATCAAAGACTTAAAGCTCTGAAAGCCAAGGAAAAAATGCTTGTTCATAGGGAGAAGTCTTAAAGCAAGTTAAAATTAACAGAACCAGCTTATCTGAGATGTTAAAAAATGGGTAGATATTTCTTGGAGGGGAAGCATGTTTTTAAACGACATGATGTACAAAATGCATTGGACCTTCCATGATATATTCTGCCTTAACCTATTCTTAGAAGATACTGGTTGAGGTTAAAACTGGACTATCATAGGTATCAACTGGAATAGTTAATAAAATGGTCAATGAGAAAACAGTGGGAAAGAGTTGCAGATGCAGTGCTGTGGTGGAAGAGCAAAGAAACAATTGAATGTGTGTTTTTATGCAATGTCCCTTGCTGCTTTCCCAAAGTCTTCATTTTAATATTTATAGAATTCTTGTATATTTTAATTTCTATAACCTCAAAACAATGTACACAATATTGTAAAATAATAAGGCAATCTAATAAAACAATAAATATTCTAGGTGAGACAGAATTTTAAAAAAATCTTCTTCAGCAAACTCTAGGGTCTCAAGCTCCTTGTCTAGACTCCTGCTAAGGGCAGGCCTATATCTCAGGGGCTGCCACAAAGAAGAGGGAGGCAAGCTATTCTCCAAAGCGCCTGAAGGCAGGACAAGAAGCAATGGATGGAAACTAATCAAGGAGAGAAGCAACCTAGAACTAAGGAGAAGTTTCCTGACAGTGAGAACAATTAACCAGTGGAACAACCTGCCTCCAGAGGTGGTGAATGCTCCAACACTGGAGGTTTTTAAGAAGAGACTGGACAGCCATTTGCCTGAAATGGTATAGGGTTTCCTGCCTGAGCAGGGGGTTGGAGTAGATGACCTCCAAGGTCCCTTCCAACTACTACTACTACTACTACTACTTCTTCTTCTTCTTCTTCTTCTTCTTCTTCTTCTTCTTCTTCTTCTTCTTCTTCTTCTTATTATTATTATTATTATTATTATTATTATTATTATTATTATTATAAAAATCAGATTCAGTTCTGATTCAAGGATTTATTTTTAAAGTAATTACTATATTAAAGGATCAGTTTTCAGATAGAAAGATTCATTGCTTTTAATGGGAAGAGGCCAAGATACATTCTAGCTATTGCCTGCAACAAGTCTATGGGGTAGGGCAGAAGTTGGGGAGAATAAAGAATGGCTTGCTTGAACCCAGAAGAAGGTGAGGTAAAAGCTTCTGCTTGTGGGAAAACAGATTAACCATTAATCCTGCAGAAATCCAACAATTTGAACAGAAAAACCAGGTTTGTAATGATTCAAACAAGCAGGTGCAGAGCCACTAATAAATTCCATCAGTTCTTAAAACCAGACAATGCATGAGACCAAGCTGGTCTAAGAGATGATTCTGAATTAAGTTCTCTGATCCTCCTGTCTAGTAGTTGTACTGATTGTCAGTTGTTTATGAGTTCTTCACTATCTTTTCCAACTTCCTTCTTCTCTGACTTTCTCCACAGACTTTTCTGCTGCCCCATCCACTCTGATTACATTCTTATATCCCATTCTTCCAATGTCAATTGCTTCTCCATTAATTCTCCTCTTCCAGTGGGATGGAGAAGTGATAAATGAAAATCTTTCTGAGCTGGTGTATATGAATATTCACTGTACTGAGAGATTGGTACTGCATGTGGATGCTGCCCTTCACTGGCAGCAATAATTTTCACAGTTGAAGTAAGCAATTATGTTGCCCAGTCCCAGGAAACTTTATACTGCCATCAGTTACAAAGGTAAATAGTAAATGTCTTTTAAAAAAGATCTGTTGCCAAGCCTGCTTCGTTTACTGTTGAATTTTTGCAAAGCTTAACTTGTTCATGTTAATGAAGGAGTCAATGGGGGCAAGTGATAACATATGAACTTTGTATTGCAACAGAAACATGGGTGGTTTATTCTCTTTTGGCTAACTGCTCCTTCTTTAATGAAAAACATTCCAAATGAATGAATGTGTAAGGCAACAGCTCTTGGGGGCAGAAATGACCTCATGAATAGTGAGGAACTAAATGGGTTGGGTGTCTAACAAATTTAAATGATGGCAAGAGGGTCACTAATAAAAGCTGAGGCAGAGGAATTATGTCATCAGATCACTGACCACTGGACTTCCTTGCCTGCTTCCAGCTTTGGAACTCTGTATTTTATATGTAGTCAAGCTAGCAACTAAATACATGTTTGTTGTGTGTGCTTTTGATACATTTGAACATGATTTTCTATTGTATTTTAATGGGTGTTATTTTCATTCATTTCTTTGAGTTGCGTGCCATTTATGGGGGGGCGGGGTTTGAAGCAGAATATCAGTTTGAAGCAGAATATCAGGGACGCAGTGGCTCAGTGGGTTAGGACACTGAGCTTGTCGAGCAGAAGGTTGGCAGTTTGGCGGGTCGAATCCCGAGTGCTGTGTAACAGAGTGAGCGCCTGTTACTCGTCCCAGCTTCTGCCAACCTAGCAGTTCAAAAGCACGTAAAAATGCAAGTAGAAAAATAGAGACCACTACGGTGGGAAGGTAACAGCGTTCCGTTCGCCTTTGGCGTCTAGTCATGCCGGCCACACGACCATGGAGACGTCCTCGGACAAGTGCTGGCTCTTCGGCTTTGAAACAGAGATAAGCACTGGCTCCTAGAGTTGGAAACGACTAGCATGCATGTGCGGGGGAACCTTTACCTTTACCTTTACCTATCAGTTTGAAATAGTGAAATAATTCATGAAAAGTAACACAAGCACTGAAACAAGGGACAATAATAAATAATTTATGATAACATGACATATGCAGAACTAGTGGCTCCTCCACTGTACTTGTGTGCCTCAGCCAGTAATCCTTCCCTGGATACAGTATGGAAGCTCTTGTGCAGGAAAATCTACGATTTTCACTTGCAACTGGGTTGCTAACTGCTTCTGTTTCACTTCCTGTATATAAATACTCCTTGACCTATGACCACAATTGAGATCAGAATTTGCATTGCTAAGCCAGGCAGTTGTTAAATGAGTCACAGCCAATTTTATGAACTTTTTTTGCCCCAGTTGTTAAGTGAATCTGGTTTCCCCCATTGACTTTGCTTGTTGGAGGGTGGCTGGAAAAGTCATAAATGGCAGTCACGTGACCCTGGGATGCTGTGACTGTCATAAATACATGCTGGTGCCAAGTGCCTGAATTTTGATCACGTGGCCATGGGGATGCTGCAACCATTGTTGACTGGGAGTACCGGTTGTAAGTCACTTTTTTTTAATGGGGTTGTAACTTCAAATGTTCACTAAACAAATGGTTGTATGTTGAGGACTACCTGTAGTTCAACTGATTGACCACCTAGAATGCCAGGTGCCCCTACTTCTTTCCTGCAATGGAATGCATGGAAGAAAATGATTTATATTTATAAGGGGGAAAAACTGAAGTTCACTGAGATTTTTGTAAACCTGCTGCCTCCCCTCTGAGTCCACTGGAGTTGGGTGGCCAATAAATATAAAGAAATGAATAAGTTCCTCACAGCTGTATCCATGTCTCATTTGTTGTCTTTCAGGAGAGGAGCTAAACCTACAATTTAGCATTCCAAATTCAGAGTATCATGATTAAAATGATTGATCATATAATATACTATGAATATGAAAAGCAGATTAAAATATATCTATATGCCATCACATTGTTAAATATACTTCCACTTTACTGCCTTTAAGGAAGTGAGACTCACATGTCCCTGCACAGAAGCCAAATATATGCCTAGAATACATATTATAGTTTGATCTTTGCTTTATTTTCCATATGATATTTTTAGTTTACAATGATCTACAGTTGTAGAATGTCTTGGGTACCCAAATATGGACAGCCAGGAAATACTTTCATAGAATTGGTAAATTGTATGTCAAAAACCATCACTTTTAAGGGACGTCTGTAGTAATTTGCAGCCTTACATATATAGTAATATTATTTATAACTCCTAAATTGTTTCTCATTTCTAATGTTAGCTTACATTCTGAAGGGGACGCTCCTGTATGTTAAAAGAATTTAGGGCAATAGGTTTCAAATCTACTTTTTTTGTTTTGTTTTAAATAGATTATTTTGCCCTGTATAAAATATTATTTATTGAACCTACTTTGGTTAGTCAAGGAGTTCTCAAGTATCATCACTAGCAATGAGAACATCTGTTTATAATTAAACTAGATTTGGGGAGAGGGCAATCTACACTTAAAAGGTCATGTCATATAATTATTTTAATAATTTCAATTGCACATTTGTTTATGTACGGTGCATGTAAGATAATTTTTGAGATCAACAAATGTTTGTTCAGAGCCTTAATATGGGCAACAAGATTGGGACAATGGCATTTTCAAAGGATTAGCTTTGCAAACACAAATGCACATATGGCAAACACACTTGTTATATAAAATATAAATCAGCCCTAAGAGAACGCTTTAACAATTGTTGCAACAGACTGATTGCTTTGTTATCCCTTTGTGACATAACACCTGGAAGCACCTTTTAGCTTAGCAACCTTTTAAAGGCCGATGTTATGATGTAGGTCTTTAATACGCTTTTGTTCTCTCTAATTATAAGGAAGAGTTGATGGGAAGGGCAGGTGCTAGGTAAGAACAAACCTGTTTGCTTCAATAATCAAAGCTGAATACACTGGATATCAGGAGAGAAAAATAATTGTTCTAGTAAACCTGGAAACATAGTTTAATAAAAATATAGGGCAATTTTCTCACTCCAGACATCTGCCAAGATCAGCTAGTGTAAAACAGTTTCCTGAATAGGCTGGATCATCATTATTGAATTTAGCATTATCACAAATCTGATCATTGTTAGCTTGAGTTTCATGGTTTTTTTCTATTTTCTTTTCCTATTCCCTTCTTAGTTCGCCCCAAGAGATCTTTGTCTAGACAGTGACCTAGGAATGGGGAGGGGGGCCGATGGGCATATGGGAAGAGAAGAATGAGAAAAGATGACATGAGAGGGGGAAAGGAAATTCTCTACATTTGCTTTTATCTACAAAAGCAAGATCCAGAAATCTGCTTTCTTAAGTTCTTTCTTTTTCTTGAAAGTGAAATTTGACAGATGAAGGCTTGTTTATCTGTGCAAAAACACATTTGAGAGAAATTAATTCTAGATTCACAGGGTTGGACTCAAGGCCAAAGCATGTCTATTGACATCAATGGGAAACATTAATCTTCAGCCCACTCTAAGTATGACTATGTCTGGATTCAAGGCATTGTTCTCAGAATTATAAGTACAGTTACATGTATGGCAACTACTGTACAATAGTCACTCATTCACAGTGTCTTGTCCTGGCTTCAGTGAAGTGAGAGGTGGAGAACCAGTAGTAGGTTTACAGCAGCTATTTATGCCAGGTGCAGGCCTGATTGGATTCTATACAGGTAGTCCTTGAATTATGACCACAATTGAGCCCAAAATTTCTGTTGCTAAGTGAGGCATTTGTTACATGAGTTTGGCTCCATTTTATGACCTTTCTTGCCACAGTTAAGTGAATCACTGCAGTTGTTAAGTTAGTACCATGGTTGTTAAGAGAATCTGGTTTACCCATTGACTTTGCTTGTTAGACGGTCGCAAAAGGGGATCACGTGACCCTGGGACACTGCAATGGTCATAAACATGAGTCAGTTGCCAAGCGTCTGAATTCTGATCACGTGACCATAGGAAGTGTGAAAATTGGTCATAAGTCACTTTTCCCAGTGCCATTGTAACTTCGAATGGTCACTAAGTGCTTTTTTTGTCATAGAATGCGTTCCGGCACCTTTTTTTGAAGAGAAGAACCGGTTCCTTCTAAGCCGCCAGTGCAAGTAAAGCTCTGGCTCGGTGAAAGGAAGGTGCCTGGGGAAATCGGAGGCATCGAAGGTCGACCCGGAAACATTCCACAGTCCTGAAAGCAAATCCTCTTCTCTGGCTTGGTTCATGGGGTTCCCCCCGCCTCTGCCACCTGTCCTTATCCCCGCGCTGGCTGCCAGGGACAAGGATGGGCTCCTGGAGCAAATCTCTTCGAGGGACCAGGTGTGCTCCTAAAACAGCAGCGCCGCCACTGCCTTGATCACTCTGGCTCCGGAGGAAGCCTCTGTCATCAGAGGCGGAGGAGGACGAGGTGGCAGAAGACATCCTGGCTCCGAACAAGTGCCCTCTCAAAAGCTGCGGCAATGGCATCCATCAGCTGATGCTGCTCACGTGATCTGCGCTTTGGAAGCTCCCTAAAGTGGTCCCCCCCCGCTCCATAAAGGGCTTTCAACTGGAGTGGGATGCGGCATGCTAGAGGCTTCCGCCAGTCCATCAAAGCTGTGCGTGAGTTCTGGCACCTTTTTTTTTTACAAAAAAAAGAAGCACTGACTAAATGAATTTGTTGTAAGTCGAGGACTACCTGTATTCCATTATGTATAGTTTTCTATTTCTGCTGTGAATATTAGTTAATGTAGTAAAACACTTGGGAGAAATAAAGTTGCCTTCCTATAGTAGCCTAAGAATAAGCCTCATGGTAAGTTTTGCTATTTTCCTAGCAGAGGTCTTTACTAGAGAAATATTTTCTTTTGCATTGATGCCGGTCTGGCTACATTTCTTATTAATAAACACCTTTTAAATGATAGGCATGGGAGTATCAGACATAACTCTAGAGATTGTTTATACGTTAAAATATGTTCAGCAAGCTGCAAAGAAATTCATTTAGTTTGTAGTTGAATGTGATTGCATCTGATTTCACATTTTTTAAATAAACAGAGGAACTGTAATCCAGTAATTATTTGAAAGTCATAGTTTATGGATTTTTACAATGCATTTTCCTAAGTTCAAAATTTCTACAACATTTTGTATAAAAAGCAACATATAAAATATATTAGGAAAAACTGTCTGCAAAAATTGTGTAGATTACTTTTTTTTTACCAACTGTAATGCATGTTTCTGGAGAATAATGTACCAAAAGGCTGACATATTTTAATGTAAACTTTAAAACTTTTCAATATCATCTTATCTTCTTCCAGACTGGGATGCATCTTTCAAAAAAAAATCCTTTATCTTTCATCCTTTAATTTTAGCATCCTTTGGGAGATAATATTGACCTGTGCCATTGGCTTCCATCACCAAAAATATGTACACATCAGAAGTTCCATTCAGAAGTGTCAGCCAAAAGCTACTGAGCACTGAAAATTGAGGCTATTGATGTTTTCTATAAATATATATGAACTTATTTCCTCCCTAGTGATGTCTAATATAAATATGGTACATAAAATAAATGTTCTGTGTCTGCCTAAAAAAGTACTACAGTAGCTGCACATCTCAAAAGAGATCCTGTAGATTATAGGCAGTCATGGAAAATTAAAAGTAGTCAACCTCCAATTATCAAGTAAGCTTGATCCTTCAAAGGACAAAAAAAGGGCTATGCTACAGCAATTATTCTAACAGAGGGAAGAATGTTAGTAGCTTAAACATAATTTAAAACTGTACAGTTATTTAAAAAAGGGAAAACTTCTCTCCATTTGTTTAGAATCAGGGGTAAATCATAACAAGTCTATAAAAGTTACATTTCTGAATGAAATTCTCTATATAGCCTAGCATTTGCACTCAGCTAAGGGAAATCTTATTTTGGTATACTGTAAATCAGGGGTGTCAAACTGCCGGCCCGTTGGCCGGTTGCATCAAACAGAGGCCGTGCCCACCATAGCTCCGGCAATGCAAAAAAAGTCACGATATGTCGTGACAGGTCATGTGATGTGGTGAGTTTGACACCTGGGGTGCAAGAACAGATGTTGAAATTAGAATAGAAACGGGAAAGTTAATTTCTTACAGTTTAATGAAAACATTTCATTTACTTATTTCAATATATGTGCATGTATGTATGTATGTATGTACATACTTAGTCTGAAGTATATGCCTCAAACAAAATGTATCCCAAGATCACATATAAAACATAAGTTATCTCTCAAGCTGTTCTTTATACTGGAAGGAAAATTTAATGTCAATGGAAGCTGCTACCCTGATGAATTTGGTGAAAATTTCATCACAATGAATACTCACATGAAAAGCACAAAGAGTTTTCAGTTCCTAGATTAACTGAGTTGTCACATTGGATCAGCACTAAGCTATGAAGCCAACTTCATTTCATATATGAAGACAGAAAGAAAACAAAGAATGTTCAAGAAGACTCATCAGTTTTTTCTCAATGATTTGGCAAATGTTGTGAAGAAGTCAGTTAGGTATTTTCCATCATAGGTCATTTGGTTCAGACATACAATGTCATGATAGCATTTACTACTTCTGAATAAGTCAAGCAAAAGTAATCTAAGAGTATTTCTTTCAGATATGTTAAGTGTTCTTATAGAAGCAAGTCATTTACAGTATGATAACAGCAAGAGAGTAGGAGTTGAACAAAGCAAAGGGCTTTCTGCATTAGCTGGACTCAAGAGATAGAACAAGATGCTATCTTTAAAAGTAAGATTTATTTCCTTCACATTTAGCTCAATACCTGGTGACTTTATGGAAACAAGCCATGTAATTCTTTTGGCAACAATGGTTTTCTACTGTAGGGTACCAAATTCTTCCAGAATGATTTTTCAGCTAGGTTGGCCTGCAGCTCTGGATTTCCCTACTACCATTCCATTTAACTAGACTGTTTTCCACCATATTTGGCACCCAACCAAAATGGTCAGCCAGGTGCTTTGGCCTGCTGAGATGAGGACTAACAAAACAGAATTTAAATATTATATTCAACCATCAGCTCAATCCCATACAAAGTAAACCTTACCTGACACCACACAGCAAGATCAACTAAGAAAACAAAGCAGTGCTTTACGGCACAAGGCTCTGGATTTAAAAATAAAACAAAGCCCTAATTTTTCAAATGTTGCTACTTTTTTTTAGAAAAAGAAGGAAATCTTGTCATTATATCACATGAGAGTTTCATTTTTAATTTTAGTTCATTATCTTTCCTTCTTATTAAGAAAGGTAAATCTGCTTTGCGTTTTCATTATCCCATTAGCTCAAACAACCTCATCAGCAGTGCAAAAAGCTGCCAACCTAAATAGGCAATTTTCATATCCAAGATAGTCTAATTTGCTTAACCATCTATTCAGGAGAGGCTGGTGCTAACAATTAGAGAAAGCTGTGTGATTTGAAAATAAGTTACAATTGATTGCATTTCAGTGGAAATGAAGTTTGCAATGTCTAATTGGATTTGGCCCAAGAATCTGAGCCACAATAAGTTGATGGGAGATTTCAAGAGTAAAGAATCTTCCTCTGAAATCTAAATATATAAAATAGTTTAATGTAATATTTCCAATGTAATTAAAGCTATATGCTAATGATGACATAGCTTGTTATCACTGAACAAAAAGCAACAACTTCTCTGATGCCTTTAAGCATTTGTTTTGGATTTCCAAGGCATTCCAGAACAAACCATACCAACAGTGATCCAATGAATGCATAAACCAGATTCCTGTCCATGACTATTCTGTGGTTATTTTTAATTTTTTTTTAATTTAATTATTCAATTTCTATACCGCCCTTCTCCCGAAGGACTCAGGGCAGTTAACAGGGCATATATAAATAACAATACAAAAATTAAAAAGAGATTAAACAAATGCCCAATTAAAATACAATAACAATAAAAACAGTAAAAAACCCATTAAAAAACCCTAATGTTCCCCATCAGGCCAGACCAGCTAGTTCAAATAAGTGGGTCTTCAGCCCGCGCCGGAAGGAGCGAAGGTCCGATGCCATCCGGAGCTCAACCGGCAGTTGGTTCCATAACGCCAGAGCGCCCACAGAGAAGGCCCTCCCCCTGGGGGCCACCAGTCGACATTCCCTGACCGGAGGCACCCTGAGGAGGCCCTCTCTGTGGGCACGCACAGGGCGGAGGGGAGTTGACGCCGGCAGCAGGTGGTCCTCGAGGTATCCCGTGCCTGATCAGAAATCCCATCAGTAGGATTATTTTTGAGATTGGTCTGTAAATCCACTGAGACAAGAGTCAAAACTCTTATAATTTCTCTGGCCTTATTTTTATCCTACTCCTGTTGAACATCCTTTTCTCTCACCAACTGTACTCTTTTCAGTTATGTTGAAAATCATGTAAACTCTATATATAAGGAAAAGGGGCAAGACTAAGCAAGTAGTTGTAGCTTATATAAAGTTCAAGAATCCTTGGGGAAAAAAGAGGAATGGATAGAGGAAGAAAAAAAGGTATTTATTTGTAATGCTTGCAAATAAAAACAAAATAAAATAAAAAAGTCAAAAATTCTAGCTTGGCTTAGCATTTTGCAAACTTCTGAAATTTTAAAAATGCTGCGGATTTTTTTATGGAAACTTCTAAGGCTACATTCATTTGGAATGTTCCAGAGAGAAAACAGGGTGGTAGAAAACTTTTTATGGAAGTGTTTCTACTAATGCTAATAAAAATGACACGATTCAATCAAGACTTAAGCCTTTTAGATTTTAGTCATGTATCTTAGCACAAGAGAGCCATTATAAAAACAGCCAGAGGGGTGGAAACATTTATTGTGAAGCAAAATAATGTCAGTAGAATGATTTGAGGGTATTTTATATGACGTAGTTCTGCCCCAGCTTTCTTAAGTAGTTTGATTTCATCACACAAGTTTTTTTTATTTCTATGTTTTTATAGTTCTGTAAATTCCATTTTTATAAAAGCTAGAGTGTTCTTCCATAACATTCGTCTTAGAGAGTAGTTGGTTCATCTTTGATGAAACATAAAGATTCTGAACTGAATTTAAGGTGTCAATATAGGTGTGTGATTCCATAACAAATGAGACCATTTTCAATTACTGGTAACATGAAACAAAATAGTGGAAACAGGAAAGACCATTTCTTTAAGCAATTGGAAGGCCATTTTCAAATAGCACTGTGCATTAAGAAAACAGTGAAGTG
This sequence comes from Vipera berus, assembly GCF_964194415.1. Taxonomy (NCBI): domain Eukaryota; kingdom Metazoa; phylum Chordata; class Lepidosauria; order Squamata; family Viperidae; genus Vipera; species Vipera berus. The sequence goes on from NC_138204.1 coordinate 23,520,598, forward strand.
TGTACATATGTTTTTTTAAAAAAAGAATTGTTCCCCCATGTCTATAATAGCATAAAATAAAAAGATTTTAGATAAGATTCCATTCAGTGAATCAATTGCAAAGCCATGCAGTGCCTTAGCAAGCATTCTATCCTCAGTCTAATGGAAATTTTTACGAGGATGTCAATGTTAAGTTGATTCCTACAGCAGAAAGCACATACAAAGGATCCAATTACGGGTGGAAACCTAAAAGACAGTATTAACCCCCAAGTCTCCAAATGTATGAGATTAGAAGAAAAGGCCTTTGCTGCTGTTCTACTGAATGGCCTTTCTCCTTAGGCCTTCACATTTTGTTTTTAATTCTTTGGATTTGAGGTTCAGAATAACCCCACGGCTTGTGATTTTGTTTACTATAAAGTGAAATAGAAAGCAAGCAAGGTTTTTCCCCCCCTGTGATGATCTTATTTTATACTGCCTGCAAATCCCATTTTGGGATCCATTATTCCTTGCTTTCTACATTAGATTGATTCATCTTATACAGCTTTCTACATTAGATTGATTCATCTCATACAGTGTTTTTCAAACTTAGCAGCAGTTCCATACCTCTTAAAGTTGCCAGATTTGAAAAACACCGATCTAAAAGCTCAATTGTAAGTGCTCAGCTAACTTCTTAATGGTTATGTCACTATGCAAAGCCATCACGTTCTACGATACTTACTCCCAGATACTTGTATACAACAGGTTCTGTAATGTATTGGGCTTGCTTGTTAACACCATGTGGTAATGGCTGGAGCAGGGAGCTAGCTAACGGCTCCCAACCTCTCAGACAACCCATCTCTAGCGCTGCCATTGGTTGCCCCTAGGCGGCAATAGGTTGCTTCAAACCTATTGGCCGCCGTCTAGGGGCCAGGGTATAAATTATTGCAGCTGCAGCCCTGTTCTCTAGTTCAAATCCTGCAAGCAATAAACCATGATCTTTGCTGAACTCACTCGCCTCGTCTTCATTCCTGCACAACGAACCCAGTACACAACACTGGCGACGAGGGTGGGATCCTGCTTTTCCATCAAAGCTGAAAGTCACTAGGGGAGAGGCAGCGCACGCCTGGCGGGAAAAGCAAATTCCCCCCCCCCACGGTCAGCTAGCTAAGCCACGCTAGCGACCACGCACTCAGAGGACCAGTCTCTGGGAAACGGAGAGGCAGGATTCGAAGATTCTGATATCCAGCCACAAAGACCAGCAGAATGCCCAAAGTCGGAAGGCTGCGAGAATTCGACATCAAGCAACCAGAAGGATGGCCCTCGTACGTGTCCCAGGTCGAGAACTACCTTCAGGTGAACCAGGTCACAGAGGACGGACTGAAGGCCGCCACACTGCTTTGTGTGTGCAGCCCAGCGACTTTCGATCTGGCTGAAAACCTGTTTGCGCCCATGCCATTAGAATCTGTCTCCTACGGCGAACTGAAGAAGAAGCTTGGAGAACACTTCCAACCAAAGATATTTATTTATTTATTTATTTATTTATTTATTTATTTATTTATTTATTTATTTATTTATTTATTTATTGGACTTATATCCCGCCCTATCTCCCGAGGGACTCAGGGCAGCTAACAACAACAAAAATTAAAGGTCTCTGTACAGTAAATTAAAATTTAAAATTGAAATAAATTAAAGATTAGAGTTAAAATTGTAAACATAATTAAAATCCCTGTCAGTCCAGGTCAGCCAGGTGGAAAAGGAGTGTTTTGAGGCCGCGGCAAAAGGACTGGAGATCTTGGGCCATCCAAAGCTCATGGGGGAGTTGGTTCCACAGGGCTGGCGCTCCCACAGAGAAGGCTCTTCCCCTGGGGGTCGCAAGCCGACATTGTCTAGCCGACGGTACCCTGAGGAGGCCTTCTCTGTGTGAGCGTACTGGGCGATGGGAATTCGTTCCCGGCAGCAGATGGTCCTGCAAGTATCCCGGGCCTAAGCCATGTAGGGCTTTAAAGGTAAGTACCAGCACCTTAAATCTCACCCGGAGGGCAACCAGTAGCCAATGCAGCTCACGCAGGAGGGGTGTAATATGGGAGTATCGGGGTGCTCCCATCACTATCCGTGCAGCTGCACTCTGCACCAGTTGAAGCTTCTGGGTGGTCTTCAAGGGCAGCCCCATGTAGAGAGCATTGCAGTAGTCTATACGGGAGGTAACGAGTGCGTGGGTGACTGTACGTAGGGCATCTCGGTCCAGAAAGGGGCGCAACTGGTGTACCAGGCGAATCTGGGCAAATGCCCCCCTAGCCATGACTCCAATATGATCTTCAAAACCGATTCGTGAATCCAGGAGGACGCCCAGGTTGCGTGCTCTATCAACGGGAGGTAACATCTCTCCTCCTATAATCAAAGATGGAACCTCTTGGACTAAACGAGATGTCGGTACATAAAGCCACTCAGTCTTGGCTGGGTTGAGCCAGAGCCTGTTCTTTCCCATCCAAATCTGTACCGCTTCCAGGCAACGGGACATCACATCGAGGGCATCACTGGGTTGGTGATTGCATGGTGATTGCATGGCACTACACCTTCGAACAATGAATACAGCAGCCGGGAAAGACCGCATTGTGGCCTTGAGGCAGGCTGTATGCCTGTGTCGATTTTCAGACGTCGAAGAGCGACTTTGAGACCGGCTCATCTGCGGCCTCCGCAACAGAGAGCTTCAGCAGAATAATAATAATAATAATAATAATAATAATAATAATAATAATAATAATAATAATAATAATAATAATAATAATAATAATAATAATAATAATAATAATAATAATAATAATAATAATTTATTTGTATACTGCCCTTCTCCCGAAGGACTCAGGGCGGTGAACAGGGCAATACATGTTAAAAGACAAGAATACAAAAATTAAAAGAGATTAAACAAGATGCCCAAAAACTATAACAATAAGTTAAAATACATAAAAAGGAATAAAACCCAAACCCATCACCCATCAGGCCAGGCCGGCTTGTTCGAACAGATAGGTCTCTAGATCGCGCCGGAAGGAGCGAAGGTCGGGCGCCATCCGGAGCTCGACCGGAAGATGGTTCCATAAATCTGGCGCGCCCACAGAGAATGCCCTCCCCCTGGGGGCCACCATTCAACATTCTTTGACCGGTGGCACGCTGAGGAGGCCCTCTCTGTGGGAGCGCACTGGGCGGAGGGAAGTTGATGCCGGCCGCAGGTGCTCCCTGAGGTATTCCGGACCCATGCCATGAACTTTTTGCCAGAGAGATCCTGTCGTTCGCAGATGCCCAGAATGAAGTCATGGCAGACAAAGCTGCCGGTGGAGCCATCCGAACAATCCAGCCCACCAGAATGATGCAACGTGAAGAAGCCATCTACCACGAGGACGCAGAACTCACTGAGGATTCCGAAGAAGATGCCAAAGTCAAAAAGTTGCACAGACAACCCAACCATCAGCTCCGCAGCAGCAAGTAGCAAGAGGCTACTTACAAGGCAGATCTCTTGCCTAGATGTCCAGGTTGTGGCAGCCGCCACCAACGCTCAGACTGCAGGTTCCAGACAGCCACGTGCCAGGCCTTGGAAAAATCTCTCACATTGCATCAGTTTGCAGAGGTTGCCAGAGGGACCGGTCATTGAATCGCCAGTCGGAAGATCTGACCAGGAGAGGTACTGGGGCCCCGGGGCCATTCAGCATGGGGCTTTGCTCAAGCCGTAGAAGTATCTGCTGTACCGGGGCCCAATGCCCCCTTAAACCCAAGTATAGACTTCAGGTGGAACTGCAAGGTCCCCTGTAAGATGGAGCTTAACACAGGCTCCGCCGTTTTCATTATTTCTCTGGACACATTTAATTTCGTGTGCAGTTGCAGTAGGAGATGGGCCAAGCTGAGGCCCTCTGACATACTTTTACCAGATTTTCAGAACGCAAAAGTCGTAGTCAAGGGTGAAGCCACCTTGGCCGTTAAATTTAAGGGGTTTTCAGGGCACCTGAATGTTGTCGTAGTAGGGGGCCAGAAAATGAGCCTAATTGGGCTCGATTGGTTTGATGCACTAGGCATCCAAGTAACCAGTATCAACCGGACACAAGTCGTGAGTCTAGCATCAGTTTGTGAGGACTTCGCAGACATATTTGATTCAGCCCTAAGAACTTACATGGGCCCGCCAATAGCATTCAAACTAGACCCAAACTTGGTTCCCATCAGGATTAAGCCTCGCAGGGTCCTCTTTGCCCTCAAGCACAAAATAGACACGGAACTAGAGAAGCTTGTGAAACAGGGCGTTTTGCAACCAGTAGATGGTGGGGAGTGGGAAACTCCTATTGTAACACCACTTAAAGCCAACGGGGAAGTCAGAATATGCGCAGATTATAAATGCACAATTAACCGGGCCCTTAAACAGCACTCATACCCAGTCCCAGTGGTGAGCCACATCCTGGCATCTTTGCAGGGTGGCACCACTGTTGTGAAATTAGATTTGGCGCAGGCCTATCAGCAACTACCTGTTGATGAGGCCACAGCCGCAGCACAGACAATTGTGACCCACAGGGGGGCTTTCAGAGTAAAGCGCTTGCAATTTGGGGTCAGTGTACCCCCGGGCATTTTTCAGGGAATCATGGAACGCACACTCAAAGGCATTCCAGGGGTTTGCCCCTATTTTGACGACATGCTTATTGCCGGGGAGTCCACAGAGGTGCTAGCAAGGAGGCTCAGAGCCGTCTTGCAGAGGCTGCGTGAAGCAGGCCTCAAACTAAAAAAGAGCAAATGCAGTATTGGGGTTCCCTCAACTGAATTTTTGGGGTTTCACATTGATGCTAATGGCATCCACCCAGCTGAGTCCAAAGTGAAGGCCATTCAGATGGCACTTAGCCCTAAAACAAAAGGAGAGCTGCAAGCATTCTTGGGCCTCCTCAACTTCTACCACGCGTTCCTTCCTAACAAGGCCACAGTGGCAGAGCTGCTTCACAGGCTCTTAGATAAAAAAGCTTCTTGGAAGTGGACCAGCATTCACGAAAAACGTTTTCAGGACCTGAAAGCACTTCTGTCGGTCAGTTCCACTATCACTCATTTCAGAGAGTCTAAACCAGTCTGCTTAGCATGTGATGCATCCCCATATGGGGTGGGTGCAGTCTTGAGTCACTTAGAGAAAGATGTAACCCAAATTCCCATTGCATTTTATTCAAGGACACTGTCCCCTGCTGAGCGTAACTACGCTCAAATTGATAAAGAGGCATTGGCCATGGTAGCTGGAGTTAAAAAATTCCATGACTACTTGTATGGCAGGGACTTCACGGTCTTCACAGACCACAAACCACTACTGGGGTTATTCACCACAGACAAACAGACACCCCATATATTATCCCCTAGAATGCTGAGATGGTCTATTTTTTTTATCAGCGTACACGTTTAAGCTGATTCACAAACCTAGCAAAGAAATGGGCCATGCAGATGGCCTGAGCAGGCTTCTACTGCCACAAATCGAACCAGATCCAGCCCCAGCAGTCTGCATATTGTCCATTCAGGACTTGCCAGAGTTTCCCCTCCACGCTGGGGACATAGTTGCAGAAACAGCAGCTAATAAGATACTAAGTAGAGTGCTTTCTTGGGTACACACAGAGTGGCTGGATAAAAGCCCAGGCCCTGAATTTCAGAGTTATTTTACTAGAAGACACAAGCTATCAGCTCACAAGGGTTGCATCCTATGGGGGAACAGGGTCATAGTCCCCACCTCACTAAGAGACAGGGTCTTATAATCATTGCATGAAGGTCATCCAGGTATTGTCCATATGAAAGCTTTAGCTAGAAGCTACTTATGGTGGCCAGGTTTAGACAAGGCCATTGAAGCCCAAGTGCATGGATGTTACACATGCCAACAATCAAGGCCTGAAATGCCGCACGCTCCAGTTCACAGGTGGGAGGAGACTCACACTCCTTTCAGGCACAGCTCTTCCTTATAGTGGTCGACAGCCACTCTAAATGGCTTGAAGTAATTCCAGTTACTAACATGACTACTGCTAGGACCATTCAGGTGCTTAGGAAACTCTTTGCCACACATGGGTTGCTAGTATCTGACAATGGAGCCCAATTTACAGCGGCGGAATTTCAGGCATTCCTGAGAGCAAACCTCATCAGGCATGCAACGTCGGCCCTGTTTCACCCTTCTTCTAATGGTCAAGCTGAACACATAGTCTGGACCACAAAAGAGTCACTGAAGCGTATAGTGACAGGGGACTGGCATCACAGATTGGCAGATTTTTTACTTTGCCAGCATTTCATGCTCTGCACAGCTACAGGGAAAAGCCTAGCAGAGCTGCGCTGGGGGAGGTGACTGATCATGAAACTGGACAGGTTGCATCCAGATAGGGTGGCAGCAGAAGCTTCATGCCCCAAACCCCCGAGAGGGCTGCAAGTGGGCGATGGGGTGTGGGCAAGGAACTATGGGCATGGGAAGTTGTGGGTGCCTGGAAAAATTAGTAAAACATCAGGCCCCCTCTCTTATGAAGTGGGGCTGGAGGGTGGGCGAGTTGTCTGGCGCCACATCAATCAGCTTAGGAAGCGTTTCCCAGAATGGCCACAAAGCGAGGACTTCGTCACTAGTCCTTACCAAGATCCACAAACCGCCAGCCAGGCCGGCCCATGCATAGTGCCTGAAGGCTCACACAGCCCAAGCAATGAGGAGTTGGCCATAGAGGAGGGGAGCTCGAACGTGCAACATGGGTCCCCTGACAGAGAAAGCCAACCTGATGGCTACAGCCACTGCGCTAACTCTGCTGAACAAACTGACTCTGGGGTGGGCCAACCTGGAAAGGCCAGCCAGAGAGCACCGAGCCACTCTGAATCACTTGAACTAAGAGACACTGGTCTACCCAGCCTGGCGGGCAAGCTGGTAGGCCAGGACATGCCTGGATCCCCCAGGCATTCCACAAGGCCACGCAAACCTCCTGCTTATCTGCAAGATTTTGTACTGAAATAATAAAACTATAATGTTGTATATACCCTTGTATTTAATGCTGACCTACAAGATTGTAATGGACAATGGAGCTATAATGTGTAAGTACTTTATTGTGCTGCTAGGTGGAACCTATTCACACCAGTGTTAAGTCTTTTTAAAGTGTATTGCTGTAATTACTTTCTACTGTTGTTATAATGATGTTCATTCTAAGGGGGGAGGGGTGTTATGTATTGGGCTTGCTTGTTAACACCACGTGGTAACGGCTGGAGCAGGGAGCTAGCTAATGGCTCCCAACATCTCAGACAACCCATCTCTAGCGCTGCCATTGGTTGCCCCTAGGTGGCAATAGGTTGCTTCAAACCTATTGGCCACCGCCTAGGGGCCAGGGTATAAATTACTGCAGCTGCAGTCTTGTTCTCTAGTTCAGATCCTGCAAGCAATAAACCATGATCTTTGCTGAACTCACTCACCTCATCTTCATTCCAGCACAATGAACCCAGTACACAACAGGTTCCCAACCCCCAGTCTATAGATTGGTACTGGTCCGTGGCCCTGTAGGAACCATGCTGCCATGTGGTAGGCAAGCACTTGAAGCTCCATTTGTGCAAGCAGCGAGCACACATGCAAAACCACCCTTTCTCCCCACTGCCATTGCTGCTGCTGACAGTCCACGGAGCCAGAAAGGTTGGGGGCTGCTGGTGTAAAAGACTGCAATGTAATATTTTAATCAAAAATACACCTATAATTAAAAAGCGGCAAAAACTTTTTTTGTAAAGCTATAAAAATTGGAAATGGCTTTTACCATTTTAAAAAGAAGCATTCCATCTTTTATGCATTGGAGTACATACTGCTTTTAAAATGGACTGTGCTCAGTGTTGGCCTGTACAAAGAATTAAAACAACTTTTTTGAAAGTGGCCACTTCTGCTGGGTGGAAAAAAAGGAAATACATCAATCCCAAAGCAAACAATTATTGTCATAAAATTGTGCATATTTTAACACATGTGACCACATGCAAATATAGAAACAAGTGCTAATTTAACAAGAATTATAAACTGTCATGGATGACAGTGGACTAAGGAACCCAGCTTCTACTCATTTGACTATCCAGAAATCAGTTCCGGATGGGAAGCTTCAAGGCCCCTGTGTGCTTCATTATTTTTACAAATCTTTTCTCTTTAAATATAATCATTTATACACTGCTGAAAGTATTTCTAAGCTGATGTTCGGGGACTTCCGGCAGCACTGCCGCTTCGAATGGCAGCGTTCTGAAGCCGCCCGATCCTGGGAAGCGTCAAAACGCCCGGAGGCAGCAAAACCAGCTGTTCCGCGGCACTGGAGCTTCTTCTTCGGGAGAAGAGGGAGAGGCGAGCCTGCCTGGATAGAGGTAGAGCCCCCATACGATCCTCCCAAGTAGTTTGGGGGATAAAAGGGTGAGCTCCCTCGGAGCCCAGGCTTTCTCCGCTCCCAGGACGTCTTCGCTCCAAAAGGAGTGGAACAAGACGCGACAACTGCACCTGCTGCTTAGAGAGGACTGTGAGTATTTTGAAAAGCAGGCAGAGCAAAGCAGGAAGATCTGGATTTTTAAACTGGATCTTAACTTTAACTCAGTTTCATTATCTTCTTCAAGCTTCAAGTGTGAAATGGAGTGAAAATGGCGCTGGAGTCTTTCTCTCCTGTGTGAAGTGACTGTGTTTGAAAAGTGTTATATTTTGCTACAAAGCAAGAGACACAACTCGCAATTGACTCTATTCAGTATTGGATTTTGTGTATTTGATTTTGTGTATTTGAAAGCCTGTTCCCTATTCTTCTTATTGAAAGTTAAAAACTCTGGGAGAATTGTTACTTTTTTCCCCCCTTTTCTTCCTGAACTTTGATTCTGCTGGGTGACAGAGGAAATTGAAACTTAAGAGATGGCTGCGAAACGTGGGGGAGGGCCCCCGCTTTCTAAGAACGCTATCTCCTCACCTATGCCACAAACTGCAGGGCAGACTTCGATGAAACCTACAGTACAACCACCCTCTCCCCCACCTCCTGCATTTACACTGACAGACATCCAGCAAGTTGTGACGCAGTCAACGCAAGTTCTGCAACAAGAAATAAAGAATCAAAACAACCAGATGAGGGAAGATATAGTGCTTGCACTCCAGGGCTTAGCAGCACATATAGAACGCCTGGATGCTCGTGTGGACTCAGTTATGGAGTATGTGCAGAACTTGGAAAATAAAATTACTGATGCTGAGCAGAAGGTTGATAGAGCAGAGGCCAAGATTGACAGAACAGGGGATGAGGTCATTATATTAGAGTATAAGAGCATGGAGTTTGCTTTGCGTATTAGAGGCCTCAAAGAGAATCCTAAAGAAAATCTGGAATGGGAAATAGCACAAGCAGTGGCTCCTGTTTTGAAATGGGAACCTGAAGAATTACTTAAGGAAATGGATAAGATATTTAGAGTTAACTCCTGGATTGCTAGGCAAAAAAGTCTACCTAGAGATGTAGTGATCTATTTTTCCAGGAGATCAACTAGAAATTCTATTATCCAGGCCTTTTATCGGGAAAAATTCCAGATTGCAGGCCAAGATATTATGATCTTAAAGGAGATACCTTCAAAAATTCTTGGAAAGAGGAAAGACTTTGCCTTTTTGTCTGATGAGCTTAAGAAACGACAAGTCCAGTTCAGATGGGAAATTCCTATTGGGATTGTGGTAAATTATGCAGGGACCAGATACAGACTGGATACAATCTTAAAAGCAAAAGATTTCTACACTAAGGTCCTGAAAGCAGGTTTACCACCATCTCCCCGAATTAAGAGAACAGAAGCTAGACAAGATGATAAACAATTGAGTGAAGAGGCAATGTTACTGCCCCCTGAGGAGATCCAGAAACCGGAGGCCATAGAGCAGAATTTGATATTAAAGGAAGATCCAAAAAAACAGAGGATGACAAGAGCTGCACATAAGCGTATGGAAAAGGAACAAAAACAGAAGTCTGCAACTGGTTCAGCCACGCAAGATGCGACTGTTTTAGAGCCCGTGGGAGGAGCACGTCCTAAGAGAGCAACAGCTGATCTTCAGGCCATGTTCCAAAGGCTTATGGTCACCAGAGATGGTGAAGTTCCTGACATGGAATGTTAACGGGCTAAATTCACCACAGAAAAGAAAGAAAGTATTTTTTTATTTGAAACAACATAAAAATGACGTTGTTTGTTTACAAGAGACACATATTGCATTAAGAGATCAAAAATATTTGACTAATTCCCGATTGGGAACATATTTTGCATCTTCTGCTCCGGACAAGAAGGCTGGAGTGGTTATTTACTTAAGAAAAGACTTTTCGGCAAGGTTGATTGAATCAGATAAGCAAGGGAGATATGTTAGTATTGAATTAATATTACAAGGAAAGAAAGTTCTTCTTATTGGATTATATGCTCCAAATCAACAACAGCAAAAAAAATTTAAATTCTTACACCAAAGGCTAATTGAACTGGATTACAAATCTGTTATTATGATGGGGGATTGGAATGGGGTCTTGGTGCCATCTGAAGACAAGAAGGGGTCTTCTAAAACCCTTTGTAACTCAAAATTGCCTAAAGCCTTTTTTGATCTGAAGGAAGATCTGGAATTAAGAGATGTATGGCGGGAAAGGAATATGAGAGACAGGGATTTTACTTTTTTTTCGGATAGACACAAATCTTTTTCCAGGATTGACTTCATTTTTATTACTACTGACCTTTCCTCCTCGGTTAAGAATGTTAAGATTTTCCCTAGGACAATGTCTGACCATAGTCCTGTTTGGCTGGAGCTCTTTACTGAAGACACTAGTAGGAGATCCTGGAGGCTGAATGAGAACTTATTTACAAATGACTTGTTCTTGCAGAAATGTAGAGAACATATGAAAGAATTTTTTGTCACGAATATGCATAAAAGTACTTCGATGGAAATGGTTTGGGATGCTAGTAAGGCCTATATGAGAGGGGTTTTGATTTATATGAATAATGCTTATAGGCGTAAGCAAGTGCAAAAACGTTTAGATATTGAGGAAGAGATTAAAATTAAAGAGAAAAAGTTTATTTTGAATCCATTGGATAATAATTTAAAGATCTCAATACATTTATTGAAAGAACAATTTAATATGCTATTGGCTGATCAAGTAGCAACTAATTTGCGTTATGCCAAACACAATACTTTCTGTAACGCCAACAAGCCTGGTAGATGGGTGGCTTATCAATTAAGGAAGAAACAGAAATTACGTACTATAGACAAAATAGAATATAAAGGAAAAGAAGTCTACCAACAAAATTTGATTAAGAGGAGTTTCCTAGATTTTTACTCGAAATTATATTCTAAAGAGAATATACAAGCTCTAGATATAGATAAGTATCTACAGGGAGCTCATTTCCCAAGACTTTCACAAGAACAACAACTTGAGATGAATTGCCCAATTACACCAGAAGAAATTTCTTTAGCTATTAAACAGTTGAAATTGGGCAAAACTCCAGGAACAGATGGATTAACAGCAATTTATTATAAAAAGTTGCTGCCTGAAATGATTGAACCCTTAAAGATTTTGTTTAATGAAATTCAGACTGGAGGCGCAGTTCCTCCATCATGGAGGACAGCTTTTGTATCGTTGATCCCAAAGGAGGATCAAGATCTTACCCAACCTAAAAATTATAGACCTATATCCCTCTTAAATACAGATTATAAGATCTTTGCGAAAGTATTGGCTAATAGATTAATGCAAGTTTTGAAACAAATGATTCATAGTGACCAATCGGGATTTATATCTGGGAGGTATATGAAAAATAATGTAAGACAAATTGTTAACTTGCTTGAATATTTGGATAAGAACAACCAAGTCTCCGCAGCACTGATATTTTTGGATGCAGAGAAAGCCTTTGACCAATTGAATTGGCAGTTTTTATTAAGAGTTGTTGAGGAGATGAATTTTGGAGAAGGTTTTCTACATGCTATTAAAGCTATATATCAACAACAAACTGCACAAATTATAGTTAATGGGGGACTAACAGAGACTTTTAGAATTGAAAAAGGTACAAGGCAGGGCTGCCCCCTATCACCATTATTGTTTGTTTTAACATTAGAGATTTTACTAATTAAAATTCGAGAGTCCTCTTTGATAAAGGGAATTAAAATAAAACAGAATGATTATAGACTGAGAGCTTTTGCTGATGACTTGGTTGTGACAGTATCCCAACCGCTACAGTCGGTTGTAGACTTGATGGAAATTATAACTCAGTATGGTAAGGTTTCTGGGTTTAAGGTGAACAGTAATAAAACTAAGATATTATTCAAGAATTTATCTACGAGTGAAAGGGATATGTTATCTAACTTAACAGGTTTTGAAATAGTGAAGAAGGTTAAATATCTAGGAGTGCATATTGCAGCCTCAAATGTAAAATTGTATAAGAATAATTATGAAACACTATGGTTGAAGGTACAAAGGGACTTAAATAATTGGAAAAAATTACAATTATCACTACTGGGAAGAATTGCAGTTGTTAAAATGAATGTTCTACCAAAGTTCCTCTTTCTGTTTCAGATGATACCTATACTGAAAAAGGATGCCAACCTTGATCAATGGCAGAAGGGTATTAACAAATTTATCTGGGCGGGGAAAAAACCAAGAGTTAAATTCAAGATTTTACAGGATGCCAGGGAAAGAGGGGGACTCAAGGCGCCGAATTTGAAATTGTACTATGATGCGGCTGCTTTGACCTGGGTTAGTGATTGGCTTAATTTAACTAACAAGAGAATACTTCATCTTGAGGGATGGGATTTGGTATATGGATGGCATGCATACTTGCTTTATGATAAGAAGGTAGACAGGGCTTTTAAATCCCATATTCTTAGAAGTGCTTTACTGCGTGTCTGGAAAAAGTACTATAATAAGTTAAATTATAAAATACCAATTTGGGGAATTCCTGGACACGCGATAGAGGGTGTATCTATGGGAGTGAGTATGGATATGGTTTCTTATAAGGAACTACTCAAATTGCAAGGGAATGATTGGCAATTTAAATCAGCAGAGGAGTTAAGACAAGAAAACATAAATTACTCTTGGTTTCAATATACCCAATTGAAAGCTAGGTGGAAGTCAGATCAAAAGGTTGGTATCACAATTACAGATCAAAATTTAGTAAAGCAAATTAGAGATTCAAAATGTGCACATATAAAGAGGATATATAATGCTTTAATTGAATTGGATTCGGAAACGGAATTGGTTAAAGATTGCATGGTAAAATGGGCACAAAATATTCAGGAACCAATCTCGTTGGACACCTGGGAGATAATTTGGGTTAGAAATATTAAATTTACCCAGGCTCAAAATTTAAGAGAAAATTTTTACAAAATGTTTTATAGATGGCATCTGGATCCCAAGAAGTTGTCCAACATGTATCCTAATCTGCAGTCTAAGTGTTGGAGGTGTGGTAGCTTAGAAGCTACCTATTTCCACATGTGGTGGACTTGTAGAAACATAAAAGCCTTCTGGATTAAAATTTGGTGGAACATTCAAAAGATTTTTAAGAGGAAGATAAAGTTTTCCCCGCAATTGTTCTTACTGGGTATTGTTGTAAATTGTGATGTCAAAGAGACTAATCTGATGTTGAATATGATAACGGCAGCACGGTTACTGGTGGGACAATATTGGAAGAAGGACAATCTGCCCACGGTAGAAGAATGGGTGTTTAAAGTTTCTAATCTTGCAGAAATATCCAAGATTTCTGCTTATTTAAAGGATCACTCACAGGAGAGATATATTTCAGTTTGGAGGAGATGGATAAATTATATTGAAAACAAATATGGGACCAAAAAGTTCCATTTAGCTTATGAGTAGAATTTAGTGGGATATTGTTATTGTTAGTAGTTATGCTAAGAGAGAGTTAAAGCGCAGTACGAATTTGGTTGATTGTATATTGTGTAAATTTTTATTTAGAATATGATTGTTGTAACTATAATCCTGTATTTAGCTCTGGGAAGTGGGGGGGTTGGGGTGGGAGGGATTTGGGGATATATTGTAAAATATTGTAAAACTCTTTAATAAAAAAAAAAGTCACTCAGAATTAGTAAGTAAAATGGGCAGCCCTATACAGTATCTAAATAAATAAATGTCCCATTCTAATCCACCTTGGCCCATCATGGATACGGCCAGCTTTCCCAGCATAATATGAACAGTCTTTTCTGGAATGTTTTTTTTCCAGCTTCCTGGTCTAATCTACACACTTGGCCTTTCCCAGTGGTCTTCCATTCGTTAATGAAACTCCACACTCCTTAATTTTTTTTGAGACTGGCCAAGATCTGCTAGCTGCTGCTGTCTGTTGTGACATACCAGCAAATCTCGGCTAAGATGCTGCTACTCTCTTCTAAAGAATGAACATGCAGTTGAAATTTAAAAAACTCTTCTGATTAAGCTGATGTTCCACCAGAAAAACTCCCCAATGCAGCTAACCAAACTATATTTAGAAAGTTACAATATTCAAAAGCAATTATAACAGTTTTAAGACAAACATAAATACATAAATATCTGAAGTCTATACAACCCCAGCAGCAAAAGCAAAGGAGTAAATCACAGGTGTTTTTCAGACTCACAGGAGCCAGAAGAAATGTGGACAATAAGAAATTTCACAGTATTTGTGAACAGAGGGATAGAATCAAGATCACGTGACATGTTAAGGCATCCAGTTTTGGTCACCATGATATAAAAAAGATGTTGAGATTCTAGAAAGAATACAGAGAAGAGCAACAAAGATGATTAGGGGACATATAAGGAACAGTTGCTGGAATTGGGTATGTCTAGTTCAGGGGTAAGGGACGCGGTGGCTCAGTGGGTTAGGACGCTGAGCTTGTCGATCAGAAGGTCGGCAGTTTGGCGGGTCGAATCCCGAGTGCCGCGTAACAGAGTGAGCGCCTGTTACTCGTCCCAGCTTCTGCCAACCTAGCAGTTCGAAAGCATGTAAAAATGCAAGTAGAAAAATAGGGACCATTACGGTGGGAAGGTAACAGCGTTCCGTGCGCCTTTGGTGTCTAGTCATGCCGGCCACATGACCACGGAGACGTCCTCGGACAAGCGCTGGCTCTTCGGCTTTGAAACGGAGATGAGCACCGGCCCCTAGAGTCGGAAACGACTAGCACGCATGTGCGGGGGAACCTTTACCTTTACCTTTACCTTTAGTTCAGGGGTAGGCAACCCCTGGCTCAGGAATTCTGGGAGTTGAAGTCCATGAGTCATAAAAGAGCCAAGGTTGCCTACCCCTGGTCTACTTTAATGTACAGAAGGACTAGGGGTGACAATATCTCAGGGGTTGCCACAAAGAAGAGAGAGTCAACCTATTCTTCAAATCACCTGAAGGCAGGACAAGAAGCAATGGATGGAAACTAACCAAAGAGAGAAGCTACCCAGAACTAAGGAGAAATTTCCTGACAGTTAGAACAGTTAATCAGTGGAATGACCTGCCTCCGGAATGAATGAATCGAATGCTCCAATACTGGACGTTTTTAAGAAGAGACTGGACAGCCATTTGTCTGAAATGGTATAGGGTTTCCTGCCTGAGCAGGGGGTTGGACTACATGACCTCCAAGGTTCCTTCCAACTTTATTACTATTACATTACACTACTCGGCCCTCACTTCTTTGTTTGATCAAATTCTATTGAATTGAATTGAATTTTAAAGCCTCTGATGGTTTATAAAGATCAGTTTAGCCTTGTAGAACACCTCTCTAGGCTACATAGATCGAATTATAACTTTTGGGGCTTGGAACTACTCTTAAAACAGAGAATGTGTTCAAGCATAGAATTGCCACCCCCCCCCCAATTCAGCAAGACAAATGGCTTTTTGTTTTTGTTTTGGAAATATTGGTTTAGACCAGACATGTCAAACTTGCGATGTCACGTGACGTCGCGCAACGTATCGGGACTGTTTTACCACTGCCCGCAATGGGGTGGGCGCAGCTTCCACGTGATGCATCCGGCCTGAAGGCTGGCAGTTTGATACCCTTGGTTTAGGCCCATGCTGACATTCAAGCACCTGTGGTGGGACAATGGTTAAAATGCAGTATTGCAGGCTAATTCTGCTGACTGCCAGCAGTTCATTCTCACCAGTTCAAGGTTGACTTAACCTTCCAGCCTTCTGAAGTCAGTAAAATGAGGACCCAGATTGTTGGGGGCAATATGTTGATTCTGAAAACCACTTAGGAAGGGCATAAAGCACTATGGAGCAATATATAATTCTGAGTGGTATTGCTAAGTACAAACTACAAAGAGCGGGCAACTAAATTTCATTTTTGATGTGTGCCCTTGTGCCCACAGTAAAAAATGACAATAAAGATTATCTTGCTGTATCTTATCCTGGACCATCAGCTGTGTTGATCTTCTTCAACACTGCAATTCTGGCATAAAGTTTGAGTCACTGACTTTATGAATCAGTTCCTTGTTTGCTGCAAATGAGATATACTTTGTGCTAGCTTTTGTCTTAGGTTTTCATTTGTTATGGCAATATGATCCTGCTCATAAAATTGAAAGATGTTTAGCAAAATCAAGAATAAATCATAGCAGACAATATAACATGAGTGAGGATTCAGATCTTGATTTTTGTCATTTATAAACCTTCTTATCACAGTGTTCTAATTCTGATTTAGGGGTGTTGGCCTGCAGATTCTCAATTATAAACTATACCTTTTGGCTGTGTTTATGGAAAAGTAGGAGAGAACCAGAAGCAACTGGGCTATGAGCTAAAATACACTGTTCTGCATACATATAAATATAGCCAGCATACCTCAGGTGAGAATAAAATAATATCTTCCTCCTAGCTTTAGAAGAAAGAAGGGATACAAATAGCCTTGAAAGTATGTGCAGATACTTTATATATTTCACTATAAACAGGTAGATAAACTATTACTGATTGTATTAATATAACAAAACCAACAACTGGAACTCTCACTGCTGGAGCCTCAAGTAGAAAAAGTGATTGTAGTCCATTTCTTAAAGAGCCAGTGGGTTGCATCACACTCCCTAAGAAAGAAGAACTGAAGCACAGATGTTAATGAAAGATTGAGATTTGATTCAGAAATGCAGTGAAATCAGGAAATGCACTTGGATCCCTCTCAATTCTAGTGAGCACAGAGGAAGAAAACCCAGCATTATTTAAACTTCTTGACAATTTTTTTTCTTGGTGCTTTTTTTCATCAGATATGAACTGAATACTTCCTGTGCCCCGAGTAATTTGGCTAATATCCAAAGAGAGGTGACCTCCCCTCCCGCAAAAAAAAAAAAAAAAAGGCACAAAGCCAGAATTCTTAGTGGTGGTTTCTTGGTTCTTTGTTTTGAACAAAGACAAGTAGAATACAGGCTTTGGGATCTTTTAATCTCCACTGATTCTGTTTATGCTTAAGTTGTGGACATTTGAGACATGTGGGAATGTAAAAAATGTCTTGCAGAAGCCAAACTTTCTCACTTAGCCATGTAGTGTTTTGCAGATTTTATCTAGATTTCCAAAAGGAGAGAGGAGGAAAAATCCTTTAGCCTTGTTCTCATTTCAGAAGAGAAACTGAACCAGTTGCTGCTTGTTCAAGTAGGCTATTCTCATAAATCGTTTCTATTGGCAAAATGCTGAAGGACAGGTCCAAACAAGGATTATGGACTGCATATTGCACTAGATGGTATTGAATGACATTCCCTCCCTTTAGCATCATCTTTCAGCTGTCTTCTTGTGAATGAGCCAGCTCAGGGAGGTACCAGATATTCTGCCCTATCCCAGAAAAGATATCTGCACATACTTTCAAGGCTATTTGTATCCCTTCTTTCCTCTAAAGCTAGGAGGAAGATATTATTTTATTCTCGCCTGAGGTATGCTGGCTATATTTATATGTATGCAAAACAGTGTATTTTAGCTCATAGCCCGGTTGCTTCTGGTTCTCTCATACTTTTCCACAGGTGGATAAACAAAGCCAAAAGGTATAATTCATCATGATGTCAAGACCTAGAATAATGGTTTGGGTTTTATTTTTCTTCCTATCCTTCTCCTCCCCCCACCCCAAAACAAATCTGAATATGTAAGATTGTAACTTATGCTAGTTTGGAAATGATCTTAGGTTGAAGCAGCATATTAATCTATCTAACATTTTCTGATTTATGTAGGGGCTTTGTGGAGGGTGAATATGAGTAAAAAGGCTTGTAATGTATACTGGCTCAAATTAGAAATGTGCATATTATGCTGAGTGTTTTATTACAAATTATGTGTCACAATTTATTGTCTATTTTACTGTATTGTGCTGCTTTTTTATTGTAGATGGTTTACTTTTTACTTTTAAATTAAATTGTTTAGCAGTTGAGTAGTGTAAAGATAAAGGTTTTCCCTGTCTAGTCATATCCAACTCTAAGGGGCAGTACTCACCTCCTTTTCTTACAAGGGGAGCCAAGGTTGTCCAAAGTTATTTTCATGGTCATGTGGCCAGCCTGGCTATATGCCAAAGGCGCACAGAATGCTGTTACCTTCCCACCAAAGTGGTATCTATTTATCTACTCCCATTTGCATGCTTTTGAACTGCTAGGTGGGCAGGAGCTGAGACAAGTAATGAGAGCTCACCCTGCTGTGCAGCATTCAGTCTCAAACCCAGGCTGCAAGTTTTCCGGTTGACAAGCTCAGTGTCTTTAATCACTGAGTCATTGAGCCTCATTAGTTGAATAGCTCAGAAATACAATAAAATGGAAAAAGAGTTCTTTGAGGCACATCGGTGGTTCAGAAATTTGAAGAAAGAAAGAAAGAAAGAAAGAAAGAAAGAAAGAAAGAAAGAAAGAAAGAAAGAAAGAAAGAAAGAAAGAAAGAAAGAAAGAAAGAAAGAAAGAAAGAAGAAAAAATAGGCTGAAGTCATTAGCACGCTTCAAAACATGGTAACTGTTTTGAACTGTTCCTAATATATCTCCATTACATTTTACTGTTATAATTTTAACCTAATGAACTGTCATCTCAGCTTTTAAAGAAAATGGAACATATCAGACAGGTTGTTCCACTGATTAATTGTTTTAACTGTCAAGAAATTTCTCCGTAGGTTGCTTCTCTCTTTGGTTAGTTTCCATCCGTTGCTTCTTATCTTGCCTTCAGGTGCTTTAGAGAACAGCTTGACTCCCTCTTCTTTGTGGCAACCCCTGAGATATTGGAACACTGCTATCATGTCCCCCCTTGTTCTTCTCTTCATTAAACTAAACATACCCAATTCCAGCAACTGTTCTTTATAGGTTTAAGTCTCCAGTCTACTTGGTTTTACATGTGTCAAATATTCAAAGCCATTTACTACCCTTGCAAGTCTCATGTGGTTTTAAGTGACTTCATTTGTTTCAGTGATATCATATCACAGATGAATTTGGTAGTATATATATATGGCAGCTTTCATCTTATTATTGTTGTTGTTAGTTGCGAAGTCGTGTCCGACCCATCGCAACCCTATGGACAACGTTCCTCCAGGCCTTCCTGTCCTCTACCATCTTCTGAAGTCCATTTAAGCTCACACCTACTGCTTCAGTGACTTCATCCAGCCACCTCATTCTCTGTCGTCCCCTTCTTCTCTTGCCCTCAACCTTTCCCAGCAGTAGGCTCTTCTCCATGAGTCCTTCCTTCTCATTAGGTGGCCAAAGTATTTGAGTTTCAACTTCAGGACCTAGCCTTCTAAAGAGTAGTCAGGGTTGATCTCCTCTAGGACTGACTGGTTTGATCGCCTTGCAGTCCAAGGGACTCGCAGGAGTCTTCTCCAGCATCATAGTTCAAAGGCCTCAATTCTTTGGCGCTCAGCCTTTCTTATGGTCCAACTTTCACAGCCATACATTGCAACTGGGAAGACCATAGCTTTGACTATACGCACTTTTGTTGGCACGGTGATGTCTCTGCTTTTTAGTATGCTGACTAGATTTGCCATGGCTTTCCTCCCCAGAAGCAAGGGTCTTTTAATTTCTTGGCTGCAGTCCCTGTCTGTGGTGATCTTGGAGCCCAGGAAAATAAAATCTGTCACTACCTCCATTTCTTCCCCATCTATTTGCCAGGAACTGAGAGGGCCGGATGCCATGATCTTGGTTTTCTTAATGTTAAGTTTTAAGCCAACTTTTGCACTCTCCTTCTTCACCCACAACAAGAGGCTTTTTAGTTCCTCATCTTATTATTACATGTAATTTTTAATTGGTTGAAATCATCAAAGTGACTAATCATGGCTACACTGCCTTCATTCTCTAAAGGTAGTCCTTGACCCATAGGACCCTTCATTCAATCACCTTTCAAAGAATAAATGGTGGTTAAAACCACTTCTCAAAGTTCTGTCTATCCTTGCATTCTCGTGATCACATAATTGGGATCTGGGCACTTAGCAACTGGTTTGTACTGATGACTCATGAAGACCCGCACATTCTCACACTCTTTCTCTGACCCATGCTGCAATCCTATGCACCCCTTAACCCTCACCATGCCTCCCACATATCCCTGCACACTCTTTAACTCCCTATCTGGCAGCAACCACTTACTTTCCTTTCTTCCTGGGAGTTGCTACTTCCTGCAGGCTTCCCCACTGATTTTGGTTATGGAAACGGCAGGATGTTGCCTAACCTTATGACCATTGGTTAACAGTGGAAATCAGGACTGCAGAGATTGTCTTTACTAAGTGATGTTGTCCTACTTTATGACCATTTCAGTATTTCCAACCCCACTGCCAACATAAGTTGAGGACAATCGGCATTGACTTCATGTAAATAAAATTGATTTGTTGTGTACTGTAAAAACAGCACTTTGATCATTTTATGCTTCTTTCATTATATGATTTGGGAATCACTTCTGATTATTCCTTGAAAAAGAAAAAAAAATCACTCAAAGCGATAGAGGAGAAGGAAGGATGAAAGAGATATGAGCTGAGCTGGACTCCTGGTGACTTCATGGACATATATTTGTGGGTTTTTCAGTAATAGTACCGAAAATATTTGCCACAGCCTTCTACTGAAATGGGTTTTTGACTTCTCAGTCTAACCTATAGCCCTGGTATTTCCTGGGGGCTTCTTATCCAAGTGCTAACCAAGCCTTAGCTAGCATAGTTTCTGAGTGAAAGAAATTCAGTCAGAAGCTGCCACCTGTTGAGGTTGTTGAGGAACACATAATATCTAAAAGGATTTCTTTTTAAGAAAAGGAATATTTGTCCTCCTTCTGCCTTTCTTTCTTTCTTTCAAAATAAACCAAAGAAAATCAACTCATTTTCCACTCTTAATTATTTTAATTCTAAGACTTCTTAGAATTCATTATTTTTCTGCATTTCCCACAAGGGAAATGATATTATATGGAGACATAACTGCTAATTATATTGGGGTTTTAATTTTTAATTGCTTTGAGCATGGTGGTAAGAAGTGATATCTGTATTCTAACAGTCATTATATGCATTATAAACTCTAAGATTATATGCATATTGAACAAATACTAACTGAACCAACACTAATCCTGTACATAGTACATTGTAAATATGAGATCATCTCTAAAATACCATTAAATCCAACTCGTATTTTGTTATTGTGCTGGTTCATTTGTTTGCTTTAAGCTACATACTGTATCTTTAAATGTAAAGGAAAGACCTTTTCATCAATTGCTAAATTTAGAAAGAGTAAGGAAGGCTGCGTTGGTCAGTAGGGAATGTTGACATTGAATAGTAACCGATATCCCTGAAGCACAGGTCAATAATCTGACCTTTTTGCCTACCATTAAAACAGCTGAGGTTTTTGTTATTCTTGAACACAATCGAACCAACAGATGGTTGTTCAGAAGCTGTGCAATGGTCAACTGCTTTCAGAGTCTTTATAACTGGCACCATGATGTTAGTAGATCAATCAATTCTTCAGAAAAAATAAGCTCATCTTTCTGATTCTGAAAAAGCATGATGTTACTTCAACGTATTGCCATTTATTGGCAAATGGGCATATTTGTTCTACTTGCTAGGTGATTTGAAGATCCCTTAAGCAACCAGCTATGATACATAGCTATTCTACCTCTCCCATCTTTCCTTGCACACACAAAGACACCAAAAGAAAAGTACAGACATCCTTACATTGCACAGTTGAACAATTCTACCCCATTAAGCACAAACTGCATACTGTGCAGACATTTATGAATAAGGTGTTGTTTTTGTACTTATTAAATGTGGCAATGATTGACAATAATAGACACATAGTCACACTATTATGATTATAATTTAAATTATAGTTAACACATGAAATTAATCAATGAAGATGTTATCGTTCCAATAAGAAAATAATATTAGCATTTATCAGATTCAAAACTACTATGGTTACATGTCAACAAAAGCTAACATGGGTAAAATATTTTCACTAGCCAACAACAAACACAATAACAACAACAAAATAATAGAAATAGAATTATTATACTTGGGAGTTTTACAGTCTATCACTGAGAAAGCCCTGAGAGGTCATACACAAGTCCTGAGAGATCCTATACAAAGGAGATTTAATATTTAAAATTTAAAATTATAATTTAATACAATTAAAGTATTATTTATTAATTAAAATATTTTTTCAAATGTGGCCCAACCTCAAAATAGAAACTGGTCTACCAGATCAAGGGTCCCTGGAACAGCCTTTCCTACCCTAGGTACATATGAATTTCAACTCACACAATTTCCCATCCTGCATGGCCATTGTCCCAAAGATGCTTTTTCAAAAGGCAACTGGACTTTGTTTTTCCTTGAAGATGTTTTGCTTCTCATCTAAGAAGCTTCTTCAGTTCTGACTGAATGATGGAGGATGGAAGGATTTATATTCCTTGCGGTCATCTGGTTGTTAGCACTTTCTCTGAAAGTCGCTGAGGCCACTTAGAAGTTTTTCTGTGTGCTCAGAGTCACCTGAATAATGCAATTGGGCATGGGACCTTCTTGGAATTGCTGAGAGGATTTTTTTTTCAAGGAAAAACCAAGTCCAATTGCCTTTTGAAAAAGCAACTATGGGACAACCATGAAATGGATGACTGAGAATTTAAGAGATGATTTCGGTCATATGCAGTAAAAGAACAATCTCCAAAATCAGTAGATAAGTAGTCTGCAGCTGGCACTAGATCTCAGAGTCTCCTGGTTTCTGCCTGAGTGTCTTATATGTAGAAATATGTAATGTTAACTGAATGTACTTTAGGTAGAAATGTTGAAATGTTAACTGAAAAGGCTTTGTATACATTGGGAGTGATGAGATGTATTTATTTATTTATTTATTTATTTATTTATTTACTTACTTACTTACTTACTTACTTACTTACTTACTTACTCATTCATTCATTCATTCATTCATTCATTCATTCATTCATTCATTCATTCATTCATTCAGTATAACTGCCCATCTCAAACAAGGGACTTAGGGTGGCAATATATTAGATCTATTAGAGACAAAATTAGGTTTGTAAAATGTATTGCAATGATTAGAGAAAGCCATACGAGATTGAGACTCAAATCCTAACTCCAATCAGTCTATTTACCAGGAAATCTGTGAAGCTAAAATGTAATTCTAGAATCCTATGAGAAGGGATGATTTGTGAATATAGTAAATTCTGGAGAATAATTCAAAAGCATACCATGAAAAATAAACAAACAAGTCCCTTCTCCCAGCCTTAAAACAATGAAGAAATAATTCCATAGAAGCTGTAGGTCAAAACTCAGTCCTTAACTTTGGTTACATTTCTGCAGGTCTGCTTTGAAATATTTTTCTGCTTCTGTTCTCTGCTGTGCAGTGATATGCATGAATTGTCTTTTTGTTTTTATATTTATTTTGGCCCTCGCCATAGTGTTGACATCATGATTTTTTAAAAAATATGTAATTAACATACAGAGTGTAACATTCATTGTAAAAAATAAAATCCTAGCAAAACACAATCTCTGTAAAAACAGGCTCTATAAAAGCAGTCCCCAACTTTTCTTGCTTGGCAGACTGGTGGGGGTAGGGGATGGATCTGTGTGAGTGGTGGTATGTGCATGCATGTGTGCAAGTTTATTTGCATAAGCAGCGGGCATGCTCGCCCTTTCCTCATGCAAATGGAACTGCGCACACACAGGTGTCCACTGCTCTCACAAATGGAGCTGCATGCGCGCATGCACATGCTAGCCCACTGCTCACATGGCCAGTTCCAAATGGGCCATGGCCCAGGGGTTGGAGATCCTTATTCTATAACTTCTGACTGAAGGACATTTTTGGAGGTAAACTTTGATCCAAATTTGCTCCTGGGCCTTAGGTGGCCTGTGTGGGCAATGATGCCATAGCACAGTTTATTTATTTATATGTTAATGGGAGTTCTAGGTAACTTATATGGAAACTGATCTCCATCTTATTTCCACAGCAATAACCTTGTGAAATGAAGTGGCCCAAAGCTGCTTCACCTAAAACAATCAAATTACTTTGAAGATACAACATAATCACACAGTATGTATTGGACTCCCAACAACGCATTGGCACTTTGCTGAGTGGCCCTGAACAAAGGCAGAACTATAGCTCACTGTATATACTCTTGGCCTACTACATTGCAAAGGCAAGACAAAGAAACAGGCAGACATGGTGTAAATTACAACATGATGTTGGAATGTTTTTTTTAATAAAGCCATCAGTGTGACCTTATTATTATTTATACCTTTCTACTAGTTTAGCGTGCTTGCCATGCTATGAATGAGATTTGGTTAGTGAACAGAATCAATTTGGTTTACTGGCCACAGGTCTTCCCGCTCAGAAGGAATTTAGCCTGCTATGAATGTTTTCTTTGTTTTCTTACAAAGGTACTTTAAGCCGCTGGGGGAGGCAGCAGGGGGAGTGGATCTTACATGTTTGATAGTGAATGCAGCTTACCTGTGAATGGAGAGAGAATGGATAGCCTGGAATCACCTGCCACATTTCCATGGTTGAGAATGGAGATCATTGGCTTTTTTCTGTCCTAGTCTAGTACTGGTATAGGAACTATAGGTGGTATAATAGCTATAATGATTCCAGTATAGAAATAGTTTGGCCATATTGACCAAACTGGTAATCTCAAGATTGGATCACTGCAATGTAATTTGTCTGAACATGATCTAGAAATTATAATTGGATCACAAAGCTGCTACTGGGATACTAACAAGGACAGTTGTCAGGAGCCATGTAAAGACTGGTCCTGAAAAAGCTGCATGGATTGCCTATTTTTAGCCTAAATTCAAGATTCTTGGTGGGAAATACTTCAGTACAAGAGAGGACTGTTTTTTATAGCTCCAGTTTTTTGAATGCCTTTTCCCAAAAATATGCAAGCATCAACTTCCCTGATATCATAATATGTAGTGAAGATTGGCTATGATTGTAAATAATATAGGTGGATCTATTGTTAAAAGTTTTGATTTTTTTACTGACTTTCATTAGCAACTGAAGAATGTGTGGCTATATTCTTCAGTAATCCTGATTCCTAGTACTATATATACATACAACATCAAAAATATTCCTCTAAAACCCACATTTGACAATGTTTTCTAAAAGGTTATTTAAAAAACGTTCTAATGCTAAAGTATGCACATTTTAATCCATATGCTTTATGTTTACTTGAAAGTTAGTCCTTGGCAACCCTTGCCAGTATATCTTTAAAGAATATTCATACAGCCAAATATAGTAAAAAAAGAAGAAAAAGTAGACATAAATTCAACATTCATGGGTTAAAATTTACACAGACATATGTTCTTTCTGGTTCCTTTTACAAATATAAATAAATTAAGCTAAAGGGCTTCAGTAGAAGATTTTTAGCTTGTCTAATTGCTTACGTGTAATAGTCTGCATTTAAGTAATTTTTCAGCCATAACTTTCAATCTTACTTTCTCTTCAGGGTATATTCTGATGCCCACAGTTGACACTGATCTTTCTGCACTAAAGATGCTTGGGTAATTTGATCTTTCTGAATTCTGAAACAAACTGGCCTGATCTGTATCTCCCAGACTAATGAGAGGATTGAAACATAATTATCTTTTGAATTTTGCTTTTTTTAGTGAATTTTACAGCTGAAAAAAACCCGACTGTATCAAAATGTTATTTAAAAAGTATATTTAAACAAGATATTTAAAAATATCTTGATAACCTATCTTTATAAACACACATTGATCAGAAAAGTGCATTGAAATTGTTTTTATATCTGAAAGTTCATTCAGGTTTCTTCAAATTGTGTACACTATTCTGTACTAAATTATGCAGAAATGGATTAGAACAAAATAAGCCACATCTGAAATTGGAAAAATATAAATAATCAAATCCACACCATGTATGATACAAGACTTCCTCTGATCTTGATAGTTTGAATGAGATCAGAACTTAAGGTGTTCTAATTTTCTGCTCTGGAGTTTCAACAGGTTGTTGAAATTAAGGAATGGCTGATCAAACTGCTGATCAATGATCTTTCTTTCTTTCTTTCTTTCTTTCTTTCTTTCTTTCTTTCTTTCTTTCTTTCTTTCTTTCTTTCTTTCTTTCTTTCTTTCTTTCTTTCTTTCTTTCTCTTCATTCACATTTTTCATAAGCCCTTGGAGGGGGGAAAGAAGGAAGAAGAAGCTGTAAGACTACAGGTAGGAAAAGAAAGTAGTCTGACGGGCATGTACTACCAAAGTTCTTGCTATATGTTGGAGCCAAGATGGCTACATAGTTGAAACATGTGGAGTCACTGAAGTGGTGGATCAGGTTTAAATCATGAAGATCACTGTGTAATTTTGGATCAGTAATTCTCAACCTTTCTAGTAGGCAGTGGATGTGAATACATAGATTAGGGTAATGTTCAGGATGTCTTTTTCTAGTAGTATTCAAGAGAAGTTAACAGTTATGAATGACAATTCCCAGTTGAAAATACCCAGTTCGGAGTATGATTGTCTGCTTTATAAACTAGGTCATACCTGTCTTTTTGCTTCTATTACATTTTTTTTAACACTGTTACTTCCCCAATACTGTTTTCCATTTCCCCAATCCTTGTAAGAAGAGGATGAAGAAGAAGAAAAGGAAAAAAAATAACATGATCTTTAGAAAAAAATAAATGGTAAATTGTACAAGTAAATATATGCAAATCAACACATTTTTACTATGACTATTCAATCACAGAATCAGGCTTTCTTAATCCTGAATTTTGAGACCGCAATACAATTTCCCTGTAAATTCTGTAATAATGGTCAGAATTAAAGCAGAGTAATATTTATTTTTAAAACTAATAGGGAGATTCCCAAAGGCTTATTTTGAAAATCTATACGTTCACTCCATTTAAAGCGTCTGTATTTTTAAGTTTCTTTTTATTAAGAATTCTTTTTAAAATGTTCAATATATAAACAGCCCTGTTAATTAGATTACATAGTTAGGGCAAAACTGTATTTTTATTACAGGGTTATTGACCATGGAAATGCCTATTCATCATTCCTTTCTGTAATCCCTACTAAATCCATTCTAATTCTGTCAATCAAGAGAATACAATCAGGATATTTACAAATGCACGGAATGAAAGATTAAGGAAGAATTTAGCAACTTTGCAATATTGATGTGAACAAGATGGAGGGAATAAGAAAAAAAACCCACTTGCAAAATGAACTTTTGTCAGGAAAAAAACCCATAGATATTGATTTACTCCTTATTTTCTGGTGAAAATTCATTCATAAGTTAATGGATAATGGGCAGTCCAGGCTAACTAATAGTGGGACTTTTTATTCAAGCTATCACACAGTCGTTTTGCTGGGCTCATCTGTTTTTCTTAAATAGTAGTTTAAACTATAGTATTAACTGCAACTTCTTGCAGTTAACACTGTTCTCAACAACCGTTGCTCTCTGGAATAGTACCTAAAAAGATCTGTGTCATTGTTGTTTTCATTTCCTTTCACTAAATGTGGCCTCCAAGGGATATTAATTGGCTAACTGAGATGTTATAGGAAGATATCTATCTCACTTTTTGTTATTCAGTTGATTTTGTTCTGAATCTTGACATCTGCCTAAAAAGAAATTGAGATTGTTGAAAACTATTGGTAACTGTATCTTGGAGTTTACACTGCTGTCACTACCCGCTTCCTCTCTCTCTCTCTCTCTCTCTCTCTCTCTCTCTCTCTCTCTCTCTCTCTCTCTCTCTCTCTCTCTCTCTCTCTCTGACTATTCCTTTAAATATAGCATATCAAAATCCTGTATCCAATACTTGAATCTTATTTCAGAACAAGAAACTGTAATTAAATTAAGTGCACTGAAGGCAGAAATAAACTTGAATTTTCTGACTCTCCAATAAAAAGGGGGAATTGCCTTCAAAATGGCCTAATAAAAAAGTAGCTGATCAGGAAAATATTATTCTGACTATAAGTAGGTTTAACTTAACCTTACAGACAAATAAAATTAAACTTGGCATTAAGAGCTGTGATGGCGCAGTGGTTAGAATGCAGTACTGCGGGCTACTTCTGCTGACAGCCAGCGTTTCAATCCTCATTGGCTCAAGCTGACACAGCTTTCCATCCTTCCAAGGTGGGCAAAATGAGGACCCAGATTGTTGGGGGCAATAGGCTGACTCTGTGAATCATTTAGAGAGGGCTGTAAAGCACTATGATGCGGTATATAAGTCTAAGTGCTATTGCTATTTAATATTATTTCATTACATCCACTATATCATCTCTGACTGAGATGATATTCAGTCTTTGGGAGAGAGAAAGGAAGTTCCCTCCTACCAAGTTGGGCAACACGTTTTTAGATTACAGTAGTGTACAGTAGGGATGTGTGGAGAAACTGATTTGTTAATATGTTAGAACCAATACAGGTACCAAACCTTAGTTATTATCTGAAATTTGCAGTTCATGGTTTGATTTGCATATAGTGACACTGATACGCATACAGGAGGAATGTATGCATAAAAATGATGTATTTATTGAAATAATTTACAAAAATGCTTTATATTTTTTACAAACCTTTATGAAAAATTTAAAAATTACAATTTCTTTTGTAAAAATTTACAAAATTTTATGAAAAATTAAATTTTTTAAATAAAAGTTTGTAAATTTTTACAAAAGAAATTACAATTTTTTTGTAATTCTTTTTGTAATTTTTTTTTATAAAAGAGTGCTCATTAGTAAATTATTTTATTTAGTACAATAATGCAAATGAAAACGTATATGCACCAAATGAAGGTGCGCCAAAATAATACAAATTTTATTATGATTTAAAAACAAGAAATTATGCAATTATGCAATGAAATTGACATATCCAGGGATTAGAGACTGAAATTGACAGATTCACTATTACCTAACATATAGTGATTTATGATATCATTCCAAGATTGTATGTTTTTACTTTCACCGGAAGATGCAGAATATTGATCTTAGAACCAAAGTTTGTGCTTAGCTTCTCAACTATGGATCTTCCCTATACATCTTTCCTCTCCTCTCTCCTCTCTTCCCCTCCCCTCTCCTTCCCTTCCCTTCCCTCTTTTCTCCAATCCTCTCCTCTCCCATCTTTTAGAAAGCTAACATTCATACATATGGTGTCAATTTTTATGAAATATTACAATTGGCACAAAAATCATTCTGGTGGAATGGTTTGTGAATCTCTAATATAATAGCACCAAATTCAGCAGCATGAATGTCATTATCCTCCTTTCTTTCATTATAAATAATAGGGAGCAGACATTGTTCAAACCTGTTGTCTAAATCATATAACTACAAAAGCCTTGGCATGAGACATTCATGGCCTCCTATTTGCAGAATAAATATTTTGGCTGTTCTTCACTGGTGAGATCTATTATCTTGCTAGCTATGTTATGATGTCTTATCAGCTCCAATGTCATGCAATTGACCCTGTGAAGCTTTATCTGATTCCTTAATTTTATTATGAAACATTATATTTTCAGCTTTCAGTTATGCAGATATAATAGTCATTGTATTATAATCCAATCAAGGTTTGTAGTCCCTTCCCACTCACCCACATAGATTTTTCTAGTTGATGCCTAGATTTCAGAATTATTTCAGCCTCGTATTATCATGGTGCAATCCTTTCCCAGATAGATAGTCGCCAGAAATCCACAGTTTATTCCACCAATGATGCAATTCATATTTGTGCTTTCCCCAAATATCCCTGCTTTATTTATTCAATGCCTCTCTTGAAAACTCTGAATAATGGCATAACTTAAGTGTAATCAGAGAGCTTCATGGAAAGCAGATGTGAGTGGAAGGCGAGACTTCTTGCAAAACTTTACGAAACTTCAAAGCCTAGAAGGAGCCGAACAAAATATCCATCTTTGCCAACTTTTCACTGGTCTTCATAAAGGACCATAACCAAGAAGGGGGAGAAAGAAGGAATCTTGGCTCCTTGTTTCAATTTTTCCTGGCCTAAGGCAAGATTTTTGGAAGGAATAAACTGGAAGCAAACATGAAAATGAAAAAGTTGAGTGACAAGGCAGAGACTGGCTGGGCTGGCAGTGAACAAAAGAAATGCTGTCCAGCTCCCGTTTAAGTGAATCTTCAGGTTGTCTGGTTTTTTAAAAGCCTGTTCCTTGTTGGCGTAGTTTTCATAAACAGCCCTGATGTGTTTTGTTCTTTTTGGAGCATTTTCAGCTGCATGTCTATAATATTCTGACTCCTTCACTTCAAAACACAAGAGTAGAGCTTGCCCAAATCTAAACTTTTATTCACACATACAAAAATGTGTACTTGTTTATGTGAACAGTGTGGAATGAGAGAATGTTAATAATTAGGTCCAGTGAAACAATAATGTGGATGCCAAAAAAGGCCCACATCATAGAAAATAGTATTTCAGAAATCTCCAGCCTATTACATTCTGGTTTAGGATAATATTTAATTTTCTGTCATGGAAGGATCAAAATTCTGTTTGCACTGATTTTTTTAGGGGGGTGGGGACATGGAGATGGGATCTGGGTAGAGTGCAAAAGATTGTTTTCATGCCTGTACAGACTGATGTACAAATAATAAACCAGGGAAAAACCATTCATGCACAAGTCAGTGAATATTGAATGAGGATAAAATGGATACACAGAGGATTATGGCAAGATGTCATGACCGCTTGAAGAATGGTATTCATAGCATGTAGGATCAAGGAGAGCAGTGCCCTGTTTGCCCCTTACTGAAAGCAAAATGAACAATATACATACATACATACATATATATACATATACAGACAGACAGACAGACAGACAGACAGACAGACAGACAGACAGACAGACAGACAGATAGATAGATAGATAGATAGATAGATAGATAATATAGAAGGATGGATGGATGGATAGATGCATGGATGCACGCATGGATGCATGCATGGATGGATAGATAGATGGATAGATGGACAGACAGAAAGACAGACAGATGGACATTTCAGAGCTTTAGTTCAGATATGCAATTCTGACAACTTTAGTTGCCTAAGTGGATGGCCTTGCTGGAAACAGGATAGGAAAAATATGATACTACTGACTATTTTGATTGATTTTGTTTCTATAAATCTGGGAAAAGGCTTCTGAAGTTTTGGTGCTCAACTATGCTGATTATACTCAGCTCTACTGTATTGATCCTTGCTATATTTATTGGTTTTAGAATTGACAATGAAGTTATCAAAGTGGTGGACAGCTTCTGCCTTTTAGGATCAACCATCAACAGTAAAAGAAATACTCCGAGGCTAGCACTTAGTAGAGCAGCATGAATACCTTACAAATGCCATGATGTGTTTATACCTACAGATATCAAAATTGTGCCACTTCAACATCTTAATTGTTACACCACACTTCTAATTATAATTTAATTGTGCTGCTTCCTATTCAAATATTTTTGTGTAAAATAACTTTTTTTAGCACTGATGGAGATACAAATGAAATAATAAGAATTCTTGTGGAAAGAAGTCAGATATCAGAAGGACCAAAGCTGGTAGAAAAATAATTTTATTTGTAAATGTATTTTTTAAAATACATCTCCCCAGCATAAATTACAAGAAATTTTGCTTACCTCTTAAATGTGTACTGAAGCAATCATTTCCTATAAATTAATCTATGGAATTTTTTAGGCATTTCTTTTCTGTACACTTTTTATTTTATGAAAAGCAGAGTTAGTTGTTGGTAGATTTACATGGCTGCTTAAGGAACACTGGACAGCTGATGTAATAAAAATAGAAATATACTAATAGAATACAGTACACAAAACAATAAAATAAAATATATCCAAATGTATTCCTATACCTCAAATAAGCTATAGAACTATTAAGATATTTGTCTTTACAATACATTACTGTAGATCAAGGAGAACAAGAAATACATATACACATTGTATATGAATTCAAGAGTTTTGTGATGATAGCAAGTTGTTTAGGCTGGAATAGAATATAGCTGGAAGGGACCTTGGAGGTCTTCTAGTCCAGCCCCCTGCTCAAGCAGCAGAACCTATACCATCTCAGACAAGTGGCTGTCTAGCCTCTTCTTAAAAATCTCCAGTGATGGAGCACCCACGATTTCTGGAGGCAAGCTCTTCCACTGGTTAATTGTCCTCACTTTCAGAAAGTTTCTCCTTAATTTTAGGTTGCTTCTCTCTTTGATCAATTTCCAACCATTGTTTCTTGTCCTGCAATCTGGTGCTTTGGTGAATAACGTGACCCCCTCTTCTTTGTGGCAGCCCTCAAATACTGGAATACTGCTATCATTTCTCCCCTATTTCTTCTTTTCTTTAGACTAGCCAAACCCAAGTCCCGCAGCCGTTCTTCATATGTTTTAGTCTCCAGGCCTTTGATCATCTTAGTTGCGCTTCTCTGAATTTTTTCCAAACTCTCAACATCTTTTTGTGATATGGTAACCAAAATTGGCTGCAGTATTCCAGGTGTGGTGTTACTAGGGTTTTATAAAGTGGTACTAATACTTTGTGTGATCTTGATTTTATGCCTCTGTTTATACAACCCAGGATTGTATTCGCTTTTTTGGTGGCTGCTGCACACTACTGGCTCATAGTCAAGTGATCGTCCGCTAGGACTCCAAGGTCCCTGTCACAGTTACTGTTTTTAAGCCACGTCTTGCCCAGTCTGTACTTGTACCTTTGATTTTTCCTGCCTAAATATAAAACTTTGCTTTTCTCTACGTTGAAACTCATTTTGTTGGATAGGGCCCATTGTTCAAGTTCAAGTTTGTCAAGATCTTTTTTGGATCCTGAGTTTGTCTTCTGGGGTGTTGGCTACTCCTGCCAGTTTGGTGTCATCTGCAAATAATACAATTGTATTATTCTCTTGTATATGATTGTATGGGTATATATCCACTCAACACAAGCATGTAGTTGCAGATATAATGAAGATAATTACATGAAAATGAATGGAATTTCCCCTCTGCCATCTTCAGCTTCTTTGTGTAGCTGGCATCCTGCCATAAATCACAAGGGAAGCGAGGAATTTGGGATAGTAATATGTGGGCCTGGGAAGGAGAAGACAAATGGCAGGAGGTGAGACATGTTGACAAGAACCAGAGGTGCCAAATCAGAACAAACCAGCTGCCAAGGACACCTGGCCTGGGAATTGAATGAGAAACTGCAGTGAGAGGTGCCAAACATCTGAGCTGTTTCCAAAACATCGAAAATGCATACTATTGGACACTGATGGACTGGTCAAGGGGGAGGGCCAAGGAAAGGGGGGAAAGTATAACCTTTGTGCAGGGATATTCAGATCTAGCTTTACTTTCACTGCAACCACTTAACTTTAGTAAAAGAACTTATCACTTCAATCAAATGGAATCGAGGGTCTTTCTTTCCTAAATGTTTAAGTTGGGGCAGATCTGTCAACATCAGATTTATCCCTCAGTCCTCATGCAGATTGCGATATTTGAAACGTAGATTAATTAAAAGGTAAATTCAGTTTTTTCTGTTTTGATATGAAATCTGCCTAGCTCATGCTAGTTTCCTTATTATAATTGGGCCTTAATGATATATTTGTCTTCTTAAATTCGGAAGTAGGTAAATTAAAGGCAATTAAGTTAAATCTCTGGCATACTCATTGCAATTTCCCAATTCAAATGTTATAAAATGGGGGGGGGGAAACAATCCCAGGATTATGGCATTATATTATATTTTCCATTCTACTGGAGTATCAGTGTTCTGCTTCTTGGTTTATGTGATTAGGGACATCAAGGTATTTTGGAGACAAGATTTCATGTTTCTGAAACAAGGCTCTCTTCACATTTTGAGTGCTACTGCCCAAAGCAACTCTAAAGGGAGGCACATTGATAAATCATGGCTGACAGGTTCAGTTTTTGTAGGGAAACTAAGTGATAGTAGGGGATCTTCCAAAACACGAGAGTTGCACAGTCGTATCACTAATGCAAGATTTTCAGTAATGCAAGTCAAATGATGGCAAGCAGATACAGTAAGCCTGGATCTAGAGATGCAGAACAGTTGTTGAAATAGTTTCCTTGCCAGGAAAGGTGCACAATTCATACACATTTCCTCTGTTTGTCTGCCTGTTTTGGCAAGTCCTAACTCAAGCTATTTATGTGTCATCATCTCCCTAATCAAGCCTGGGACTATGATTCCTGAGGGACCTGTTGCTGCCCCTTGCTTCTCTGTGTTAGGTTTCAATTGCCGGCCATACAGGATCTATTAGGAAAGTGGTGAAATGTAAATGGCTCTTGAGCTGAAGGATAGAGGAACTGGAAATAGCTCAAAAATGGACATGGCTCTGACCAGTCATTAAGTGATTTATATTCATGGCTGCATTTCCTGGAGAGTACTCAGAAAGATAATAACTTTAAGATTCACATATATTTCTTCCAACTACTATCTGTGTGGCTTACAGTTTAGCAAACAGGTATGATACAATAAAGTGGTGTGATACAATTACTTACATTTATCAGCTGGCTATATATCTACTATCACCCTGTTTCTTTCCCCAAAGATTGCAAATAAATTGAAGGCCTAAATTTTAGAAACAGGATAGATGAAGGCTGGATGGTAGTAAACAAGGTAAAACTAAATGAGGATAACTTGATTTTTGAACAGTGGAAAATCTGGTTGCAGAGAGAAATGTTCTGGAAGATGTTTTTCTCCCTCTAAAATGTCAGGTTTAAATTTTGATGGTGGATGGTTGATGATCCATGCATGATAACTGGATTTTCACAAAGCAATGCATGCCAAAGACACATTTGCAAAACTACTCTAGCAGTCAGGCATTTTCCTGAATAGCTCAATCTGACAAGATTGATATAAAATAATGCAATATAGGAGGGATAGAATCAAGATCATGTTTAAATATTAGTACCACTTTATAAAGCCTTAGTAATATCACACTTAGAATACTGCATCCACTTTTGGTCACCATATTGTAAAAAAGAAGTTGAGACATTGGAAAAAGTGCAGAAAAGAGTAACAAAGATGATTAGAGGGCTGGAGGCTAAAACATATGAAGAATGGTTGCAGGAATTGGGTATGTCTAATCTAGTGAAAAGAAGGACTAGGGCAAGGGTAGGCAACCTTGGCTCTTTTATGAAGCGTGGACTTCAACTCCCAGAATTCCTGACCCAGCATGGGGATGACATGATAGTAGTATTCTGTTATTTGAAGTACTGCCACAAAGAAGAGGTGGTCAGCTATTTTCCAAAGCACCAAAAGGCAAGACAAGAAACAATGGATGGAAACTAATCAAGGAGAGAAGCAACCTAGAACTAAGGAGAAGTTTCCTAACAGTGAGAACACCTAACCAGTGGAACAGCTTGCCTTCAGAGGTTGTGGATGCTCCATCACTGGAGGCTTTTAAGAAGAGACTGGACCGCCACTTGTCTGGAATGGTATACAGTCTCCTGCTTGAGCAGGGGGTTTTGGATCTCCAAGGTCCCTTCCAGCTCTTGTTAAGAATGATCCATCACCTCATCTTTAGGCTAATACAATATTTTTATTTTTTTACTTTTATTTTAATCCCATTTATATCCCGCCCTTCTCCGAAGACTCAGGGCAGCTTACAATCTAAGCACAAATCAAATGTGCTTAGCAATAGCCTTCATTCTATGTATATGCCTGCTTATTAGGGCTTTCGCCCCCCCCCGTGGCATTATTACAAAGTCAGCTTATTGCCCCCAACAATCTGGGTCCTCATTTTACCTACCTCAGAAGGATGGAAGGCTGAGTCAACCTTGAGCCTGGTGGGATACGAACCTGCAATAATTGCAAGCAGCTGGTGTTACTTAAGAAGGCATTAGCCCACTGCTCCACCAAGGCTCATATGATGTATGAGGGGTACATTTGAAGAAAATCTTGAACTTTCAATTCATGCAAACCTAGTCATCTAAGAATTAAGATCACATTATGTTAATATGGAAGAGCTGGACTGGTTCTCCATATAAGTAGAATGTGGTTGTTTAAACTGGTTTGACTTTGGCTTTTGACTTGGTACGGGG
Organism: Vipera berus; assembly: GCF_964194415.1. Lineage (NCBI taxonomy): Eukaryota > Metazoa > Chordata > Lepidosauria > Squamata > Viperidae > Vipera > Vipera berus. The sequence goes on from NC_138204.1 coordinate 23,556,880, forward strand.
GGAGCAACAGAAAACATTGTTGTCCGAATTTATTGGAAATACTGTATGTATTATTAAAGTATGCATGTTTTTTTGTTTTTGTTTTTAACCTTTATTGTCATTTTTTTACTGTGGGCACAATGGCACACATCAAAAATGAAATTTAGTTGCCCACTGTCAAAGTGACATACATGACACATACCTAAACATACTATATACAACATATACATAACAAATAAATATTAAATACTGTCCATCTTGAATATATGATGGAAGGAGGAAGCTTGAGAGTTCACAAGGTTAATGCTGTATGGAATGAAACTATGGCTGAATCTGAATGTTCTGCTATGGATACTGTTATGTACTGGGCTTTTGGAATATCACCACGTGTTTGCTGGAGAACTAATGGTTCTCCAGCAACTCAGACAGGACGTCTCCAGTCCTGCTATTGGTCAACTTTGGGCGGCAAGTATAGCTTCAATCCGATTGGTTAATACCATAGGGCCTGGCTATATATTGAGGCAGGGTGACTCCAATCTCTCAGTACAGTTTCTGCTTAAATAAAGTATGTGTTTGTCTGTACTCCTCTGTGTGTTCTTGTTCCTGCTCATCAGAGCCCACGACATAATAGATACCACAAAGCCTCCTCCCAGAAGGTAACAAGGAAAACAGGTCGTGAAGAGGATGTGTAGTGTCTCAGATAATCTTACGGACCCTGCTCAAGCAATGTTTCTGTGCTGTGTCCTGGATGGGAGGGAGGGAACTGCCAATGAACTTTTCGGTCATCCTCACCACTCTCTGAACCACCTTCCTGTCTGAAGCAGTGATGCTTCCAAACCAGACTGTGATGCTGTATGACAGGATGCTCTCAGTGTTCTGCAATCATAAGACTCTTGGCAGGACACAAAGAAAGACATAAAACAACCACAGTACAAAAGAATAACAATAAAAAATAAACCAACATATCATTAAAAATAGAGAAGTATGACAAATCTCCCCACAAGATTGTATCATCAGGGCTTTTTTTCCTCATAGAATGCTCAGAACGGAGTTCCGGCACCTTTTTTGGATGGAACCTTGTAGAGTAGGCAAGGCGGGTTGTATGCAATGTATGAGTTCCGCCACCTTTTTCTTTTACAAAAAAAGCACTGTGTATCATCATAACTAAATTTGGAAGACTACTAAATAGAAATGCTTCATCTTAATTTGCTTCCAAAAAGCATCAGAACCAGACAAGCAAAGCTTCCAGTGGAAGGCTATTTCATAGTAGGGAAGCCAGGAAACTGAAGTATCTCCTCCTCACCTCATTTCCGCAGGGACCCGGCGAACTCCGATGGAGGCTGTTGGAGGCGGAGGAGCTGGGCGGAGCCCCGAGGGAGACTGCGGAGGCTGCTGAGGCGCCTGGAAAGACCTTGATTTTTTGCTGAAGCTCCGCTTAGCGTGGCTCCGACCGGCTGACCGTTTGTGCAACGGAGGTCCCGAGACCCCTTCTACGGAGCCTGGTGGTGTTCCTGAGATCTGTGATGCCCGGATTAATTGTTTACAGCTCGGTGATGCTCCGGAACGCCTTCCTGCTGCTTGGGGAGCCGCGTGTCGCTGGAATGACTATGAATCGCGGCTTGGAGCGGCGGGGGCGTGAAAATGCTGGAGTGGTGGAGACGTCGTTTAGCTGGTTTCCGAGATGGCTGACGGTGAAGGGAGTGGGCCTCTCTGATATGGTGACCTGGCCTGGTGGTGGAACGCGGACGCTGTTGCCTCGGACATTTGTGAGGCAAAACTTAATCTCTGCGCCGCCAGAAAATCATTGGACCATGTTGTGGTTTCCCTTCTTGACTGACTATCATCCAGTCTTTTTTGCAACATGGAAGTGACTTATGTAACCAGAATCTCTCCTACCATTTTGTGACCATGCCGGCTTATTAATCTTGATGTATTTCATAGATTCTTTGCTCTAACTCCCTCCCCTTCTCCCCCCTCCCCTATAATAGAAGGCCCGGGTTGTAACCACTGTGGGAGAGTGGTTAAGTTTTTTACATCTGCTGCCTCCCAGAGGTGAGAGCTCTGGGGGGTATTGCTCCCCCGGTTTGTATGTACCAGGTTGCCCCCCGGCTTTGACCGCCGTGAGAGGGCGGGATTCGATCTGTCCCAGGATTTCCCAGCTCCAGTGGCAGTGGAGCTGGGCTGGCTCTCTGGTCATTTGCCTTCGATTTATTTATTTTGAGATCCTCCCATGTTGATCTGGTATGCCTTGCTGTTTTTTGTCGGACTTGTTAAGATCATGCGTCTGACTTATTCGAGCACGACCTTATACGCTCTCAGGGGGGCCCCCCCATCCTGGGAGCGACCCGCCTTACTTTTTACACCTCCTCTTGATGAAGGGCCCGAGTGTTGGGACCCTGAGAGATGGCTGGGCATGGGTAGGGGCCTCCGATATAAGCCAAATAGGAGGCCCCTGGTTAGTTTTTTGGTTAAATTTTTTAGGAGGTTAGGGAGGGGGGTGGGAACTTCTTTTGGTTGTTCGGATATGGGGGGCAGTCCAGCAACCACTGTTCAGGCCAGGGCCGGGATTGATCGCGGAGGGGAGGAGCGGGGGTCGGTCGCCCCCGGAGCTCCAGGGCAAGTCGTGGGAATGCCTATTCCCACGACGTTAGGGAATGGCAGCAGGTGCAGGAACAGAGGGCCGTATCGACCTCAGGGAAGGCCTCTCCGCTACTTGCAAGCGGTGAGGCGTTCCGACCCTCTTGTTCTACCCCGAGGTCCCGGGAGTGAGGATGTGCAGCCTCCTGAGCTCCGGCTGGTGTACCTGAATGCCAGGTCTGTCGTTAATAAAGCTCCTCTCGTCCGTGACTTGGTCGAGGGTGAGCAGGCGGACCTGGCTTGCATCACGGAGACTTGGTTGGGCCCAGAGGGCGGTATTCCTCTGGCTGATCTCTGCCCACCAGGTTTCCGGGTGCTACACCGGCCTCGGGCTCAGGGTAGGGGTGGGGGAGTGGCTGTTGTTATGAGGGAGACCTTAGCTCCGCGGGAGGCCACCGTTCCGCAGATAGTCGGGTGTGAGTCTCTCTTCTTGAGATGCGGCCCTGGTGCGCAGTTGGGCTTCCTGCTGGTGTACCTTTCGCCTAGTCACGCAGCAGCAGCCCTGCCTGAGCTTCTTGATGTCCTCTCTGGGTTGGTGGTTGAGTTCCCGAAACTTATAGTTTTGGGGGACTTCAATCTACCATCTCTGGGAGGATCATCTGAGTTGGCTCGGGAGTTCATGGCTTCCATGACGGCCATGGACCTGACGCAAGTAATTTCAGGACCGACTCATGAGGGAGGCCACACCCTTGACCTAGTTTTCTTATCTTGTCGGTGGTTAGATGATCTTGGTGGGGGCTCCCCAATTATTATGCCCCTGTCATGGACCGATCATCATCTCCTGCGGCTGGTCTTCCATTTTGCCACCCCCCGCCGTGGGTGTGTGGAACCAGTTAGATGGTACCGCCCCAGACGCTTAATGGATTCCGCGAGATTCCAGGCAGCGCTGGGGTCCCCACCTGCCTCCCTTGCTCACAGCTCGGCAGATGCCTTAGTGGAAGCTTGGGAAAGGGCAGCCACTGAGGCTCTTGACCGAGTTGTACCCTTGCGGCCCCTGACCCGATGCAGATCCCGTCGAACTCCATGGTTCTCCGCGGAGCTCCGGGAGATGAAGCGCCGGAGACGGGGCCTAGAGAGCGGTTGGAGGTCCAGCCGATCCGAATCCGACCGATTGCGACTAAGAACCCATATTAGGTCTTATCTCGCTGCGATAAGGGTGGCGAGGTCTAATCACTTCGCTACCCTTATCGCGTCCGCAGATAATCGCCCGGCCGCTCTGTTTAGGGTGACTCGCTCCCTCCTTAATCAGGAGGTGAGGGAGGAACCCTTGCAGGGTCGTGCCGAGGAGTTTAACAATTATCTGTCAGACAAAATCACTCGGATTCGGACCGGTCTGGACTCCGACTGGGCAGAGTCTGGCGATCAGGACGCGGGTGGTCTTGTCGATATCACTTGGGAGGAGTTTGATTCTGTGACTCCGGAGGAAGTGGACAGGATTATGGGGAGACTGAGCTCCACCACATGTTTATTGGACCCGTGCCCTTCCTGGCTGGTTTATGCAGCCCGGGAGAGGACACGCAGCTGGTTCCAGGCAGTTATATCAGCTTCTTTGAGTGAGGGTAGCTTCCCTGCCGTCTTGAAAGAGGCGGTGGTGAGGCCCCTCCTCAGGAAGCCTGCCTTGGACCCAGCTGTATTGAACAACTTTCGTCCGGTCTCCAACCTTCGCTTTCTTGCGAAGGTTGTTGAGAGTGTGGTGGCGCATCAGCTCCCTTTGGTCCTGGATGAAGCGGATTATCTAGACCCGTACCAATCGGGTTTCAGGCCCGGGCACAGCACGGAGACGGCATTGGTCGCGCTGGTGAATGATCTCTGGAGGGCTCGGGACAGGGGTCATTCCTCTGTTCTAGTCCTATTAGACCTCTCAGCGGCTTTCGATACCATCGACCATGGTATCCTGCTGCGGCGTCTCAGGGGATTGGGAGTGGGAGGCACGGTTTTACAGTGGTTCTCCTCCTATCTCCAGGGACGCTCACAGTCGGTGTTGACAGGAGGGCAGAGGTCGACCGCGAGGTCTCTCGTTTGTGGAGTTCCTCAGGGGTCGGTCCTCTCGCCTCTCCTGTTCAACATCTATATGAAACCGCTGGGTGAGATCATTCGTGGCTTTGGAGTTGGGTATCATCAGTACGCTGATGATACCCAGCTTTTTCTTTCTACCCCAAACCACCCCAGTGATGCCCTCAACGTGATGTCCCGTTGCCTGGAGGCGGTTCGGGTCTGGATGGGGAGGAACAGACTTCAACTCAACCCCGACAAGACCGAGTGGCTTTGCATACCTTCATCCCGGGTCTATTCGGATATTCCATCTCTTTCTATGGGGGGTGAATTATTACCCCCCGTAGATAGGGCTCGCAACTTGGGAGTCCTCCTAGATTCGCGGCTTACCTTGGAAGATCACATGGTGGCCGTGACTAGGGGGGCTTTCGCCCAGGTTCGCCTGGTGCGCCAGTTGCGGCCCTATCTAAGCCGGGATGATTTATGCACGGTCACTCACGCGCTCGTGACCTCTCGTCTAGACTACTGCAACGCTCTCTACATGGGGCTTCCCTTGAGGACCACCCGGAGGCTCCAACTGGTACAGAATGCAGCCGCGAGAGTTGTGTTGGGAGTCTCCCGATACTCCCACGTGACACCTCTGCTCCGTGAGCTGCATTGGTTGCCAGTTGTCTTCCGGGTGAGATTCAAGGTGCTAGTAATGGTGTTCAAAGCCCTCCATGGCATGGGGCCGGAGTACCTCAGGGAACATCTGCTGCCGGCATCAAGCTCCCTGCGCCCTGTGCGTTCCCACAGAGAGGGCCTCCTCAGGGTGCCACTGGTCAGAGAATGCCGTCTGGTGGCCCCCAGGGGGAGATCCTTCTCTGTGGGCGCCCCGGAGCTATGGAACCAGTTACCGGTTGAGCTCCGGACGGCGCCCGATCTGCGCTCCTTTCGCCGCGATCTGAAAACATACTTGTTCGAGCAAGCCGGCCTGGCCTGAGGGGGGATTGGTGGGGTTTTTTATCATTCTTATTGGGGTTTTTACTATGTATCAATTGTATTTTAATCGGGCATGCATTTAATTATCTTTTAATTTTTGTAAATTTCTGTGTTTTATTCTTGCCCTGTACACCGCCCTGAGTCCTTCGGGAGAAGGGCGGTATAGAAATGATAATAAATTAAATTAAATTAAATTAAATTTCCCTTAGCTTCACCCATGTAAGGAATCCCAAGCAATGTCTCTGTGTCAAATGAGATCATTCTACTTGGAGATGGCAGTTCTGAAATTACTTCAGCCTTTTCATTAGTCAAAGCCAGAATTTTACTTTACAGCTGCAAACCTATTCATAAGCAATGCTTATGAATAGGTTTGCAGTATAATGCATTCCTGGCATGTAGTGTCTTTTAAGAGGCAGGGCTCTGAATTTTGTACCGACTAGTTTTCCAGTGTTTTTTAAAATAAGAGGTCTTTAAAGGAAAGCTGAATAGTAACAGTTCAATGCGTAGTGCAAGAACACTACTCATTATTAATAGATGCTTCCACTGCAGGTAGGAACACAACTAGAACACCATTTGTTCTGGGCAACAATCTTCCTGGCCACGGCCTTCTTCAATCTATGTGGAGGTCTCTTAGGCCTGGTCCTACTCCCGGAGGAACAATATTTTCAAAAGATACCACCAGAACTGACAAACAGCCTCAGTGGACAAATGGCAGCTTGGACTTGCTTGGTTTCCTGTATTTTATCATGGAGGCTTTTATAGCTTCTAAGCAATTCCAGTTTTTAAAACTGCCTGGAAAAGTACTGTTTTGCACCTCATCCCTTATAATAATTGGAACTGGACTCAGTTGTGTTTTGTTTAGCAAATATTCTAACTGCTAATTACCTGAGGTTACCTGATTGTGTTACCTGTTAAATATATACAGATTTCTATATAAACATAGTTGATAAAGTCAGACTGTATGCAGTCATTATATTTTTGTCTTGCCAGATCTGTAAGTGAAAATGATGCATTATAAATATTTTGCTTGTGTTTAATATAAATGACAGATGGATTGTCATTTGCCAATTCTTACTTTAAAATAATGCTTAAGGTTAATAAAATAATTTTGTGTATAATTTTCAAGAAGAAATGGTTAAATCACCAAAAGAACTAAGCTAAGCTTCTGTTGGCTTTGCAATATTTTAGTTTTTGTGATCTGAGTAAATTGCCATTTAAATGCTTTTTCTGATACTCCAATTCAATAATCATAGAAAGTTTGCAATGTGCTTTTCAACAGTTTTTCTTGCTTTTTAAAGTATCTATCATAGGATCAATTAGTATAATACAAACCCTTGTAATAAATTGTAATACTTTAATAATGTAGTATCTTTAACATCACTACAGGAAAATCCAAGAAAATCTGTCTACCCTCCCTTAGCTTCTTTTTTTTCTTTTGTTAAGCAAATGATAGATCTGAATCTTGAGTCATGCTGCCCACCGTTCCATAAATGTTCAATTTTTGTAATATCTAAAGATTGTGATTGTGCTTGAAAGACCAGACCAAAAAAGCTAAGGAAACATGAACTATTGGGAATGGGGACAATTCAATGTATCTGCATTGATTTTCCTGTCTCTGTTTTGAACCTTTGCTTCAGCTGCGTTTTAAATAGAGCTTCACGCTCAAAACATGGTTGCTATTCCCCTGCAAAGATCCAAGAAATATTTGTGGAGAACAGAAGGGCTTGCAGCTCAGGGGTTCTTTTCAGCAGCAGTTTTCTTCTAACTTTGATCTTAAATTAAAGCTAGTAGGGAATTATCATAATTCTATTTCAGCACAATTTTTGTGCTTTTATTGCTTATTTAGTTCATGCCACCAACTGTCCCTGGAAAAAACTCATCTGCTATAACATCAAGTTAACTTGTAAAATATCTCAGTTCTTTGGATTTGAAATCTACCTTTGCAGAAAATTGATGCTTGCCTATGGCTATCGCTTAGCTGTTTTGGCAGACATTGGCCTTTTCCCCAAAAGCCATCTGTCACCAAACACCATCACTTGGCAAGGACACAATGCAGTCAAGAGTGGGAGAGAGGTGTCTTCACAAACACAAACAGGAAGGCCAGGCCAGCTCACTGACAGATTTCTAATGCTGTCTGCAGGGCAGCACTTCTGTTTATCCAGCTTCTGTTTAATTCTGCAGGGTCTGATCATGCTATCATTATGGTGTTATTCTGTGGCCTTTCCCAGTTCTGTACTTTTTAAAGTTTAATCAAGAAATGGAGTAAACAGAAACTCAATGGTTTGCTGTCTCTCTCTCTCTTTCCTTTCCCCAATCTTTCCTCCCCTCTCCATCTCACCGCAGCCCATCCACAATCAGGACAAGGTGAATGGGCTGACTGCAGAAAGTTCTTGGCTTAGATAAATGGAAGGCTTAAAGAACGATACAAATATTCTGCCAGAAGATGCTCTGATGTGATATTTCATGCTGCTAACTTGAGTTCATTCCCTTTCTTTTCTCTGCGACTTTGGAGCTACTGATATTTTAGACTCCAAAAGAAGATAACTGCCTTGATGCTTTCCAGAGGCAAGGAGGCATGCAAAAGACTTTCATAAGGTCATGGTCTGCTTGTTCACTAATAGCCATAGCACTGCAGCTTGCAATTGATTTGCTGCACTATGCCCTCTCCTGCAGTATCCCATATCATGCTGTCATGGGCCAGGAAAAAAAGAAGTGTAGGTGACCGTAAACAATAATATTAAATCATGACTTTCTCTGGCACCCTTTCTGATTCAGAGGGAACATTATCGTTTTACAAAGCAAAGTGCAAATTATGCACTATCAAGGTGCTTTAAAAGATCACATTGTTCCCTTTGATTAGTTCATCACCTGCTGATGGTGTAGATTAGAAGTGGGTAATTGATTATAGATAAGTGGTGAGAAGAGGAGATGCAGATATAAATTGTTTATTTATTGTGGCTGCTGTTCAACAGATATCTTACTGATAGGGCATATTCTTCCCTGTAGAAGTACCCCATCCATGGCATCTCTAGACAATTAAAAGATCTAAGGTTGCAGGGTCTGAAAAACATTCAGTGGGAGACCTTGAGAAAGTTCTTGAGAAGCAAAACAAATACCAAAATAGTTGGGACAATGACCTCACCCACTATAAGGCAGCACTTTTATTTACAAGATTCCAAGTGTGCAAGAGCAGAAGTCTTCTTCTCAGTGAACCTTTCTTGTAGTGAGTTTTCATGAGAAAACCTTTTTGCATTTATTAGTCTGCAAAGTACTTAATAATGAAATCATGCAGGATTTCCTTTTATGAGAAACAATGTGGGGTAACAGTTCACTCGTTGCACTCAGATTAGAAAGACCCAGGTTCTAGTCTATCCTCAACATGGAACATCACTCATTTTCTCTTAGCCAAGCTTACTTCACAGGATTTTATGTGGAAATAAAATAGATATCCTCCTGGGTAAGCCACCTTGGCTCTTGAAAAAAGGAGAGATGTTAATTAATACTATACTTTATAATTTACAATATGTTCTTCAGAGGATGCTTATACTAATGAGATAAGATATGTTCTGTTGCTATGTGGCCTTCTGGAATGCCAGCAAATAAGCTGGGTGGATAGGATCAAAGAAATCACTTGAATATCTTTAGAATCACTATGGATAGTCACCAGAGACAAATTGAGATGTTAGGCAGGAGGAGATAATAAACAATACTGTGTTTAATTCATTAAGTGGTAAAACTAACCAAATTGATTTAAATCAATTTATATGAATGCAAATATTTCAATACCTGAGCTTCCTGATGTAGTAGGAAAATAAACTCAATATGCTTGGTGTAATGTACTATGTTTTCTAGAGTTCTGGAACTCACTGAAATAATGTTTTCCAGCACAGTCAAAATACAGAAAAATCAGTATTTTTGCTAAAGGAATCACTATTTTTGCTGAAGTAAATATTCTACTTTCCTCCCATCAACTTGGGTGCCCAGCTCATCTTTGTGACATTGCAGTGAGCCATGGTCATGTGATCCCCATTTGTGACCTTTCCCACAAACAAAATCAATGGGGAAGCTGGCATGGAAAGTCACAAGTAGCTTCAATATGTTGCTTCTGCTGCTTTTTCTCCAGATTGATTGAGGAGCCTCAATCAATCAATCAATCAATCAATCAGAATAGAGCGGGAAGGTTTCTTGGAGAACTTCTGGTCCAACCCTCTGCTCAAGCAAGAGACCCATATTATTTCAGACAGGTGGTTGTCCAGTCTTTTCTAAAAACCTACAGTAATGAAGCATGTACAACTTCTGAAGGCAAGCCGTTCCACTGATTAATTGTCCTCAGTTAGGAAGTTTCTCCTTAATTCTATGCATCAGTACTTTGTAGCACCTTCCTCATTCACCTGCCTATCCTACATAACATGCACCTACCCTACCCAAGGCCTTTTGTTGTCCTCCCCATAATAATTGAAAGCAATTCTTACACAAAAGATCTACTAAATGTTTCAATTTTACATGATGATAAATGTTAGAATATGGGAAAAAATGCATTTTTTTCAATGATAGTATCTGATATAGATAGGTACACAGATTATAAATGATGTATTTTCCCTTGAACTCTAAGGCCAGTTTACATTTATGCAAGTGAACATCCAGTGCATTGCATCTATTTTTAGTATACTTGAGCAGCACTATTACAAACAATAGGGAAGAAGTTCCATTAAGTCATGTGTTATATACTGGGTTCTTTGCTTGATTGAAGAGATGAGGTGAGTGAGTTCAGCAAGAATCATTCTTTATTTGCTTACAGGAACTGAACTGATAAACAGGGCTGTGAATGCAGCTATTTATACCCTGGCCTCTAGGTGGTGGCCAATAGATTTAAAGCAACTTATTGCCGCCCTAGAAGCAGCCAATGGCGCTGCTGGAGACGGGTTGTCTGAGGAGCTGGGAGCCTTTAGCCAGTTTCCCTTCTTAAACAACCTTCCAGCCATTAACTCCACATGATACTCTTTAGTAAGACAAAAACCAATACATTACACCCCTCCCCCCTAGAATGTACACATATTATAATAACAAAGGGAATGATTACAGCAATTACAAGGTTTACAGAGATACAATAGTAGTATGCAAAAAGTACACGTCTTTCCGTATTTTGCTAATACAGAGGCTCTCCTGGCTAGTAGCAATTCAATGACACATACAACATTATAGCTCAGTTATTTTGGAACAAAATCTTGTAAATACGCAGGAGGCTTGCGAACCCTTGTGGAATGCCTGGGAGACCCGGGCATTTCCCGGTCTACCAGCTTGCCCCGCCGGGCTGGGTAGATCAGGGTCCATGAGTTCAAGTGAGTCTGGCTGACTCAGAATTGTCTGGCCGACCATTCCAGGTCGGCCCACCCCAGAGTCTAATCCTTCTGCAGAGTTAGCACAGCGGCTGTAGTGTTCTGGTTGACTTTCTCCATCAGGGGCCCCATGTTGCACTCCCGGGCTTTGCCACTCTATGACCACCTCCCTGTTACTCTGACTGCTTGGGACCTCAGAGCATGTGGATTGTTCAGCCTGGCTGCCAGTTTGAGGTTCGTGGATGGGACCTGGGATGAAGTCCTCACTTTGTGACTGTTCTGGAAAATGCTTTCTAAGCTGATTGATGTGGCGACAGACAACTCGCCCTCCCTCTAGGCCCACTTCATATGAGAGAGGGCCCAATGTTTTAGTGATTTTCCCTGGCACCCACAAGTTCCCATGCCCATAGTTCCGGGCCCACACCCCATCGCCCACTTGCAACCCCCTTGGGGGTCTTGGGTGAGAGGCCTCTGCTGCCACCCAGTTTGGGTGCAACCTGTCCAGTTTCATGATTAGTTGCCTTCCCCAGCGCAGCTCTGCTGGGCTTTTGTCCATTGCCGTGCATGGTGTGGAATGTTGGCACAGCAAAAAGTCGGCCAGTCTGTGGTGCCAGTCCCCAGTCACTTTGCGCTTCAGTGATTCTTTCGTAGTGTGCACCATTCATTCGGCTTGCCCATTACTAGATGGATGCAATGGAGCCGATGTTGCATGCCTAATGAGGTTTGCCCTCAGAAAAGCCTGAAATTCTGCCACAGTGAATTGGGCCCCATTATTGGGCCCCATTATAGGGACGTGGTGGCTCAGTGGGTTAGGACGCTGAGCTTGTCGATCAGAAGGTTGGCAGTTTGGCGGGTCAAATCCCGAGTGCCACGTAACAGAGTGAGCACCTGTTACTCGTCCCAGCTTCTGCCAACCTAGCAGTTCGAAAGCACGTAAAAATGCAAGTAGAAAAATAGAGACCACTCTGGTGGGAAGGTAACAGCATTCCGTGCGCCTTTGGCATCTAGTCATGCTGGCCACATGACCACGGAGACATCCTCGGACAAGTGCTGGCTCTTCGGCTTTGAAACGGAGATGAGCACCGGCCCCTAGAGTTGGAAATGACTAGCACGCATGTGCGGGAGAACCTTTACCTTACCTTTACCTTATTGGACACTAAGACGTCCAGTAGCCCGTGCATTGCAAAGAGTTTCCTAAGCACCTGGATGGTCCTAGCAGTAGTCATATTTGTGATTGGTATAACTTCCAGCCATTTAGTGTGGCTGTTGACCACTATAAGAAATAGCTGTCCCTGAAAGGGCCCAGCAAAGTCTATATGGATCCTCGACCAGGGGGGAGTGTCTCCTCCCATCTATGGACAGGAATATGCTGCATTTCAGGCCTAGACTGCTGACACGTGTAACACCCGTGTACTTGAGCTTCAATGGCTTTATCTAATCCTGGCCACCATAAATAGCTTCATGCCAAAGCTTTCATACGAACAATACCTAGATGACCTTCATGAAGCGATTGCAATACCCTGTCCCTTAATGAGGTGGGAACAATGACCCTGTTCCGCCATAGAATACAACCCTTATGAGCTGAGAGCTCGTTTCTCCTTGTGAAGTAAGCTCTGAAACTCAGGTCCAGGGCTTTTTTCTAGCCACCCCATGTGGACCCAAGAAAGCACTCTACTTAGAGTCTTGTCTGCTGCCATTTCTGCGGCTATGTCCCCTGCGTGGAGGCAAAACTCTGGCAAGTTCTGAATGGACAAAACGTGGTCTGCTGGGGCCGGATCTGGCTCGATTTGAGGCAGTGGAAGCCTGCTTAGGCCATCTGCATGGCCCATATCCTTGCCGGGTTTGTTAATTAGCTTAAAGCTGTAAGCCAATAAAAAATGGACCATCTTAACATTCTAGGGGATAAGATGTGGGGTGTCTGTCTGTCTGTAGTGAATAACCCCAATAGCGGTTTATGGTCTGTGAAGACCGTGAAGTCCCTGCCATACAAGTAGTCATGGAATTTTTTTACTCCAGCTACTATGGCCAATGCCTCCTTATCAATTTGTGCATAATTACGCTCTGTGGAGGACAGTGTCCTGGAATAAAAAGCAATCAGGGCTTGAGTCCCATCGCTCTCCAAGTGACTTAGACCGGCCCCCACCCTGTATGGGGACGCGTCACACACAAGGCATACCAGCATCAATTCCTTAAAGTGAGTGATTGTAGAACTGACGGACAATAGGGCCACTTCCACACAGTATTTTTGTCCAAGAGCCAGTGTAGCGGCTCTGCCACTGCGGCCTTGTTAGGAAGGAATGCATGGTAAAAATTTAGGAGGCCTAGGAATGCCTGAAGCTCTCCCTTCATTTTGGGGCTGGGTGCCATCTGAATGGCTTTCACTTTTGACTCAGCAGGGTGGATGCCATTGGCATCAATACAGAAACCCAAGAACTCAGTTGAAGGGACTCCAATACTACACTTATTCTTCTTAAGCTTAAGGCCTGCTTTGTGCAGCCTTTGGAGGACGGCTCTAAGCCTCCTTGCCAGCACCTCAGTGGACTCACCAGCAATGAACACATCATCAAAATAGGGGCAAAGCCCCAGAATGCCCTTGAGCATTCACTCCATAATGCCTTGAAAAATGCCAGGGGCTACGCTGACCTCAAATTGCAGGTGTTTTACTTTAAAGGCCACCCTGTGGGTTACAATTGTCTGTGCCGTGGCTGTTGCCTTGTCCACAGGAAGCTGTTGATAGGCCTGAGCCAAGTCTAATTTTGCAAAAATTGTACCACCTTGCAAGGACGCCAGAATGTGGCTCACTACTGGTACCAGGTACACATTCTGTTTGAGTGCACGATTAATTGTGCATTTGTAATCAGCATAGATTCTGACCTCCCCATTGGCTTTTATTTATTTATTTATTTATTTGGATTTATATACCGCCCCTCTCCGAAGGGACTCGGACTTTTAGTGGCATGATGATTGCGGTCTCCCATTCACCCCCATCTACCGGCTGAAGTACCCCCTGTTCTACGAGTTTATCTAGTTCAGCATCTATATTGTGTTTAAAAGCAAATGGCACTCTACGAGGTTTAGTCCTGACCGGCACTATAGTAGGATCTAGTTTAAATGTTATTGGCGGACCAGTGTACGTCCCCCAACCTGAGTCAAACACATCTGCAAATTTCTTGCATACTGTTGCTAGACTCGTGACTTGCATTCAGTTGATTCTGGTTACTTGGATGCCTAGTGCATCAAACCAATCGAGCCCAATCAGGCTCATTCACTGACCCGCTCATTTTACTGAGCTCAGAAGGATGGGAGGCTGAGTCAACCTTGAGCCCATGCGAATCAAACTGCCGAATTGCTGGCAGCCAGCAGAAGTAGCCTGCAGTACTGCATTCTAACCACTCTGCCACCACAGCTTTAATAAGTAGTTTGGCTGCATTTTATGCCTATTGCTCCAAGAAGCAGAGTGATGGCAATGATCCCAACTATCAGGCAGAATAAATACCCTAGAGAACCTCAGGGTTCCTTTGAAAATGCTTCACAGAGTATTTTAAGCTTTGCAGTTGCAGTCCTATTAGACAAAACCGTAATTAAGATGAACTCTTGGAAAGAGGAAGCTTGGATGTTTTCAGTATAATCATTGAATTCTAATTGTATCAAAATCAGTTTTTTTCCAAAGAGCAAAAGTTTTAATTTGGTCCTCTTTCACTATTTGCAAAAATACACAAATATGTCATTTTAAAAGCATCTGTTTTCTACTGGGTTATGCTCCATAATTTTGCTATCCCGTACCGAGAGATTCCAACATATTCCAATTTGTTTTTTTTAAAAAGCTTGATTACAAAATCCCATCTATACAGTATAAATTCAGAACTGATGAAAACAAATGATTGTATCTTTATAATTCCATCATGGGTCATTAGGAGGTGGGTTCAGTTTCTGATACTTTTTGATTTACTGGCTAAAGCCAAAACATCATACATAAAATAGCATCCCTCACTGCAACTGTCTTCCCAAATAACATGACTTTTTCCTATCTTTTTTTAGAGACATTCCTAGGATCAGAGGCTTTATCAAAATGATACAAAAGTGTCGTGGCATTATGAAACAGTACTATCCTTTTCTAGCATGCGTGTAATGTCATGACACATGTACAAAAGGGACAGAGTTTATGCAACAGCACAATATTGCCTTCATTTGCCTTCTCTTGCCACTCCCACCTCCTGTGGTTACTGGGACTTTAGAAAAGCATTACTCCTAAAAAAACTTCTGAACACACCACACTTTGTAGTTACACAGTTACATCTTCCATTTTATAATTGGAACATTTTTTTTGAGAGCAAGAGTGGGGAGGAAGATCAAAACTACCTTTACAGAATTAGGAGTTTTCACAGAGCTGGGCCCAAAGAGAAGTCCGTGCTAAAAGGGCTAAAACTCCCCAGTTGGATAGATAAGGAGAGAGAAGGGGATTCAGCCTTGTAACATTCTGTCATGCTTCCCAAAGAGCTGAGTCCAAAACCAAAGTAATTCTCCTGTTTTCCATTAAGTTTTCCCAGTTTCTGAAAAAGAAATGGATGCCTAGACTTCTTTTCCCTTCTTGAACTGACAGAAAGTGGAAAATCATAGATTGGTCCTTCTCAACTTATGAATATCAAATGTATTCTAAGTCCTGTTATGTCCAACAAGCAAGCCCATCATGCCTGCTGGTAGAGATGATTAGAATTAGAATCCAAAACACCTGGAACTTATTGCCATAAATTATATCAAAGTTGGACTGGAGATAAAGATATCTGGATTCCCAAAGGTGTTTTTGGATCAGCTATCTTCCAGGCTATCATAAGATGGATTCATCATAAGAGTATCTGCTTATAAAGCCCACTGATTAACATGGATTGTTCAGCACAAAAGTGTGCATTATTTTCTTTGAGCAAAAAGCTGCACTTGGTCTTTGCTTTCCATGCCAGAATGGTAGTCCCAAAAGATGCCGGGGGCAGAACAAATAAATAGTAAGTCCACAATGAAAGCTAAGACAAAGTTAACGCAATTACTTTCTGTGAAGAGCCATTATTATTTTGGTTGGTTGCATAGTCAGTTTAGACTGTATTTCATCATCAATAGTACCTTCAGCCATGGAGGATGGACACAAGAGCCAAAGCTGGGGAAAACCAACTGTTTCAGAGGCATTAAGCTTTAAAAATATACTGAATCCTGGATGCATTTTTCTACTAGCAGCTTCTGCAGTGGCAAACTCCCCTTTTCATGGCTTCTTCTAATCTAGTCACATATAAAGTTTCTTTTCTTTCACTTACTTGACAAGTACATATGCTGTGGTTCTCTCTCACCACATAGTTAGGTGGCTTCTTTTTCCAACTCTGCTCCCTAAAACACATTTTCCCCCAGCAGAGAAGATTAGAAAGGATAGGAAGTGCCTGTGTGAAAAGACATCCAGAGCCAAGATAAACACAGGTCAGAAGATTAAGCTTCATCAGAACTTTAAAGCTGAACCAAGTTAAACAAATGAGCTGTCATGAGTGTTTTTTTTCAAAGTGCAGTTAGAGTGTTCAGTATTGGCGCATTGTCAAGAAAACAGGGAAAATAAGCCAATGGCTCCTGCAGTGCAAAAGTTTGAAAGATTTTGTTGTTTTAATGCTACGTTTCTCAAAGGCAACGTTCATATCTAACTTCAAATGTCAAGATTTCTGCCCCTCCCATTTCTTCCCCAGTATTTTCAATTCACACTCCTTCAGTTCAAAGCCAGATTATCAAGAGATTGTCCCACTTGGAATTTGCCTGTGATGTTTGAAAACAAAGCAGGATCTAAAGGAGCACACTGCTTGAGGTCAGATCAGTGAATTCTTCAATGTTTATTCATGCAGAAGAAATTGGAATGATCAACTACGGGTCTAGATTTTAAATCTATGTGGTACTTCTTTGCAGAAAAGTCTTGTGCATACATGCATCATCTGAAGTCTACTGGGCCTCTTAAGCTACCCCCGGCCTTGATTTGTAGAATAAATCAGAAGCCTCTTAATGAAATATGCAAAATCAACTAAATTTCCCAATTTTACATTATTACCTGTTCATTGTTCGAATATATAAAGGCAAAGGATTTCCTTGCAAGTTAGGTCTGACTTTAAGGGGTGGTGCTCCTCTCTAATTCACAGCTGAAGAGCCAGCATTGACATAAGATGCTTCTGTGGTCAAATGGCTGCCATGACTATATGCTGAAGGTACACAGAATGCTGTTACCTTCCCACTGAAGTCGTACCAATTTATCTACTTGCATTTACATGCTTTCAAACTGCTAGGTTGGCAGGAACTGGGGCAAGTAATGGAAGCTCACTCCATCATGTGGTCTTTGGTCTCAAACTACCAACTTTATGGTTGACAAGTCCAGCATCTTAACCACTCGGCCACCATTCCCCTATTTTAATATACACTTTCCCCTTCTTGTCCATAGGACACTCACATTAAATCTCCTCTTGAGCCATCATAAAAACTAAAAGGATCTTTCACTCCTGTAACTTAAATATTCTTTTACGGAAACTATTTGAGGCTCCAGTAGGTGGTTGTAATTAGCCACAGTGGGTGGAGCAATGATGCATAAGGGTGGAGCCAAAATTTTTACTGAGTTTTGAGAGAGAGGGTTATGTAAAAAATATTTACATAATTTAAAATCTGTTTTACTAACTAGGGTTACCATGTTTTCCATAAAATAGCATTAAATCATGCATTCATATTTGGCAGGAATGATCAGAGAAGTTTAGACAGTGTAGGAAAGGAATTTGAGGTTGACCACACTTGAGTTGCCCATCCTTCTTTTCCAGGGACGGTGACTCAAAATAATACAAATGTAGAAACTAAAAGCCTCAGCAATTGGCAACACCAAGCTGACTTTGCCTAATCTCAGAACCTAACTAAGGTCGGCCTTGGTTAACACAGGCATAGGGGTCTAGTTGTGAATTTGTGGGCTCTTCATAGACTAGAAATTGGAAAAAAAATATCATTGAAGAAGACAATGTCAAAATATTTCTATAGCACTGCCAAAATAATTGCTGAAATCATTCATCAAACTGAGGTTTATGTTAATGTATATTTACCTGATACCTTCAAAAACTGAAACATAATAAATTTCCTGACTAGATAATAATTAATTCCAAATATATGCACTACTGTTTCAGAAAACCTAATGTCTATACAGGTAAAGATAGCATTTTATTACAGATTTGCCCAAGATATTTAAACCTTCACTCATTCGTTATAAGAGGCATGACCATATAGAAAATAATTTGTAACTGGCACTACATTTGGAGATATATATTTGTCTTATCATAATATCAAGAGATTTGGATAAATTCAACAATATCCAGGTTTCTGAATGGTGACAATAATTAATATAATTCTGCTCACCATTTACTAAAATCGGTGGTGGGATTCAGCCACTGTGCATCAGTTCAGCAGAACCAGTAGCTATTTTTTTGTTGCCCAGGCCCACAATGGACTTCTACACAGAGAACCAGTTGTTCATATATCTGAATCCCACTGATTATTTTTTTAAAAATGACTGTTTTTATATGGGATAAAGATATAGTTTGAGCAAACAATTTAAGGGAAATTTTTACCCAGGACTGAAATAGCCATAAAATTGATGCCAGGTGAATTTCTTTTAGAGGGTATTCTACAAATGGGGAACACCTCTGAAAAGGCTCTTTCTTTTGTGGCTGCATGCTTTGCCTCACTTAATGGTTATCTGAGGGACTACTTTTCTCACACAATATCTTTCCATCCCCATATGAGCCAACAAAGTGGGCATATTCTGGACGGCTCCCAACCTTCGATCTTTCCGCCGTGACCTGAAGACTTGGTTGTTTGAACAGGCCGGCCTGGGCTAAGGGTTTGAGTTTATTTTAATCTATCTATTGTTAGGGCTAATTAATTTAATTTTCTTTTTAACTTTTGTATGTTGCATTTTATTGCCCTGTACACCGCCCTGAGTCCTTTGGGAGAAGGGTGGTATAGAAATTTAATAAAATAAATAAATAAATACATAAATAAATAAATAAATAAATAAATAAATGTCATCTGATGGCACCTAGCAAGGATGCTTTCTCTATCATAGCACCTTTCTAGTAGAAATGCTGTAATTCTAATAGAATGCATTCTAGACCTTAACATTGTTCCAAACAACATGCTAATCTCTTTGAGTCTTGCTTCTACCAAAAATCTGGTTCTTAATATTTATTCAGCAAGGAACTGCTCTTAGGCACAACCAACCAAGAAGCACAAGAATTCCTTAAAATATATTCCAGCATAAAAGCCTTGGTGGAGCAGTGGGCTAATGCCTCCTTAAGTAACACCAGCTGCCTGCAATTAGTGCAGGTTCGCATCCCACCAGGCTCAAGGTTGACTCAGCCTTCCATCCTTCCGAGGTAGGTAAAATGAGGACCCAGATTGTTGGGGGCAATTAAGCTGACTTTGTAATAATGCCGCTTGGGGGGTGTATGAAAGCCCTAATAAGCAGGCATATACATAGAATGAAGGCTACTGCTAAGCTTGCAAGCCGCCCTGAGTCTTCGGAGAAGGGCGGGATATAAATGGAATTAAAATAAAATAAAAATAAAATAAAATAAAAGGATGACAGCCAAACTTCATTGAGCATTCTTTGAGGACTCTGATAAATCCCAAAAAGTATTTTTGCTGCATTAAAGATGTTTATTTTATTTTATTTTATTTTATGAAACATACTTACATCTTTAAATGGTCTGCATTTAATGTATCAATTTATGAAGAACTTGGGATAAATCATGGCTGCACTACAGCCAAGAAGGTGATACTGCAGTCCTAAAAATATTTTCTGAATCCATTTGTAAATTTTGGTTCAGTGAAGCTCATCAACTTGCAGTCTTTAAATGAGTTTTGTTTTCACAGAAAGGCATGATTGAACAGAAAGCGTGATTGTGCTTCTGGCTAGTGTTGTTTTAACTCAGTATTTAAAATTTGAGTTGTAATAATTTGTATCAATGCATAATTTAGACTTTTATATTAAAGAAAAATGATATTTTTTTAAAAAAATATGATTGTTTTTGTTATAATTCCTGTTTTGTTCATTTCATGTTTATCTTTTTCCTTTCTTTTTCCTTTGCTCCTCTTTTGTTAGTTTTGCTTAGGTTTCTTCATTTTTATATTAGAAGAACCTTCTTATTGTAACCATAGCATAGAGCCATGCATGAATGTAAACAAAAGTATGTGAGAAATGAGTAACTGAGCAAAATATTTCTCTTCCAAAAAGACTGTGCCATCTAATGCAGCTACACTTACACTGATGTCATGAATCGTTGAGGGCTGTTTATTACTCAGAGTTACTCAACAGCTTTTCTGTCAATGGGGCATTTTATGGCTTATTAGCACTCAGGGGAGACATAAGCTACCATTACAATTCATTACCAACTACCATTACAATTCATCACCAGTTTGGCCCAATTTGTTGGGTTTGAAAACACCTTATCCTTGCATGATCACCCAGGTAATTTGATTTTTATTTCCCAAATAACTCATAACAGCAAAGTTTGTGATTAATGGAGGGCAACAGGTTATTTAGTGACACATTTGAATCCCTTGCTTAAAAGCGGTAAGAGCATTGTAGATTGCACAGATTAGGTGATACAACTGAGGACTTTTGTAGTAGAATATTTTTAGTTTATATAGCTGTTATGCAGGGTTGAAAACTGTTACATAACATAATGTTTTGTGTTCATTATAATTTTAAAAGTAATGCTATGCAGCCATTTGCCAACTTCTCCATTCATAGACCATTCATTATCCACAGAAAGCATACA
This sequence comes from Vipera berus, assembly GCF_964194415.1. NCBI lineage: Eukaryota > Metazoa > Chordata > Lepidosauria > Squamata > Viperidae > Vipera > Vipera berus. The sequence goes on from NC_138204.1 coordinate 23,577,632, forward strand.
GGTGAAACTCGAAAAATTAGAATATCGTGCAAAAGTTCATTTATTTCAGTAATGCAACTTAAAAGGGGAAACTAATATATGAGATAGACTCATTACATGCAAAGCAAGATAGTTCAAGCCATGATTTGTCATAATTGTGATGATTATGGCGTACAGCTCATGAAAACCCCAAATCCACAATCTCAGAAAATCATAATATTGTGAAAAGGTGCAATATTCTAGGCTCAAAGTGTCCCACTCTAATCAGCTAATTAAGCCATAACACCTGCAAAGGGTTCCTGAGCCTTTAAATGGTCTCTCAGTCTGGTTCAGTAGGAATCACAATCATGGGGAAGACTGCTGACCTGACAGTTGTGCAGAAAACCATCACTGATACCCTCCATAAGGAGGGAAAGCCTCAAAAGGTAATTGCAAAAGACGTTGGATGTTCCCAAAGTGCTGTATCAAAGCACATTAATAGAAAGTTATGTGGAAGGGAAAAGTGTGGAAGAAAAAGGTGCACAAGCAGCAGGGATGACCGCAGCCTGGAGAGGATTGTCAGGAAAAGGCCATTCAAAAGTGTTGGGGACTTTCACAAGGAGTGGACTGAGGCTGGAGTCAGTGCATCAAGAGCCACCACACACAGACGGATCCTGGACATGGGCTTCAAATATCGTATTCCTCTTGTCAAGCCACTCCTGAACAACAAACAACATCAGAAGTGTCTTACCTGGCCTAAAGAAAAACAGAGCTGGTCTGTTGCTCAGTGGTCCAAAGTCTTCTTTTCTGAAGAGAGCAACTTTTGCATCTCATTTGGAAACCAAGGACCCAGAGTCTGGAGGAAGAATGGAGAGGCACAAACTGCAAGATGCTTGAAGTCCAGTGTGAAGTTTCCACAGTCTGTGTTGATTTGGGGAGCCATGTCATCTGCTGGTGTTGGTCCACTGTGCTTCATTAAGTCCAGGGTCAACGCAGCCGTCTACCAGGAGATTTTGGAGCACTTCATGCTTCCTTCCACAGACGAGCTTTATGGGGATGCTGACTTCATTTTCCAGCAGGACTTGGCACCTGCCCACACTGCCAAAAGCACCAAAACCTGGTTCAATGACCGTGGGATTACTGTGCTTGATTGGCCAGCAAACTCGCCTGACCTGAACCCCATAGAGAATCTATGGGGCATTGCCAAGAGGAAGATGAGAGACATGAGACCGAACAATGCAGAAGAGCTGAAGGCCGCTATTGAAGCATCCTGGTCTTCCATAACACCTCAGCAGTACCACAGACTGATAGCTTCCATGCCACGCCGCATTGAGGCAGTAATTGCTGCAAAAGGGGCCCAGACCAAGTACTGAGTACATATGCATGCTTATACTTTTCATAGGTCTGATATTGTTCTATGTACACTCCTTGTTTTATTGATTGCATGTAATATTCTAATTTTCTGAGATTGTGGATTTGGGGTTTTCATGAGCTGTACGCCATAATCATCACAATTATGACAAATCACAGCTTGAACTATCTTGCTTTGCATGTAATGAGTCTATCTCATATATTAGTTTTCCCTTTTAAGTTGCATTACTGAAATAAATGAACTTTTGTACGATATTCTAATTTTTTGAGTTTCACCTGTAGTGTATCACCTTGAACTATCTCTTTGGGCTGTTTCAGATGATGCTTTAGGTGTGTGTTCTCAATAGCTTCAGTCTTCTTTGGGTATTTTCTTGTTGTTGTTAGCTGCGAAGTCGTGTCCGACCCATCGCGACCCTATGGACAACATTCCTCCAGGCCTTCCTGTCCTCTACCATCTTCTGGAGTCCATTTAAGCTCACGCCTACTGCTTCAGTGACTCCATCCAGCCACCTCATTCTCTGTCGTCCCCTTCTTCTATTGCCCTCGATCTTTCCCAGCATTAGGCTCTTCTCCAGTGAGTCCTTCCTTCTCATTAGGTGGCCAAAGTACTTGAGTTTTAGCTTCAGGATCTGGCCTTCTAAAGAGCAGTCAGGATTGATCTCCTCTAGGACTGACCGGTTTGATCGCCTTGCGGTCCAAGGGACTCGCAGGAGTCTTCTCCAGCACCACAGTTCAAAGGCCTCAATTCTTTGGCGGAGGACTTTGTAGCTATACCTTTGTAGCTATACCTGGGTATTTTAAAAGGTTGTAATTTATACCTGTAAGGGAGATATAAACTGGACGGGGAACAAGCACATAACCAACCCATGTGCTGTCTTCTGGGTGTGGAAGGTAGCTCTCTAAATTGAAGAAAATCCCCTAAATCCACGGAGAATCTCCATGAAATTCACAACCTACTGCTAAGCTTGTAAGCCGCCCTGAGTCTTCGGAGAAGGGCGGAATATAAATGGAATTAAAATAAAAAATAAAATAAAAAAAAACCTTGGCAAATCAGATTCTCAAACTCTATGGTGTATGGCAGCCTTCCTTCTATCCAGCATCCTCCAGGTATCTTTGTATCATATCCAAAAAGACCCTTCAGGTGCCAAGCTGAAGAATGACAGAATTGGTTCTTTCTGCAAATAAACAGGTGAGAAGGGAACAACAGTTTAATATATTTCTTCCAACTTTCTCTTTAAGATGTACAATTCACACTGTTTTGAATGCTTGAAAAAATATCAACTACCTCCATGCATAAAAAAATGTTAAGAGAACACCTATCCGACCTTGACAAATATAAATCATCAAGATCTGACAGATTACATCCCAGAGTTCTGAAGGAGCTGGCAGATGTTATCTCAGAACCATTGCACCATATCTTTAAAAAATCCTGGAGCACCGGGGAAGTATCTGAGGATTGGAAAAAGGCTGATGTGTTTCCTTCAAAAAAGGAAAAGAAACAGACCCAGGAAACTACAGACCAATCAGTTTAATATCAATACTTGGGAAGATCCTGGAAAAGATAATAAAAAAACAGATCTGCAAACAACTAGAAGCAAGCAAACTTATAACCAGTAGCCAGCATGAGTTTGTCAAAAACAGATCATGCCAAACCAATTTTATTTCATTCTTTGATAAAGTGACCAAATTAGTAGAGCAGCGAAACACTGTGGACATAGTATACTTAGATTTCAGTAAGGCATTCAACAAAGTAGACCACAATCTATTGCTTGGTAAACTAGAAAAATGTGGAATAGACAACATCACCACCAGATGGATTTGTAGCTGGCTGACAAACGAGTAGTCCTCAATGGTAATACATCCACATGGAGAGGAGTAAGACAGTGGAGTACTACTAAACTGGCAGGAATAGCCAACACCCCAGAAGATAAGCTCAGGATTCAAAAACCTGAACAAAGGGCTCTGTCTAACAAAATGAGTTTTAATGTGGAGAAAAGCAAAGTTTTACATTTAGGCAGGAAAAATCAAAGATATAAGTACAGATTAGGTGAGACCTGGCTCAAAAACAATAGCCTTTGAGTCCTAGTGGACGACCACTTGACTATGAATCAGCAATGTGCAGCAGCAGCCAAAAAGGCTAATACAATCCTGGGTTGTATAAACAGAGGCATAGAATCAGGATCACATGAAGTATTAGTACCGCTTAGTACTAATTAGTACTAGTGAGACCACACCAGGAATACTGCAACCAAATTTGGTCACCATACCACAAAAAAGATGTTGAGACCTTGGAAAAAGTTCAGAGAAGAGCAATTAAGATGATCCAAGGCCTGGAGACTAAAACATACGAAGAACGGCTGCAGGACTTGGATTTGGCTAATCTAAAGAAAAGAAGAAATAGGGGTGACATGATAGCAGTATTCCAGTATCTGAGAGGCTGCCACAAAGAAGAGGGGGTCAAATTATTCTCCAAAGCACCAGAGGGCAGGACAAGAAACAATAGTGGGAAACTGATCAAAGAGAGAAGCAACATGGAATTAAGGAGAAACTTCCTAACAGTGAGGGCAATTAACAGTGGAAAGCTTGCCTTCAGAAATTGTGGGCCTTCCATCACTGGAGGTTTTTAAGAAGAGACTGGAGAGTCACTTTTCTGAGATGGTATAGATTCTTGTGCTTGAGCGGGGGTGGTGGTGGTGGTGGACTAGAAGACCTTCAAGGTCCCTTCCAGCTCTATTCTAGTCTATAAGGACAATGGAACCCATAGGGCTGGTGCACATTGTCCTCAACCAGAGCAATTTGAAGGAGCTTTATCGATAATGGTAACCTCAGTAATAGATGCTGATGAAGTACCAGTCCTTTTTATATCTCTATCCATAGTAATCATGAGAATGCTCAGATGGGATTGGAAAGGGATTATTGGGCTAATGGATTGGAAGGCATTGTTGCTGATCTCAAACTGCTGAAGTGTAAAGTAGTCAATTAGAAGCTATGTTTCACAACTGAAGACAAAGTGGTCTCATTGCTGAATTACCTCTAGCTAGAGGGCCATATGCAGTCACCCAAAACTGTATTTGCAAATCCTGGTTAAAACGTCTTCCAGCTGCATCATCTGATTTCAGTTTACTTGCATTTTGATAAAGGAAACACAAAAACATTGATGTATGTCAAAAGTGAGTAAAGATAGTTTTTGAGTATATATGAGGGTTTGCTTGAACTACTGTACATTGCTTGCCTGAATAGGCTGAATGAGTAACAAGAGCAGGTTTTCCTAACTAATTCTCTACACATGTGAAATACTTTCTTGCACCTAAAGAAGATATACAGGGATGAGGAAATAAAGCACAGTAAGTTGGTCTATGGATAAATTTGTGCTCAACTAATGCGGAAGGTGTCCTAGTCTAGTTTTAAAAAGTTTCTAGAAGACATTAAGTAACTGTTGTCTTTTAATTCTTTTTCCAGACTGGCAGGCTTGTGGTTACAATTTATTGACATGATTAACCTCCTTTAGAAATGATGTGTGATTTATTCAAAAGAAAAAAAGTTTTTAAGTCTGAGAAGTGTCTACTCTATGTGTTATCATGCCTGCATATCAAATTGCCTACATTGTAAATAAATGGTCTCCAATAATAAATGCAATAATTTATTAGTAAGCATACTATTTCAGTTGCATTAACATGATGAAGATGACACAAACATCAGGACAGATGATAACAAGAGTCATGCTATATGTCAGAAAAATATACTGGGGGTTAAAGTGATGGTTTTAGAAAAGACAAAGGATCACATAAAGAAGAACTAAGGAGATATAAATAAGCAAGATGACAAATCTGAATCTTCCTCCTTCCAAGGCCATTAATAAGTTGGGAACACAAAGAGCAAAACAATATTCTTGGTCCATCTGTTTGATTTACCCCTTTGCAGAGGTGATAAGATGCATGAACTGGCCACTCATGTCAGTATCAAAGAGTCCACCAAACAATCCAACCAACTCCAAACTTTGGTTGATATGTAGATGGAAAGCTGTTATCTTTGAGATTATGCAAATAAAAGAAGCACCAAAAAAATCAATCAAACCTCTGAAGCATTATTAGATTTCTCTGAAGTGATTCAAAGGCACCTGATCCAATTCTATGTCTCTGATCCATTTGAAGAGTTGGTTGAAAAAAGGGCTTCTCATCTGGTCATGCCTTTTCAAAGTTTGCACAATCCAAGTATGGCATGTAGAATTATAATTTTATGTTCCATAGACTCAGCTGTATTGAGTCTGTCACATGCCACAAATCTGGAGCTTTCCTAACAACTCAGTTGAAATTAGAAGCTATAGTAAACCCTGTGAAGTAAGTGGGGAAAAATCCTATCTTTTCAAAGTTTTTCTTCTCTTTGTAATTTTTTTCCCATTGGGCCAAATACTTCTCACTTTTTTTTCCTATTTACCTAAATTATTCCCAGGCTCATCAGATGAAAAAAGAATCAAATGTTATGTTTGAGTTCAGTTTTTTTCCCCCTCTCATTCTGGCAGCTAGCCAGAAGATCCCAACCTTCTTGGAATAGTCTTAATATTATTATTTTCCATCCAGATTCAGTCAGAAGGAACCACATTAGAAATAATAACGTTTGATTTGGAAAATAAAATATGCCAAGCTGAAAAGCTACAGAAACCATTCCTGACCCACTGGTGGGGACTAGTATTTCAAACCTTAAAAAGAAGAACGGAAAAATAAGAATGTGAAAATCTAAGTAGAATTGATGGAAGAAATTATTTATTTTTTCCATTATCTTCATCAGTTCTATATGGCTAGTCACTTGACAAGGGATCTGTGCCTTATTTACAATTGCACAAAGAAACACAAAAAGATGCTGTAGTGGAGCAGAGAATCAAAGAAGGCAAAACCATATGGCCTTTGAAGGCTAGAGACAGAAAAAAATATGGTTAGGGTTAGGATTACGGTTAGGGTAGATGGCAGTCCTTTTTGAATACTACAAGGATGCAGAAAGTCCTCACCTTCTTCTCATGAAGTGCTTAAAACTACCTTATTTTGACTGGGTTTAAACCTTAATTTAAGGCTTAAATCCAGGAACCCCACACTGGTACTTGCCTAGCAGCTGCACTATGCTAACTTGATGTAAAATCCCAGTGGAAAGTAAACTGGATGAGTCCAGATTCCATAAAAAATTATAACTGACCTGATACAAAAATTAGTTTGTTTCGATGCCAGATGCCAAAGTGCTGGAAAACTTTGAATAGGGTTAGCCCCTTGCATGGCATCTGCCAAGACCCTCTGTTTAGAGTATGAACAGTAAGCAGGGTGAACTAGAAATTCAGGTAAATGAGGGCGGATATGATATTGTTGCCATTACAGAAACATGGTGGGACGAAACCCACAAATGGAACACACAGCTAGAGGGATTTAAATTATTTAAAAGAAATAGACTAAACAAAAGAGGAGGTGGAGTTGCTCTATATATAAGAAATAACTTTATCTCTACAGAAATAGAGCGCAACAATGATGAAAACTGTAAACTTGAATGTATTTGGGTCAATATAAAAGGGGAAAAAATGACATTGCCATAGGTGTATACTATAGGCTGCCCAACCAAACAGAGGAAATAGATGAACTTTTTGCTAGTCAGTTAACTAAGGTATGTAGGAAGCGCATCACAATAGTAATGGGGGACTTTAATTACCCTGATATCAACTGGGAGACAAATTCTGCACCAAGTGGAAGATCTAACAGATTCCTGACAAACCTAGCAGACAACTTTCTCTCCCAAAAAGTAGAGAAGGGAACTAGGGGATTAGCCATATTGGATTTAATTCTCACTAACAGAGATGAAATGATAGAAAGTGTCAAAGCCACAGGAACCTTGGGGGGAAGTGATCACGCAATATTGGAATTCAACATTATGGAAGCACAAGCAATAGAATACAGCCAAACTAGAATCTTGGACTTTAAAAGAGCTAATTTCAATAAACTTAGAGAGACCTTGGGAAGAATTCCATGGATGAGAATCCTAAAGGGGAAAACAACTCAAGAAGCTTGGGAAATTTTGAAAAGTGAGATAATAAAGGCCCAGTCTAGCACAATACCAACAAAGAAGAAAAATAACAGCTTTCAAAAGAAACCAGCATGGTTGCATAAAGAACTCTCTGATAAACTGAAAGATAAAAAGGACAAGTATAAGTGGAAAGAGGGGCACATAACTAAGGCAGAATATCAGCAAACAGCCCGTGCCTGCAAAGGTGAAGTGAGGGAAGCTAAGGCTCAAAATGAACTAAGGCTTGCGACCAAAGTCAAAAATAACAAAAAAAGCTTCTTTCAACATATAAGAATCAAGAAAAAAGTTAAGGAAATGATTGGTCCATTAGTGGGGGAAAGTGGCAACAAGGTGACAAGCAACAGGGAGAAAGCAGAACTATTTAACTCGTTTTTTGCATCTGTCTTTACACAAAGGGAAAAAACAGTCCAACCTACCAAAACCAGTGCCATAAAAAACAGAATAGAAATGCAAGTTAAGATAGAAAAGAAAATGGTACGTGAGCACCTGTCCAGCCTAGACGAGTTCAAATCACCAGGACCAGATGGATTACACCCCAAGGTTCTCAAGGAATTGGCAGACGTGATCTCAGAACCACTGAACTATATTTTTCAAAGATCCTGGAGCACTGGGGAACTATCAGAGGACTGGAAGAGAGCTGATGTAGTTCCCATCTTCAAAAAAGGGAAAAAAATAGATCCAGGAAACTACAGACCTATCAGCCTGACCTCAATACCTTGGAAGATTCTGGAAAAGATAATCAAACAACAAATCAGCAAACACCTTGATGCGAACAAAGTTATCACTAAAAGCCAACATGGGTTTGTCAAAAACAGATCGTGCCAGACAAACCTTATTGCATTCTTTGACCAAGTGACAAATCTAGTGGACCAGAGGAATGCTGTAGATATAATTTACTTGGATTTCAGTAAGGCATTTGATAAAGTAGATCACAACCTACTACTTGATAAGATAGAAAAATGTGGGTTAGTTAGCATCACCACCAGATGGATTCGTAGCTGGCTGACAGGCCGTACTCAGCGTGTGGTCCTCAATGGAACTGCATCTACATGGAAGGAAGTGTGTAGTGGGGTGCCCCAGGGCTCTGTTCTGGGCCCAGTGCTCTTCAACATCTTCATCAACGATTTGGATGAGGGGATAGATGGGGAACTCATCAAATTTGCAGATGACACCAAGCTGGCAGGAATAGCCAATACTCCAGAAGATAGGCTTAAAATACAGGAGGATCTGGACAGACTCGAACACTGGGCACTATCTAACAAAATGAAATTCAATTGTGAAAAAAGTAAGGTTCTGCATTTAGGCAGGAAAAATCAAATGCACAGGTATAGTATAGGTGGTACCTTGCTCGATAGTAGTAACTGTGAGAGGGATCTCAGAGTCCTAGTGGACAATCACTTAAATATGAGCCAAAAGTGTGCTGCAGCTGCCAAAAAAGCCAACACAGTGCTAGGCTGCATTAACAGAGGGATAGAATCAAGATCACCCACCCCGTATGGGGACGCGTCACATGCTAAGCAAACTAGTTTAGACTCCTTGAAATGAGTGATGGTGGAACTGACTGACAGAAGTGACTTCAGTTCCTGAAAACTTTTTTCATGGATGCTAGTCCACTTCCAAGAAGCATTTTTATCTAAGAGCCTGTGAAGTGGCTCCGCCACTGTGGCCTTGTTAGGAAGGAACACATGGTAAAAATTAAGGAGGCCCAAGAATGCCTGTAGCTCTCCTTTTGTTTTAGGGCTAGGTGCCATCTGAATGGCTTTTACTTTAGACTCAGCGGGGTGGATGCCATCAGCATCAATGCAAAACCCCAAGAATTCAGTTAAGGGAACCCCAATACTGCACTTACTCTTTTTAAGTTTGAGGCCTGCTTCTTGCAGCCTTTGCAGGACAGCTCTAAGCCTCCTTGCTAGCCCCTCAGTGGGTTCTCCGGCAATAAGCATGTCATCAAAATAGGGGCAGACCCCTGGAATGCCCTTGAGTGTACATTCCATGATGCCCTGAAAAATTCCCGGGGCTACACTGACTCCAAATTGCAGGCGCTTTACTTTAAATGCCCCCCGTGGGTTACGATTGTTTGTGCTGCGGCCATGGCCTCATCAACTGGCAGTTGCTGATAGGCTTGAGCCAAATCTAATTTTGCAAAAATGGTGCCACCCTGCAAGGATGCCAGGATGTGGCTTACCACTGGGACTGGGTATGTGTGTTGTTTGAGGGCCGGGTTAATTGTGCATTTATGATCTGCACAGATTCTGACTTCCCCGTTGGCTTTTAGTGATGTTACAATAGGGGTTTCCCACTCCCCACCATCTACTGGTTGCAAAATGCCCTGTTCCACAAGTTTATCTAATTCAGTGTCTATTTTGTGCTTGAGGGCAAATGGGACCCTCTGAGGCTTAATCCTGACTGGCACTACATTTGGGTCTAGCTTGAATGCTATGGGCGGGCCCGTGTATGTTCCCAGAGCTGAATCAAATACATCTGTGAATTCCTCGCATATTGTCGCAAGACTCGTGACTTGTGTCTGGTTGATTCCAGTTACCTGGATGCCTAGCGCATCAAACCAATCGAGCCCAATTAGGCTCGTTCTCTGGCCCCCTACTACGACAACATCCAGGTGCCCTGAAAACCCCTTAAATTTAATGGTTAGAATGGCTTCACCCTTGACTGCAACTCTGGCATTCTGAAAATCAGTTAGAATGATGTCAGGGCCTCAGCTTGGCCCATTTCTTACTGCAACTGCAAATGAAATTAAACGTTTCAAGGGAAATAATAGAAATGGCAGATTCTGTGTCCAGCTCCATCTTACAGGGGACCCCTTGCAGCTCCACCTGAAGCCTATACTTGGGCTTAATTGGGCGGCGGGCCCCAGTATGGCAAACGCTCCTGCGGCTGGAGCAAAACCCCACACTGTACGGCCCTGGGGCCACACTACCTCTCCTGGTCAGATCTTCCAACTGGTGATTCACTGGCCGATCCCTCTGGCGACCTCTGCAGACGGATGCAATGTGGCCAGTCTTCCTGCAGGCCTGGCACGTGGCTGTCCAGAACCTACAGTTCAAACGTGGTGGCCGCCACAACCTGGACATCTAGGTAAGAGAATCTGTCTTGTAAGTAGTCTCTTGCTGTTTGTTGCTGCGACGCTGATGGTCGGGCTGTCTGTGTAATTTGTTGACTTCTGTGTTTTCTTTGGGGTCTTCTGTGTGCTTGGTGTCCTTGAGGTGGACGGCTTCTTCGCGTTGCACCGTTTTGGCTGGCTGAATGGCTCTTACAGCCCTGCCGGTGGCTTTGTCCGCCATGACTTCCTTCTGTGCATCTGAAAATGATAGGACCTCATGGGTGAAAAGCTTCTGCTGCAGCTTACGGTTGCGAAGGCCGCAGACAAGCTGGTCCCGTAATCTCTCCTCGACGTCGGAGAACTGGCACAGGCGTGCGGCCTGCTTCAAGGCCGTGATGTATTCGGATGCAGTCTCACCCATTTGCTGTATTCTCTGCTCGAAGGTGTAGCGCCATGCAATCACTGACATCTTTGGTTGGAAATGTTCTCCGAGCTTCTTTTTCAAGTCTGCGTAAGATACGGACTCCAGCAGCATTGGCTCGAACAGGTTTTTGGCCAAGTCGAACATTGCTGGGCCGCACACACAGAGTAGCGTGGCAGCCTTCAGTCTGACCTCAGAGACCTGGTTTGCTCGAAGGTAGTTCTTGACCTGGGACACGTATGAGGGCCACTCTTCTGGCTGCTTGATGTTGAATTCTCTCAGCTTTCCGACCTTAGGCATTCTGCTGGTCTTCGTGGCTGGTTCTCAGCGTCTTTGAATCCTGCTCCTCTGTTGCCCAGGGACTGGTCCTCTGAGTGCATGGTCGCTAGCGTGGCTGAGCTAGCTGACTGTGCGGAGGGAATTTGCTTTTCCCGCCAAGCGTGCGCTGCCTCTCCCCTAGTGACTTTCAGCTTTGATGGAGAAGCAGAATCCCACCTTCGTCTCCAGTGATGTGTACTGGGTTCATTCTGCAGGAATGAAGACAAGGCGAGTGAGTTCAGCAAGATCATGGTTTATTGCTTGCAGGATCTGAACTAGAGAACTGGGCTTGCAGATGCAGCAATTTATACCCTGGCCCCTAGGCGGCGGCCAATAGGTTTGAAGCAACCTATTGCTGCCCTAGGGGCAACCAATAGCAGCGCTGGAGATGGGTTGTCTGAGGAGCTGGGAGCCGTTAGCTAGCTTCCCTGCTCAAACAGCCTTCCAGCAAATACCACGTGGTGTTCCCTTAACAAAGAAATCCCAATACATTACACAAGGAACATTTTATGAATACATGTTTCCTAACAACCAGGTGGAGCCAAGGAAATGTACTTTTTGTTATGACCATTTTGTATTGCTGTCTAGTATTGTTATAGCTTGTTATTGTGAAAACCATGTTATTCTCTAGCCCAGCTGTAGGCAACTTTGGCTCTTTTATGATTCATGGACTTCAACTCCCAGAATTCCTGAGCCAGCTCATTCTGGGAGTTGAAGTCCACGAGTCATAAAAGAGCCAAGGTTGCCTACCCCTGCTCTAGCCTATCCTGTTTGGCTGTAGTTCTGAAAAATTGTTGTTGTTGTTTGAACTGTATAAAGCTTGCAAATTTCTCAAATCACAGGATGCAGTCTGCTTATTCAGACACTTACCTGGTGCTCCAGATATTTTTTGCAAAGGGAAATGTTTGTTTGTTTATTTGTTTAAATCTTCATAAATTCTCCATCAAATTCACAAGCAGTTGTAAAAGAAACACAAAGATTGTTTTGTTTTGACTTAAGAGAGAGGAATATGCATACATACGGTTTGATCCCTCTCTTTCTTTCCCATTGGCCTTAGGGACACTCAACTTCACTTTTTTTCCTCCTGGAGACTTAGAAATGTGTGACTTCCTTCAATTTTTGAGCCTTGCCTACCTTTTCATCCCTACCAAGTGAGCCAGGTCTGGACATTCACATGCATCTGGGCCACATCCTTAGCTTGCCACTTCTATTTTTTAGTCTCTGTATTTCCCTTAATTTCTCCACGTTTCTCATCTTCATTCTTTCCTGTGTAAAATATGCCATCCTTATTTCCTAAATTTCCTGGTTCCACCTTTAACCTTGTCATATGTTAGTACTTAATTCCAAATGACTGCATGATCTGGACTCTTGCCAAAGACTCTCTTCCTTCAATGGCCTCTTCAGAGACCGCTTCCTGGATCACTCACAGTCGAGTTCTACCACCATACAAACAGCAGCTGTCTTCAGTAAATCCAAATTAAAAAGCATGGAAGGTGATCCTCATCATCTGCTCCTTTTGTTACACAATTTCATCTCTATTATTATTCCTACCGTCACAATCTTCAGTAGTCAGCTTCTATAAAGTAGTAAGAATATTTGCTTATCCTGTTATAGAAAATGAGCATGATATGCTACTTTTCAAGGGAGAAATGCTGAAACAGGTGACACCGGCCAAAATGGTCCATGTGGAGCTTTCACACCAAAATGTTATGATTCTATCCAACCAATACTAAGAATTATGCATTCAGTAAGGAACACATTCTCTTGCTTATCTGAAAGCAACCAGGAAAAATACTTAGATTTTCAGTTACATAGGCATAAGAGTAAACAGCCTGGAGAATTATCATAAATATCTGAACAAGAAAACTTGCATTTGAGAAAGCCCACAGTAATTGATATTACTGTATTTTATTATTTTTACTTTGTCTTGGTGTCTGAAGATGTTAGGGCTCCCCCTAATGGTGTTAAAGAAGATTCATAAACTGTAAAATGTTCCATGGAATATAAACAACCAACCAAATAGGAATTCTCCATTATGTATGTTTTCATTTTCATTTATACAGCCTGTGATTTAATTTTCTCTCACATTTTTTGTTTCATGTATATTTGTACATAACACCCTTTTTTGTTGAAAGTGCATCCCCTTAAGGTAGCTGAGCTATATCAGCTACTTAATATCTATTTTTCACTCTCCTAGGCCTAATCAAATATTTTAAATATGAGATGATTAATCCCCTGTAAATCATGTCTTTAAATGAAAAATCAAATGAATAATGTGAAGAAGTTCTATGATCAAATTGGAAGCATGGGCCAATGAAATTGTCTTTCAATGATTTTTCAGGAATGCTTGCAAAAATCTTGGCATACAATTTATTTGAATTCCCTTTGCCCTCCCTCATTTTTGCATTTCAGCTCTCAAGCCTTTGAGGGATGCCATTAGGTTGTCAAACATGATTGACAAAAGGATTTTATATCAGTCATTCACTGCAATGCTCTGTTAATTCTTTGCTATAATCTCCCATGCCCGCAATTAATCTTGGAAACATTAACTTTATACTCGGCTGACTTGTTCCTGAAGAACATACAGGTAGTTCTCGACTTATAACAGTTCATTTAGTGACTGTTCAAAGTTACAACGGCACTTGAAAAATGACTTCTCGTTTTTCACACTTACGACCATTGTAGCATCTCCATTATTATATGACTAAAATTCAGAATCTTGGCAACTGACTCATATTTATGACGGTTGCAGTGTCCTGGAGTCATGTGATCAGCCTTTTGACCTTCTGACAAGCAAAGTCAATGGAAGAAGCCAGATTCATTTAACAATGTTAACTTAACATGTTACTAACTTGACAAATGCAATTACTCACTTAACAACTGTGAAAAGAAAAATTGTAAAATAGGGCAAACTCACTTAACAAATGTTTCACTTAGCAACATAAATTTTAGCCTCAATTATGGTTGTAAGTCAATTGTGGTTGTAACATCTTTACAACACTAAAGCTGGTGCTGTATGGCTATATTTTCTTTGCCACATCACAGCTTTGATAATCTTTCCAGATACAGGCATTATTCATGAAAAAATGGTTTCAAGTGCAAAGAACACCCTGCTGCTAATATTAATAGCACCTAGTTTTATATACCACTTCATAGTGCTTTATAGCTCTCTCTAAGCAGTTTACAGAGTCAGCTTAATTGCCCCCAACAATCTGGATCCTCATTTTACCAACCTTGGAAGGATGGAAGGCTGAGTCAACCTTGAGCTGGTCAGAACTGAACTCCTGACAGTAAGCAGTGAGTTAGCCTGAAGTACTGTGTTCCAATCACTGTACCACCACAGCTCTTGATCTCAAAGAGAAGATTTGGAAGTAAGGCAGGATTAAAATGGGAATGATTATTTGGTAGGGATAGTTAGCCTGCAACACAATCTTATGCAACCATTAACATTACAATCTGGGAGTCATTTGCATTTCTACATCTCGACATGCACCAAGATTATTTCAACAGTTTTAGACCCTGCTCATGTCTGGAATTACATACTTTATTGTAATGAATGTAATGGAGTTTCCCAAGCTTTGGTCTTCATGGGCTGATGTATGTTATATCCTGTCTCCATAATGTAAAAAAATAGCATAGGTGGAGGCAATGACACAAATTTGAAGGAGAAAGGAAGGGAAGGAAACTCTGACTGAAGTTAGGAGTGGGATGAGTGCTAATGCTTCATATATTGTTCCCTGGTGAGGTTTTGGATTTGACTTCAAACCCTATTACTATAGCCTTCTGATATAGACAGATGTTGAACTGCAGCTCAAAAGATGTTAAAAATCTTTCCCTAGGAAGTATTTGGCTGGGAAAACAAAGAAAAAGGATTTTTTTTAAAAAAAAAATCAATTGAAGATTTATTTGTAACAGAAAATCTTTATGCAGGCCATCCTCCGACATCCTTCCCCAATTGTACAAAGATTTCCACCCTATTGGGGAGAAAAATGTATACGTGTTCTGATTGCTAATATATTTCAGGTGTGAGGAAAGATAGCAGGTTGTGGGTTGCAGTGGCCACAACTACATATGACTTTTCCTGGAAGGAAGGGTATCTGTTCTCACCAAAAAAGGTCGTCTATATATTCTCTTAGAAGGGAACCACATTTTTAAAACCATTTCCAAAATCTGCCAGCAGACTTTCTTCCTTCATTATTTTTGCCTGCATACCAAGTGAATGACATGCATTAGTAATCCCTCAGTAGGACAAAGATATAATCCTGTACATAACTACACAGGAGATGGACAGAAGGAGAAAAGCATACATCAAGCGCAACAATATCCCCCTTCTCGGTGTAACTAGGTTCATTGGAGTATGATTCATGCATACAGCAGTGAGGGATTTGATTGAAATTTAATGATTTAGAATTTTAAATTAGTATCCAGTATCAAAGCTTTGTTGTTGTTGTTGTTGTTGTTGTTAGTTGCGAAGTTGTGTCCGACCCATCGCGACCCCA
Organism: Vipera berus; assembly: GCF_964194415.1. Classification (NCBI taxonomy): domain Eukaryota; kingdom Metazoa; phylum Chordata; class Lepidosauria; order Squamata; family Viperidae; genus Vipera; species Vipera berus. The sequence goes on from NC_138204.1 coordinate 23,593,314, forward strand.
TGGACAACGTTCCTCCAGGCCTTCCTGTCCTCTACCATCTTCATCAAAGCTTACTAATAGCTATTTTGTGTATCATTTCAATTTTTTAAAATTTCCTTTTTGTTAAGATTTCCCTAAATAAAATGTCCTTTCTGTTCTCAAATGGGCTTTGTTTCATGATTTTTCCTCAATATGGACATGAATTATTTTAAATACTGAAACAAGGACCAACAAAAGCCACTGGATCCTATTGTAAACTTCCCAAATGAGATACAGTTGGTTCCCATTTAATGACCACAATTGGGATCTGAAACTCAGTCATTAAGTGAAACAGTCACTAAATGAAACTGTGACTGTGTTTATGATCTTTTTTCTTCGTTCCTTTGCTTTACAGACTGGAAAGATCATCAATATGTTCACCACCCTGAGTCCTTCGGGAGAAGGGCGGTATATAAATTAAATAAATAAATAAATAAATAAATAAATAAATAGATAGATAAATAAATAATAAATATGAGGACTGGTTACTTTTTCATCACTGTCACTCATAACCATGAACAGATGCTAAACAAGGCCTATACTTTGCTGTGCGGCAAGAATGGAGAGCATGTGTAACTCACAGTTAAGATAGTGAGATCTTAGTATTCACTCAGCCTGGTTCTCTTCTTGCAAATGTTTGATTACCAAACTAGATATCATGATCAGCACTTTGACATCAGAGAGTGTGGTTTGCTGGCTGGTTCAGCTGCCACACATAAAAATCCATTGTATTAACCTCAGCTTGGTCCTGATTTGCTTCCTCTCTTGTGGTCCTTGGGTATAATTTGAGAATAGAGAAGACACGTGTAGTATCAACCACAAAATGGAAGCTCTGCCCCTTTAAACATGCATGTGATGCTAATGACTATACAAAAGGGGCAGGGCCTTGAACATGTAACTGAAACCACCATCTTTACTTTTCTGATCCCCCTCAGATACTCCTATGTTCTCACCTTTAACCTTAACTGGGTTTATATGTCAATAATTCTGCTACAGTTCCTATACTGTATAAAGGAAACCAGGGACGTTTTTCATCGAATAGAAATATTCTTCAAAATGAGATCTACATCATTTTTTTTAAATAACCCAACAGATTTGCTCAACCTCTGTCTTCTCTAATTTAATGCCCTCCAGATGTGTGGGGATTACAACTCCCCAAATTCACAAACAGCCAGTTTTGAAGTTGCAGTTCCATTATATCTGAAGGACCCCAGACTACAAAAGATGTCTCTTCGCTAAGCAACCAGCTCAGGGTTTGGATATAGCAGAAAGAATGTTGCTTGGTTCCCTTTCTTAAGCAAACAGATGTCTGGTGAGAATTGATCTTTTCTCACATAACAGTTTCCGGCTTTCCTGCCCCAAAGGGATCTCCCTGGACCCCATTTTGAAAACTACTTTGGGAGCGGAAACTGAAGGAAACTGAACTAAAATTATTACTTACCTCTGTCTATTATTAAATTATCATTTTGATTATTACTGTCTGTTACAAAATGTTGGCTGAGACCCAAACAACTGTGTAATAAGTCTAAGGGTCTTACGATCTTGCTTTTTTCAAGTATCCTCTTCAAATATATCTGGCAGGGGGAAAAAAGTGTTTGTCATATGCTGAAAAACTCAGCCTTTAGGGAAAAAAATGTAAAAAATCTGTCTGACTTCTGCTCAAACTTAGATAAACTTATAATTAGTTCGAGTTGTTCCTTTTTATCCTCTCCTCTGTTTTGGATTGTTGTACAGTTGTCTCATTAGCTACCTGTCATATGAGAAAGTTCAAATACAATATAGAATCTAGCTAAACAGAAAAAATAGCTATTATCTTTTTTAAGATATAAGGTTAAGAACTCACTATGACTATATTCCCACATATGATAGCTTACCTATGGTAACAAACATGCTTTAACTGATTCTTTTTTCATGACATCCAGAACTGTAATCAGATTGCACAGGCTGGATTTGTATAAAACTCTAAGCTAAAATGTAAATTAGCCAACTTGTGGTTCAAAGGTTGGCTACTTCATGGAAATGTTTAATAGGGAGGCTCCCAATAACCATTTTTCAATGCAGAAATCCAAATTAAGGCAACTCCAATGGATGGTTGGTCTAACCACTGCCTGGACACATTCAGTGGAGAATTTTATCTCTTTTCTGAATACAGATAGTTCTAGACCTACGACTGTAACGGGGTTATATGTTATAATGGTCAGTGGTCAACCTTATTTTACTATGCTTTTTGCGATGGTTAAATGAACTCTGCAATCTTTAATAATCAATGGTTTGCTATGGTCACGGTTTTACTGAAAACTGGAAGTGCAAAACTGTCATAAAACACTGACAAGTAGGATGCTACAAACAGCCATAAATGCTGCCAAGTTGCTGAGTGCTCAAAGTTTGGTCATGTGACTGCAGACAGGGATAGACCATTGAAACTTCAAATCTGGGTTGTGAGTCCCCCTTGTTGGACTGATTGATTGAACAGTTACTAAGATACTGGTCATAAGTTGAGAACTACATGTAATTGGTAAATGCTCCTATTATAAGGTTGACTTGCAAAGGGAGTTTGCATTGGAGGCTTGAGATTGTAACTCCAGGGGTGCCAGACTAGGAAATGCCTGTGTTACTTCAGGCAACATAATGGGAACGGAAGTCTTCTCTTCCCTGCTTCAAAATTGACATCTTTCCAAGCTTCTGAGACTAGATCAGTCTTTCTCAATCTTGGCAACTTTAAGATTGCTGGACCTCAATTCCCAGAATTCCCCAGCCAGCATGGTGAGTTGAGAAAACTGGATTAGATGCTCCTTGCTTCTGGTTTCCAAATTTCAAATCTATTCACCAATTTCTTACACTTGTTTCTGTCTTCTTCTTTTTTCATTTGCAACCCTGAGATTTTGTGTTGAAAAAGTAGGGCAATGACATCTAACATTAAGTATATGCTGCTTTTTCATAAGCACATTCAGACATATACACAAACAACCCTCTTGGAAAATATCACGTATAGCTTCTTACCATGACTCTTGATCTTAATTTAGAAAGTCATTTTTGGAGCTTTTTGGGAAAATCAGCACTTAATGAAATGCTGTTTTAGGCCTTATTATAAACATAGGAAATTGTGCTAGGGCAAAAACTCACTTCCTAACAGAAGATACGGTATTTGTTTGCTTCTTTTGAACAGACAAAAGAAAATCAGCCTTTTAAAGTGAATTGCAAAGGATGTGATTCTTTAATCCCCAAGAGCCATCTAGTGGAAGTTTTTAAATAATGCATCTTGCTTGTTTCAATAAGCAACCAGCTTGAGTGATGTCCTCACATAGTCAGGTGTATAGTGGCTGCTATCAACTCTGGTCTACTGGTTACCCACAGTTTTTGCAACTCAGATCAGGGACTCCAAGTAAATTGCAATCACACTTTCAAGACCTGCTTTTTACCACTTTATTGTGCTTAGGACAATACAGTTGGACCATTGATAGTGCTTTCACTGACTGCTCCTTATCATGATTGTTACTTCTATAGCAACCATATATACTTCTGTAGGGACCAGGGAAAATTGGAAAGAGGATACAGAATTACATTCAGTCAGGAATTAGGAAAAATTTCCCAAGTTATGAAAGAAGGAGGAACAGTATCAGATGCAGTTGTGAGACTTTTGCTGAGATGCAAACCTTTAAAATATTGCTACCTGCCATTACAGATAGATTTGATACGTTGTTGAATCATTTTCAAACAACACATAGATTTTTCTCTGTCTCTCCCTAACCTGGTTTCATCATTTCTGTAACTGAGTCCATCCACCTTGCTGCTGGCCACTCTCGTTCTTCACTTTCCTTCTAGCTATTAGGTTTTTCCCCCCAAAGATCTGGGTCTTTGCATAGTGGTCCAAAGTAGGATACTTTCAGTCTGGTCATTTGTGTGTCGAGTGAGAAATATGGGTTGATTTGTTCTGTCAAAGGATAAGGGAATTAAATGTGTAATTCTAAAACAAGCAAACCTGATTTACACAACATGCTAGAGCATGTCTAATTACTTTGGGATTAGTGTGATGCTTGAAATCGTTTGCTTGTTTAATTATTTATAGTGCTTATAAGCCATTCCAGTCAGTCAACTCTGAGCATGTATATTACTCCCCAATAAGTAATTGGAATTAAAACAAACAATACAAATCAAGATAAAAATAATATTATACATTGTAATTGTTCTTTTGACCAGGAGTCACGACCAAAACAACAATAACTTCAATGCATTGTTCCAAAGGATATTTATAACAACACAAACTCTCCCACCAGGCTGTCAAGGGTCTTGTATCCTAATCTTTCATTCACTTTCTTCTTGATATCATTTGCCTCTGAGAATTAGCAGAAATTTATTTCACTCCTTTCGTGTTCTTCCCCACATTCCATTCCGGAACTCCTTTCGAATGTACTTTTCACATCCTACTTCACTATTTTCATTACATTTTGGGCAACCTAAGGGAAGTCTCAGTCCTTCAGTAAAAGAATTCTTAGGGTGTAACATCTTGGGAAACCCAGAGTTGGTTTTCATCTAAACTGAGATTAGTAACCTCAGATTGCACTCCAGTTCAAAATGCTACCAAATGAACTAAAACCAATTGGGATGATGTAATCAGTAATAAAAGGGACGCGGTGGCTCGGTGGGTTAGGACGCTGAGCTTGTCGATCAGATGGTCGGCAGTTTGGCGGGTTGAATCCTGAGTGCTGCGTAACAGAGTGAGCGCGTTACTCGTCCCAGCTTCTGCCAACCTAGCAGTTCGAAAGCACATAAAAAATGCAAGTAGAAAAATAGGGACCACTACGGTGGGAAGGTAACAGCATTCCGTGCTCCTTTGGTGTCTAGTCATGCCGGCCACATGACCACGGAGACGTCCTCGGACAAGCGCTGGCTCTTCGGCTTTGAAACGGAGATGAGCACCGGCCCCCAGAGTCGGAAACGACTAGCACGCATGTGCAGGGGAACCTTTACCTTTACCTAATCAGTAATAATTATTAAGGCATGGCTTTGTGCCTTATTAAATACATAGTAGTGCCATATTAAATACATAGTAGAATCATACGTTATGCCTGCTGAATTCCCAATATATTAAGAATACTCTAATATATTTGCAATATACTTTTTCCTTATAAGGCAACCTTTGTATGAATCCTGTGAATTATCATTCATGCTTATTACTGGTAGACAGTTTGAACCTATTATAATCTAACTCTCTGTCCACTAAATCATACCAACTTCCAGTAAATTCATTAACAAAAGAAACAAAGTCCAAAACAATCTTGGTTTCCCAATCTTAGAGAATGTGCTTAATCACCCAAAAGTCAAATGTACAATAGGTACCGTTCTTTTGTCCCTGAGAGAAAAAGTTGATTACGCTTTCTAGTTGCTTACTAGAAGCAGACCAGTGATCAGAAGAATGGAGTTGAAATCTTCATCTTGAATTAATCCACTATGCATTAGGCTATTTTACCAATATTTTGCCTGAACAATGTGGATAGAGTGCTAATTGTACCAAACCAGTAAAGGCTGTATATTTTTATTAAGGAAATTTCAAATTAATGAGTTAGGAAGTGTAGTAGATATATTATTCCTTGAAAGTAATGCTTGAGATGTATAGCAATCTGTTTGGAATGTGGATGCCTTAGGATGGCATCCATTGATACTCCACTAATAAAAAGCATTTCAATAGTAACAAAGGAGGCACTGTTCAGCTGTCTCTCTTTGCAGTCTAGTGTTGCATCCACTAGCTCTGCTAAAGAGGTTTCCCCCAATTTTCTTGCCTCCTTAATTACATGATTGCACATGATTGGTGGCTACAGAGCTTCAGATGATTTCTTCCAGTTCACAGAGGATGGGGTAGAGGTCACCTTAAATCATTAGCGTAATGTGAGGAGCCATGTAAATTAATTTAAATAAATAAATATTTATCAGTACCTAAAAAAAGCATTATTCTAAATATTGCTCTTTAACTCTACATCTGTTCTTACGAATAAAGTATTACAGAAGGATCATATATTTCAGGGATTACTCATTTAAAAGGAATCCAAATTTTAAAAGTATCTCTCTTACAACTTTTCATTAATTAGGAAATAAGAACTGCATAACATTCTGGTTCTCTTTTGCATCTGATGTATTTAAAGTAGAGGTGGGAAACATGATCTTTCAGATGTTTCCAGAAGCCCAGCCAGCATGGTTAATAATGAGAGATGCTCAGAACTGCTCAGGACATCTAGAAGGTTTAGATTCCCTACCCTGCATGAAATAAAAAAGTTTCATAGTAAATTATACATTAAGTATGTCCTATGCCTTAAATGTGGGATATGAAAGGGCGGGAGATGAGTATTCCATGTGTCACAAGCCAAAAAAGCAAAAAGTTGCCTTGTAAAGTCACCACTGCTTTTCAATTTCTGCAGAATCACCCAAAAGAGGCTTTCAGTATAGAAAGCAGCATTCTTTTTTCTCAGATTATTCCTTTTGTCACTTTTACTCAGAAATATAGTAAAACTTTGAATACGGAGTTTGCATAACATTGCATTTCCCTTAATAACCGATGTTCTGTACACAACTGCACAGCCTCGTGATTGGCTAATCCAGCCGGCAAGGCGGGAGATTCCAGTCGGCGGATTGGCTAGCGTCCGGCGCTTGCCAGACATATAAGCAACACAGGGCCATGTGGGTTCAGTTCTACCACGTGCAGCTAAAATAAACAGTCTAAACCCTGAACCGTCTCCGTGTTATCTGTCACCTGACCGGACACAACAGTGGCGACGAGGATGGGATTGCGGCAGAACAGCGGAGAAAAGGACGCGTGAGCAGGAAGCGCGCGGAGCGGGAAATTCAAATAGCCATCAGCAGCACAACGAGTCTTCAGCCCAGCGGCACAGAATCACGGACGGGAAGCAAGAATGGCTCAAGTCGGCTCGGTGAGAGAATTCGACCCGACACCTGGAAGACTGGGAGGAGTACGTCAGCCAGGTCGAGGGGTACATGTTAGTGAACGGCATAACCGAAGACCGGAAGAAGGCTGCCGCACTACTGACAATCAGCGGTACACCGGTTTACCGGGCCGCCGTTGGCTTGTGCCAGCCGGCCGCAGTTGCCAGTGTGTCATATGCCGAGCTCTTAGCGAAACTCAAAGAGCACTTCACCCCCAAACGATCGGAGCTTTTCTGGAGAAGAATCTTCGAGAAAAGGAACCAGAAGCCGGGGGAATCCATAACAGAATTCATGGCTGCAGTGAGGGAAGCCGCACTCCGTTGTAAATATGACAATCTGGAGGTGCGAATTAGGGACAGAGTGGTCCTAGGGCTACGCGATGAACAATTGCAAAACAGAATCATCGCAAAGCCCACGGGAAACGTACAAGAAGTTCTGGACGAACTACTCACTTACGAAGCCACGGGGCAACGCGACCCCCCCCCACAACAGCAATGGCGCAGCGGGAGCCATCAACCAAGAGTGCCTTGTGGACGGTGGGGTGGAGGACTACCCGTGGGAGACGGACATCGATGAGATCACCTGGAGATTCGGAAAAATCCCGGTGAGGACAACCCGATCGGAAGGCGCTGACCGTCCCAGGAGACCACCACCACCGCAACTGCACAAATCACCGAGAGAGGCCCCGAACTGACAAACAGACCCCCCAGATAATGTCACCAAGGATGCTGAGATGGTCAATATTCCTATCAGCATATACATTTTCCATCAATTACAGACCGGGGAAAGAAATGCGCCATGCAGATGCCTTAAGCAGGCTACCCCTACCTGACACAGACACAGACCCAGCACCAGTGGGACAAATCCTCACATTACAAGAACTCCCAGAATGCCCACTAACAGCCAAAGATATTGCCAGTGCCACCAGCAAGGATCCCGTACTAAGCAGAGTAGCAGCATGGGTCCAAGGGGGGTGGTCAAGGGAAAGCCCAGATCCACAATTCCAGCCGTATTTCAGGAGAAGGGATGAAATGTCATCACACTTAGGGTTACTATGGGGGAACAGGGTAATAGTGCCAGAGAAACTTAGAGACAAGGTCATCTGCGAATTACACGAAGGGCATCCGGGTATCGTACGCATGAAAGCTCTGGCCAGGAGTCACCTGTGGTGGCCAGGGTTAGACAAGGCAATCGAGGAAAGGGTAGCAGGGTGTTATCAATGCCAGAAGTCAAGGCCAGAACAAGCCCACACACCAGTACACAGGTGGGAGGCGACACACAACCCCTGGTCCTGAATACATATAGATTATGCGGGGCCTTTCCAGGGTCAGACATTCTTAATAGTAGTAGACAGCTATTCCCGGTGGTTAGAGATAGTGCCTGTTAAGAGCATGACATCAGCAAAGACAATACAGGTCCTGAGGGGACTCTTTGCCACTCATGGGTTACCTGATGTAGTTGTATCTGACAATGGCCCTCAATTCACATCTACTGAATTTCAGGATTTCCTCAAGGCCAACTGGATTAGGCACGCAACATCGGCACCCTTCCACCCCTCCAGCAACGGATTGGCAGAAAGGAACGTGAGGACAACCAAAGACGCACTGCGCAGGATTATTGTTGGGGACTGGCACCAAAGACTGGCCCAGTTTTTGCTGGCACAGCACACAACACCGTGCACAGCAACTGGGAAAAGCCCAGCAGAAATGAGGTGGGGCAGGAGACTGACAACCAAATTAGATAGACTCCACCCAGATAGGATAACAGATAACCCAGATAACAGCTGAAACTGAACAGGACTGCTTGGCCAGATCATTAAGCATTGGGGATTTAGTGTGGGCCAGGAACTACGGCCAACGGGATAAGTGGACACAGGGAGTGGTAATAGACAAGCTGGGGCCGCTATCGTACATCATAGAGGGGGAAGGGGAATGCCAGGTCAGGAGACACATTGACCAACTCAGGAAAAAAGCCCCTGAGAACACCCCACCGGCACCCAGAGAGACTCAGCCGTCGCAAAGCCACACACACTACGAACCACTCCCATATACAACGTCTACACCCCAACGTAACCCAATGGGCAGGGCCGGACCAACAGAGGCCGGATCACCAAGGTCCACTACAAGGGGGTCAGAGCCTACAGAGCCAGCCACAGAGACAGTGCCAAGGGATCCCACAGGAACATCGCAACCAGCGGGGCACCAGCAGAGGGGGGAGTTGCAACAGCCCACAAGGCCAATCCAGGAGAGAGAGACTAGGCTGGACAGTCCACCAGGGAGATACCCTGTCAGAGAACATAGACCTCCGGCATATCTAAGCGACTATGTAAGGAAATAATCAAAGAGACCTTGGAGACCTGGGTATTAGGGGGTTCACAATTGGGGGGAAGGGGTGTTCTGTACACAACTGCACAGCCTCGTGATTGGCTAATCCAGCCGGTTGGAATTCCTGGACACCGGGTTGGGTGCCTGAGGCAAGGCGGGAGATTCCAGTCGGCGGATTGGCTAGTGTCCGGCGCTTGCCGGACATATAAGCAACACAGGGCCATGTGGGTTCAGTTCTACCACGTGCAGCTAAAATAAACAGTCTAAACCCTGAACCGTCTCCGTGTTATCTGTCGCCTGACCGGACACAACAACCGAAGTTAAGCTTTGTGGCAGAGATTATAACATAGAAAGTAGAATGACAAAAAGAACCTGAACCTTATCTTAGAAATCTGCACCCAGCAGATTTCTGGGTTTTAGAAAAATAAATTCTAAAACACAATTCCTTGGTGGAGCAGTGGGCTAATGCCTCCTTAAGTAACACCAGCTGCCTGCAATTAGTGCAGGTTCGCATCCCACCAGGCTCAAGGTTGACTCAGCCTTCCATCCTTCCGAGCTAGGTAAAATGAGGACCCAGATTGTTGGGGGCAATAAACGTTGTAATAATGCCGCTTGGGGGGGGGGGGGCGAAAGCCCTAATAATAAGCAGGCATAGTATACATAGAATGAAGGCTATTGCTAAGCACATAGATTTGTGCTTTAAATTGTAAGCCGCCCTGAGTCTTCGGAGAAGGGCGGGATATAAATGGGATTTTAAAAAAAATCCCAACCAAGGCTGATATTATCCCCCTGGGAAATCTTCCAGTTGCTTTTGATTTTTTTATTTAAAAATACTGGATACAAGATAGCTGCCACTTCCTCTCAGATCCCATTTTTTGTGTATTCATAGTTATTTTTTGAAGTTCATGGCAAATGAATGCTTCTGTTAACATCTGTAACAAAAAGGGTACTTCACCTCCCACATATGCTTAAATCACAAAAGAATGTTCTGCTTTCTTAAAGTTTGAATTCTAGATGCATGCCAATTGCTTCTTTCTGATATTATCATTGGTTATGTTCCCTGTATGATAAAGGCTACTTAGTTGATTGCAATTTTAACAGAGAATGTATTTGAACCAAATTATGTTGTTAAAAGTGGCTTAAATTGGTCATTCTGAGGGATGGATGAAATGGCAACAATTTCAACTTCTCCACTGATTGCTGTTCCTTCTCTAGGGCTGTATCATCCAGTTATCATGTTTTCTTCAGCTTCTGTTCTAGCTAGAAAAACCATTTTTAATGAAGGTGTGCATTCACTTCTTCCCAAAGTAATTTTGGGCTAGCTTTTCACCTTTAATTTGTATCCCATTGCTAGTCAATAGGTAACCGAAGAGGGAGATTTTTTAATGTGTCTCAATTTTTCTGTAAAATATGCCAAGAAGCATAGAATTTAGACACTGAAATAGGCTGTCACCACCCTTTTTCTTTATTCATAGAGTGAGTTTCTAAAAGTGCAAGCTATTGAACTGCTTGGGGATGACAGCCAATACAGCTTGCTTTTATTATTTACCCATAAACACCATAAAATGATTCTGTACATTTTAGTACAGAAGGAGGAGGAGAATCGATCCCTTAGAGATGCAAAGAAATCCTCATCAACCTTCTCCAATCTAATTACAAATAAAAGTTCACCAGAAATAGAAAGCAGTGAAATGTAAATCATAAAATAAACATAAAATCCTACATGATGACTGCCAGATTTATATGTTAAAATAAATTATCCTACTTCAATAGATTTAGAGGGTCCAGAATCAGTAGCATCTCACACACTAGAGTTACCTGGCCCCATGGATTGACCAGGGATGCTAAGAATAGACCAAACAGCAAAAGACAAAACCAGGACTTTGCTAAGTTCTGTCACCATGCTGCATGCTGGCTGCTATAAACCATAATTTGAGCTGCACCATTTCATCCTGATTGCATAACTATCTAAGCCACTCCTTCACTCACAAAGTAATATAGTGAAATACATTTGGCAGGCTGGTTAATGTTTTACATTAGTCAGAAATGAATTTAAAAAGTGCAGGAACTCTTTTTTTATATTTAAGTGGTAATAATAGCTCATTTTGAGATGGAATGCAGAGCAAAGTGAAGTTAGTGTTTATTTTTGTTTCTATGGAAATTAAAAATATAATCACAGTGTTGATCAGATGTGGCCTATGCAAGCAATGAGATGATTCTATAATTTTTTGTGATTTTTTTCTGACATTCTACTGTCTGATTTCTTTTAAAAAATCAGCATTTCCTTACTCTTTAGCTGCATAATCAGATCACAATGGATTGTCTGGAGAGGGAGGATGCTACTCACCCATAACTGAAAGAGGGATTGGAAAATAGATGAGGGAGGAGGTTTTCTCCAAAAAATGGTATTGGAGATACAAATGCATCTCCTCCAAAATCCATCAAGTTGAAAAAAATAGTACTTCATATCAAACTATCCAATCAAATAGGCTCAAGTATACTTTATTTATAAAATATTTATAAAATATATAAAAGTATCCAACTCTTATTCTATTCTATTCTATTCTATTCTATTCTATTCTATTCTATTCTATTCTATTCTATTCTATTCTATTCTAAATACATAAATACAAGATTTTCATGAATTTCTTCCTTTGGCAAAGTCACCATAAAACTTCCAGCATGATATAGGTAACCATGGTGTCATGTCATGAATTATGGCTCCTTTTTCAGGAAGTATTAGAATGGTCTATTCTTTGATACCGAACACGTGTATAAATTTCTCTTCTGTTCCATAGTTTGTGCCAGCATATATTCCTTTGCAGCAACCTGCCAAAACAAGGAAGAGATCAATATGGATTTACCATGCCCTGCTTCAAATTATCTATGATATGGGCAAAATACTTCTGCATTGTTCAATGTTAGCAGTGACAACTATTGTAGCCAAAGCCCTCTAGGACATACCGCTTTTTTGAGAACTGATGATCTATCTCTTCCAGAGACTGTCCTTTGGTTTCTGGTACAAATAAATAAATAAATACTGCAGCCGCCAATCCTACCAGTCCATAGAAAAGGAAGGTCCATGACAAGCCGATGACATCTGTATAGAGAAACATTACAAAATCAACATATGACATAATGCCACATTTGCTGGGATAGATAAAGGCTATCATAAAATCAGGAGCTTACCAAAGGCTACTTAAAAGGAGCTGTAAAATTTCCTTTCAAAAGTAAATTTACATTTTATTAGACTCATGCATTCAGCAAGATCAGAAGTTTCATCTGGACATTATTTCAATAATGGGTGCATAGTAAAAGGTGCCAGTCATTTTAATTAAATTGAGTTAAAATGATCATTTTATAGCATTTTGATTGCAAACATTCTCAAGGATGAGGTAGTAACAATAATTAAAAGGTTTTAAAAACATTAACAGCATGGTTTTGCAGTATTTCTCCACCTTTAGTATCTTGGAGATGGACAATTGCCATAAATACTTTTCGGATGGGTTTTACTATTAACAGCAGAACCAGATGGCTTTTCTCTATGACACACAGGCTAATACATATCTGGGCTACAAATGAGTGCTGACATAATATTTCTGGGATTAAAATATTTGGCAATACTTGAAATATTTTGATAATATTTTAAAATATTACCCAAACACAAAAATAATTCTAAAAACTTCTGAAAGAAAAAATGTCTAAACTAGCTAAATTAACTGAAGAAATACAACCTTTCCAAAGATACTTTTTGAAAGATGCTTTCCTAAAAGCCAACTGGATTTTCTTGGTTTTTTTAGTTCTTTGAAAATGTTTTGCTTCTATAGTTTCTTCTTCAACCATGACCTGGATGATTGACAATCTCCATCGACCTCATAAAATCAGATAGATTATAATCTTACTTTTTCAAGTGAGCTTCAAAAGTAGCTTCATATTAGCTTCAGAATTGTCTTTATTATTGTAATAGGAAACAACTGGCTTTTTAAAATTCAGACCTGGGGTTGCATAAGTCTGAGTCAACAGCTGTTTCTTCGTTTCAGACTACTAGTTGTAATTTTTTAGTTTAATAGTAACTAGTGACTTAATACATTCAGTCTGCAATCCCACTTTTGTGAATGACACTAAATGGCAAACCACAACATCTGGTGTAATTTTGGATTTCCCCCCTTCTTCTGCAGCCTATTATCTCCTCTGATGCTGAGTTCTGGAGCATATAAACATTTGTTTGCTCTTTTGTTAAGAAAATACCATATTGTCTAATAAATACATTATCTAGCTATGGATTTTGGATTTTTTTTCCTTCTAATAACACCATTATGTTATCTTCTTTTAAATGTTAATTTTGTCCATCCATAAAAATCATGAGAAGCACCATGACTTCTGGCTTAGAGTAGACTAAGACTGCCTTGAACTGAGTTTTCTGCTTTGGCAGAGATTTGAGTCTGGCTTCCTTCAGTCTAAATTTAACATTCTAGCGACTATATATGGCTGATCGTGACTCCAGAAATGATATAATAAATAGGAGACAAGATCCTCAAACAAAGGCAGTGACCCTTTGTTGGGTCTAGATCAGTTTCTCAACCTCAGCAACTTTAAGGCATATGAACTTCAACTCCCAGAATTCCCAATTCTGGGAGTTGAAGTCCATACATCTTATACCTGTTGAGATTGACAAACACTGGTCTAAATACACCCTATTATCAGCTCCGCTATGATTATCAGCAGCAAAGAATGTCAACAACAAGCCAATATTATACATACCAATGAGGTCAAGGAATGTAAGACTGATCAGTAAATTGGCAGCCCAGTTGAAACTATTGCAGAACGCAAAAGCTCTTCCTCGTATGCTAGCTGGATAGATCTCACTGAGGACCAGCCATGTCACTGCAGGAGGAGAAAGGAAAGCGTGTGGAATTAGGCAGGAGAAATTAATAAATCATAAGCAACATTTTGTACAACCGTAAGAAGAAACTAGAATGGGATTATAGAAAGAAAGCTTGAACTGTTGAGTTGGAAGATGCAATTATTCAGAAGTTTCAGTTAAACACAATGAATCCTTCAATAACTAGCTAAGATATGAAGAGACATACTGAGGATTATTATTATTATTATTATAATGATTACTACCACTACTACTCTTGCTCCTAAACAGACTTTTAAACTCACATATGAAATACATATTTGGACATGCATATTACTTTTTTACAAGAAACATTGGAAAGATAGATAATATACTGTTTAGAAAATTCTAGGTATATGGATTGCGAGTGGACAAGACAGACATTTTCACTGAATGGTGAAGTGAATGGAAGAATTAAAACAAAAAACAAAAAAAGAAGCTTCTCCATTACTTGTTACAATAGGTTGCAGTACCTAGATGAATTTGGCTCATCCTAAAGAAGCTGAGCAGAGTAAGTAGTTTGTAAGTAAATTCAATTCCTGGAGTGGACTGGGAACTAATGAAACATATTAAAAGGTAATGCAAAATAACTTCCATCACACTGGTAATAAAACAATATGGACAAGGACAGGTAGTCTTCAGATGTCAATTCCAGTTAGGGGAGATTTTATCTTTGCTCTTCATTCTGGAAAATCATATTACTAGGTGCATTATTAGTAAATACATGTAACTTTAAAAACTAAGCAGGACCCCAATGGCTAGAAATTCTGGGAGGTACAGTTCTAATCCATCTTCTAGAACACGTATTGTGTAGTGGGTTTTAGACCGCATGGAAGACGCCAGGCCACAGGGTACAGCATAGCAGCTCTTTATTGTGGGTAGGACTGTACTGGGGATTTGGGGTTACCTGAGTCCTTATATATACCTGGCCAGGTATCCACCTGGCCAATCCATTTGAACCTGGTATTCCCGCTGAAAAAATAGCCCAATCCGCATCAGTCCCGGTACAGCGCCACCTGGTGGTATAAGTAACGCTGTTGCTATGTTGTAACCCAAAACCATACACAACACCTGTTCCCTTTTAAGAACAAACAATAATGATTCACACAACAACTACACACTAAAATACATTGAGTACAATTTAACCATTACATGTCAATCCTACCGTGCCATTCCGCCCCCTCATGACCTAACATGAGGGGTTTTAATTTTTAATTAATGGGGTTTTAGTTAAGTTCAGGGATTAATTTAATCTTAGTTTTAATCGTTTTTAATTGTATATGATGTATTTTAACTTTTAATTTTCCCTGTAAACCGCCCTGAGTCCTACGGGAATAGGGCAGTATATAAATTTAAATATAAAATAAACATAGTCAGTCAGATAGGCTGGAGGCCTATTTGCCCGTGATGACTGCCTTAGGTCATCATCCTTTGACTTGGACAGCAGGGTCAGTGGATATGGCTTGGTTGGGCTTCTCGTGTTGACTCGTCCCCTGGTCAGATCTTGCGGCTGGATTGTCCTGAATGTCCTGAGGTGGTTGTTGTCTGTGCTGACCCAGTCTCTCCAGGAACAGTTCTGGGTCCCTGAAGTCTTCCACCAGCTCAGGTTCTTCATGTTGGTCTGTTGGTTGCGAGGAATGGCTCTCCTGTTGATTTTTTTCCAGTGGCCTTTCAGGAACCCGTCTCCTAACTTGGTCTATGTGTCATTGGATCGGACGGTCCCCCTCCACCCCTACAATGTAGGACAAGGGCCCTGTTCTGTCAACCACCAAGCCAGGAATCCACGCATGTCCTGGCCCATAGTTCCTGGCCCAGACTAGTTCACCTGTGTTTAGTTCCCTAGTTGGGTTGGGTTGCACTGTCTTTGCAGCCACCCTGTCAGGGTGTAGCCTGTCCAGCTTGGTGATGAGCCGTCTGCTCCAACGCAGTTCAGCTGGGCTCTTCCCTGTTGCTGTGCAAGGTGTGGAATGTTGAGCCAGTAGGAACTGAGCCAACCTATGATGCCAGTCCCCACTGATGATGCGCTTCAAAGCGTCTTTTGTTGTTCTCACCATGCATTCTGCTAATCCATTGGTCGATGGGTGAAAGGGCGCAGATGTGACGTGCCTAATCAAGTTGGCCTTCATGAAATCCTGGAATTCAACAGAGGTGAATTGTGGGCCTTTATCCGAGACCAACACATCAGGAAGGCCATGCGTGGCAAAGAGACCCCTGAGCACTTGGATTGTCCTGGCAGTGTCCTGGAATAATAGGCAATAGGTTTTTGTTCTCCATTCTCTTCTAAGTGATTTAAAACTGCACCCACTCCATAGGGAGAAGTGTCACACGCAATGCAGATGGGCTTTTTCTCTATGAAATGAGTGACAGTGGAATTACTGGATAGTAGTTCTTTAAGGGCTTGAAAACTCTGCTCATGAACCCTGGTCCAGGTCCAAATAGCTTTCTTGTCTAATAGTCTGTGTAAAGGCTCAGCTTGTAAGCCGCCCTGAGTCTTCGGAGAAGGGCGGGATATAAATGTAATAAAATAAAAAATAAAATAAATAAAATAAATGGCTGCTTTGTGTGGCAAGAATGCATGATAGAAATTAAGCAAGCCCAGAAAAGCTTGCAACTCTGCTTTGTTCTTGGGTGTGGGGGCCATTTTTATTGCCCTTACCTTGGAGTCAGTGGGATGGATCCCTTTGGCATCGATCCTGAACCCTAAAAATTCTATGGATGCAACCCCAATTTGACATTTGTCCTTCTTAAGTTTGAGTCCTGCAGCACGAAACCTACTTAAAACTGCCCGTAACCTTTCAGCCAGTACTTCTTCTGAATCCCCAGCAATGAGGACATCATCAAAGTAAGGGCATACCCCCAGAATGCCCTTCAGAGTCCTCTCCATCACCTCCTGAAAAATTCCTGGAGCTACAGAGACACCGAACTGTAAACGGTTAACTCTGAAAGCTCCTCTGTGTATTACAATTGTCTGAGTGTCAGCTGTCTCCCTGGTAACCGGGAGTTGCTGGTACACCTGCGCGAGGTCTAGCTTTGCAAAGATGGCGCCACCCTGTAAGGAGGAGAGGATGTGGCTGATCGCTGGAACCAGGTAAGTGTGCGGATTGAGGACCTGGTTTACCGAAGCCTTATAATCCGCACAAATTCTCACCTCCCCATTAGCTTTCAATGGGGTGACAATGGGGGTCTCCCACTCTCCCCCTTCTACCGGTTCCAACACCCCCTGCTCTACTAACTTATCCAATTCATTCTCAATCTTGTGCTTGAGGATGAAGGGAACTCTCCGGGGTTTAATTCTCATAGGTAGCACATTTGGGTTCAATTTAAATTTAATGGGGGGCCCGTTGTACCTGCCTAATTTTCCGTCGAATACGTCTGCAAACGTTTTGCAGACGGATTCGAGGCTTCTGGCCTGGGTGCTATGGATTCCCGAGATCCCTATACCCAGAGCCTCAAACCAATCTAACCCCACTAAACTAGTCCTCCGGCCCTCGGCCACGAGAACATCCAAGTGCCCAGAGAAAACCCACTGATAGAGTAGTCTCCCCCCTAATTTTTACCGGGGCATGTTGAAAATCAGTTAACTTTAAACTGGTAGGTCTCAGTCGAGGCCACCGCTTGCTCCAGCCGCAAACAGTTTTAAACATTTCATAAGAAATTATTGAGATAGCAGAGCCAGAGTCGAGCTCCATCTTGCAAGGTACACCTTGCAAACGGACCTCTAGTTTAATTTTGGCAGTGATTAGCCGGTTGATTCCCATGTGGGAAACGGCCCTCTGGGTCTCAAAAAAAATGGTGGTGATGTGCTGGGGGGGGGGTCTTAATACCTGTCAGCGACATGACCATCGGTTGCAGTTCGTGCAGGCTGTCCTGGGAGTGATTCTGGCAAACGGCTGCGATGTGTCCTGTCTTGCCGCATGCCCAACATTTCGCAGTTCAGAATTTGCAAACCGCTCTCGCATGATTCCCCCCGCAGCCAGCACATTTTGGGGCGGAATCTCTGCAACTGCAGCCGATACATTTGTTGCATTTGCTGGCCATTGTTGGCTTCTGCTGATTTCCTTGATTGTCGCGCTGCAGTTGTCTTTGATGTACAGCATCAATCTCTGCCTCCTCACTCACTTCACTGCTCCCGCTGTTCGCAGCTTCCCCACAACGGACGGCTCCTCCTGGGCTGCTGGGTTGGGAATGATGGGTTGCACGAATTGCTCCTGCAGTGGCCTCGTTAGCCAAGATCTCATCTTGAGCATCTTGGAGTGTGATGTCGGGTCTGGCGTATAGGTGTTGTTGTAGTTTTTTGTCTCCGAGACCACACACCAGGTGATCGTGAAGCCGTTCTTCTAAGTTGCTGAATTTGCACAGGCAAGCGGCCTCTCTCAGGGCTGCAATGAATTCAGTGGCTGACTCTCCTGGCTATTGGAAACGCTGTTCGAACTGGCCTCGCCAAGCCAGTTCTGACATTCGCGGTTTGAAATGTGCATTTAGCTTCTCTGCAAAGTCCTTATACTTTACAGTCTCGATCGCTTCTGGTGTGAACAGGCTGATGGCCAGATCATGGATCGCTGGCCCGCTCATGCAGGTCAGAACTGCTGCTTTTTTATTGTCGTCAGTGATCCGGTTGGCCCGTAGGAACCCTTTGACCTGGCTCAGGTGTGAAGCCCATCTCTTGGGATGGCGAATGTCAAACGCCAGAATTTGGCCGAACTGTGCCATGGCGTGTCCGGTCCTGTGGAATCTGCTTAGGTGAAGGAGTTGGGGAAAGATGCCTCTTTCTCTGACCCTAGTGACTTCAGCTCTGAGAGAAGCAGCATCCCACCCTTGTCGCCACTATTGT
Source organism: Vipera berus (assembly GCF_964194415.1). Taxonomy (NCBI): domain Eukaryota; kingdom Metazoa; phylum Chordata; class Lepidosauria; order Squamata; family Viperidae; genus Vipera; species Vipera berus. The sequence goes on from NC_138204.1 coordinate 23,612,320, forward strand.
GTAGTGGGTTTTAGACCGCATGGAAGACGCCAGGCCACAGGGTACAGCATAGCAGCTCTTTATTGTGGGTAGGACTGTACTGGGGATTGGGGTTACTTGAGTCCTTATATATACCTGGCCAGGTATCCACCTGGCCAATCCATTTGAACCTGGTATTCCCGCCGAAAAAATAGCCCAATCCACATCAGTCCCGGTACAGCGCCGCCTGGTGGTATAAATAGCACTGTTGCTATGTTGTAACCCAAAACCATACACAACAGCACGGGTGTCCAACTTGCCACGTCACGTGACGTGTCACAACTTATCATGACTTTTTTTGCATTGCCGGAGCTGGGGTGGGTGTGGCCTCCATATGATGCAACCTGCCTGCGGGCCAGCAGTTTGACAGCCCTCTTCTAGAGAACACCAGTAACAAGGCTGGGCCAATGAATGCATTATACCAGAGTGCACCTGTGGATTAAAGGCTGCTTTGTCAAGTACATGAATATCCTGCTTCCTTTCAAAGGAAATTACCAAGAGAAAGATCAACAAACTGACCATGGTAAATGGTTGAATTAATGAACAGTGTCAGGCCTACCCCAGCTGGATGGCCTCTAAGGAAAGAAAGACCCTTGACTCCATTGGGTTTGAAGTGATAGGCTCTTTTGCTAAGGGGTGCTGGTTGCAGTAAAGCCAGACTAGAACTAAATTTCCTGCGCAAAAGCATACAGCTTTTCCTCTCAATCTGACCCTCCCCCCTTTGACCGGTCCATTTCCAGACAATGGGTGAATGGCTAGGTGCTTTGGGAGTGTTCAGTGCTTGGAGCAATCGGCATTCCATTCCAAAGCATCTTTGGCCTCTCATTGTCCTTGAAGATTGGCACACTGGTTTAAAGCATCCCTATTCTTCCCCAACTGTCAATCCTTCCTCCCAATTTTCCAGCACTAGCTCAATACATGCTTATTGCCCATTTATTCCCTCTCTCCCTCTTAGCTATTGATGGCAGGATGCCAGTGAGGCATCGAGGGAAAGATGGAAGAACTGACAAATAGTATAAAATATTGTACAAGTCAATATAAGATTCATTAACTGAAATTTATATCAATTCCTTTGTGGGATTTCTTGGCCCAAATAATGAAGATAAAAGCCCTATTTGTGGTTCCACCCATGAGATCAGTTCAAGGCCTTGTAGCAGCACTTATAGTACTTAAGTTATAGCATTCCAATTATGGAACTTCAAAAAGATGTTCAGCTGATTCCTATGTTATCTTTCCCAAAATAATTGTAGACATGTCTATTCACCCAACAATTTATGAGATAACAATTACTCTAGGAATAGATTCACTGTAAGATGACCAGTGTTTTTATTCCTTTTTTAAAAACTAAATTTGTTTGAAAGTTTGTATTTATTGGTTTTTAAACATTTCTGGTTTTATTATGACAGCTTTATTTAAGACTGTTTTTAAAATTTTTGTAAACCATTCTGTTTGCTTCTGAAAGGAAGAGTAGTAATACTCAGAAATCACATTAATCAATTAAATTGTCAGTCAATAAAAACCAGCTAGTCTGATCTTCAACTTTTCTTAAAATAATACTGTTCTTTTAATCAAATGCAAACCTCACCTGATTAAATAATCTTTTCTAGGGCTTCTAACTGGCCAATACAGGTTCCTCTTTCGTTCAGGTAACTTCTAAGTATTTGAAGCAGGCATACAAAATATGTTGGGGTTACTGTTTCTAGTATTAATGCCTCAACTGATAATATTGACGTTTTATTTGCAAACTGTAGCATTATAAATTGGCAAATGTATGTTTTCCATAGTTATGTTTGCTTAACTGGGTATGTAAATAACATTTTAACACAGTGCTTACTTCCTGGAACAGATAGGTAAAAGGAACTCTTTCAGAAAGAGTGTGTGTGTGTGTGTGTGTGTGTGTGTGTGTGTGTGTGTGTGTGTGTGTGTAGAACTCCAGTAACTGAATGGAACAAAACTAGACACTTAGCTTAGCTGCAAAGCATAGGAGAAAGCTTGTCGTTAGCATGTCCAGTTTAAAGTGAGATAGAGCAGTAGTCCAAGAATAGCTGCATAAACCATGGATTCATTATGTGTCCCATCCCAACTTCTTTCAGTTCCCAAAATATATCCAGAATGGGAATTGGACAAACTTGCTGCTTGTCTTTCTGCAGAGTAATGTAATTTTAATATAACCCTCTCCCCAAACTTCTCATGTTACCTGCCATAAACCTTGTGGCCTTTGGAAGCCAAGGGTTTCATTTTTATTTTGTTTCTAAATGAAGCTCCTGGCCACAAGACTGCTATCCTGGTCTAAAATCAGCTCTGAAGTGAAGTGGCTATGGAAGATCAGAAGATTATCCACTCAGAAACCTATTCATGTTTAGCCGGAATAAGCCCTATAAAATATAATTAAGGGGGCTAATGTCTGAAAATTAACAGTTCTTTTCCTGGCTTATTTTTTTTTTAAAAATGAACACTCTTTTCCCCCATTCCTGACTCTTTTTATTATGGAGTATTCTAATGAAGAATAGGAACTCCTGCTGAAACCACAAATGCATTTATGGTTTGCATGTATAGATTTGTGAATCAAAGGTCTTACTGCACTTATTCCATTATGGCATACACAACTATATTCTAATTATAATACTGTAAGGAGTAATTGTAGGTCATTTCAGAGCCAAACCGATTGGGCAGCACAGAAGCCCAACAAACAAACATAACAAACTACTTAGTAAGACTCAAATCACATCCATGCATAGAGAGGTCCATTTATGTAAGAGGGACCTAGGATAAGAAATACGAAACCAGGAAGATACTTACTTGGTCCAAATCCAATTGAGAATGCACTTACAAAGGCCATCAAGCTCAGGAGTGTAATCCAGTTTAGGAGCATGTGTCCCTTGGAAGATGCCCCACTGATTGAAGAATTGGTATCCCTTTCTTTTTCTTCCACTGGCTGGGTGAGAAAATGGGTTTGCTCATTTTCTAATGTAATGGTTGCCCTTTCCCCCCTACTTTTATTATTGGTAAGCGTTTTGACTGCTGGTCTCACGGCAGCAAAAGTTGATTCCACTTGTATTTCACTGGTATCTTTCGTCAATAAGAAATAGGAAGCATCTGGTTGGGGAGACACTGAATTTATGTGGAGATGAGGTGAACCGAAGGAAGTATTGTTTGAATCTATGAGTGTTTCACAGTCTTTAACCATATCTAACGGAACAGAGCAGCTGACCAGGCCAATAATCATAACTGAAAAAGCCATCACCAAACATCCAGCCATCAACAACACCCTTCGGCCAACCTTATCTGCAAAAAACATGGCAAACAGAGTTGCAATAACCTTCATCACCCCTAGACCAACAGAGGCGAGGATAGCAGAGGAATCCGTCTGAAATCCCACAGAACGGAAAATAGTAGATGCATAATAGAGGGCATTGGGCTGTCCAGTGAACTGCTGAAAGAGGACCAATCCTAGGCCAATGAAAGTCCTGTTTCTCATATTGTCCTTTGATCTGAAAAGATCTACAAGGGAATAATTCTTCTCCATGGGGCGTGGCAATATTATGTCTTCACCATCTTCATTCTTAGAAGGTTGAATGAGGTTACTATGAGTCACACTGTAGTGTACCTTGAAAGTCCTGGAGTTGTTGGGGAGGAACAGGATGCTGACAAACTGGATGACTGCCAGGGCAATAACCAAGCCAAACATGTATCGCCATCCCTCAGGTGTGTCAGTAAAGATATAATTCAGTGCATATGAAAGTAAGATGCCCATGGTGATGCCAGCTTCATAGAGGGATACCAATAGCCCTCGCTGATGGGCAGCCACCATTTCAGAGACATATATACAGCATGCCATAGATGATAAAGAAATGGCAAAACCTACAGTCAGTCGCCCACCCACCAGCCAAATAAGTGACCTAGCAAGTGTCAGGATGAGACTGCCACACAACAAAACAGCATTGCTGACCAATATTGCTTTCCGTCTTCCCTGCCGGTCAATAAAGATTCCTCCAACCAAAGAAGCTATGAGAGCTCCAATGAGTAAGGCACTCACGAGGACTTCTTGTTCAATACAACGAAGATGGAAAACCACCTGCAGCTGCAACAGTGCTCCTGAGATGATTCCAAGTTCATATCCAAAGATCAGTCCTCCAAGGAGTGAGATTGCTGATGTCAACAGGAGGATGAACAATGCTTGTCCTGGAAGTTGAGAATAAGAACAACAGTGAGATCTGAGAGAACTTCTTCTTTAAGTTGGTATAGCTTACAAGGAATAACTTCAATGTTATAAACCAGGAGTCTGCAACCTTGACAGCTTTAAGACTTGTGGACTTTAGCTCCCAGAATTCCTCAGCCAGCTATGCTGGCTGAGGAATTCTGAAAACTGAAGTCCACAAGTCTTAAAGTTGTCAAGGTTGCAGACCCCTGTTATAAACTACATCACATTTTAAAGCTAACTTTGTTAATATTGTTTTAAATATAAAGTCAATCCAGGAATAATAGTCTCCAATACATCAGCATGTTCATATAATGATATTGTGATTTTTTAAGATCCTACCTATCTCCCCTATCTACTAAAGGTAATCTGAATGTCAATGTTCTGAGGTCAGAAATGGCAGAATTTTCTGAAATGCAAAATACTCTTTTGCGGGGAAGAGTGGTGTTAGGAGAACCTATGTCACAGCCCAGTAAAACAAGAGTTTTGCAAGAGTCACAGAAATATGACTCAATGTTGAAAAACATGGAAAACCTGCTAGGGCAGAAAACAGTACCGTAACCAGATTTAATACATTCTCCTGTGCAACGTATTTTGAACATCCCATTGGTTCCTGGAAATGTGGCCGTTATTTTCAAATTATTAAAAATAAATAAAGTTGAGTTTTGAAGTTTTCTAGGCCTCAATCTGAACCTGAAATTGTACCTAGATTGTCCCATTTTGAACAGAGAGGACCGCTGTTTTGAAAGAGGGGTCAAAGAGGCCATCTATGTCAAAACTGAACAGCCTTTTCTCAACAGAGAGGGAGGGATACAACATCATCTATCTTCAGTCTACAACATAAGTCCTTTCAACAATTCCAAGAAAGCTCCACATCCATTTGCACCACTCAGGTGACCCTGACAACACAGATAAACCTCCAGATGGCATCAACAACTCATTAAAAGAATGCAAATGACCAGCTGTCTGCAAATATAAATCCTTCCATTCCCCACCATCCAGTCGGAGCTGAAGAAGCTTCTTGGATGAGAAGCAAAACAACTTCAAAGAGAAAAAAGCATGACAACCATGATCTGAATGACTAAGAATCTCCATAGACATGTACCTAGATTATGATAACATGCAGCATTTCTTATATCAAAATAAGCATAACAACATATTAAGGAAAAACAAGGATATATTACTTGGGTGCATATTTTGCTCTGAAGGGATTCCTTCTGTATAACTACAAATCTGTATTTACCATTTATTTATACTGTGACCTTCTTGTAAAAGTAGAAAGTAGCAATTATCTCACCATAATTATAGTGAACATATTTTCTTGGGGAAAACAAGGACAAGCCTGAAAAAGGGCAAATCTGAAAGAGGTTCATGAAGATAAAAACTATTCATTGCTTATGTTTGCTTTATAAGGGAAAGTTCAAGAGCAAACCAAGAAAAGCTACAAAAATGCATATTAAAATATTTAAAATCAAAGATATATGTACATTTATTTTTAAAAAAGAATTCAGTTTCCTATTTTTTTCACATGAATGTGAAAGCTTGGGCATTAAGTGGTACCATTTATATGATAAAAGTTAAATGACCAAAATAAAAGATAAATGTGAATGTTTGAAATTTAAGTAAATCTGAAGGACATGCGGTCACTGTAACCATTCATTTTATTTCACAACCATCTTGTAAAATAGGCTGGGCAGAGAGACAAGAACTGTCTCCTGGCAAACTTCAGGGCTGAGTGGGAATATTTGTAGATTTGGTCTAACCTTCTAGTCTCTGTGATGGATGTACCCTTAGTGTTGTGCAGAAGTTGAATTTCAAATTCCTTAGCAGCAGATTGTAAAACAGTGTTATTGCCTGTGAAAGCCATTTGCTGGAAATTAGGGGGGCTTCCTTGGGTAGCTGGTTGGTCATTAAGAGAACAGATTGCTAGGCTAGATGGGATAGGTGCCCAATCCAGCAGGGCAATGTGTACTATACGTTATTATGAACAGTATAACATAACACCTCAGGTCCTATTAGCATGCTAACAGCCACTGACATGTTAGTGTCATACTAATGAATGTCACAGTACCAGAGGACTCTGTTTAGTGAATCAAGGTTTCTGTTTTAGAGAGAATATTTATAAAACATTATTTTTCATTCACAAAATAATTTAATTCTGGATCCAAACTCTATTCTGACTGTCCTGCATGCAATAAGCAGAAACACTGCAATAACTAACTTTTAACATTCAGTATGCTGGAACTAGAGCAATTGACTTGATCTAGACCCAATCTTTACAGCCCAACATTATGTATATTTGTTTTCAAGCATATCTCACAAATTAATTTGTTTGTTTTTATCCTTGATTTATTTTTTCAAACAAATCAAGGCAGCAAACATATCCATCACACTTTCCTCCTCCTATTTTCTCCAAAATAACAAACCTGTGAGGTGGGTTGGGCTAAAAGATACTGGCGCAAGGACACCCAGCAGACTTTCATGGCTAAGGTAGAATTAGAACTCGGGCTCTCCCACTTTCTTGCCTGGTGCCTTATCCATTAGATCAAACTGGATCTTTTAGTAATAGAAAACCAAGAAGCTGGAAAGTAATCTTGCTTTTTCAACTCAACATGGTAGGGTTTTTTTTAAAAAAATATTCAGACAAGTAAACATCCTATAAACATGAACCACAGCACGAATGTACTTGTCCAGCTGGAAATCACATCAAAGAATTGCAACCAGATGCTTTCCAGACTGTCAACTTGTTGATCTAAAATTCTTATACCAGAGACTTCAGCTAGCACACCCAATGGTTATGATTATACCAGTCTTTTACACATTTGGCATCATCAATTAACTTATCATACTATATTTTATGGGTGCTCCTTGAATTTTTTAAAGCATTATACACTAGATGCATAAAGCTATACCCAATTTTCAACAATGAAGTGATACCTTTTTTTTTTTGCATATCTTCATTTTTTTCTATCAAAGGTTAAGGAAGCAGGTATTTTAACATTATCTAGTTTTACGGAACTAGATAATTTTGTTTGACTTTTTTGTTAATTGAAGAAATGAGCATCCTTCGGGAATAGGGCAGTATATAAATTCAACTAATAAATAAATATGTGCGGCAAACTTAATAAGTAAATAAATAAAAATAATAAACATATCTTAAAAATGCATTTATTATGCTACCTTTAGTGCATCACCTTTATTGGCTTTCCCCTTCTAATATTATGTTGAAAAACCCTACCATTTGTATAGCTGCCCAAGCTGCTTTCAATTTTACTATGCATTAAATAGAAACTTTATTATTAGAAACAACTACCGTGTTTTTCCAAAAGTAAGGCCTACCCTGAAAATAAGCCCTAGTTTGATTTTTGTGGGGCAAGGCACACACCTAAAAATCAAGCTAGGGTAGGGGTGGGGATGTGGAGCTGCCCCATGCACCCCGTACCCAATTACCTTGTAGCCAGGACTCTCCGCGCTGATGGTGTCTTTGCAGCCAGGCCTGCATTTCTCTGTTCTGTACATACCTACCCTGAGATACAAGTACTGGGATTTACTCCCCGCTAAGTGTCCATAGGAGTGTTACTCAACCTTGGCCAATTTAAGATACATAGATTTCAACTCCCAGAATTCCCCAGCCAACATATTGATGTCTATGTGACTTAAAGGGGCCAAGGTTGAGAAATACTGGTATAGAATTGCTGACTGAAATTATAAGAAAGCATGGAAGAAAGAAGTGAGGGCCTTATAGGGGCATCAGAGGGAATGGCAGAAAAAATCAAGTTGGCCGGGACTGTGCAATCAAAGCCCTGATTCTTCTATATTTATACCAACAATAGCATCCATATATAGCATTTTTTTCTTATCAACTTACGTTATTTTCATAAAAGTCATCTTACTGATTCACCATATATCTTATTTTCATAAATCTTGTTTAAACTCAATTTCTCCATAATATTCAAACAATTCTTATCAATCATAATTTTCTCAATAATTAACATCTAAATATCCAAATTTTCCACTTAAATATATCATCTCAGTATTTTCACATTTCATATATTATAGAAATACTATACTACTTATCTATCATAAAATCTACCTATAACATCTTTTTTAATCAATTTATATTTCACTTCTATTTGTAAAAATTAATTAAATCAGTATATATCCTTTTTTCAAAGTTCTTATTAAATCTAATTTCCCCTCAATATTTCAATCATTCCTTAATCCTAAATCTTTTCAAATTTAATTTGTCTTTAAAGTTCAAACTTTTCCTTCACTTTCATCATCCCAATATTTTTACATTTTGTATCTTATCAAAAAATACCATATTACTTATATCTCTTATCCCACTTATTCTAAAGCCCCTTTATAGCCAGTTATTTGTTTATTTAGCCATATTCAAACAAGTGTTTGCTCATATAATATTCCATCTGGTAGGGCGAGTCGAGTCTCTTAAGCCCGTCTCTAATCTTCTTCCTTTGCCAAATTGTTTTCCAAATTAGTATTTTTGACTTGTCAAACAGTTCTTGTATTTTTGTAGTTGTTGTTAGGTGTAGAGGACACATAATACGTAAGATATATGCTTTTTGTCTCCCAAAACAGTGATTCTCCTAGCAGTGTCCATTTTGTTAAGTCTTCTTTCTTCTCAGGTTTATTTTGATGTTCTAATGCATAAGGTATCTTTTCCATATTTATTGTTGTATCCAAATCTTGTGAGATTTTTCTTGTTTGTATTAAGTTATAATTCCCTTCATTTGTGACTTTGCCAATTAAGTCATTTTTTTCTAGTTCACATTCCGTTATCTGATTTCTTTGTTCATTCTTTACCATCATTCTTTGAATGTTTTTTGATTGTAGATTTAAATTAGAAGTGTATTCATTTATGTTATCAAAGTTGTGTTTAATCTCCTCGTGGTTTAGAGCTATTGTGATTTGTATCTGTTGTAGCATTGCATAAATTTCTTCTTCAAAAGTATTTGTCTTGTCTTGAAATGTTGCTTCTAGAGGTCTTTGATCTTTCCGGCTGAATCCTTCAAGAATAGATATTAAGTGTAGCTTTCTATCATTTTTGATGAATATGTCATATCTATGTTGTCTCCCCATTTTGAGTAATCTGTCATAAGTGCCATAGTCTCTGTAATTAGCCTTGTCAAGCTGGTGAGAACTCAAAATCCAAACAGTCCAATTTTGTATAGTTCTTGTCTTTATATATAATTTTTATAATCCACTGTAATTTTCAATTGTCAAGGTTTCAGTAAAATCAATTTTTATAACAATTCTTTCTTTCAGGAGTCAATTGTCAACCAGTCAGAATTGTGATTCAATATATTTAGCCACCTTAAATCCTTCCTGCAACTTTCCCTCTCAAAAATTAGTCACAAATAAAAGTTTTTAGACAATTCATAAGTTTAGGCCACAATCAAAATATTTATTTTCCTTCAAACACTTTCTAATCTTATAGCTGGCCCAGTGTACAATCTCTTCTTTGTTCCCTGGCAACTATCTTCTTAAAGGTTATTAGAGTTCATGGGAACAGATTTTTTTTTTATTTCTGGGCGTTGTCTTTAATGTGCTATATTCTAATTGTCCACTAAATGTCAGCAAAATTTGTTTTTCAGCTCTTTCAGGTAAGAAGTTCTTATTGTTTTTCTTTTTTATAATTTCATCAAAATCCTTTAGAATATAAACTTAGCAGTTTGTTTTAGTTTCTAAGTTTGATCAGATTGTAGTATTTTAAATTTAATTTCAATATGTTTCTTTCTTCCTTAAATGTTAATTCGCCGCTGCTGTCTATGGGGGAATGGGAATATGTCCCCTCCCTTTACTTTCAGAGGTTTTTTGTATTGGGGATCTTTTCCAGGGACTTAGTTGCAAAATAAGGGAGAGAAGATCAAATACTCTCACCAATTCCAAGCACGCTGTTCACCTTTGTTCTGGTCAGTGCTCTTGGACTTTGGCTGCAGGTTAGGGTTAGGGTTAGACGCTGGCATGCGGCTAGCTTTTCTCCTGTCGGGTTTGGAGGGCTTCCCCTGGATCAAATGAAGTGACTGCCCTTTCTTCACGGTCACCTCTTCAGGGCAACTTCAGACCCATCTAGGGTCCCCCTGGCAGGATGAAACTAGCCATGGGGAGCAGAGGTCTGCTCTCGCACGGCCATGCACTACAGGCACAAAACCAGAAGTCTCTATTCTATTCTATTCTATTCTATTCTATTCTATTCTATTCTATTCTATTCTATTCTATTCTATTCTATTCTATTCTATTCTATTCTATTGTGATGCATGTGAAAAAGGGCTCATGTTTATTTTATTTCCCTGCAGATACCCCAGGGGGTTTCTCTTCCAAAAAGCCCTCTGTTCACATTATATCAGCCAAGTATATGGAGGGAGAGGATTCAGTCCTTTGGTCAGATTTGGTTCCATTCTTCTAGCTTGGGGAACATTTACTCATTACCAGGAAGATAACAACATCATAAACACATCTTTGGAGAAAGAAGTTTCCAAAGGTGGTGAGTTGTAATTGAGACAGCTGAGAATAACAGAACAACAAAATTACAGACTTTATAATGATAATAATAGAGTAATAAAAATAAGTAATAACAGAATAACAAGAGATCTTGGAGATCTTCTAGTCCAACCCCCCATGCTCAAGCAGGAAACCCTGTACCACTTCAGACAGATGGTTGTCCAATCTCTTCTTAAAGAGCCATCATGAAGCAGTGGATAGAATGCATTATTGTAGGCTAATTCTGCTGACTGCCAGCAGTTCGATTCTCACCAGCTCAAGGTTGACTCAGCCTTCCATCCTTCTGAGATCGGTAAAAGGGGGACCCAGATTGTTGGGGGCAATATGCTGACTCTGTAAACTGCTTAGAGAGGACTATAATGCACCATGAAGCAGCATATAAGTCTAAATGCTATTGCTATTGCTAAAAACCTCCAGTGCTGGAGTAGCCACATCTGGAGACAAGTTGTTCCATGATTAGTTTCCAATCAGTTAATTTATTAAAAAAGTAGATGAGAACTCAGGTGAGGATACCAGTAACCTGGTAAATTGTATATGAGGTGACGGTTCAATTGGCAGGAGAGTCACTGGGCTTTCTAGGAGTTCATGTCTTAGTCTAATTCTTAAATACTCTCTCGTCCCCAACAGCCCCAAACTTAAATCTCAGCTACTAAAATTCCTGTTAAAAACCTTATTCTTGTATAGCATCTCTTCATATTGTTAGTAGACTTTCAGTGTCGAACTTTGCTTCTGCCCTCCCCAAATTGACAACATGTAGACCAGAGAAAATAAATGAGCAGAACTTTCATTGTTGCATTATTTTTTCCATATGAAAGATTTCTTGGTCTGCTGGAGCATTCATTTCTACAAAAATTACTTCCAGCTTTGGACTGAGACAACTGGACCGTAACTCGTGAAGGACTAGGCCTATATTTAAATACATTAAGTTCTAAACTTAGTATGCAACACGTAGACTGACAAGAAAAACTAAAGATAAGAACTCTTAGCCATGTTTGCTGTTTCCTTCCCTTTTGTTAATGGCTGAATCTAATTACTTTTTAAAACTTTAGTTGCTTTATTTTTATGATTAAAGATTTATTACATATTTATTTTTATCCACCTTTATTTTGTGCAATTCTCCCTCGTCCTTTTTTCACCACAGCAATCTTTTACGGTGAACGGAGGAGAGAGAGAGGGGGGGGAGAGATATGGAGACTGGCCCAAAGTCACCTAATCCTATATGGTTGTTATGCATAAGGATGGATTAGAAGTCACAGTCTTATGGTTTCTAATTCAGAACCTTAAGTGCTGTATTAAACTGACTCAGTTTATTGATTATCTAGTTTATTGTGCTGGTTTATTATCATCATCTACCTAGAGTTGGAACTGTACACAAGACTTGTAAAATAAATGTCTGAATGCAGGAACGAATTGAAACACTTAATGGAGTGTATATTCCTGGAATTAGGAATAACAGCTCAGAGACTGAATATTGCAACTTTTAATAAATAAAGTAACCAGAAGGTTTGGAGCTAGAGATTGGACAGATCAGTCATGGGATATATAATAGAGTTGTGGTATACATATATGTAAATTCATATGTTAATCCAGAAATTGCTCAAAGCAGAAACAAAGGAACAGACATAACAGTGTTAAGGCATGTTTCAAACATGTTTTGGAAGAAATGTTCAGACCTGATGCAAGCACAATGCCTCTATTATTCATTAAAACAGCTGTTTCCCTTCTCTATGCCTATTGAAAAGCTTTCAGATTTTATTTATTTTATAATTGAGTTTATAGCCCAATCTGTTACAAAGATTGAGGGTAACTGAATAAAAAGAAGTACTTTTTTCTCCTTTACCTAAGGGTCATGTATGTGGTTTGCTTGGGTTAGAGTTAGCTCAATGAAGTTTGAAAACTATGATTTTGCAGTTTACATGTGAACTGGGCCATCCTACCTTATTCAACAACCAAGGCCTGGTGTAATCCGTGAACTTTAACCTTCAAACATCAAAATTGAAAATTGTGTCAACAGTTGCAATCCTGTATTCTTTGAAGTACTTTCAATTTCTCCCCCTGCCCAGCACCTCACCATCCTATTATAAAAAGGATAGAAAGCCATGTGAATTTTTAACAGAAATAAAATTTGAAAACTGATACACAGGAGCAAATTGATTTCAAACTGAACTATCATTAATGGTTGTACTAAATGTTTTCCTGATATTAGCATATTTGTGCTAGAGAGGTAGACTAAACTAGGGGCCACATTTAATTGGGGAAATAACTGGCAAGGTGTTTCATTCTGTAGATGATGAAAGATTAGGAACGGACTTGCCTTCCATGTAAACAAAACCCATTTGATAGAGCAGGTCTTATTCTTGAGCCAGCATGTAACATTTATTAATGAATGACAACAAAAGGCCATCTGAATATCAGAGGCAGACTATATTCTCATGCCCTGCCTTCTTATAAATTATTCCATGAAACCAATTTTTTGGAATTGCACAATATACTGAAATGTAAATTAATCCCATGGGATCCGTTCACAGAATACGCTGGGCTAAAATGTAGTTGGCAAGTTGATAAGTTTGCTGATTGCGCCAAGAGAACTATAAACAAGTCTTAGACAGCAGTCTGATGAACTACTTGCTTAGGTTCACAATGGACTGTGGCATTGCGACCCAATCCTATCAACTCTGCACTGTGAGAGGGTAAAAGAATGCAGCTTGATTAGGAAAGTGAGCGCCATCGCCACTCTTAATAATGGAATTCCTGCCTTTCAGTGAAGCCAGTTCCCCCAATCTGGCGATTTGACCTCAACTCCTATAATCCCTGGTCAGCTATAACTCAATGCTTCCAAGGGGCATCAGACAGAAGATGCCTAAATTAGTGCTTCTGCTCCTAAACCTAATAGTGTAATCCAAGATAAAGAACCACTTTTTCTTGAGATAATTTTAAAAGCGTTTGGCAAAGCACGATATAGACACATATATAGGATATTAACTCATTACTCTAGCAGAGGAAAACAACTGAGAACACAGGACAGAGATTTGGGAGCAGAGAAGCCAACTGCAAAGGCTAATTCAGGGGTCTTCAAACTTGGCCCTTTTATGACTTGTGGACTTCAACTCCCAGAATTCCTCAGCCAGCAAAGCTGGCTGAGGAATTCTGGGAGTTGAAGTCCACAAGTCATAAAAGGGCCAAGTTTGAAGACCCCTGGGCTAATTGTTTTAATTTACAGGAAAAGTCAACTCTGCATTCTCTCCCTCCATCCCTACAAAGAACCAACCGAATCCATCCAGAGAGAGAGAAGTCCCCCCCCCGCCCCGCTTGCCCGTTCCCTGCAAGGAACTCACCCATGCTGATGGAAGTGGCGTACGCGGCTCCCCCCAAAAAGTTTACTTCCCAATTCGAGAGCGGACGAAAACAGAAAGCCCAGCCCGGCCCGGCAGCCCCCAGGGATCGAAATCTCAATTTAAGCGCTTCCCAGCTACGGGCTTTAGCGCCGAGAATGAAGAGACGTCCAGCATTCCGACGCTAGGGGGGGCTCGCGGCTGGGAGGCCCCCGGGGCAAAGCTCTCGATTTTCCAGGATCGCATCCTGGATGCTCTCGCACCGCCGCAGAAGCAGAAATGTCGCTCCTTCGGAAGCCCCGGGAAGCTGCAGGCCCGCGAGAACTTAACTTTCCCTAAAGCGCACAGAAGTTTGGGTCTTGGGGGGGGGGGGTTGTTTTTTTCCCCCTTTTCGTCGTCGGCAGACGGGACTGAAGAGCGCCACGTTGCTCCGGACCTGCCTACTTACTGCGGCGGGGAGGGGGAACCCCTCGCAGAAACGGGAAATGGATCAGCGGCGCTGGGGAAAGAGGCGCGCGATCTCGATCGTTCTTCCAGGGCCTGGGTGGCTCGGGTGGGATCCGGGAAAGCAGGGAGACCAGCAGAACGGGCCCCCTCGCTCAGGTGTGCTGGATCCCGTCCCATTCCGGAGATGTTGCGTAGACCAGCGTTTCCCAACCTTAGGAACTTGAAGATGCGTGGACTTCAACTCCCAGAATTCCCCAGCCAGCATAGCTGGCTGGGGAATTCTGGGAGTTGAAGTCCACGCATCTTCAAGTTCCTAAGGTTGGGAAACGCTGGCGTAGACTAAACGCCGCCGGTTCTGGTCTGCGAAGTCAACTACCGATTGTTAGGAAGAGCCAAGTATCGTGAAAAGCGGCTTTGGCACCTGGGTAGCTGCTTGATTTCTGTTTCACTCTAAAGCCATACTTTCTCACCCGTGATTTCGTGTCTAATAGGCACTCTTTATAAACTGCAATGGCTCCATTCAGCACATTAAAGGAGTAGGAAATGAATCGCAAGTTGGCTTAACGCAGGATAAGGTGACCAACGTCCACAGAGATTCCATGGCGTCCAGCCGTGGCCTTCTAAGAGCACCATGATTGCTCTTAACTTTGGCAGCAAAAAGGCTGATTGGGGAGGGGTGATTTACACTTGACAGGGGAGGTTGTGGTCAGTTTTAAGAGTGGGAAACGCACCCATTCATCTCTTTTTTTTTATTGAAAAGTTTTAACATACAGTTTATCTTTAAGAGTCCCCCCTCCCCCTCCCCTCTCTCTCCCTCCCTACCCCTCCCCCTCCCCCCCCACTTCCCAGAGCTAAATACAAGGTATAGAAAAAAAACAATCATAAACAACCATATACTAACAACCATAAACTCTAAAATCCATCACTCTCTAGCTTATACAGGATAATACAAACCTTAATGATATTAAATATATATAGAAAAGAAAAAAAGAAAAAAAAAGGAAATAAAGAAAGAAAAAGCGAAGGAAGACTTATTCAAATGCTACATGAAACTTCTTAACCCTATATTTGTTCTGGATGTACTCAACCCATTTTCTCCATTCCATAATATAACGTTCTTGCGAGTGATCTTTCAAGTAAGCCGAAATCTTTGCCATCTCTGCCAGGTCGGAAACCTTTAAAGTCCATTCTTCTATAGTCGGCAATTCCTCTTTCTTCCAATACTGACCTATTAAGAGTCTTGCTGCCGTAATTAAATTCAACATCAGCTTAGTGTCCACAACCGTAGCATCTGTAATTATTCCCAACAAGAAGAATTGCGGACAAAACTTTATCCTTTGCTTGAAAATCTTCTGCATATTCCACCAAATTTTTATCCAGAAGGCCTTAACCTTTTTACAAGTCCACCATACATGAAAATATGTTGCATCTTCATCACCACACCTCCAACATTTTGGTTGATAATTCGGATACATGCTTGTAAGCTTTTTAGGATCTAAATGCCATCTATAAAACATTTTATAAAAGTTCTCTCTTAGATTTTGAGCTTGTGTAAATTTTACATTCCTCACCCAAATCTTTTCCCACGTGTCCATTGTAATAGCTTCTTGAATATTTTGGGCCCATTTTATCATACAATCTTTAACAAGTTCTGTTTCTGAGTCAATCTCTATCAATGCAAGATATATCCGTTTAATATGTGCTGGACCCTGATTTCTGATTTGCTTTATCAGATTTTCATCAGTCATTGTAAAACCATTTTTCTGATCTTCTTTCCACCTGGCCCGTAGCTGAGTATATTGAAACCAATTCTGAACAATCTTCTCATCTCGCAAGAGACTATATGGTTTCAAACACCAGACATTTCTTTCCAAATTTAGAATCTCCTTGTATGTAGTCACATCATGTTTGAAACCAGCATGTATATTTTCTATTGCGTGTTTTGGAATTGCCCACAATGGTATCTTGCAGTCTAGCTTATGTCTGTACTTCTTCCAAACTCTCAGCAATGCCTGTCTTAAAATATGCACTCTAAACACATTATCTACCTTCTTATCATACAACAAATATGCATGCCAGCCAAACAACAGGTCGTGGCCCTCAAGATTTAATAATCTCTCTTGTGTCAAATTAATCCAATCACTTATACCTACTAACGCAGCAGCTTCATAATATAATTTAAGATTAGGCATTTTAAGACCACCTCTTTCACGAGTATCCTGCATGAT
The DNA here is from genome assembly GCF_964194415.1 of Vipera berus. NCBI lineage: Eukaryota > Metazoa > Chordata > Lepidosauria > Squamata > Viperidae > Vipera > Vipera berus. Next base: position 23,629,065 of record NC_138204.1, read on the forward strand.
CTTAAGTTTGACTCGTGGCCTTTTCCCTGCCCAAACAAATTTATTGATACCTCTCTGCCATTCTTCCAAGTTAGAATCTTTCTTAAGAATCGGTATCATTTGGAATAAAAACAAGAATTTAGGCAGGACGTTCATTTTTACTGCTGCGATTCGCCCCAACAAAGACAATTGCAATGTTTCCCAACTCTCCATTTCTTTTTGGATTTTTCCCCATAATTTTTCATAATTATTTTTATATAATTTTGTATTAGAGGGCGACAAAAGCACCCCCAAATATTTGACCCTTTTGACAATCTCAAATCCAGTTAACCCTTCTAAAAGGGTCTTTTGCGATGCTGTCATGTTTTTGGCCACAATTTTAGTTTTTTGTACATTAACTTTAAATCCAGAAACCTTCCCATATTGCATTGCACCCATTCATCTCTTATATAATTGCTCCCAAACAAGTAAACCACAATCCAACATGGGTGTTCAGGTGACCTTAGAAGGCCTTTTGTAGCTAGCTGACTGGTCAGAACGAAGTTCTGACTTTATGATACATGTGAATTCAGCCACTTAAGTCAATTTGACATAACAATACTCTGCTGGTGTTTCCTGATTGTACCCAAAGTTGCCTGGAATTAAATCTAAATCAGGGGTGGGAAGCTAAGGCCCTTTTATGACTTGTGGACTTCAATTCCCCAAAATTGGCTGGTTCAGGAATTCTGAGAGTTGAAGTCCACAAGTCATAAATGGGCCATAGTTTCCCACCTCTGATCTAAACTTTCAAATTGTTATTAGCCTGAACAGAATTCCAACTTGGAATTGTGACCTGCCCAAGTTGTTTGCCAAGATGGGCAGCTATAGAAATCAAACAAACATGCAAACATGTCACTTCCCAAACCCTTTACCAGTAGTGGTCACAGTATACAATACTGTGCATAACAAGTAACGTGTGTGCACACGCATCTGTGTGTTTTAATCAGGATGGATGCATATGTCTTATCTCTGAATGGTAATTAGAGAAAAGTAGAATATATATATTCTGCTGGAGAGTAACTATGCTTCCTTGATTTGAATTGTAGTTGAAGTCTTGATTCAAAATGCCAAGTCATGATTTGTTTCATTGTGGTTTGCTATATAAGCCACAGCTACACTATGGGGATGATCTTGCTTAGAGAATGGAGACTCAGAAGATATACTGAAGGTGTTCCCCCCCCCCCCGCTGCCCCAAGGAATCATGTTAATGTTAGCAACCCATTTGTGAAGCAGCCATTACAACGAAAGAACTGGAGAGGCATTTAAACGTAAGAGTTACAGTAATGAGTAATTTCAGCCTTCCTTGGCCAAGCTTGATAAATACATGACACAGTTATTACAAAGAAATACTATATGTACTAGGCTAGAACATTTGCAACTCTTTAGTTTCTAAGAACCGCTATTAAAGGGGGACAGCATTAAGATATATGATACAATTATCCATGGAATAATATGAAGTGGATAATTTATTCTTAAAATACCCAGTGAAGCTTTAAAACATATTTAAAATAGACAAAGAAAGGCACTCTGATGCACACAGAAAAAGGTGCTTCAGTGTGTGCTGATTAAGATCTGTTGGCAATTGCTTAAAGCTGCTGAATCTTCTAGATCACATGGCTGCCGTCTGCAACTGTAGGATGATCCCAAGAAAAGATGTATTTACATTTAGTGGTTGTAGACAAGGATCAGCTATGGATCTTTTGCACACTGAAGCATCTTTTCCCCTTCAAATCTGAGGTCTTGCACAGCCTTAAAAGAAAGCATTTCTTCCATTAACCTATGGGACTCATTAGCACGTGAGGGAAACTTACATTTTTTGTTGTTAGCTGCGAAGTCGTGTCCGACTCTTATGGACAACCTTCCTCCAGGCCTTCCTGTCCTCTACCATCTTCTGGAGTCCATTTAAGCTCACACCTACTGCTTCAGTGACTCCATCCAGCCACCTCATTCTCTGTCGTCCCCTTCTTCTATTGCCCTCAATCTTTCCCAGCATTAGGCTCTTCTCCAGTGAGTCCTTCCTTCTCATTAGGTGGCCAAAGTATTTGAGTTTTAGCTTCAGGATCTGGCCTTCTAAAGAGCAGTCAGGGTTGATCTCCTCTAGGACTGACCGGTTTGATCGCCTTGCAGTCCAAGGGACTCGCAGGAGTCTTCTCCAGCACCATAGTTCAAAGGCCTCAATTCTTTGGCGCTCAGCCTTTTTTATGGTCCAGCTTTCACTGCCATACATTGCAACTGGGAAGACCATAGGCTTGACTATACGCACTTTTGTTGACAGGGTGATGTCTCTGCTTTTTAGTGTGCTGTCTAGATTTGCCATGGCTTTCCTCCCGAGGAGCAAGCATCTTTTAATTTCTTGGCTACAGTCCCCATCTGCAGTGATCTTGGAGCCCAGGAAAATAAAATCTGTCACTACCTCCATTTTTCCCCCATCTATTTGCCAGGAATTGAGAGGGCCGGATGCCATGATCTTGCTTTTCTTAATGTTAAGTTTCAACCCAAGTTCTGCACTCTCCTTCTTCACCCGCAACAAGAGGCTCTTTAGTTCTTCTTCACTTTCTGCCATTAGAGTGGTATCATCTGCATATCTTCCTTCCTTCCTTCTCATTAGGTGGCCAAAGTATTTGAGTTTTAGCTTCAGGATCTGGCCTTCTAAAGAGCAGTCAGGGTTGATCTCCTCTAGGACTGACCGGTTTGATCGCCTTGCAGTCCAAGGGACTCGCAGGAGTCTTCTCCAGCACCATAGTTCAAAGGCCTCAATTCTTTGGCGCTCAGCCTTTTTTATGGTCCAGCTTTCACTGCCATACATTGCAACTGGGAAGACCATAGGCTTGACTATACGCACTTTTGTTGACAGGGTGATGTCTCTGCTTTTTAGTGTGCTGTCTAGATTTGCCATGGCTTTCCTCCCGAGGAGCAAGCATCTTTTAATTTCTTGGCTACAGTCCCCATCTGCAGTGATCTTGGAGCCCAGGAAAATAAAATCTGTCACTACCTCCATTTTTCCCCCATCTATTTGCCAGGAATTGAGAGGGCCGGATGCCATGATCTTGCTTTTCTTAATGTTAAGTTTCAACCCAAGTTCTGCACTCTCCTTCTTCACCCGCAACAAGAGGCTCTTTAGTTCTTCTTCACTTTCTGCCATTAGAGTGGTATCATCTGCATATCTTAAGTTGTTGATATTTCTTCCGGCAATCTTAATTCCAACTTTTGATTCCACTAACCCTGCCTTTCTCATGATACATTCATCAAGAACAGATCTGTCTTAAAAGACTCTGTGGTAACTCCAGATTGAGGTTATCATGCCTCCAAATACCAGTTGCAGAGGGGAATAACTGTAGCAGAAGATAGATCACGTGGTTGGCTACGTTGAAAAACCAGATTCTTGATTAAGATGAGCCAAGGCTTGATCTAGCAAAGCGATTCTTACATTCTTATAAGTATCTTAAATACTTTTACTCTAAGACCAGAGAATCTTGGGGCATAGGTCAAATTAGTAAATGGCAATGCAGATCCTATCCTTTTGAACATATCTGTATGATATTAACAAGTAAGCAAAGGGGATGAGGAATAATGAAGAGAAGGAGGAGGAGGAAGGGACCTTGGAGGTCTTCTAGTCCAATATGCTGCTCAGGCAGGAAACCCTATACCATTTCAAATGGTTGTCCAGTCTTCTTAAAAACTTCCAGTGTTGGAGCATTCTGGAGGCAGGTTGTTCCACTGATTGTTCTGTCAGGAAATTTCTCAATTCTAGGTTGCTTCTCTCTTTGATTAGTTTCCATCAATAGCTTCTTGACCTAACCTCAGGTGCTTTGGAGAATAGCTTGATTGCCTCTTCTTTGTGGCAACCCCTTTGTATCACGACATTCTGTCCATTATCTTGCAGTTAATAATAACCTCCCCCCACGGCACCCCCTACCTAGGACAGTTTGGTCATGCAAAGGGTCGGAAAAGAGTCAAATATGTCAAAAACGTGATTGAAAATAGTGATCACCCTGCTCTCAATTTTAATGTACTGTGTATGTAAAGGGGAAACAACAAAGGAGCTGCACACAACTGACATGTGACTTCAGGGAGGATACTTTTAGAAAATGAGAAAGACAAAAAATGGAAAAGTAAAATCAAGATCAAATCCTTACTCATTTTAAAAGATTATTGTAAACCATAATAATAGCTCACCTAGAATGTATGCCACAGGTCAGAAATAACTGATTTATTCTTTATTTTTCTTTCTCTCTATATAGTGGGTTTCTTTCTTAAGAATCCTTCCTTTTTTTCTTTCTGCCTCCCTCCCTTCTTTCCCACCTCTCTTTACACATGTAATAGTAACAAAAAGGAAAAAATCTAAGAGCTCATTTTTTTATCTCTCTCATAATAAAACTCTTTACTTTCTGCTAATATCAGGTTTCTTTTAGAACATTACAGGTCCAGACTGGACTAGGCTAGGATTGTCTTTTGTTTTATTATTGTTTCTTCTTAGCAATTTAGCAAACTTGTTAAAAAAACAGAACTGTATAAATTCAAGGGCAAACAAAATAAACTCAGCTTTTCTGTAACAGCTTTTCAAGTATGGTTTAGGATCAAAGGATTCCTAAGAGTAACATCAATCTACTTGCTGTTCTTGAATTGCTGCTTTGTGCCTTAAATAAAGGCACTTTGTTTTCAAAACCTTGTTTTATTACAAACTGCTGCTATTCTACAATGTCTCTTTGGAATTTCACTGTTTTTTCATAATTCCTCTGAGTGTTTGAGAATACAACTGAAGATAAATCTGTTCTAGTCAGAGAGGTTATATCTGAACTTGGTTTTTTTCATATTTCTAATTCATATTTAAATGAGCCAGCTCTTTATATGTTTTATAGATTAGCTTACTGTTTCCTTTTTCAAATTTTAGTTTCAGAGGAAATATTAAAAAATGTTTATCTGAACAGTTGCATCTTATGAATGGTTCAAAAGAACTTCAAATTAGATACTGAAGAAAACCCATAAAATCAATAAAATTGAAGGAAGTAGGGTTTTGAAAGATGGATTCAGAAATGATGTTGGAAGGATTTGCTAACTAGAGCAATTGCTTTGTAATGCTGATCACCATGCTTGTTGGTCTTGCACTTAATATGACTTCACAGTGACACTATTCCCAGGCAGATATTTTAGTTTATTAGGATTTGGTCCACATCCTGCATACAATAACTGGACTCACACCTCAGATTGGAAGTAAGGGAAATCAAAGACAGTTCTATGAAAACAGTGAGTAGACCACTTCCTTGGAATCTCTTAATGAGAATGGAAAATCACTTATTTGCTTCAGTCAGTTGATCCTTGTGAGGAGACTGCAAGTCAATGATTTTCTGCAAGTTTCAACATTCAGACATTACAGGATTACCATATTGTTTGAAACTGGCAGAGACTTTTAAAGGACTGCTTTTAAGCTGTGAGAGAACTTTGGAATTAACAGATTTGAAAATGCAGAGTGAGTCTATCTTCAATCCTGAATGGAAAAAAAATTGATCAAAAGTTTTAAGAATTTAAAGAATCTGAAATAAACAGCAAGGAGATTTCAATTTCAGAATGTTATAAACAGAGTAAAAATACTAAATTTTTTACAAATACAGTAATTATAAAGCACTAACAGTTTCTTATGGGAAATAGACCAATTTTGATTATTACAAGACATGTTTCATATATTTCATGATTTCAAAAACTGGATGCTAGAGGGAATTGTTTTTTAGGTAGAGGAATCATACAGGCATATAAGACGATGCAAAACATGACAATAAAAATATTGAAGGAAACTTTTGAAGAATGGAATCAGAAAACAATAGTCTCAATATCGACAATGTCAGTACTGTAATAATGTCTGCTTCTATGGATAGACTATATCCAAAAGATATTACTACATAAATTTCAGATGGAGAACAAATCTTACGTGACAAAATAGAGATCATATTGAAAGTGAATTTACAACTGATAGGCTGAAAGAATGATTTAGAAATGGACGTTCTACAAAAGAAACTGGCTGAGGTGTTGAAATTTAGGAGGGAAATAAAAATGACAAACCAAGAGTGTGACTTAGATAATTTTTTCCAATTAGATTTACAAAAGAGGCTTGTTAAAATATTGAAAAACTCCGTGGTACGGGGCAAAGAAGAAATGAAGAAAAATCAAATCCTACAACAATATTTGATTAAGAAGTAAAAGGAAGGAATACAAAGTTGGTTTATTAGACCAAAATTAAAGCAAGATGTGTTGGTATTTCTGGTTATCTTTTCTGGACTTTCTATTGACACTAGGACTAAAAAGATGATGTTTTATAAATTTGTTTATAGATAAGAGATGGGACATGAGATGAAGAAATAAATATTTGTAACTTTAGAGAGGGGAAGAAACCTACGATAATCCACTGTCCATACGTTTGACAAATTAATTTCTTATATAGGGAAGGCAGGAAAAGGGAAACAACAATTTTAATACCATATAATGAGTGAATAGGAAAAAAGATAAACTTGCCATTTTAATCATATGCAAATTATTGCACAAAGGTGTGACTACATACTTTTAAGATGCATCATTCATAGCAAAGCAAGAAGAAAAGCATTTCTAAATACAAAGTATGGCACTGCTTTTCATGTCCATTTCGTTATATCAAATAGTAATTTATTTTCAAATAAAATTTGAGAAGAATCCTGCAGTAGCTGAACAGCCCATTTAGTCCAGCACTTTGTGTCACATAATGCTTGACCAATTATTAGTTGTTGTTTTTTGAAAGCTTACCAACTAGGAAAGGAGGATGGTAGCTCTTCTATACTGTTATTCTCTGACAGCTAATAATCAAGACACACAATACTTTGTTCTTAAGCTAGTAGCATCAAGATAAGTATCTCTTGGTAGCCCCAAACTCCATGGATATGGTGTAGAATGTAGATTTACCATATCTGGGTCACAACTGAATGACCAACCACTAGATGGTGCCAAAGACATACTAATTCTTTGGGTTGAAGGCATCTAGATTTTCCCAGGCCCTATTTGGGGGTTCCATACATACAGATTATTTTTAAAGCCATCTAAACAATTAGCATCCTGTTTGCTTTGTTCCACCACTAGGGATGGCAAGAGGATTAGGGACAAGGTTTCTATAGCTTTATAGCCAGATTTGTACAAAAAGTGTTCAAGTCATAATGTAGTTTGTTTGGATTTTGCTTAGCATGTTGCATGAATTTGCTCAATAAGGATGCTAACTTATGGTTTATGGATTAATATGTTAGCTAATTAATTTGTTCAAACCATAATAAAATAAGCATGATTTAGCAATGAGTACAAGCACATCCTAAAAGATTCAACATGAGCTCAATGTACAACTTACATCTGCCAAAATTTTCCCTTCCTTAGATATGGAAGATGCAGATATTTTTTATACAATACCACCCACACTTGTATTTGCCCAAATAAATAAAAAGCATGAGAGGAAGCAGATACTAATTTGCAGTGAACACTGCTGAGAATGAAACATTATCTTGAAGAATGCAGACAATTACCTAATCTGGCTTTATGACTATGTGGGGCTGTAATTCCCAACTTTCGTAATCTGTATAACTTTGAAAAAAATAGGATTAATGTAAGCTATAGCAGTAAAACAAATATAACAATAAAAACCAAACAGGTACATGAGTTCTCTGAGCTTGAATTATAGAAGCATTTCTATTTCATGTATTCTGCAATGGCCTCTTCATTTTTTGAAAAGTTTCCAGAAACTATCTTCTGTCCATACGACTAAGAAGGAAAAGATTTTTACCCATTACATTAAACATTAAAATCCACTGGTAATTCTTGATACTACACTGAAACTTGGGAGTGGGGAGGCAACAGGTTGTACAGCCAAGGAGATTGCAGTCGTGCAATTATTTTATATAAAATTCAGTAAATAATCCAAGCCTGGGTCTACCCAGGACTAAGTCCAAATAAATTACTCTGAGGCAAACAGAAACAAAATCTTAATCTATAGCGAACAGGTTGAGGATAGGTTGTAGTAGACCTCACTGAACCAAGCAAAACATACTTCCAGATAGATATGTCAGTCACTATCCTATTACTTTTGTATGTAATTTAAAGGCAGCATCAGTCTACAAATGACATGAACCTCCTCCAGGTTTTTAAGAGACCTTTTCCAGATTATGAATTTTGACAGCAGTTGACTCCATACTCACATACTAATATACAATAGTTTTACAAACCAGTCTTAGGTACTGTGATTTTATAGGGTGTCCTAACTCTGTTCTTTTTCTTGTTATTTGTATCCTGCCTGTTTATATATAATTCGAAGCAACAAACACACCTAATCCACCTATTTTCTCCACAATAACTTCTGAGGTGGTTGGGCTGATAAAGTGACTAGCCCAAAGTCACCCAGCCGGCTTTCATGCCTAAGGAGTCCTAGTTTAAGCTGTTGCTTTAAAAAGACTATTTCCACTGAGCTTTCCCTCTCCCGTTTTACATTGAACCTTGCATTCATTTAAATCCTGTGCAAGATATTCTAAGTGTGGATGATCTAGTAAATATTTTCACAGTAGCAATTTTCATCAATAGTAGGCATGTCCAACCTTTTGGCTTGCTGGGCCACAATGAGTGGAGAGGAATTGTCTTGGGCCGCATATAAAATAAATATATAAAATATGTATCTATATATCTATCTATATCCCTATCATTCTAGAAAGAACGTAGGAAAAATTTGCTCTTTATTACGGCTTACAAAATACGAATTTCAAACACCCAGCCAACCACAAGATGTCAGACTTTCCTTAATGACATGTTATGGTCTTCTAATCCTTGCAATCCAAATAGCGTTGCTCATTCAGAAGCAGAATTTGCGCACGGCACATGCGCCACTTAGTTTAGGATTGCGCATGCGTAGTAAAAGAGGTGGCCTGGCCATTTTGCTATCATGGCAAGATCAAACTCCGAGGACGGGTCGGTCGAAGCTGATTCATCAGGAATCCCTCCTCCCATGGAGGGTCTGCAGTTGATCCAGCAGGGAGCCGAAGCCCGCCTCTACCGGGGCCAATTCTTAGGCAGGCCGACCGTGATGAAACTCCGATTCCCGAAACATTACCGGCACCCAACGCTGGATGAGAGGCTCAGCCACAAGCGAACGGCGCAGGAGGCCCGTTCGTTGCTACGCTGTCGACGAGCAGGTGGGGCGGGGCTTAGCTAGGGATTGGATGAGGCAGGAAGTGGGTGGGCTGTTCTTGACGGCCAATCAAAGAACACCGGATCCGCTCTCCCCCCCCCATGAATAAGTAAAAGAGCAGCAATTGTACTATGTTCTAAAATAGGCTAAAGCAGGGAGATCGCAAAAGCGCTTGATTGACAAAGGAAAATATATATGAATATATATGTTGTTGTCCTTGGGATATTGATCCGTTTTTACTAAAACTTGATTCAAGTTTTTTTCACTTCCATTTATTGGAGATGCTATCTGAAATACGTAGCTAAGGAAGTAGATCTAATTTTTTAAAATGTAATGGATAGGTTAAACACGTTTGAATGTGTCTTATTTGGAGAAGATATACCACCACTTATTTGGAGTATTACAAAAATCCCTCTTCTATAATACTTTCAAATTTAATGTATTTTATTTGCTGTCATCAATTTCTCACAAATATTGCCATAATATGGGAAGTGTTAATGGTAGGAGCCAGTAATGTATTGAGTATCTTCCTGATCAAGTATGGCTTGTGTTTTACATTTTCACAATTAAATTTACTAAACCAGTTGGATATCAGACTGCTAGAAGTTGGATTTTTGCTTGGGGTAGTGGTTATGACATTATGACCTTCATTCTCAGCCATGGACGCTCACTGGGTGATTTGGAGGCAGCTCTTCATTTCAGCCCATATTCCTCTTTAGAGGCGTTGGACAAAAATGGAGGGCAGAGTGCTATGTTAGTGCCCTTGAGCACCTGGAGGAAAGAGAGGATGCAAGTTTTAATGTATAAAACGTGCCAGCCTTAAAATATTTTTTTTCTGTTTTAAAACATTTCTTAGCCATATCTTGTCAGTACATGAGCATTCCCAGTTTCTCCTGTATTTTTTTTAAATTCTGAAAGTTCTCATAATAGCCAGCTGTAGATAACATGGCAAGGTATTGATTGTTAACTACTTTAAAGCTCAAAAACAAGAAAGATAACGCATACAGTAGGACATGCCTGTGATAAGGGAAAGGGTAGAATGGTAACAATTTTGTCTGGAAGAAGGGTGAGCACTGAACAGAATATCAGTCTATCTCCTATTATGATATAATACACAGGTGTCAAACTCACCGCGTCACGTGTTGCATCATATCGTGACTTTTTGCATTACTGGAGCTGAGGTGGGTGCGGCCTCCATATGATGCAACCAGCTCGCGGATCGCCAGTTTGACACCCCTGGTATAATATATTCCATCCAAAACTAATGGTTTTTACTGTCCTCTTTTTAGGGATTTCTGCACCCGTTGTGTACTTTGTGGACTATGTTGCTAACTGTATATATCTTGAAGATGTTGTAGGATCAACTACTGTTCGGGACTATATAATCTCCCAGCAGCAATCTGGTGAAGGGATCAGCAGTCTTATTCAATTAGCTGAAAAGATAGGTGAGATATTGGCACGAATGCATGATGAAGACCTCGTCCATGGGGATCTCACAACTTCTAACATGCTTTTGCGACCACCAGAGGAGAATCTGGAGTTGATGTTAATAGATTTTGGACTAAGTTTTATTTCTGGCCTTCCTGAGGATAAGGGTGTTGATTTATATGTTTTAGAGAAAGCCTTTTTGAGTACCCATCCAAACACAGAAGCTCTGTTTGAAGCACTTTTGAAGAAATACTCAGCTGCATCTAAAAAATCAATTCCGGTGATTAAAAAGCTGGATGAAGTACGATTGAGGGGAAGAAAAAGATCTATGGTTGGATAAAGAATGTAGACAACACAGGGAGAAAAGGAAGAAGAATAATTTTATATGTGTTTGAAATATTTCCATTTATATCTAATAATAAAATTGAATTTGGCCATTTAATTTCATATTTATGTAGTAGAACTTTATTACTAGGATTTATATAATGATAGTAAAAAATTCAACAACAGAAGTTGGTATTTTCTTCTTTGTAATCTGTTTATTTCCTGAATCAGTCGGAATTTGACCCACAATCCTATTGTGAAGATGTAAATCCTTGACGTAATATCTTATACAACTCAATCATATGTTTCAAGTAGTTTGGGGCATTTCAAGGTTTGCAAGTGCCTATTAATCTCTTAAGATTTTATTTGCATCACTCTGTTTTATGCCAAGAGTACATTTATGGCCGCAGTAAAAAGTACTGTTGGATATTCCTAAGTCTACTGCCATCTGTGGTGTTAGATTCATTTCTTAGATTTGCTGCCCATTTTGCCTTGGGCAATTGGATAGGAATATCCCTTTTTTCCTGTCAGACTTCCTGTCCCCTTGACTACTTACTCCTTTGATAAGTATTTTTAATAGGAACTGCATAATGCAAAACAAAAGGTCAGCTCCATCCTCATATTTATTTCCAAGAAAGTTTCTGATTTGCTTACCGTAATTTTTTATTTCTGCAGTTCAGTACTTTGTCTTGATGCATATTCATCTGTCTAGAATTAAAAGATAGCTAAGTGTACTTGGGGAATGTGGCAGGTATCATTCTGGTATATGAGTAAGTGGGAATGTCATTCATAGTACCTCTATTGTGATTATGCCCCTGGGGTTCTTGATATTTCAAATGCATATTATTCCAGAGAGGTTGAGGGTCATAAGTCTATCTTTCACGTAAACCCACTTTGAATCGAATGAAGTTTGTTTCTAAATATATCCATGGAAGATGAACTATCTGACTGCAGTTCTGACTACTGGAAGAAATGAACAAGAAATGCCTCTTGTTTATTTTTGTCTTTTAATTTAAATGAATATCCTGTTGAAGCTATAGGAAAGAAATCATGTATCGCCCGAAGGGCTACTACAGATTAGATGCTAGTCTAGACGCATATTATAGATTCCCCCTCTAATACATTTCCCCCCTTCAAATAATAGCAGAATCACTTCAGGGTTTTTCAAGAAATAGAAAAGGTACTAATGTTGGATTTCCTTTAAAGTTGGAGCTTATTTGAGCTTTCAGAATAGAAAAATTAAAAAATTGTACAGGCTACGTTGCCTTCTCAGAAACCTCAGAAGTTCAACCTTTTAAAGTATATATTTGTATAAATTGTTAGAAATTAATAGCATTTAGCAGTTGCTTCTTATGAAGTTGCTGAAATGAAATAAATTATGGAAATTCATTTATAGAACATTAAAGTTACATTTTTCCCATTTCTCCTGTAGCAGCTCTTGCTAAATAGATGATAAAGATACAGTATACATTGGCAACTTTTATTATTTCTATAAATAATTCAAGACGGTGAACATACCTAATACTCCTTCCTCCAGTTTTTCCCTACAACAACTGTGAGGTGAATTGGGCTGAGAGGGTATGAGCCAGCCATGTGGCTTTTCTTAGGATTATGATTAAATAATTAAATTGTATTAAAATTTATTTATTAAATTAATGGAATTTGACAGATTTTCTTCTGCAAGTTTCTTGTAATAATCATCTGGCAGGTAAATATTCATTTCCCAACATGCAGGGTTTCCCAGAATTAGAGGTACAAATGCGCACAAAAAAATCTTTACCTATTCATTGCCTGCCTGTTATGAAGCTGTTAAGAGTATACAATACTTAGCAATGCAAAAGTGGCAATTCCAATAAATATGTCATCTTCCATAAAAGATTTATATCTTTTTTCCCATTTGGCAAACGATACAGTAAGTAGAACGCTGAGGTCGTATCATACAGTAGTAGTAGCTTTAGAAAAATAAAATTAGCTTAGTTCTGTGTGGATTTAGGACCTGAGGTAAATTTCAGCCATGGGCAGATGCATGGATGCCAAATTTCTACAAATAGTTGCCAAAGCCTCAGAAGAGGGAGAAAAATAATAGATATTAAGAAGGCAGATACAAGTGAGGTGTTTTAGTTAGGAAAACTAGTGGGAAAGGATTAGTTTTCCTCCCTGCATATTCCGTATAGCACAGTACGAGATTTCTGTGTCGCCTTCGCTCTCCTATTCAAGGCGTGGCGTTACATGCGGCAGGTTGTCTGCTGGGTTCCTTAGAGACATTACACTGGAGTAAGCGAGTGCAGCAGCGTCCTGGTTTACATCTGCTCTCTTAGGCAACTCTTCCAAAAGACTTGGTGGGGGCGATGGACTGGATTTACTTTGAGGGTAAAGGTTCCTTCTCCGAACTTGTGGGTTGGTTTCCGAACGTTTCGTTACCAGGCTCCGAGAACGAACCTTCACCCTCACCTACATCCGAGCTACAGATATTCGCCACTATTGGATTTACTTTCCCGGAGGGTTGCAAATGTCGAAATATCGTATAAGCTTCATGAAAGGCCATACACCCAGGGGATGAAGCTGATCGTCACTCCAGAACGATGGTTACGACTCTAGAAAATGTATAGAACGGCTTGGCGGAATCTGCTTCCATTTTATTCGCCTAAAAACAACGCCGCTGCTTCCAAACTACCGTGGCGCAGCGGCAACGAGCAACTGCAGTTAGTTATGAAAAGCTCAGCGGGTATCGAGTTCGAGACCGCGCTCTGTCTGTCTCCCGTCTCCCTGCAAGCGTCCTAGCGCCTGAGACTGCTCGTGTCAGAGGCGTATTCACTTACTTGCTAGAAAAGTTGCTCCAGGCCAAGTGCCCATTTCCCCGTGGATCCAGGGTTCCACCGGCCAGGGCATAATTTTAACCTGCTACGATCACTTCTCCGGTTCCCAATTTTTTCGCGTTCCTTGCACGAGGGATGTAGATGCCCCAGGACCCAAACAAGGGGCAGAACTTTCTCTACCCCAATGCCAACCTCATGCCTTTCTTTCTGAATAGCCATAGATCTCTTCCAGCATTTTTTGTCATGGGCATGTCTAAACCATTGTTTTTCAAACTTTTCCCAGAATTCATGGCTGGCTGGGAATTCTGGGAGTTGAACCCATCCATCTGAAAGCTGCCAAGCCTGGTCTAGAGCCGTTTTCTGCAGTCCCTGAACCACATGGAAACATGCCAGTTTTAAAATGTGCTGCCTGCATTATTGGCCCCTAGTGTAGGATTAGGAGTTCTGACCACAAGAAAAGCTGACTGAGTGGGGAAGAAAGAGAAGGGAGCCAAATCACTAAGATCTTTTATGAGGCTGGAGAATTGGTGCCAAAGCAGCTACACTCTCTGATTATAAGAACAGGAGGGGGAAGAAATGTGGGGGAAGTCTAGACTGTAGGGGCCAGTTCTCTTCCTTTGCCCCCTTAATTCTCTCAATCTCAGCAAATATAAGATATGTAGACCTCAGTTCTCAAAATTTCCTAGTCAGCATGCTAGTTGAAGTTCACATGTCTTAAGTTTGCTGAGGTTGAGAAACAATGCTCTAGGCCAGGGGTAGGCAACCTCGACTCTTTTATGACTCATGGACTTCAACTCCCAGAATTCCTGAGTCAGCATAACTGACTCAGGAATTCTGGGAGTTGAAGTCCATGAGTCATAAAAGAGCCGAGGTTGCCTACCCCTGCTCTAGGGAGTTGGGTGGGTGGGTGAGCTGAAGAGCCCCTTCTCTTCCACTTGCTTTAAAGAACAACCACCACAAGTAGTTCATATTCACTATCAACACTGGAGCTTAGAGGAGTTTTTCAAGCATGCTGGCTGGGGAATTTTGGGAGATGAAATCCACACATCTTAAAAGTTATACCAAGTTTGAAAAATACTGACTTGGAATATTTACTAGCTAGAATATGTGTGTGAGAGAGAGGGAGAGAGAGAAGGTCAAGATATTTTTGCAATTCAAGCTCTAATGTGTGTTACGTGCATGGTGGCTGTAACCAAATCACAGGTACCATCTTGACTTTTTTGACCCCTTAATAGATATCTCTGCTGAAGCTCACAGACAGATTTACTCCTGTTTTCCACAAGCATTTATAATTTCAGCAAACTTTTTTATTTTCAGTGCTGCTTAATCAGGTGCTTTATATTTTTACAGGGTGCCAAAAAAGCCCAGCTCCCTTGAGCCTATGCTCTCTTTCCTAATTATGTTCCTTAACACTAGGAAACAAAAAAAGGCCACAATCTTGTTTTCAGGATTAATTAACTTCTAGTAATCACAGACAGCATTTACAATAGAAAGCCTAATCTTGTATAAGCTATTTTCTAAAGAGTTTCAGTTTGCAATGTGAGGATCATCTAAATCAGGGGTGTCAAACTGCCGGCCCGCGGGCCGGACGCATCGCGACGAAACCGCGCCCACCCCATTGCCGGTAATGGGGAAAAAGCTCTGATACGTTGCGCGACGTCATGTGACGTCGCAAGTTTGACATGCCTGATCTAAATAAAGTGATGGAAATCTGATAATCTACATTATGTTGATTTTCTTCAGCTGGACCCAGTAATCCTTTCTTATATAAAAAAACATTTGAAAGAAGTTGCCAAGTTTGAAAAATATTGGCTTAGAATATCACAGAACTGGACAATGGCCTGTTTTCATCCAACAGGGCTCACTCCAGAAATACTCTGAATTCCCATGGCCAGTTGAGTTAAATTGCTGAACCACACATTTTTCTCCTAGTTTGAGCCATGTGATTTGGTTCCAAGATAAGGAACCATTAAATGTTGGGGTCTCTCACATAGACTCTGTAATTGGCACCAATGGTTTGTACTCCAGAAGCCTTCTGAGAGTTACATTGATGATGGAAATTGAGAAATATGAGGCTTACTTGCAGGGCAGAACACAGAGCATTAAAATATAATGTAGAAATTGTACATACATATTTAGAAGCATGCTGAGTCCTGTCTGTTTGAACAGCTGAATTGATAAAATCTTTGACCAAACAACATGGGGGCTGAAACGAGGGCAAAAATGCACTCTTGATAAAGCCACGTGAATAGAAAAGCAGTGAGGCAGCAACTTAAATGTGACCTGACCTGCATTCTGACACTCTTTCACTGCAGGATGCACAGCAGCACATTTTGGCTTTCCGTCTGAAATGGTCATCTGTGAAAATACCACATACTGTGGCAAGGAGATTAAAATTTGCCTACAGAGAGCTTTGAAGAGGTTCATTTCTAATTATTAATGTTATGGTGTAGCTATTACAATCAAAGCCATGACTGTTCCCTGTGACTGCAAGTAATGTGAACACGGACAGATCGGCCCCCGGATTTTACAGCTGGTGGGACCTCTGAGAGGCAAAGTACTTCTGACCCTGTTTGCACAGCACTGTTAACTTGCAAACACTCCAACCCAGTTAATTAACCTCAACAACAATTAACTCAGAGGGAGTTAACTTCAGTGCTAAGCGCCCCAGGACTACACTAACTCACTCGTTCTGGTCAGTAGTGTCATGCAAACTGCTAACTGGGGAAAATAATTGTTCATTTCCACTTCTGAGGCAGAACTGAAGCTCTAGAATGGTCCATGAAAATGGAAGTTCACCAGACATGAGGCCTCCATCTCCTGCTTGTCCTTTTCCTTTGGGTACATTGTGGGTGGATGAAATGGAACTGAAGATGTTGGTGTGTTAAGCCCACTTGATACAGCCTACGATGGTGCTAACCTTGAATTTTTTTAATTTACCCTGGTAACCAAAATAACACAAATGGTATTCACCTTCTTTTGAAGTTTCTTTCTGTACTTCAAAATGACAGATTCCGAATTAAATAAGTTAATGGGATATTTTTCCCCCAAATTAGGAACTCTTGATTATTTCCTGGGAGAAATAATCAAATTACACCTGGAAGTAATTTGCAGCTGGCAACAAGAGTAGAAATTATAATGGCCTGTCTACTAGAATCAGGGTGTGTGACTTCCCAGGTGGAAAAAAGACTTATTTTGAGAAATGAGGAAGAATGAATATTGGTAAAAAATACTTGTGGATTTACTCAGCAGTAAAAACAAAATGCCACAGCTAAGTGCCGATGATTGGATTAAGCATTCAGGCTGGAATAATAATTGCACTTATTTTTGCAAATGCAAAATTGTAAACGGGTAAAAACAGTGACATCCATTTAAGGTGAGTACTTGGGATTTTTTTTTAACAAAATGATTTCTGGGGATTTTGTTTTAAAACGGGTGTCAAACTGGCGGCCTGTGGGCCAGATGTGTCATGAGCAGGCCACGCCCACCCCAGCTCTGCAAAGGCAAAAAACATCCCGTTACGTCATGATACGTCATGTGACGTGATCGAGTGTGATACCCATGTTTTAAAAAAACAATTGGTAAAAGGGGATGATATTTCCAGATTCTATTGCTGTATTCTGATTTCCTTGCCTAAGTTTGCTTATTTTCTATTACTTTCAGATTAATGCAGAGACTATGCCCTGTTTAGGATGACTGTGCCTCAGCCAGGCTTCCTTGCCTAAAAGTACTCTTTATTTAAGGAAGGAAGCTGTTTAATATAAGCAGTTAATTTACTTTGAAAGGCAGGGGTATCTGCACATTAAAACTGAGTGGAGCTTTTACTGTATTGCCACAGGTCTCTTGACCTTTTGACCAAACCATACAGGCACACCTGTTTTGAAGCATATGTTCAACAAATGAAAATTGCCCTCATTTGTATTTGTGCCTTTAATAAAAGATTGGACAACTGAAATCAGCAAGTGATTATTTTCACAAGAGTAAAATTACTAATTAATATCTATAAAACAAGCTGCTGTTAAAGATACAGTTACAATGACTGCAGTTAAAAGTCGGCAACCTGAAAACCTGAATATATTTTACAAATATTTTCTATATTGATGGAAACTTGAACAGTATTTTTCAAATGGAAATGAATACAATATAATGTAAAAGGAAACCAAGTAGCGTAATTTGATTGAGCATCGACTTGAAAAGTGAAATATTGTCCACAGCCAACAGATGTCGCTCTCCCTTTTTCAACTAAGCTCTGGTCATTGTTCCTTCTCCAGCTGTAGAATTTATATATATTTTCTTTATTTAATGAAAAGAGAACAAAGGGAGGAAAACAGTAGAAAAGAACTGTTACAGTAAAATTATATATTATAAACGCTGATTTGTATTTCACCTTTAACATGTAATTTAAAAAGGTATCTTCAATGACAAAGAAAATACTCTGCAACAAATTTTCCTATATAATACCTGAATATATCTTTATATACAGATGTAGGCATTTGGGCATGTATGGGGTTTCTAATGAAGTAAACTACAACTGATTTGGCTACAATGGTCTGTACAATTTAGAAGATGCATTTCTTATGCTCAAATAACTTTATATTCCACTCTCCTATTAAAAATCACAAATTAACTTATAGCTCTGATTCTTTAGAAAGTACATCCATGTGTGATCATTAAGAGTTGACATCAACTTGATGGCATATAAATTTAATAAATAAAAAATAAATTAAAAATGATTTTTAATAATAAGACATCAAATACAAAATCCAAAGAACTAAAGGCAATGCAATTGAAAAGTTGTTCATTTGTGTTGTTCATGTTGGCAGTGCCAACACCATAAAGCTCCTTTTGTATGTACTGCCAGATTCATCTAGTTGTTAAATGACTTACATATCAGCACCATCTTAAATGTGAAAATCAGTGGGAAGACAGTGAGCATCACAGAGAATAAGTATGATTTTGATGTTATGTTTTATTTTATAATTATGCCACAGTAATATTCCAGCCAATCTAAAGCCTCCCAAAAATCTTCCACAACTCAGAAAAGAATCTAGATCAGTGGGATGAACAGACCCAGATGATCCATTGGAATCTAAGAAGATGTTAGAATATTGTTTTTTTCATCATTAGATCATACTTTTAAATATTGATGTTTTTTATAATGTATCTAATATATTGATTTCTAAGTGCTATATTGTTGTCATATACATTCTAAATAAATAAATAAACATTTTATATTGGGGGTTTAGACCCAATTGTTTTGACTGAACTGGTGATTGGCAGGGCTATTTCCTGCTGACTCGTGATACAGAGAAAAGAGTAGACTGAAGCTAGAAGAGTCAACCAACCAATTTGCTTATCACGTGCTTCATATGAAAAATCAGGACAGCATTATACTGGCATGACTGGGAACAAACGCAATAGAAGCTGAATAGGGATCAACAATGGAGGCAGTAGTATAGTAGTACTGATACTATAGTTTTCTGCAAGGTAATGCTATAATTCAGCAGTTGGAAAAGATCCTATTCCATAAAGGTGAGCACCTGGCACTACAATTATCCAAAGTTAGCAGGGCATTCTGAGATGCCGTCCACCAGAAGTTTCATTTCTGATTGTTTTGTGACTTGAGGATTTCCTTCTTTCCAAATTAATCCAATAATTATTCAATTGAGCTTTTCCTGTGTATACCTCCAGTGTAAGGTGCAACTTCAGCTCACTGTGATAGAATTGTTTTACAGCTAATATATAATTCTATCTCTTCCATCTAGTACTTCCATCTCTCTTGCTGGATAGTTATGTAGGAAGTACAAAGCTTGTCTGTCACTGTTACAAGGTTTGTTTATCAATGTCTAGAACAAGTACTAAGAAGTATTACGGATACCATAAAAATAGAAAGAGTTTAGTTGTTTCGTTTTCTTGTTATGGAGATTTTTTTCTTAAACACATCAGATCAGTGAGGCTGAAGGCAAATCCAGCTGATAATTGTCCTTCACTCTCTTATCTTTCTATGCTTTGATATCTTCTTCTACTGTATTTCATGATAAAACGTGGCATGAAAGTGGTATTTTTTTCTTTTTCCCTGTAGCTGAGATTCTCTTATTAGCTCCCTTGTTGAAATGGCTGGTTTTGCATTGCCTTCTTGTCAATTTTCTCTGTTTATGGAACTGAAAAGCTATAGTGCCTGATTTTTTGTAATGTATCAGTTATGGCAAGATTTGCTTATGTATAAATTGTTATTTTATGAGGCAAACTTTGGGTACAAAACAATTCTCCTAAATTACATCTTTTTGCTGCATGCTTCACTTTATATGCATAAAATAAGTGAACATATGTACATAAATCCTTGCATTCATCTGGAATGTAGACACATTCATAAACCTGACAGTGGAGTGCTTGGTTTTGACAACATGACCAACTGTTTTATTTAAAAAACAGCATGTTGTGTGAATCCAAAGACCCAGTCATTTCTGGCTCAGGATCCAGCTCCTATTAAGTATAAATAACTCAATTGTTCTGTGTGATTTACTTTAATTCAGACAGCTCACATTATGCATGAAAAAAGGATTAACATATGATAATTGTCTGAAGAAGCCTTAGATGACCCTATAGAATGAGGGTTTTCAAGGCACAGCCATACATTTTCAAATGCACCTATGAGTTCTGGAATTTCCCCAGTGTTAGCTATGATTACATCCTGACTTAGTAGATGGAGTAAATTTGCATATTTTCCCTTCATTTTTTTCTAGCAAACTCTTTTTTTTTATATGTAAGTTAGCCTTTGACATGGAAAACATAGCTGCTGACTCAGCCCTAGTAACAGAGCTTTGACATTTGCACAGGTTCTGGCTAAGATCTTTTCAAATAGAAGGATCTTTATTACACAAGAGCACATTATCAATTGTTGCCAAATTGTTTCAGTGTAGAATTGGTGCTTCCTTATTCTGGATAAAGAGGGTGAACCTGCCACCAGACTAAATGAATGGTCAGAGAGCATAGGATCATGTTCTAAACAGGTTAATAAATAGAAGTACTGTAACCCAAATATTCATTTACTAAAATAACTTAAGTATACATGTCCAGTGTTTTTCAATGGAACTGTTCTTTACAGGATGCCTTATCAACTGTTTATATGTAACCTTTGACATGTATGTGTTTCACTGCCCTTTAATCCTTCATTTCATTCAATAGTCTCCCACTTGTACTCAGTGGCCTTTAAGTTTGGTGGTTCATTTTAAACCCCACCTTGATTTGTTCTAATTAGTTGTGGTGCATATTGATAACTTTTAGTTAATACCAATACAGTACAAAGTATCTTAATAAATCCCTCATTCTATCCCTTAAGATGTGCTGTGGTGGCACAGTAGTT
This sequence comes from Vipera berus, assembly GCF_964194415.1. Classification (NCBI taxonomy): domain Eukaryota; kingdom Metazoa; phylum Chordata; class Lepidosauria; order Squamata; family Viperidae; genus Vipera; species Vipera berus. Next base: position 23,650,192 of record NC_138204.1, read on the forward strand.
AAAATGCAGTATTGCAGGCTAACCCACTGCTCACTGTCAGGAGTTTGATCCTGACCGGCTCAAGGTTGACTCAGCCTTCCATCCTTCCCAGGTCAGTAAAATGAGGACTCAGATTGTTGGGGGCAATATGCTGACTCTGTAAACCACTTAGAGAGGGCTGTAAAGCACTACAAAGTGATATTTATGTATAAGTGCTATTATTATTGCTATTTTTGGGACAAAAGAGAATGTGTATTGTAACTATTCCATCACATGTAGGATATCTTTCTTTCCATTTACGCTGATGATAGTGATGCTTGGTTTAAATTATAATTCTGCAATTTAAATTTTATTATATGATTACAAATGCAGCCTTTCCCATTCAAGTTTCAGTCAGACATTTTCTTCTCTATATATTAATAACTGAAGTTCTGGATGTTAGCATTTACTTATTTATTTGTTCAACTTATGAGTTGCCTCAATCTCTGCATTGACTCTAGATGATATATAGTATATTTTAAAAGGTAGGAAAAAAACAATGACCTAAACTTTGAAACATGTTAAGCTTCTTTCAGGGAATGTAAACACCATAAACACCAAGGGATTAATATTTGAATTTCAAGATGGGGTCACAAATTGCCCTGCCCCAGGATTTGCTGTGAAGCAACACACTTAGAGATTTTGAAAAAATAGGATACATCAGTAGAGGGTTATTTTTCCAGAGGACTGGGTTCTATAGAAAAGTACTTCTATGTAATGTGTTCAGCATAAGTTCTGAAAGTGGGCTCTGAATTATGGATTGGACTAAAATGGTCCACTGCTATCTTTTTCTATATTTACTTCCCCAGATTTCTCATTACTTCCCTTCATCCTATATTGAGTAGATTTTGTTCTAATGCACCAGGGTGCAGATGTTCACTAAGAAAGCTTATGGAATCTTATTTGAGCCAAGAGAGAGTCTGTGATATAAATATGATGCTGAAGGCTAGCTAGCACTTTCTTTTGCAAGATGACAACTTTTCCATTTTTAAATTGTTATTTTTTAAAATTAAATATCAGGTGGGCCATGGAACAGGAAGTATTTTCAGGCTCCAATCTGGGTTGGTCACTGGGACCAGAGGTTTAGTTTTCCAAGCTTTCAGACTCATGCTGGAGTACATCATTCAGGGAACTTCTCTCTCACCAGAATACTACTACTATGTGTAGTAGTTATGTGGTGCTTAGTTGTGTGTGGCTTTTTAGTTGTTAATTGGGATGTTGATAGTCAGTTATTAAGTTGTTGGCTGTTGTTTCCTTGTGTTAACAAGTCTTCAGTTCCTACCTGATAAACTGGTGGTAAATCAGCACTCCTGTTGACTGACCAGTTTCCCAAGCTTCAATAATTCCCCTGGCTATTTTTGTACCTGCTCGGTCAACAATTTGAACAAACTGACTGTACGTCTTTGTTCATTGCAGTGTGAGGCTACCAATGAGTTTGGGTCTCCTCATCTGACCACTTGCTTGTGTTCTTGCAGTCTGATGGTTAGATTCCTCCTCATCTGTCCTACATAGTCACAGGGGCAATTCATGTAGGGGATCCATTAGATTACATGAGAAGTGTATCCCACCTCCCAGTGTATTGCAGGCATATTAGCATCATTAGATACCATGGTGGGTATCCCAGATGTAAAGGATTAAACATTATTTTGGCTTAAATTCAGGAGAATATCGGAATTGCATTTGGTAATGGAATCAATCATATGGGAATGGGTGGGTTTTCCTTTACTGTAAACCTTTAAGGAGAAATTGGAGTGTTGTCTGAACTATTCTATATTTGCCTTTGGAACAACATCCCCTGGGATCCCATTTTACTTGCCTTCAAGCCATATTCAAAAATCTGTCCTGCCGACTAGGCTTTGGGTTATGCTTCAGGTAGCCCTTTTTTCTTGCAGGGAATGAGTGGAGTGATGTAAAAATATGTTACAGAACATTGTCCATCTGACAATTGCTGTATGTTTACATTATACTGTTTTTCTTCCTTTTAGATAATATTGCTGTTTCTTTTAACTTCATGAAGCTGTCCAGAGTTGCTTTGGTCTAGAAATCTGACAAAAAATCAATAGATAAATGATTAGGCTTGTTTATTTTTATCAAGCAAAGACAAAGGATACCCAATCTATATCTTCAATTTGGAATTTGATGATTCTGCATGGGCTTCCATTATTCTTCCAGTTATGTTGGACCACAGGTCCCATAATTTCTAGATTGACTGGCATTGGCTGGGGGTGTCCTGATTCTGGGGGCATTTCATCTTTAGTTTTGAATTCAGAACTATTGTGCAATTTGGGGGTCCTGCCTCTTGCTGGAAGTGCAAACAGTACCATACCAACATGCAAATCTACCTTATGTAAGAATTCTTCTTGTTCCTAGGTTAGGAGGCTCTGCTCAATGTCACCCATTCTTAAATCACCTCCTCTTTGGACTATTGAAGTGCACTGTCCACGGGGTTGCCCTGAAAGAACATGTAGAGGCTGCAATTGGTCCAAAATATGGTAGTGCAGAAAACATGGGTTCACCGTGGCACATCTATATAACACTGCTGTTCCACAAATTGCATTAGCTTCCTATAAAATTCCAGGTGCACTTTGTAATCTTAGTTTAAAGCTATTCATGGGGTAGGGCTCAATTTGCCAGACTGCCTATTTCTGATTCTTTGCCTGTCCCATGAGATCTGGCAGGGTGGACATGCTTCAAATCTCCTCTGTGAAAGAGTCACCTAGGAAACACATCTTCTTGGAATAGCAAATCTTCGGTGATATAAATGGCTCTAATGCTGTTGGAATTCCAAAAGCTTCATTTTCTTCTAAGTATTGGGTTAGTTGGATGAGTTCATCCTGTCCTACTTTTAGATTGGAATATGTTGGCAACTTGGCCTCATTTTTTTTAATAGGCCTCATCAGTGCTTTCTCCAAAAACTGAACAGAGAGGGGTGGCCAATATGAAGACTGAATTGAAGACTCACCCATACACACACACACACACACACAAAGTGGATTCATGCTGCACAGAAATATATATATTTTAAAGTGGGGAGCACATTTACTGCAGGTAGTTCTTGACTTGTAATCATTTGTTTAATCACTTCAAAATCATAACAGCACTGAAAAAAGCGATTCAAGACCAGTCCTCACTACAACCATGGCAGCATCCCTATGATCATGTGATTACAATGCAGGCTTTTGGGAACCAACATATTTACAACAGCTACAGCATCCCAGAGTCACACGATCATCATTTGTGACCTTCGCAAGGGGCTTCCAACCAAGTCAATGGGAGAAAAGCAGGATTCTCTTAATCACTGTGTGATTTGCTTAATGACCTTGATGAAAACAGTTCTAAATTGGACATAACTCAATGACCACATCACTTAGTGATGGTAATTCCGGTCCCAATTGTGATCAGAGGCTGAGGACTACCTATTTACATTTTTCATTTCCCATCTTCCTGACCTTCTGATATTTTTGTACCAATTCATTCATCAACCTTCTGAGACTTTGGGGTTTCTTTATTCCCCCATGATCAAGTGACTCTTTCAGGATTGAACATTACAGTTTTGATGGAGGGGAAGGGAAGGCCCAAAAAGAGCTGCACATCAAAGCGTTGCGTTTGGACACTTGCCCTGTGGAACAACTTGTCCTCTGGTGTGAGGTTGGCCCTGACGCTCCTGACCTTCTGGAAAGAGCATGAAGGCCTGGACTTTGCCAGATAGCTTGGGGCTCTAATGGGGGAGTATCACAGTGGAGGGGGTTGATCAATTAACAATGGATCAATTAACCTTTTCCCCCATCCTGCTCCTGCCCAACCCCCATTTTTTAATTGGGCCATGAAGCTCTGCAATTTATAATAACTTATCTATGTTTTTAGTTTATATAGTTTTTTATTTTTTATAATTGTCAACCGCCAGAGTTACCTTCAGGTAAGATGGGTGGCCTATAAATTTTATAAATAAACTACCCACAAGTGAATTCCACGGAAGTGGAACGAGCAGACCTAGAGCAATACAAAAGAGGGCAAAGATGGATTGGAGTATAGGCAATCCAAGACTTATGACTACAATTGATCCAACATTTCTGTTGCTAAGTGAGACACTTGTTAAGTGAGTTTTGCCCCATTTTACAGCTCTTCTTGCCACAGATTAAGTGAATCACTGCAGTTAGTGACACAGAATCTGGCTTCCCCATTGACTTTGCTTGTCAGAAGATCACAAAATGTGAACACATGACCTTGGGACACAGCAACAGTCGTAACTATGAACCAGTTGCCAAGCATCTGAATTTCGATCACATGGGGATGTAACAAAGGTAGTACCGTAAGTGTAAGTGTGAAAAACGGTCATAAGTCACTTTTTTCAGTGCCAAGTTTGAATGGTCACTAAATGAACTGTTATAAGTCGAGGATTACCTGGATTATCCCTGCTCGAAGATGACAACCATCCGTTGGGCAGACTGACCTCAGAGGACAGGCAATGGGAGTCAGATGGGTGGGCAGGGCTGACGCCTCGTTTCTTTCTGGCCTCGCGCCGCTCTGATCCCGCCGCACTTTAGGGATAATTTCTGCCCTTCCACTTTTCTCGCCGCTTCCTCACGAACCAACCAGCAGAGTTTTCAAAAGAGCCGTGCGCCTCCTGGGCTGGGGCTGTTGTGGCGCTGAGCCGCCCTCTCGATTCCCCTCCGGCGGGTAGACACGGCGTGAGGGGGCGGGCCCCGAGGAGGAGCCAGCGAGCCTGGAGGCTCGTTTTCCTGGGTCCGAGTGCTGGTACGGGGTGGGAATCGGTCGGAGGAGCCCCCTGCTCCGGTCCGGCCGGCTATTCCCCCCCCCGCCCCCCGCCCAGGTAAAAACCTTTCCGCCTCCTCCGCCTCCTTCTCCTCTCTCCTCCCCTGAGATAAAACCTCGGTCCCGGCGCTGCGGCTGGTCTCCCTTAAGCCGCTCCCGTGCGGGTGTTTGTCAGGGTATGGCAGCGCTTGGAGCCGTAGTGAAGAAAGTGTGGTGTATCCGCCGCTATTTGGTGATTCTGTGCGCTCCGCTGGTGCTGCTCCCTATCCTCTTCAGCTTACCCCCCAAGGTAACGCCTTGCCCGCCATCCTTTTTAGGGTATTACTTGCACTTCTGGTAGCCCTATAAGAAGCTTCTTTTCCTTTCGTGCTTTCCTTGACCCCCATCCCGGACTCCGTGTCCCTCCTCTGCGGAGTAACCACCGAGCTGCTCCAGCCACCAAGTTGGGGGCCCCAGTCTTTCCAACTTTGTGTTTGACTAAGATAAGCTACATCTGAGCGGGTGATGTTTTCCTCTTAGTGTGGTGTGGGAAGCGCGATTCAAATAACTTTCTGACTGTCAGCACTGGCATGTAGTAGTTAAAGCAGCGGGGGTGGGGTGGGGGGAAGTACTACGTCCTCTACTTTGCTGAACTAAATCTCTGCCTTCATTATTTCTTCAGTAAAGCAACATTAGCTTCAATTAAGGTTATGTCTTTCATAAAGTACTGTTCTCTGGAACAGCCCAGAGATTCTGAGACCTTGGCCCCTGTTCCTCTTCCCCACTCCTCTGGTAACTTGATTTTTTTTCTCCGTTTCCCTCTTTATCAACTATCCTACTTAATGTTCCAACCACTTAATCCATGCCATACCTCTCTGCTCTCTCAGGATTTTAAAATATTACTATCACATTCTATGGGAATAATTACTAGCTTTTTGATCTCAGCAAACTTATTTTTTTATTTCAAATATTTTTATGCTGCCTTTTCCTTTTACAGTTCAGAGAAGCTTAAAAGTTGTTGGCCTTCATCTTGGTCTCCTATAATTTACTCATTGTACATCCCAGGGAATTTAATTTTTGATGACTGAAGGTCATAATGACTCAAAACATAGCTCTAATCCAGTGTGTTTGAAGGGCAGCAACTTGGAAATAACTGACCAAATAAGAATCTTTCAAAATACACGATGACTTTCTATGATAGTTGTTCTGTATTATATGCACCAAATGTATTTCCTTTCTTCTTTTCCAGGTTTCTTCCCTTTCCCCCCCAGCCTTTTTATCCCTAGGAAAAAATTGCCTCAAAGGAGTATTTTTTCTTCAGATCTAAATCATTAATCTCTCTGTACAAAAGTAATATTTCTCTGTCTTTAAAGTTCCAGTTTCTTCTCTGCTGTGTTAGAAGACTTGCAGCTGTAGGTGAATAACTCTTCCCTACCATCCAGTCAAGAATACTATGAGCCATGTACTGTTCTCTCGAATTAATTCTATCCAGCTAAACATTGTAGCAACTGTTCTCTGGCCTGATTCCCTGGTACAAGATTGTCTCTTAATGCAGCGTCCTTCTAAGTCTGAATATTTTAACTGAAGAAGACTGACTATTTCAAGTTATTGGAGAAACCTTCATTCCATTTTGTAAAAGAATTGTAAATTACAGTTCCAGATTGCTTTTTCATAGCAAAACGAATGTAGTTAGTTTGGTTCAAGAACTGCCTCTCATTTATATCACAAGGATAAGAATATTTTTTTCCTGGAGAAATAACCAAAACTTGATCAGTACTGTTCTTTCAGACGCCAAGTCCAGACAAACATTTTTGTACCAATAAAGGAGAATATTTATAGCTCAGGGTTGAAATGAGGGGTCCTTGGTGCTCTCTGAGCTTGGTTGTTTTCTTGCAGATGTTTCATTACCTGTACTAGGTAATACCATCAGCGCTAGTGACAAAAACATTTTTATTTCTGTGCTCCAAGCAAACATGGTCAATAAAATAACATCGCTTCATTCCAATTTTTCGTCTCTTCTTTCTTGGTCATTGCTTCCAAAATATTTTGTTGTTACATTTTATATTTTAATCACAAAAGATTTTGCAGAGAGAATGCTCAGAATAGAATAAGTAAATTCTGTACATTTTAATATACAAGCAGGTTCCATTGTAGTAGTTTAAGATTATAATCCAGTGCAATTTATTTTTAAGAAAAACTATAAAACAATTTGATCAAGAGTTTTCTAAGCAATTTTTGGTCCACTTCCTATATTTGTCACTCCATGCATAGTTTGCTACATAATTGTAGATTATTTTTAGCTCTTCAGTACATTTATAGGTGATACATACTGATGTACAATAATATTAGAGAAGGAATAGGATTTTTTAAAAATAGAATCAAACAGAAAAATGATACAGAATTTTCTTATAAATGCTAGGATTGTCATCCTTTTTCCCCCTCTTGCCAAGTTCTAATTGAGATATTCAGAGCTTTGTTGACACAAGGGAGACCAACAACTAGGACACCCAATTCCGATTGTCTGACAAAATGTCACTGTCTTACCTGCAGCTTCAGTCCTTAAATGTCTTTCAGATTAAAAGATCTGCAATCGTGCAATAAAATCCAGCACTATTGCTTTCAAGGACTGTCTCTCATTGTATATTGTATTTTGACCGTTCCTGAATATGTTCAGGATAACGGTGTAGCACTGTTGACCCAATTTAATGTTCTTCTAAACTGCATTCCCATCAATCAGATAGAAATCTTGTGGTATTTTTCCTTATACCATGAAAATGAAATTGTTTCTACAGGTAGTTCTCATTTAGCGTCTGCAATTAGGTCTAACAGCTCAGTCATTTTTTTTTATTGAAAAGTTTTTCAATACATTTTATCTTTAACAATCCCAAATAACAAGTCGTGGCCTTCAAGATTTAATAATCTCCCTTGTGTTAAATTAATCCAATCACTTATCGCTGACAAAGCAGCAGCTTCATAGTATAATTTAAAGTTGGGCATTTTGAGACCACCTCTTTCACGCGTGTCCTGCATAATCTTAAATTTAACTCGTGGCCTTTTCCCTGCCCATACAAATTTATTGATACCCTTTTGCTATTCCTCCAAATTTGAATCCTTTTTAAGAATAGGTATCATTTGAAATAAGAATAAAAATTTAGGCAGAACATTCATTTTCACTGCTGCAATTCTTCCCAATAGAGACAATTGTAATTTTTTCCAGCTTTCCAATTCTTTTTGAATTTTTCCCCATAATTTTTCATAATTATTTTTATATAACTTTGCATTTGAGGGTGACAAATACACCCCCAAATATTTAACCCTTTTAACAATCTCAAATCCAGTTAACCCCTCTAAAAGGGCCTTTTGCGATACTGTCATATTTTTAGCCAATATTTTAGTTTTTTGTATATTAACCTTGAATCCAGAAACCTTCCCATATTGCATTATTATCTCCATCAGGTCCACAACAGAATTTTTTGGCTGAGTCACCGTAACAACCAGATCGTCTGCAAACGCCCTCAATCTATAATCCTGATCTCTAATTTGAATTCCCTTAATTTTTTCCGAATTCCGTATTTTAATCAATAATATCTCCAATGTTAAAACAAATAATAAAGGTGATAACGGACACCCTTGTCTTGTGCCCTTTTCAATATTACATACTTCACTCAAACTATTATTTACTATTATTCGGGCTGTTTGTTTTTGATATAATGCCCTAATTGGTTGTAAGAATTTATCCCCAAAATTCATTTTATCTAATACTTTCATCAAAAATTGCCAATCCAGTTGATCAAAGGCTTTTTCGGCGTCTAGAAAGATCAGCGCCGCAGGGATCTGGTTGTTCCTTTCCAAAAATTCCAACAAGTCTACTATATGCCTCACATTATTTTTCATTTGTCTGCCACTAATAAACCCAGTTTGATCACCATGAATTATCTGTTGCAAAACCCTCATCCATCTGTTAGCTAAAACCTTAGCAAATATCTTGTAGTCTGTATTCAAAAGTGATATTGGTCTGTAATTTCTTACTTGAGTAACATCCTGATCTTCCTTCGGAATCAGAGAAATAAAAGCAGTTCTCCAAGACGGAGGCACCCCTCCTCCCCTTTGAATTGTCTGAAACAATTCCCTTAATGGCTTTATCATCTCCAATTGTAAATTTTTATAATACACCGCCGTCAGTCCATCCGTGCCTGGCACTTTATCCACCTTCAATTGTTTAATTGCTAAAAGAATTTCTTCTTCTGTTATCAATTGATTAATCTCTTCCTTTTGTTCTTGTGTAAGAACCGGGATGTTAGCATTCCTCAAATATACATCAATATCTGCTTCGTTGATCTTATCTTTAGCATATAGCTCAGTCATTAAGCAAAGTAGTTGCTAAGTGAAAAATCATGTGACTGCAAATGTGCTTATGATTTTATACAGGATGATGTGTACTAACTGACCATAATGTGAACACAGAACTGAAAAAGAGAGAGATGCTGTGAAGATGGTAAATGTGGACAATAGTCGCAAAATTATTTTTTCAGCACTCTTGTAATTGCAAACAGTCACTGTCTGAGAGAGCTGCTAAGTAAGGACTACCTGTATTAATGTAACTCTATATCATGTGACCCCCTGTTAAATTTCCTTATCCATTGATCTGCTTACTTGGCAGAGCTATAAAACTCACTGGAAATGAAGATTTTTCTTTTTTAGTGCCTTCAAATTAGTCTGCACTCCTGGCAATTGCCTGAAGAAGTCCATGTGGTTTTCTTGGGACATTTTAGAAGTGGTTTGCCATTGTCGTTTTCCTAGGGCTAGGCTGACCCTAAGTCTCACTATAAGTCAGCTTTGCCTAAAGCAGGACTGGAATTCCCGATATCCTGGTTTTTAGCCTGGTGTTTATAATCATTACACCAAATTGGATCTCTTTAGAAGCTTTGTTTACTAATTAAACTTTCTCTAACTGCATTCAAATACATGTTCACACAAACCAGAATGAATAGAAAAATACTAAGGCTCTTTATTTTTACCATTGAAGATAGTGTTTTAAGATGGCTGGGATATGAATCTGGCCATTTACTTGGAAGTTCAGTTGTTGGATAAGACAGTGTGGCATTTTTTGCCTATACATAGGACATCTCCTGGCTTTTTCTTCTACCTTTTTGAGCCATAGACTCCTGGCTATTTCCCAGCCTTGAGCATTGGGGACATCTATAATGTTGTGGTTTTTTTTTTTTTAAAAACACAATTCTTTCTGGGCTAAGAATTAAGTCTTCCCAATTCACTAGTTTCAGGTTTAGAGTATGTTGGACTTTCATAAATTTTTTATGACCTCACATTTGACTTCATAAATGTGCTGCCCTAAATTCCTGGTGAATATAAAAACCACTGTTTTGCTATTCATTTATAATTCAGTCCTTTGTAAAGAATTTCTGCTGATGAAAAAGGGCAAATTGGTTTTTTCTGTCGGAATTGGCTTTATTGTTTATATGTAGTGGATGTTTTTCTTTACATCACCTATGCAACATCTGTGGGAAATAAGATACGAACATTACGCAAGGCAGAAACTAGAAATCTTGATCTTTTCTCCAACACCAGTGGACAAATATGCTTCCTATAAGTTTACAGATCTCAGCAATAAAGACTGAAGGGGTTCCGGCTTTCTTTTTCTTGAACAGGACTAGAAGCTCCTTACCAATCAAAAATCCTATGAAAACAGGTCCTTGACTCCCAGGAAGTATATTCTTTACCTGAGACACTTCCTATTGAATTAGTAATGTGCAATAAAAAATTAAGAAAAATATTAAACAGTAACTACTGTTTATATATAATTACAAATAAACATGATAAAAAATTAAACATTTAATATCAAGGAGACAGGTAACTTTCTCTCCCAAACCATTCTTCCCTCAGTAGGAGAAAAGAAGTAAGTAGTACATTTTAAGGCAGTAATTTTCAAGCTTGGCAACTGAAAGATATGTGCAATTCCCAGGAGTGAATGTGGAATTCTGAGAGTTGAAGTTCACACATATTACAGTTGCAAAGATTGCAAAAACACTGCTTTAAGGGAAAGTCTAGTTTAAACATTGAATGTACATATCCACTCTTTTTCCAACATGCAATTCATAGGCTTCCAGTCACCATTAAATGTAGATAATGTCTTTTCTCTAATCAAGAAAAAATCAATTTACCGTATTTTCCGGCGTATAAGACGACTGGGCGTATAAGATGACCCCCCCAACTTTTGAGATGATTTTCAAGATTTTTCGTCTTATACGCCGGAAAATCAGCGAGCCCGGGAAGGCACGCCCTTCCCTCTCACTGTGGAGGAAGCAGGGCAGGCTGGCATCTGGCGGGAGCCGGCAGGGCAGTTCTGCGCACACGCGCGCTCCCCGGCTCCTAAGGAGTCCTCGGGGAGCCATGGCAGGCGCCTCACGCTCTTCCCTCTTGAGGCAGCATCGGCGGAGCCGTCCGGCGTCGGGCGGGAGCTGGCAGGGCAGTCCTGCGCACGCACGCGCTCCCCGGCTGTTAGCAGGACTGCCCTGCCGGCTCCCGCCCGATGCCGGACAGCTCCGCCGATGCTGCCTCAAGAGGGAAGAGCGTGAGGCACCTACCATGGCTCCCCGAGGACTCCTTAGGAGCTGGGGAGCACGCACATGCGCAGGACTGCCCTGCTGGCTCCCGCCAGACGCCAGCCTGCCCTGCTTCCTCCACAGTGAGAGGGGAGGGCATGCATTCCCGGGCTCGCTGACTTGCAGGCAAGCCGGAGCCGAAAGGGGCTTTTCCTTCCACCCACCCTTTGGGGTCTGGTGTTTGCAAGGGGGAGGGGAAGGGACTGAGAGGCTCTTGGGGGTGGGAAGGGAGAGTCACGTTGGAGGGGGGACTTGACTAAGGAGGCTTGAAGTTGCTTTGCAAGAACGGGGGCGCTCGATTGATTTATGTACTATTTTCCGGCGTATAAGACGACTGGGCGTATAAGACGACCCCCCCAACTTTTGAGATGATTTTCATGGGTTAAAAAGTCATCTTATACGCCGGAAAATACGTTACCAATTTCAAAAAAAATCTGTCGGTTTCACCAACCAGTCTTCCATAGTGGATTGTGTCGAATCTTTGCATCTCTGTGAATATAGTAATCTTGCTGAAATAATCATATTGAAATATTTTTCTACTGCATTTTTCTAACTGTTCATCCGTTAATCCTAAAAGGAGAACTTCTGACTTTAGTTGAATGACCTCTATTTAATCTTTGTCCTTTTTTTTTCTGGACAGCAGTGTATACTTACAAAAAAAGCACTGATATGGCCTTCTCTGCAATTTTAGAAAGGGGATTAAACTTGGTTTTTCAAGCAGGCTTTGGGAAACAGATGTATTGTGAATTCTTTCCTCTTTGAATATGATATGTTTGTTTGAATTGAGTTTATATACCTGCCCCTGACACACAGGTCTGTAAAGGTACTTTTTATTTTTATGTATATATTTAGCAAAGGAAGGGGTGGCTCAGTGGGTTAGGACGCTGAGCTTGTCGATCGGAAGGTCGGCAGTTTGGCGGGTCGAATCCCAAGTGCCGCGTAACAGAGTGAGCGCCTGTTACTCGTCCCAGCTTCTGCCTACCTAGCAGTTCGAAAGCACGTAAAAATGGAAGTAGAAAAATAGGGACCACTATGGTAGGAAGGTAACAGCGTTCCATGCGCCTTTGGCGTCTAGTCATGCCGGCCACATGACCACGGAGACGTACTCGGACAAACAGTGGCTCTTCGGCTTTGAAATGGAGATGAGCACCGGCCCCTAGAGTTGGAAACGACTAGCACGCATGTGCGGGGGAACCTTTACCTTTATATATTTAGCCTTAGTTTGGTTGCTCAGAATTGAAGTGGCATTTAAGGTTCATAAAACAAAAATATTTATATTTATTTAAGTATAAAATGTCAGGTGGAGTGTTGAATTTGGCAGGTATGAAGGAACCTGTTGGGAACACAAATACTCATGACTGTATTAGGTACGCTTATACCAGATGAAAGTGTACTAAAACTTTCCATTGTAATACTGCTAGCACTTGGATCATACTGTGATTGAAATAAAACAAGAAAACAGTTTTGCTGGATCAGATCAGTCTTACCTAGTCTAGCATCCAGTTACATAAAGTGTTGTTCACTTACTTCTGAGTGATACCGAAACAGAGCTTGCTCCTGTTGTCCCTTTCAGTAATACATAATTCAGAGCAATTCCTGAATTTCAGATCCTGAAAGCAGAAGCAGCATTTATTTAATAAGCAGTAGCCAATACTGTAATTTCCCATTAAACTGTTGATTCTGTTTTAAAGTCTTTTGCTCCTACATTAGTGGCCATCAGCATGTCTTCTATTACTTTAGTGACTTCTCCATATTAATTCCTCAGAAAAGCATTTTTTCTCTCTTTGTCCTGACTCTTTTGCCAAACAGCTTCATTGGCTAACTCCTGTTTCTAGTGTTTGCTTTGCTATGAGTATAGCACAGAGATGAGCAACCTATACTCTAGAATTGCATGCTCAGACATAGACACAAACACAGACACACACAAACGCACATAGAGTGTATCTTAGAGGCTTCACTGATCACTTTTGCTGAATGTCAGTTGTGGGTTTCCAGCTATTTTGAAACAGCAAACACAAATGTTGCAATGAAATCCATGAAAAATGCTTAGCATGGAGGCAGAGATGGAGAAGGGAATTCTACTATCATCTTGCCCATTAAACTTAGGAAGGATAACAGTCTGCCCAAGGTTTATTTGTAGATGGAAGGGAATGTATCCCAGTTTTGTTAGTTTTGTCAGTTTATTAATTGTAGTCAGTGTTTTTCAGGCTTGATACCTTTAAGATGTGGGGACTTTAAATCCAAGAATTGTTCAGCCAGTATATTTATTTCTTTTCTCTGAAACCTTCCAAAAAAAGAAAGATTTTGGAAATTCTAAGATTTGAAATTGCACAGGCTAATATCTAATAAGAAAATAATTCATTTGTACCATTAATAAACAATTTATTTTTTGCTATTTTAATTTTATTTACATTTTTCCTACTCTACCACATTCATAGTTTACAGTAAAGCAAGCTATGTTTTTCCTATTCACGATACAAGAATTTTATTGTATACATCCTACATATAATTAGCAAGATCCAAATTGGTCATCATATTTAAGAGAACTAAATCTGAGGAATAAATTTCTGGCACCTTCTAAAATGGTTAATCACATCACCTGTTCCCTCCTATATAATATGTAATAAGTACTTATTAACTGGATTTTGGTGCTTTCACTTTGTTTGCCTTCTTGTCACCAACCATTCCCAGCCTCTGTAATATTATCTCTAACAAAATTATCACATTTTAGTCCCATAAATATATTTAATAATTTAAATATGATGTACATATTTAGCAATGTATTGAAAATGTGTGTGTGTGTGTATTAGCAATGGAAATAAAACACTGCTTTTTAAAAACAAAATTGGTCATCATTATATTTAGGAGAACTAAATCTGAGGAATAAATTTCTGGGACCTTCAAAAAAATGGTTTAGTATTCCAAGAGTAATTAGACTCTTTAAAAACTGAGACAGTACTTGCAGACAAGCTGTTTCACAGGTTTGCTGCTATTTTCTTGTCAAATGTATTATATGTGCTTATATTTCATTGCAGAAAATACGTAAAATATGATTTGAATGTAGATTACTATAATAATGAATTCAGCTTAAATTTGTAATTGAATGAATCCAAAATTGATGTGATTCAACTCTTATAGTCAGTTTTAATTTTATAAAAAATGTTCACCAAAGGCTAAAAACTAGTTTAGTCACATTGGACAATAGGGTTATTGATAGATTATTAAATGTAAATTGCCAGAAATAGACTCAGAGAAATTTTAGAAAAATTAAAAGGAAAAATGAGTCCTGGGGAACATGATGTTGTAATTGCAATTAATATCAAGAGGGAAGAGTGCTGTTTGGTGATAATCAGAATCCCAACACAGCAAGGGGGGTCAGTGTAGAGAAGCATCTGCAAGGAATGAAGGAATTATTAAGAACTCAAATGTATTAACAAGTAAATCTCCTCTATCAAGTTACGTCAGCTTTACTTGGTTTGTGAGTATAGCCGTGGGGAGGGGAAGATTAAGATAGAAAAAGATGGGATGATTTATTTGTGAAAGTTCCCACAGAAAATTAGGGAAATTTGGCTAGTATTTTAAGTAGAATTTGATAAAATTCCAATGACCTCTCTTCATTGCTTCCTTCTCTTTTAATATAATCTGTAGTAAGTATACTGTATCTGCATGTGCTTAGATACCAATAAAAATCAATGTGCTTGGTTACTAATAAAAAAAAATCAATGTTTGGATCTTCAGAGAATTTCTTTGTACCATTCAACTGAAATACCTGGTGGTTATACCATCCAATGCAAAAGTGCTGGAAAATGACATCTGTTTTATATATACTGTTATATATATACATGTCCATCACATTCTTCCCTTTCCAGACAAGTAGCATTATGCAGACTTCAGAAAAAGAGTTATAAATAGCACGCAAAAGATCCTACATAACAGACGGGTCATTGAAAGGGTTCATGAACTTGCATCTTTGTTAGTTAGCAAATACCTTTTTTGGTTCATGAATCATCTAAATGTCTCCTTTCAAATCAATGAAATCATTAAATGCAAGATCACAACATTGAAAGTATTAATATTCAGGAATAGACTGCTTTAATTTAGTTTAATTCCGAAGAATCCTGGGCACAGTGATCAATTCCCAGCCAGCAATGGTGTCTAAATTCAACCAACCTGCTAAAAGGGATGCCCTTGAGAGAATGTTACAAAAAGTTGAGGTTGTAACTGCATTTGGTATTCATACACTGGCTGGGGGATTCTGGGAGTTGAAGTCCAGACATTTTAAAGTTGCCAAGGTTGAGAAACATTGTTCTGAAGAAACACTGAAGATAGTTGGAAGTTACTGGTTTTTTTTCTTTTTTACCTTGCACGTATTAGTCCCTTCTTTCTGATCTTTATTTTTATTTATAAAAATGATATAATAAACTAATAAAAATGTAAAAAAGAGACAATGCTGCAAGGGTGAAATCATTATGGAGTCTAGCCTATTAGGCTGGGAAGCTCAGTTTCTCAGTCATTCAACTCATGGGTCCAAATCCAAGGTGGAGTTATGCCTCTCCATCAATGAATTAGAGACTAGGACGGTATAGCTAGCTTTACAAGCCTTTGTGCCACAATAAAAGAGCACCGTATTCAGATTTTGGCAGTGTCTCCATAAAAGCACACTTGAGCATTCAATGGGGGACAAAGCCAAAATGGGCACCAAAATCTAAGCTTCAATGCCATTAAACAAAGAGTCAACACAAGGTAATTCAGAGCAAATCTTTTGCTATCTATTCTAAGTGATACCAGCAAGAACGTTAGTTCTACATACCTATCAATTTAGGGAAACTGACATGCACCTAGGCCCTATTAATTCTATGCAGTGCTACTGAAAAGAGCAGCAACATCTTCAGAAGCAGCAGCTCCCAGTTTCATAAATTCAACAGGCACATTTTATGATAGACAGCAATATGTACAGAAAGAATATTATACCTGGAGCTCCCTCCTTAATGTTGAAGTTCACCTCTCATCCTTTCCAAAAGAGAGTCAGAGACAAGCGAGCTCCAGAAATCTTCCTACACTTAATATATGTATTTATATATATTATTCATATAATTAATATACGTTACTGTATATATAGCATATTTTTGAGCAGGAGAGATATTGGAAGCTAACCACACTGCTACTAAATATCCCCTGAGAAGAGGTAGAGTCCACCAAAAAGGCCACTGTGATTATTGGTATTCAGGCCTGCACTTGAGCTTGCACAAGACACTCCAAGGAGGCCCACAATTTGTCCCAATATTGAAAAAGTTCTTTTCACAGCTTTTCTGCCATCTATATACTGTAATTCTGCTGCCGGGAACGAATTCCCATCGCCCAGTACGCTCACACAGAGAAGGCCTCCTCAGGGTACCATCAGCTAGGCAATGTTGGCTGGCGACCCCCAGGGGGAGGGCCTTCTCTGTGGGAGCACCAGTCCTATGGAATCAGCTCCCCCCTGAGCTTCGGATGGCCCAAAATCTCCAATCCTTTCGCCGTGGCCTCAAAACACTCCTATTCCACCAGGCTGACCTGGACTGACAGGCATTTTAATTAATTATATTTACAATTTTTAATTTATTTTTAGTTTTTAATTTTAATTTATTGCACAGATGATTTTAATTTTATTTTTATCTTAATTTCTGTACTTATTATATGTTTTGTTGTTAGCCGCCCTGAGTCCTTCGGGAGATAGGGCGGGATATAAATCCCATTAATAAATAAATAAATAAATAAATTCTGAAAAAAGGATGCTATATAGAAGAGGAAAAGGCAAAACAAAAACAGTGAATGGGTGGGAGGAGAGAGAAGAAGAGGGAGATCACAAAAGGAAGAAGGCACAGAAATATCATGGTCTCTTTTAGAGCGTTCTGTAGACCATTGCCCTCTATGGGAGATCTTACTCAGCTGTCAGTTGTTGAGATGGAACTCAGCCATCTTGGTAATTGAAAACTTTTTGCTGTTGATTAAATACAAAGTTATAGCAAAGGCAGATATTAAGAGATATTTTGAGCAATTATTCCCACAATCTTGTAATAATGGCATTCTGTCTGCACTGATGGGAATGGAAGTCCGAAAATAAGTAAATAAGAGAGAACAATGACGAAAGATATTCTTTTTTCTCTGTGGTAACAGATTATGTAAAATATGTCTTGGATAACTGAAGAAAAAACCACTCAGCTGGCAATTATTACATAGTTGGAAAATTAACTCAGTCACAAGACTCATAAGAAAGTTTGCATTTGTAACAAAAAAGTCATTTGAACTTTAATCAAGTCAAATAATTATTTTTTTAAAAAAAACATTTGGACTCATTCAGAGGCTGTATTAAACGAATTGGTCATTGCCGTAGAGCACAGTAAGGTAGATGTCAAAGCTGGTGGAATCAAGAAAGATGCTATTTACATATTTTTCTCTTTCCATGGGAGCTGATGCCCTTTGACCAAATTCACCATGTGGATGCTTTGTGCAGGAATTTTGGTTCCCAAACGTTTTTATGTTAAAATTGAGAGAAATTTGATTGCTTTGACAGATATGTTCAGAAACCTGTTTGGAAACCTGTAGAACAGGTGGACAACACAAATAGCCCATTTGTCAGGACTGCAAATTCCCATTTTTTCAAATTACATATGATACTTCTTTGCAGCCAGTTCTCAAAACTTTAGAATTACATTGCCTAAAGTTGGTGATCCTGTGGCTGTGACTTCTGTATTCGAATAAAGATTAATCACTTCATATGGCTTGTGGAAATGTAGGTGATGTTATTTACTAGCACTTTTATTGGTCAATGACAGAAATAAAGTTTTGTTGCCAACTCTTGTTGCCAACTCAGATTCTGCATGCTGCATTTAAGTGGGTGTTTAAGTAGATTTCTTAGTTCAGCTTGTATAGTTTCCATTCCAGTATGTGCCCAGCACTTCTGAAATATCAAATGATGAGCTAATGATAATGTTCTTCTTTCCTTGGCTCTTTTCATACTTGGATTTTTTTCACCTGAATGACTATTTTATTTTCTTATCTGATCTCTCTCCATTAATGAAATTAATCCATCTGATGCATATCTTTAACTTAAAATTCTACTTGCATCTTTAAATCCATTTAAAAAAAAAGAAATCTACTGAGTGCTCATGTAGAGCATAAATGATTTATTTATTTATTTATAATCAACCACACTTATAAAGCACCTTTTGCATAATTCAGGTATTTCTTGTTTATAGTCAAACTTTAATATAATAGATCACTATTATAATAAATATGAAGATATGCAGTGGTATAGAAATGCACAAGACATGGTGGAAGCCACCTTGAGCTTCATGGACAGACTGACCCCTTTCTGTCAAAAGAAAATTGTACCTGGTTCTACTGAGCTGCAGAACTGCCATACACCCCTAGAGAATGTCAGCATTTGTGTAGGCTGGCACAATGGGTAAGGGCAAGGAAAGCAGGCTGTAGGTGGTAGAGAACCTCAGTGGGTGCTGATTAGGGTAGCTACTAGATGGCTTTAAAGAGCTACAGAAACACTTAATCTTTGTTTCTATCTAGGGTTCATCTGGGTGCAAACTTTCAGCCCCCGCCCTTTCCCCCAAGGGAAGCCCAAGATGCCTGGCTCAGGCATCACCACGGATATACTTCCTTGAAGGCAGCTGCTAACACTCACTGATGACAAGTGTTGGTGACAAGAGGAAAGAGCTACAGCCGTAGACAATGGTCCAATCAATGAAAATTGAATCTGAAAGAGGAGGGTGGATGAAAATACGGCAGAAGGCACCCTCCATAGCTTTTATGGAGAGTGGTGTACCATCAGACTTGCATGATTCTGTTTAATATAACCAATAATAATACATACTACTAATGGGATTTTTATATTTTTTTCAACCTGAGTTTTTATATGTAGTTTTACCTGTTTGTTCTGTGCCACTCCGAGTTACTTTGATGAAATGGTCAGCTATTTACCTTTGATTAAACAATATATCAATAAATCTTGCAAAAGTTATACTCCTGACTGTGATTGTCTGCACTTCTTTGCAAGGCTAACAGAAACCTAATTTGTAGCGTTGCTATTGTAATCAATGAGAATAAAATATGAATAACAAAAGTCTTTGCAACTTTCCAAGTGGTTTAGAAATCCTTTATAATACTTTTTTTTTCATTGCAGGAAGGAAAATGTCTCTATGTCATTTTGGTGATGGCGATATATTGGTGCACCGAAGCTCTGCCTTTATCAGTGACTGCTCTTCTCCCTATAATTCTGTTTCCTTTCCTTGGAATTCTCCCAGCCAACAAAGTTTGTCCCCAATACTTTTTAGACACCAACTTCCTCTTTTTGAGTGGCTTGACTATGGCAGCTGCCATTGAAGAGTGGAATCTGCATCGTAGAATTGCATTAAGAATCCTTATGTTAGTGGGAGTCCAACCAGCCAGGTAAGTAATTACAGGAGCAACTAAAACTAGAGTTTAGTTGTGTCCAAAATAAGAAAAGAAGGGGTAGATTAACACTGCACTTGTCACAGTGACCTATTATAAGGCAGAAATGTGTGGATCCCAGTCACGTATTATTTGTTATATTTATTTCCTATCCTCCAAGAACAAAAGATGGCATAAGGTACTCTCTGTTTGCACTGCCTTCCTCCCCCCCAACCACAATGCTGTGGTGTAGGTTGTGCACAATTATGCAGTAACTTTGCCTGGCCTTTAACCCAGGTTAGTCAGATTCTTTTTTTTAATTTGTTGAATTTGGATGATGAATAGCAATAGCACTTAGTCTTCTATACCGCTTCATAGTGCTTTACAGCACTCTCTGAGGGGTTTACAAAGTCAGCAAGTTGCCTTGAACAACCTGGGTCATCATTATACTGACCTTGGAAGAATGGAAGGCTGAGTCAATCTTGAGCTGATTAGGGTCAAACTCCAGGCTGTTGGCAGAGTTAGCCTGTAATACTGTATTCTAACCACCATGGCTCCTGTAGTTTTGTTTAAAAAGATTTCTATAGCATTTGCAAATAAGCTGGTATGGTATGGTATGATGTATGGTATGATGTATGGTATGGTATGGTATGGTATAGATTTTTATTTGATTTGTATGGCGGCCTGTCTTGTCCTGACCACTCTAGGTGGCTACCTACATAGGAAAATACAATAAAAATAAACACAACCACTTGAAAATCTATGATAATGTAGCCTTACAATAAAATAGAATTAATTCATCTAATTGTGTCCCCTGTCTGATTTACCTGGGAGAGTTGGCATCAGTCTTGCAAGTCTGAAAGTACAGAATTCTCACCACCACTTCCATAGGGTGGGTCCTTCCTAAGCTAAGTCATTAGGAATTCCTGCCTTTCTTATCTGATTGTTTCCTAGGCAGCATCTCTTCCCTTCTTCCCCAAGGTCATCCGCATATTCCCTTACATTATGAGACTTAGATTTACTTCTTTGTGATTTCATTTAGAAGCAGCTATGGTTGAACCCACTAATACTTGCTTTGGAGTTTCCTGGTGGAAAGAACTTCTAAGTAAACATCCCTAAAATTATACCATTCAACTGGCCCCTGTCTCTGGAATATTCTCCTTTCAGATATCAGGATGACCCTGTTGGCTTTTCGCAAGGTTGTGAAGTCTTGATTGTGAGCCCAGTCCTGGACCCAACAACCCAAGTGTGTTAAGGGCCCCATATCCTGCTTGTATTAATACCTGTAAGAACAGTTTATTTGATGCCATATGTATTTATTTTGTGCAATTTAGCTACTTTTAATTGTTATTATGACTCATGATGTATACCACTGAAAGTCACTTATTGAGACGGGCAATTATAAAAAAATAAAATAAAATAAAATGGCTAAACTAAATTTTCAGCTGATTTTGGGATAAGCTTCATTAAACTCCATGTGTAGACTTGAATAAATATATAAATCTCCCTTTGAAATGATGGAACCCAAGTGATTTATTTTTAATGTGTTTCCCATATGGGGGAAGGGAAATGATGAAAATCACATATTGCTTAACATAAATGTCAAAGATTAAGTCACAGTGATAACTGTAGCCAGGGGTCACAATCAAGAGCTAAATTGTCTCTGTGAATGAGAAGCATGAATGAGAAATGACTCCAGAAAACAAGTTTCACAATTCAAAACATGTCAGGAATATAAAATGCAGTGCATGCTTGACACTGGTTAAATTAAAACAGATGTATAGCTTAGGTTGCCACAAAGCTATTGCAGGGGTTGGCAATATGTGATATTCAAAGATGCAGTTGGACAGTTGGCCACACTAAGTAGAGCTCATGAGGATTGGAATTCACTAACAGCTGGCAAGTCCGATTCCATATATTGTCCATCTCTTCTTTACTTTGTACAATCTGTTGCAGTAGGCATGCAGGAAAAGAAGCACTTGGAGTTAAATGACTAGGATATTGTTTTCTTTTAATAAAATCTCCTCTATGTTTACCTGGGGTTCAAAAGTTCAGTCTGAAGTGCAAAAACTGGAGTGATAGTGGTGCTGGCCTTTAAGGATCTCTTGATGGCCTTTGGTAACATTGGGCAAGGTATCTTTCTGGATTACTTTGGAAGGATTAGTATGGAGGGCACAGTGGTTACAGTGGTTCTTCTCTTTCTACTGGGGCAGGTTCCTGTCAGTGTTGGTGGGGGTTCCATGTAGTGTTAAGCCCCTGCTTTGCAGGTTTCCTCAGGACTCTGCTCTCTTCCCATTCTTGTTAAACACCTATATGGGATGATGCCATCAGTTGGAGTGGGGTTAATCATCATCAATATTCTGATGACACCCAATTACATATACTACCTCTGCACCAGGCCAAGCAAGTGATGACATCAAGGTTTTGTCCATAAGTTCAAAGAGTGTGAGGAACTGGAGAGGGAAAAAGAGATTTTGACTTAGCTCTAGCAAGATTGAATGGCTAGGAATCTTAGGGCTCACTAAACCAGAGGATTTTCCATCATTTGTTGTGGTTGGGATAGCATTTTCACAAAAAGTATCACAAAGAGTGTACAGTTTGGGAGACTTCCTAGATTCTCAGCTTTAACTTGACAAAAAGGGGACACAAATCCATTTTGTGCACCACTTATAGCTGTTCCGGAATTGGGAAGCCTTACTTATCATGCCTTGGTCACTTCCCATTCAGATTACTGCAACACAATCTACATGGAGTTTTACTTGAAGACTTATCAAAAGCTGCAACAGGTCCAGAATGTAGTGGTGTGAATAGTTAAGGATGCGCTAAGTTACTTTCAGGTAACATACTTCTGCACAAGCTGCACATGCTCCCAGTGGACTTCTAGGTGCAACTGAAGATGCTGGTTATCACCTATGAAATCCTTCATGGTGTAGGTTTGGTTATAATCTCTTATTATTTTGACACAGAGCAACACAAGGTGCCCACAACTACTCATATTGCTGCAAGATTTCATAGGGCAGACTTGCTTAGAAAAATATTTCCAAAATGGCTGCTCATTGAAAATAATTACAAAACATAAAACTTGTTTAACATATACTATGGATGTGGCTGTCACCTTGACAACAAATCAAGTTGTTTCTATTCTCGTAGTTTTCATTTTCTGCTGCATTTTAAGTAAGTAAAGTCAGAGAGCCAGCCTGGTGTGGTGGTTAAAGCATCAGGCTAGAAACCAGGAGGTTGTGAGTTCTAGGTACAAAGCCAGCTGAGTGACCTTGCGCCAGTCACTGTCTCTCAGCCCTGGGAACGAGACAATGGCAGACCATTCCAAAACACTTTAGCCAAAAAACTTTCAGGCATTAGTCGAGGCAATTGCCAGAAGTGAGAAAGTAAAATAAAGGAATTTTTGAGTCAATCTCAGCTCCTGTTGACTACATGAACACATTTGTATTGCTGTCATTGCTGTCTTCTAGGATATTGTTTGAATTTTTCAACCTATTCAACCATCCTGTGGCTTTCTGGTGTCTTTTATCTAAATACAAATTGGGTCTGTCCCAGCTCAAGTTTTTTGAGATCAGCCAGGATTTTTAATCCTGTTCCTATTAGTTCCTTATTAATTGTGTTGTACTCTGGCTCAATTTTGCTTATCCACAGTCAGAACAGAGAAGGCCAGTTATAGTCCAACATATATGGAAGTATAGAGAATAAAGAAGATGATCTTTTTTTTTATTAAAAAGTTTTAGAAAAAATTTTTTTTACAAAACATCCCCAAAACCCACCCACCCCAAACCCCCCTTCCCCCCCACTTCCCAGAGCTGAATACAGGGTCATAAATATAATAATCATATTCTAACTAAAATTATCCATTATAAAATTAACCAAATTCATAATGTGCTTTAACTCTAACATTGATACATTCAAATTATTAGAAACATAATAATAATAACTTAAACAAAATATAATCAATACTAATACTGAAATTAATAAAAATCTAAGATCTACTCATAAGCTAAATGGAACTTTTTAGTCCCATATTTATTCTGAATATAATCTATCCATCTCCTCCAAACTGAAATATATCTTTCTTGTGAATGATCCTTCAAATAAGCAGAAATCTTAGACATTTCTGCAAGATTTGATACCTTAAGTACCCATTCTTCTATAGAAGGCAAACTATCCTTCTTCCAATATTGTCCCACCAGTAACCGTGCTGCTGTTATCAAATTCAACATCAAATTAGTTTCTTTAGTATCACAATCTATAACAATACCCAATAAAAACAATTGCGGAGAAAACTTTATCTTTCTCTTAAAAATCTTTTGAATGTTCCACCAAATTTTAATCCAAAAAGCTTTTATATTTCTACAAGTCCACCACATGTGAAAATAAGTAGCATCTAAACTACTGCATCTCCAGCATTTAGACTGTAAATTAGGATACATGTTAGACAACTTTTTGGGATCCAAATGCCATCTATAAAACATTTTATAAAAATTTTCTCTTAAATTTTGAGCCTGAGTAAATTTAACATAGGGACGCGGTGGCTCAGTGGGTTAGGACGCTGAGCTTGTCGATCGGAAGGTCGGCAGTTTGGCGGGTCGAATCCCGAGTGCCGCGTAACAGAGTGAGCGCCTGTTACTCGTCCCAGCTTCTGCCAACCTAGCAGTTCGAAAGCACGTAAAAATGCAAGTAGAAAAATAGGGACCACTCCGGTGGGAAGGTAACAGCGTTCCGTGCGCCTTTGGCGTCTAGTCATGCCGGCCACATGACCACGGAGACGTCCTCGGACAAGCGCTGGCTCTTCGGCCTTGAAACGGAGATGAGCACCGGCCCCTAGAGTCGGAAACGACTAGCACGCATGTGCGGGGGAACCTTTACCTTTACCTAAATTTAACATTTCTGACCCAGATTACCTCCCAAGTATCCAACGGAATTGGTTCCTGTATGTTTTGTGCCCACTTTATCATACAATCTTTAATTAATTCCGTTTCCGAGTCCAATTCAATTAAAACATTATATATCCTCTTTATATGTGCACGATTTGAATCTCTAATTTGTTTTACTAAGTTTTCATCTGTAATTGTAATGCCAACCTTCTGATCCAGCTTCCACCTAGCTTTCAGTTGGGTGTATTGGAACCAAGAGTAATTTATGTTTTCTTGTTTTAACTCATCTAATAATTTAAGTTGCCAATTATTCCCTTCCAATATAAGTAATTCCTTATAGGAAACCATATCCAAACTCACTCCCATAGATACACCTTCTATCGCGTGTCCGGGAATTCCCCAAATCGGTATTTTATAATTTAATTTATAATAATACTTTTTCCAGACACGTAACAAAGCAGAAGATGATCTTGATAGAGCGAATGAAGTTAAAAAGCAGATAAACATTGTGGAAGCCCAAATGTGGCAAGAAAGATTTGAAAATGCCTCAGATAGACAACCCTTTATGTGAATTCACATGAACATAAAAAAGATAGGAGCAGGAGCACATTCAGACTTGCAAGACTGTTATTATAGCCATTTTTAACAAAAGTAGTTTTAGGCATACCTGGAATCTGTTTTTGGGTCTGGCTATCTGATAAGCCTGACAGTAAGGCACCAAACTGGTATATGCTGGTAGGTGATATTGTACTGTACTGATTAATCTTGAACGGTGTCACCATGGAATTTTCTTAATTGAAATGAAAAAAAATATAAGATTTTTTAGCCTCTCCTCTCCTCTCCTCTCCTCTCCTCTCCTCTCCTCTCCTTTCCTCTCCTCTCCTCTCCTCTCCTCTCCTCTCCTCTCCTCTCTTTCAGGCTCATTTTAGGCATGATGCTAACAACTTCCTTTTTGTCTATGTGGCTGAGTAACACAGCCTCTACTGCTATGATGCTACCAATTGCACTGGCAGTTTTAAAAAGCCTTTTCGGAGATAAGGAAACATCTAATGATTGCAATAAGGTAAAAGAAGAAAATAAAGGTAAGTATGATTGACCCATTTCAATGTTCCTAAAAGTATAAGTGTATATACAAAGGGGTGTGGTGGCTCAGCAGTTAAAGAAACTGAGCTTGTCAGTTGGAGATCTGACAGCCCAGATTCAAGACTCAAGTGCTACACAACGGGGTTTCCTCCTGTTACTTGCCCCAGCTCCTGCCAACCTAGCAGTTTGAAAGCATGCAAATGCGAGTAGATTAATAGGTACCACTCTGGTGGGAAGGTACAGTGTTCCATGCACCTTTGGCATATAACCATGCTGACCACATGAGTACGGAAATTGTCTTTGGACAGCACTGGTTCCCTCGACCAAGAAATGGAGATGAGCACCATACCCTAGAGTTGGACACGACTGACAGGGAAACCTTTACCTGTATATGTATATGCATATTAGTGCCCATGGTGCTGCAACAAGGAATAAGAAGGACATTAGATCCATGGATGTACACAGTGTTCAAACCTGCCTTTTCCTGTATTCTAACAACAGTGACTTAGTATGGGAAAATGTTTCTTCTGACAACAAGAGTACAAACTGAAGGGAAAAAAAATCTGATTTAAACCTCACCTGAGCACAAGAAAGCAGATCAGAGCTGCTCATATTGCTTGGATGGACAGTATCTTCTATACTTTTTGAAATAATATGATAACAGTTACAGACATGAGTGGTGGAGTAGGCAGAGCCTGCCAGATTTCAGAAATATCAGTATAAATATTTTATGACTTACTATTCAAGTTATTTTTTAAAGAATTATTGGCATACTAATAACAATAATAATAATCTGACTTTGCAAAAAAAATCTTATTTGGAACTGCCTATATACTCAGATGTTACCTTAACAGTTCTTAGGTCCTTGGTTAGGACTTGAACTGTTAAGGTTAATAGTAACAACAACAACAACAACAACAACAACAACAACAACAACAACAATAATAATAATGGCAAGAATGATTATAAATTACTACGGTGTAAATTACAATAGTAATGTTCCTGTTACTATCTGAAAAAGGGTACTCAAGATGGCTACTGTCATCAGAAATATAAAAACCAATGACTCAAAAATAATTAAGGTAAGACATAAAATAATTATGGCTAATGAATATTTTTTTAAAAAATGTAAGTTTAAGAGTTTAATGTTCATATTCTGCTTAAAAGCAGGGAGAATAGTCATTAGTTAAGGTTTTAGAAGTTATGAGCTGCACAGTTTGGGAAGAACAACAGAGAATGTTAAAAGGGGTGGGGGTTTGATTGCCGAGTCATGCCCAGTTCACATTGTTTTTACACTATTGACAACCCCTTCCCCTTTCCTAGGGATGCCCTGTTTCAGGTTGCTATGTCCTACTATATTTGTGGCTCTTAGTCTTAAACGCCTTAAACTGAGTTTGGATAATGGTTGGTAATCAACCAAGATTTTTCAGTATGGATATGATGGGATTATGGTATTTTCTACATGATAGCAAATTAGCTACTTCACTGCTTGCCAACTAAAGCTTTTTGTTATTTTTCAAGGGTAGTCTCAAATAGAATTATGTGCTACCAAGGCATGGATAACTGTGGCCAGATCCAACCAGCACTAGTTCACTTGTATCCTGGCACCACCATCATCAGTAGATCTAAAATAGCCAGGGACAAGAAGTTCTTGATTACCTGCTGTGTCAGAGAACATAATCCTTTTCCTAACAGTTTGAACAAACTTAAAAACTAGATTGTATCAACATTTGATCAGTCTGAGACATACATTTTTTTTGTACTGTTGAATGGAAAATGCATCCGGAGTATATTATTGTTTTAATTCCTTCTCTGTTGTTCTAATCATGAGCTGTGAGACCCCATTTTATTGCTTAAATAAGAAAGAATGCCAGGATTGGTGAAATAGTGAAGTATAAAACATGACAGTGCAAAAGTCACAGGTTCACTGAGCAGTAAGACACATACTTTCAACAGCAGAGTGAGCAGGTTCATAGACTTTGCCCACCTTGTGCTTTTCTCTAATATCCTGTCTGTCTCAGTATGAAGAAAGAAGTAAAAGCAGATGACAGTTCCAAGTGGAAAAGTTTATACAAGAAGATCTAGGGTCAAAAAAGCACTTGTTCTATTAAAATCAAGGCTCAACAGGGTAGTTTAATCCCTAATGATCCTAATCCTGGCCCTCTGCAAAAAATGTAGTAATAAGATTCTAATAAGATGAAAACAAGCATTTCACCGAGGTACAATACCAATAAGTATATTTTTCTTTAAAAAGGCTTCAAAGTTACAGATGATTTTTGTAAATTATGAATCTTGAAAAATTTTAATAAAATGAGTAAAATAAGTATGGTGCCATCAAAGGGAAAAAGTTCCAGAGAATTTGTCTGCTATAGTAGATATGAAACTGCAAGTAGATTTATTGTTCTTTTTTTTAAAGCCAAAACAAACATTAATGTAATATTATTGGGATCCTTAGTGCTCTCTGAGCTTGGTGGTATAATACTTTAAAGCAAAAAGCAACCAAATCATATTCTGAACCATTATGATTTGTGAACCATTTTATGATACCATGTAGTACCTAGCAAACTTTTAAATTGATCTTAGAGCAGAGGTCCCAACCTTTTGAGCACCAGGGACCAGTTCTGTGGAGAGATGTTTTTCTGTGGACCGGAGGGGGCGTGGTTTCATGTACTGCCTGCATCCCACAGATGGGACTTTGCTTGTTTGCGCAGCCCGGTTTCTGGCATGCCGCGGCCCTGTGCCGGTCTATGGACTGGGGATTGGGGACCCCTGTCTTACAGCCTCAAAAAAAATCAAACAGTAATATTCCATGCAGCACAGTGAGACTAGCAACTCTGCTTCTACAAATGGTAGAGATTGATTAAAAGTATATGGCTTTAAGAGATGATTACATATATTCATGGAGCACTAAGGTATGAGACTACTAATTCAGGATGGCTGTATTTTGTTTCTAGTATAAGCAATATGGTTTTGTAGTGAAATTTGTGTGTGTGTATGGGGGAGGCTGCAACAATTCTAGTGAGATCAGAACAGCACATTCTCTTAGGGCCAGGTTAATCTATTTATTACATTTTAAAAAATAATTACGGTGAATATTAACCTTTATTTCAGTGTAGTCTGAGATGAGTTTTATGAATATCCAGAAGCGGATATGCATTTTCTCCATTTTTTGAAAAACAGACATCAAGGAACACCACTTTTGATAAGGAGGAGTAAATGCGATTCACATATACTGTATACAAATTGGATAAATATGATAATAATATAAATATATTTCAAAAACATTTTTCTGTTTTGTGTAAAAACTCTTTTGAAATATCTATTTTTTTAGCTTCAGTACATCAGAATAAACTTCACATGGTGCCAACTGAGATGCAGCTTCTAACAAATATTAATGAGTAAGTTGCTATTGAAAAGGAAGACATTATCTGTATGAAATATGAAACTGCTTGCTTGGCAGTAATCACCATGGCATATATTCCTGTTTTTATAGAAATATCTTGCTATATTTTGTAAAAGTTGGGGAACTGAGATGGGGATTTCTGATTTTCTTACTGGGGTAAGACATTTTGTAAACAAGGGATACATGGCAGGAACCTTCACAGTTGAGAAACAAGCACAGATTTTGATGCAAAAAGATGGTAAGAAGATGCCTAGGATTTGGATCTGGGGATGAATTTATAGAAAAGGTAGGATTCTAAGGTGCTATATGAAGAATATCTTTCTATATATGTTTTTTGTAATTCTGTGCAATAAATCTACTTTATTGCACTTTATAGCACACCCATCCTCATTAGTAGCATTTCCAGATACTGCT
Organism: Vipera berus; assembly: GCF_964194415.1. Taxonomy (NCBI): domain Eukaryota; kingdom Metazoa; phylum Chordata; class Lepidosauria; order Squamata; family Viperidae; genus Vipera; species Vipera berus. Next base: position 23,679,789 of record NC_138204.1, read on the forward strand.
TGCAGATCACAGTTCTCTCAATTTTCAAGAACACCAGACTTCTGGGCATTGTTCCCTACAACTGGATGAGAAATTTTTTTTGGAGAAATTTTGAATTTGGGGTTTGTGTATGCTTTCTTCCATTTTCTGTGGATATGGTTCCAGGGAGAAAATCACCTGCTTCCATTTTCAAGAAGCTGCCATTTATCAGGATGTCTTTCTAACCAGGACTAATTATGGTTAGTTTTAGTACTTAGTACAAATCAGTATTAAAATATGGTTGTACTCCTTGCTTGCTAAATCAGTGCCTGGGGAATCTTTTAATTTTCTAAAACATAGATGCAGTTTAGTGTCTCCCTGTACTCATATTCCCAATATCCCACTGGTTTGTTATGCTAAAGAGATCTCTCTTTTCTCCATATGGGTTTCCTATGAATTCAATCAATAGAAAGGGAGGCTGCTGTAATGGTACTATGTTTTTTTCCTGACAATCATCTCCCTATATCATGATACCAAGTGTAATTATAATGGTGGAATAGGATCGCAGCACAGTCCTTCCATCATTTATTTGTCTGATTGGAATAAAAAGCTTCTGCATTGGGGAAAAAGCATTTTGTTGGGAAGGTGAAGACACTGCAATGCAGTGTTGGTAACTCTGTGGCCACCTTAGTGGCCTCCAAAGCTGAAAAGATTGTGTTACCTTGATTAAATTTCAGTTCAAATCAACTACGGCAGGGGTCCCCAACCCCTGGTCCGTGGACCAGTACCAGGCCGCAGCATGCCAGCAACCGGTCCACACAAACCAGGAAAACCCCATCCATAGGATGCAGGCAACACACACAACCACGCCCTCCTTCGGTCCGTGGAAAAATCTCTCTCCACGTAACCGGTCCCTGGTGCCCAAAAGGTTGGTGACCTCTGGACTATTGATACAATAGTTGATACAGTTGTACAGTTGATTCAATCAACAAGACTGTAATTAATTGACAATGGAAGCAAAACTTACTTTTTTGCTTTGCCAGCATAAGAAAATGGAAAGGAAAGCAGGTTCACACATGTGTTGTTAAATCTGTTAAGTAGTGATTTTACACAAAATCCAACAAGGGCATTGTTCAATAAGGGTGTTATAAGGATATTGGGCATCTCCAGATTGAGTTGGGAAAGATCTCTTCCTAAAAATCTATGAAGCTTCTGCAAATCAGTGTTGATTGTATTGGACAAATGGACCTAGTCTATAGTTTATCTATGATTCAACTATGAATACGCCTATTGTATATGAGGCAGTGTCTTCTCTTCCTTCCTTCTGGCAAACATTCCTTGCTTTTAGGCAAGAGGTCTTTTATTTCATTTAACAGTAAGTGTTGAAGATTGAACCTTGAGCCCTCTGCAAATTAAGTGCATGTTCTGATACCAGGTTTATGGGCCATCAAGTTTCTCCTTTTGTCTTTGAAGGGAACAAACGTCTAGAATTTAAGTATTTTTTATACTTGCATAAAAGATAAAAAAACAAAGGACTTGTCATGCAGGAGATAAAAAACCTGTGGCTGCTGAAATTTCATCTTCTACATACTTTGAAAGCAGGGATGGGAAAAATGGAAAAAAAAACCCTAATCTAAGTTTTCTTGTTCATATAAAATAGCTTCAACCACTTTACATTATAATGCCATCCTTCCAAAAATATTGACCACGTCCCATGGTCAGCAATGGCATTCCCATCTCTGTATTAAATGTAGAGTGATACTATTTTTAACTTTGCATTCATTTAAAGATAATCACAAACCTAACCAAAAAAGATTAAAATTAATTAAAAGATTGGGTGTCACTAGTGCCGTCTATTGCTGCTTCAACTTAATCGAACCTGAACCCACAAAAGTCTTACCCCCCTGCAGAAGAATTAATCCTATTATGTATAGAATATACAATATTCTGTACAGAATATATAAATTGCCCCCAATATTTCTCTCTGAAGGTAACAGTAGACTTATAAGCAAAAATGTATTTCAATTGCTATATTTTTATTTGGAATGTTTTGAAGGAAAGATATGACTGAAGAGAAGGAAGTCACAGTTGACATTTCCTTGGATATAACGAAGGAAGAACATGACAAGACAAATGTATGGAAAGCATTTCTGATTTCTATCCCTTATGCTGCTAGTATTGGTGGAACAGCAACACTGACTGGGACAGCCCCAAACCTCATTCTTTCAGGACAGTTAAAGAGGTACCGTTTTTGTCAGAAATGGGCATCTGGTATTTGTAGAAAAGTAACAACACAATAATAGGAAATGTTCAGATACTGGACAGGTTCACACAAGGCACTTAGCCATAATGTGACTTTTTGATATTGGTGTATTATATTATGTGAATCCAGCCACCATATTTTGTGACCCCCAAATAGGTGAAGCAACTTATTATGACCTATTTAAAAAATGTTTATTAAGTACAGCATAGATTAATGCAATCTATGAAGTCAGTCTGTGTACGTGTCAGGAATTGCAGAATTAGGATAGTTGAGTAGGATTTTCCTAGAGAATGTGGAAAAAAAATCAGATAATCTTGGCTGATCTTTTATTAATTGCATTTTATAAATTGATTTTGGAGGGTTGTAAGACATATTGTATTGGTTATATATTTCATATTTGAAATGTACTCAGCGATATTTTGTCCACTTTATATTAATTGGTCTTTTTCTTTCTCTAAGTTATTTTCCAGGATGTGATGTTGTGAACTTTGGATCTTGGTTTGTGTTTGCCTTTCCCTTAATGCTACTTTTCCTTTTTCTTGGATGGCTCTGGATATGCTTCCTTTATGGATGCATTAGTTTAAGGTAGTGTTACATCAGAGTTATATGCATAATTTGAATTTGTTTTCATTTGCTGTTGAAATAATTAATTTAACTTGGTGTTCATTCAAACGCTGGAATGGGGGACACCTTTATTTGAATGTATATTTAACCTCTTTCGTTGATATAATTTTCTGTGATGTCCTTCATTTTTTTAAAAATCATTTTTGGGGTTTGTTTCTTTTGTTCCTTAAGCATGCTGACTTTTAAAATTGAAAATTTCCACTTTACACAAAAGATACACGGCAAGATATTTCAATTGAGAAATGGAAGTTGTAAAGATATTTCTCTTCCAGCCTGTTGTTTGCTAAGCCTGGAAGAGTCCTCATTTCTTTCTACGCTTATTCTTTCCTCATGATAAAAATTCTGTAACTGATGTTGCCATAGTTTTGTTGAGAGCTGCAGAGAGTTTCACTAATTTACTGTAATGAGTACAGGGTTCAAAGACTAGTATTTTTTTTTAAAAAAAATGTTGAATATTCAGTAACTAGAAGAAATGTTCTGTTCTTGTAGTTATTGATTTTCTTTAAATGTTCTGTGATGACAGTAAATATTCACATTTTATGAAAGTAAAAAGCTTATGGGTTTTTCCTTCTTTCAAGCTTCAGTGATTTTGCAGAATTAGAGTTAAAGTATCTCCCTGGAAATTTGGACCAGGGCATGTTACATCTGACAAGGGTTAAACTTCAGTGACTTCATTACGCAATTTGTTAATTGGTAACTCTTTTATTGTAAACCTTTTGTAATATGGATACTTACAACCTCCACTTCTCATCTCCACTGATTCCTTCTTCATTTGCTTTCAAACTGAAGGCATTTCTAAGGACTTCAGGGGCATTTCAAAAGAGGATTTTGTAAACTTTAAAGATAATCATTATAATAGTAATCTGCCCATAGCACAGGATAAGATGTCTGAGCTAGTTCACAGCTATTTTTAATAGTTTTTAATTTGGTTTTGTTGATGTTTTATTTTTTATGTTAATTGCTTTGACTGCCAAGATGAGGTGATGAAGATTACAATAATGCAATATCTGTATTTGAAATAATACTATATGTAAAATAATCTGTGTTATAAAATAATGTAATTTGACATTCACATATTCTTTCCCCAAAGAAAGCACATTACCTTAATTTCTGAATAAGAAATTATATACAATCTGTGCAAATTTTTAAAGAATTCATCTAAGTTAAATAGAAATTTGTCTCACCATAGTGGAGAAGACTATGACTAGCTGAACTATGTACAGTACCTGCTCCATAAACCTGTTCAGGTACTATAAATGGGTTCCTTTAAAGGCCTCAGTTTCCTTATTGTATTCTTTTTTTTTGTTTTAAAGATGTTGGCTTTTTATGATGAAAATTATTTTATGATGAAAATTATTCTCTACAAGAGCTTTTTTCTTCTGAATCAAATTTAAATAGGTTTACGTTTAAATGTCAATAGGTGATAGCATCTGGCTGACCTTGTCTTGGATCTAAAGATAAATAGAGTTAAACATCATTAGTACTTCAGGTAGGCTAGGCTGGAAAGTGAAAAGAAACATCACTGCACATCTTCATAGTATTACTAAAAAAAACTTTATGAGTATATCCCGTTGAAAACTTGAGCTTCATTCAGATGCATCCTTACCTTTTAAACCTAAGTACTTGTCAGACTGCTTATTCATATTGATTGATTGAATAAAGGTAAAGGTAAAGGTTCCCCCACACATGTGTGCTAGTCGTTTCCAACTCTAGGGGCCGGTGCTCATCTCCATTTCAAAGCCGAAGAGCCAGCGCTTGTCCGAGGACATCTCCGTGGTCATGTGGCCGGCATGACTAGACGCCAAAGGCGCATGGAACAGTTACCTTCCCACCGTAGTGGTCCCTATTTTTCTACTTGCATTTTTAAGTGCTTTCAAACTGCTAGGTTGGCAGAAGCTGGGACGAGTAACAGGTTGATTGCAATTATTTTTCCCCTGCCCCATTGTAAGAAAACAAATAGCTGCCAGATTTGCTTTAAAAAACGGAAACATAGGCAAAGATCTTTTTCTTCAAAACCCTTAGTTATACATTTGATAGCTTCCCAATATAAACTTTTATTTGACAGAATGGATCAAGACTTTTTAGTGTTAATAGAAATCCAGCAACACATTTAACATTGTGACATGGATATGACTAGATATGACTAGAAATGGAATGTGTTTTTATGCATACTATTGATAGTATTTTGCAGAGATATGTGGAATAACAAGATGGGTCAAATCACATATGAGCCAAATCCTACTCATTTAAAGGGACTTAGTCTGACTAATAAGCAAGAACATATTTGATGTCCACAAAATTCCTCATATTGTTTTTTTTTCTAAGTGAGCACTAATTTACATAACTAGACTAGCTGGAAACTGAGAAATCCCTTTGAAATGGAGCAACTTTATGATGAAATAAAAAAAAATCTACTAATCTAAAATAATGCACAGAGATAATGCATGGCTGCAGAAGATTGGAGATTTGTGAAGGTAGTTTTTATAGTTACAAGGACATTGTTTTTACAACTAGGGAGGGTGATTCTTTATTTTTCTTTTGCATTTACAATATTTTCAGGGCTTACTGATAGGAGAAAAGAAAGATGTTCAGTTATTTTACTGACTAAAAATTAAAAAAAAATCTTGAGTTTCTTACAGTTCTCTGAATAGTTCTCTGAACAGTTCTCAACATCATAGCTGCTTAAATTCTATTTCACATTGGTTTAAAGAACATTTCATTTGCCACATTTTGTGGAAATTCTCAACAATTTTCTCCCACATTATTTTAACTCTTTCCAGTTTTATAATTGGTATTTGTCAAAAATGAACATTCTCAACATGTACCAATGTCCAGGCAGACTGGTGTGAACCTTGCATCTTCCTCATTATGGCACTTTCTTTAGAATTCTTTCTCAAAAACAGGACTTTATAGGCATTAAATTGAACCTTTGGCTGCTGAAATAGTGATAATATATTTTTTAAAATGCCACAATAATGCTGAATATAGTTAGTACATTATATGTAAATAGCATATTTTCATAGCACGACAAAATTATCATTCAGAGGTATCTTTTAGACATATAGGCTATTTTCTCTAAAGTTAAAACATTTTTTTTTAAAATGTTAAAAAATAACCAACCAAAACTTTAAAATCAGAAAAATCAGAAAATAGAATCATATTCATCAAGAGCAGTGTGAATTCTTTTCTGCAAGCCAGGATCTTACAATAAGTATTGTGGATGATCTGGAGAAATATTGGCTACACAACTTAAACTGAGCAACTTTTTTTCCTTTTCTGGTTATCAGAGGCTGCAGAAAGAAGAAAACGGAGATAAGAGCTGATGCAGAAGGCAGAGCTCGGGCAGTTATAAAGGAAGACTATGAGAAACTGGGACCAATAAAGTAAGTCACAATGGGAATAACAAACATCACAAGAAAGAAGACGAAATTACCGTATTTGGAAAGGATGTGAGATATCACATAGATGCATTAGAATGGTAACATTTCTATTCAGTCACATTTAACATCATAGGTATCTGCAGGTCAAAAAAGTTATGATAGTGGTTGAGATGATGCAGTGGAAGCTGTGCTATTTTTTAATGTGCAATATGTGTTTAAATGTCTTTATTTATTTATTTATTTATTTATTTATTCGGTTTATATACCGCCCTATTCCCAAAGGACTCAGGGCGGTTTACAAGGCAAAATTTAAAAACAATCCAATATAAAATTAAAATAAAATTAAATTAAGTCTAGCCGCAAAAATTAAATCACAATTTAAAAACATTAAACCCCTCAGTCCAGACCAGATAGCTCAAAGAGCCAGGTTTTTAGGTCCCGGCGAAATGAACGAAGGTCGGGGGCAGTCCGGAGTTCCGTTGGCAGTTGATTCCATAGGGCAGGCGCACCCACAGAGAACGCCCTCCCCCTGTGGATTGCCCGTCGGCAATCCTTGACCGGCAGTACCCTGAGGAGGCCCTCCCTGTGGGAGCGCACAGGACGATGGGAAATTGACGCTGGCAGCAGTTGTTCCCTTAGATAATCCGGGCCCATGCCATTTAGGGCTTTATAGGTCATCACCAGCACCTTGAATCTCACCCGGAGGGCAACCAGAAGCCAATGCAGCTCGCGGAGAAGAGGTGTTACATGGGAGTATCGGGAGACTCCCATCACAACTCGCACAGCTGCATTCTGCACCAGCTGAAGCCTCCGAGTGGTCCTCAGGGGCAGCCCCATGTAGAGAGCATTGCAGTAGTCTAGCCGGGAGGTCACGAGCGCATGGGTGACTGTGCGTAGCGCATCTCGGTCCAGATAGGGCCGTAACTGGCGCACCAGGCAAACCTGGGCAAAAGCCCCCCTGGCCACGGCTCCTATATGATCTTCCAAACTGAGCCGTGAATCCAGGATGACACCCAAGTTGCGGGCCCTATCAACAGGGGGTAACACCTCACCCCCCATAGTTAACGATGGAAAAGATTGGTTAGTCTGAGATGCCGGTATGCACAGCCACTCAGTCTTGGCAGGATTGAGACAAAGCCTGTTTCTCCCCATCCAAAGCCGGACCGCTTCCAGGCAACGGGACATCACGTCGAGGGAATCACTGGGTTGGTTCGGGGTGGAAAGAAAAAGCTGGGTATCATCAGCATACCCCACCCCGAAACCCCGAAACCACTTTGTTTATGATTGTATATCTAGGTCAGAATTAAGGACCCTAGAATTAATTTAATCTGATGTCAGTAATGTCATCTAATAATGGGGATTTTTCACAAATTTCAGATTTGAATGCATATCATCTGCTGCACTTAACCCTTTTACAAGAAAAATCATTGTAGTGATAAGAATGTTCATGAAATACAGATTCTCCTATGGCTTTTCTGTTTCTGTTTTCATGTCTTCTTTTCATTGATGAAGACTGCTTAGTTGGAGCCATGCTTCGAGAGCAGATTTCAAATGACAGAATCAGTTTGAAATATTGTAGCTATTGTTGTGTTTAATTATCTCTACTAAATTATTTAAGTAAAGAGTGAGCTAATTCTTTAATTAGCTAGTCCATTGAGTTTTGAAAATTTGTAGCTCAGGGCACTCAAGAACAATCCTAAAGTAATAAATGATGTCCTTCATAAATTATCATGTATATAATGATTACAAAAGCTGAAAAACGTCAGCCCACATAATTAGAGGGCTGTTCTATATATTATTCATGGAGATCATTACTTTCACTTTTCCTCTTTAATAAGGTAGTTAGCTCGTGCAGCTTCAGTAGTTGTGTATTGCATCTATATTTATGCATTCTCAGATAGAATAATAAAAGGGACGTTTTCAGAAAAAGCCAGACAACCTTTTTAATTATTCACTTCCCTCAAATTTTTGTTGTTTTTGCTTTATACTTTTACCTTTATAAACCTGATGTTTAAAATCTGTGTATAGCTATTGCATAGATACTGCAAAAATAAGGTAGGACAGATTACCCAAAAAGCTGCTTATAAGATTTCATCATTAAGGGATGGTTATGCAAGAAATTAGTTTTCCACTCCACCATTCAAGTGATTATAAATCAGAAACCTGCAAAATGTCACCGAAAAAAATCAAAGGCCTTTTACTGTTTTAAGAATATAAAAACTCCATTAAATCAGCCCCTGCCAATTTGATTAGCAATTCCAGATTTCTTTGAAATGGCTTCTGTTTTTTGTTTGTTTCTTTAAATCTATTGATGGTTTTCTGCTTTTATTTATTTATTTGCTTTTGATGCTTTGGTTGCCTTTAGAGTGTTTTTTGATGCTGTGGTTGTTTAGTAATGAATCTCCTTTTAAATACTCGGTTATACTGCCCCTTCTCAACATCCAGCAACTGAGATTTTAACTGATTATTAAATTAGACTTTTAGTACACAGTGTTATATTTAATATAACCAAATTAAATTTAAATTGTTTTTGCATTCCTGGAAAACAATGCATATATGGAACAAAGCAGTTTCTATTTCTGACTCTGACCATTATATGCTACACTCCTATATGAATCTTGAAACAAACATACTCTCCATGTGTACAAAATCTATTTATTGAAAAACAAAGTTCACCTTTCAGGGTACTATCATCAGCCATTGATGTATAAATCACAAAGCATTTGAAAATATAGGTCAAAATGTACACACAAAAAGGCAGCAAGATAGTGGTGGGATGCAAATATGTGAACAACTGGTTCTCTGTGTGGATGCCCTTCCAGAAGTCCATTCTGGGCCTGGGCAACAAAAATTAGCTACCGGTTCTGCTGAACTGGTACGAACTGGCTGAATCCCACCACTGCACCACGATGATTTAATGCATCAAATTTATCTGTACCTGCCAATTTATCAGTTCTCACTGTCTAGCCAGAGAATAAGTTTTCCAACCCACTCTTAAAATACGGGCAGGTTCATAAAGTCCAAAAACATCATTTTGAATTGTGCATGGAAACAATAAGCAGCCAAAGTAATCAGTAGAAGATTATCTCCATTGCCACAAGTATATTGGCATTGTATTCCATATCTATTATAATTTCTTAATAGCTTCAAGGGCAGTCTCATTCATAGCACATGACAATCATTTAATGTGAATATAACCAAGGTATGGAACATCATGACAAACTTATTTCAGATATAAATATAGGCAAGACTCCTTTCGGTTGAGTGTCCCAGAGATATCCATTCATGTGTCTTGGCAATAGTATGGAAATGGATTGCTGATGCCTTCTTCTGGAATTGTTTTGACTTCCTAATTTTGTTCTCATGGTTCTGATTCTTATATTGTCAAAGCAAAAACATCCAATGTTTGCAGTGTTGACACTTATCTAAACCAGACATGTCAAACACAAGGCCCGGGGGCCGGATCCGGCCCGCGAAGTGGTTTCATGTGGCCCGCGAAGCCATCCTGGATACAGTGAGGGAACGGCCCCCACTGCCTTGGCCCTGGCCCAGAGACCCTCCTTCTGCCAGAGACCCTCAGATCTGTCCCACTCCTGCCCAGGCCCCCGTAGGCACTCTTGATGCCAATGATGTAGAGCTGGCCATGCCCACCCAGTAGGCCACACCCACTCTAGCCATGCCCACCCAGTAGACCACACCTACCCTGGCCATACCCACCCGGCCCCTTGAGGGCAACCGCAATGCTGATGCGGCCCTCAATGAAATTGAGTTTTGACACCCCTGCTATAAACAATGGGCTTATAGCCAGGTTTTACTCCAATCAGAGCAAGCTGCATGTACTTCTCAGTTTTGCCACTACAGTAGATGTCATTAGATGTCCATTCCCACCATACCTTGAAAAAAGTTTAAGAGGTTAAAAAACCGATGGTTTCCAAACAAAAAATAATAAAAAAAAGATTTATAAAACCAAAAGTTTTCCGAAGTTATCCTTCTTTTATGCCTCAAGTCAGTTTTAATTTCCCCAAAGCTTAAACCACCACTTAAAGTTCAGGAGGGAGGGGTAAGGAAACCCCCCCCTTCCTGGAGCTAAGGGCTTTGCTGTTGAATGCTGTTTCCCAGAACCGCTATTTCCATTTATAGAGAGATAAGGAAAGTAGTCTCACCCAGATCGGCTGTTTTGCCTTCCGCTTTAAAAATTCGTTGTCTCTGACAATCATCTGCTTCTGGAAGACCACATGGGTGGGGTCAGTCTTTCTTCCTGCCGGTCCCAAGGGCTCCTTTGAATCAAGCAGGCCAGCTATCACTGGCCCTTGATCTGCAAATTTTCAACCTTTGGCCAGTCGCCTCTACGGGGCGACTTTCGGTCCTATTGGACTCCCCAGCTGGTAGAAATCGGGCTTGGGGAAGGGAGATTCATTCCCCAGTGCCCATCTTGCAGCGACGTCACCGGAAACTCTCCCCATCGATGCCCTTTTGAAATTCTACCTGGGAATTGATGGAGATTGCCCAATCTTTTTTCATCTAGGACACGGGTGTCAAATTCACCACGTCATGTGATGTGATGCGACGTATCGCGAATCTTTGTGCATTGCTGCCAATGGGGTGAGGGCGGCTTTGGTATGATGAAACCGGCCCGCAGGCCAGCAGTTTAACACCCCTGATCTAGAAGCTGGGTCTGTTTTTCCCCTGGCCTATGATTAGTGAAATGAAAGATCAAAATGACCTTCCCTTCCCCATCTCTCTCTTTCTCTCTTGTGCTTTCCTGTCTTCAAAATGTAGTATAGATAGAAGTCAGGCTTTCCTATCTTCATACATTTCTGAATCTAGCTTTTACCTCAGATGTAATAAGCATCTGTTAGCATTTGCTGACAGCTGCACTGAGCCTATAATCTGCATCCAAGAGGGTCACATAATGAACAGTCTTTTTTTAAAGAGGGACACACAACATTGTTCCTCAGAATTCATTCAGCATTCTCCTTATATTTGAGAGCACATCCTCTAACATGGGTTCCTGCTGAATTCAAGCCACCAAGAGAAACCCATGTTTTCCATTTACCATAGATCCTGGCTGAGGAATTCTGGGAGTTGAAGTCCACAAGTCATAAAAGGGCCAAGTTTGAAGACCCCTGGCCTAGACATTTAAACAACTGGAAAGAGGCAGACTAAAAATTAAGATCCCCAGGAATGGCACATTCCTGACCGGAAGCTAGAATAAGGGTTAGGGAAATTGTAAGTATTCAGGGAAGGCTGAAATGAGGTAGAATAATTTGTAGTTCAGAATGTCTCAGGGTTGTCTGTAGCAAAGCAGGGCAATCCATCATTGCACAACTCCTTTCTTTCAATTACTATGTTGCGACACTCTTGCAGAGCATGGCTTGCATACTGGATAACTGCATGCTCCATGAAAGCTCATCTTGTTCCTTGCTTAAGAGTGAATAACAGGCTCAGCAGTTTGCTTTCTACTAGTAATTACCTACCACCAACTGAGCTCTTAACACCATTTTTAAATTTTGCCTTCCTTTACCTAGAGTTATTTTTAAAAAATCAGGGAATCGAGTTGTGTTAACTGTTTTGACTGGCTATAGTGCAGGTGTCCTATTAATCATTGTCTTAGCCTGTTGTGTGATGTTAGTGCATTGATATAATTGTTTTGGTTGCTTAAATGTTGTATGAATACAACATTGGGTCTTGTTGAGGTTTTGTGTTTTCTCTGTGTCTAGATGAAAATAATGGCTGATCAGGGATTTAACTTGCTTTATGAATATACTGTTGATTTTGCTAAAACTGGGGTTGTGCGACCCATTTCTAAACCTCACTTATTTTCCAATTTATCCAAGGAAACTTAAGAGAGGGATAAAATGAATTCATTCATTCATTCATTCATTCATTCATTCATTCATTCATTCATTCATTCCCCTTGTAGAACAGTTATATACAGTATTTCTCAGTGGTCACTCATTTAAATACTACCCAGGTCTGGCTCTGCTTAGGTTTTCATAATTAGCCCAGGTCAGCTGCTGCTGCTGCCTACTCAAGACCTTCCAGATATACATAAGCCATTTCAGACCTCAGTTCCTCAAATGGAATAAAAGTGTACGTAAGAAAATTCATGTTTGTTTGTACTGATATCACATTATTTGAATGCCCGAAGGTAGATTATATCCATGTTTATGTACAACCAAGATTCAAATAAGAAGGTGTAGTGGCTCTTGGCAATTGAATGGAGAAATTGCTGGAGGTTTCTTGGCAGCATTTCCGGAAGTGATCTTTTGCTGCCTTCTCCTTATAGCTAAGAAAAGTGACTGGCCAAAATCACCCAGTTGGCTTCATGTTTAAAGCAACATAAAAGCTCAGATTCACCCATGCCTAATCCAATAAACCAAACTGACTTTCATTATACAACATAACTATATGTTACATAACATATGAATAACATTTGGAGTTATATTCATTTCATAGGTTTTTTCCTGCATTTTATTGACTTTCACATGCAAAACACCTTAAATTATTTGTTCCTCTTCATGTTTCTTACCATTTGCTATTTCAGGCAAATATTTAAAGCAATGCTTAATTTTATTCCAAAACAGGTTTGCAGAGCAGGCAGTGTTCGTTCTCTTCTGTTTATTTGCCATCCTGCTATTCTCCAGAGATCCAAAATTCATCACAGGTTGGGCAAGCTTATTTAAACCAGGGTAAGCTTTTACTTTTAGTTTATTTGAACTCATTCAGGTAAATAGGAGATTTAGGAATGCTGTCCTTTACTGAATGGAAAATTTAACCAAATGTTCACATATTTTTTGAAAATATCATTCTAATTTGACTTTAACAACAACAACAACAACAATTTTGCTGTAAAACATCTATCAGGTTAATGCAGCTATATGGTGATTTGAAAAGTGAAACCATGCTTCCAATTTTCTCTGATAACACACTTTATAAACTTTGTTGGGATTGAATTGTATAATCCACTGACCTCAATTGTCTTCAAAAACAGCATGTATTGCATTTTAAATCTTTTTCCTGTATCTAAGAAATTACGTGATGCCAAATTTTGATGATGTCTTAGTTGAAGTTCCCAGATCTACCTCTTCTTTGCTGTGTTTGTTAGAGAAAGATGGAAATTATATCTCATTATGCCCAAAGGGCATCATGTAAGGGAGAACTGTCATATTTCATGTATCAGAGGAAAGAGTCATAGGTTTTTCTTTTTTATTTCCACCTAGATAATGGTTGTATTGTAGGATAATACTTTACATGGAAATTAAACACCTGGTATATCCAATTAAAAGCAAACTTGCTATCTAGAAATTGAAAGACTTTTACTTAAGGCTCCAGAGCAAAGACTGGCAAACTTCTAAAGACTACACTTAATATTTGCCAGGAGGGTATTTGAATTTTCATCATGCAGTGGACAGGGCCAAGATTTGGATGCTCACCTGACTTTTGGAAAAGTAGTTTTTTTATATTGCTAAGATAGGCTAAGCCTAATTTCCACTTCAACCCTGTATTGAAAAAGCTGCATTGCTACACTTGCTTTTTGAATCCAGTTCAAAAGCCAGTAGGGGGTTTCAATGTCCTACATCCACATTACTTTCAGGATCCTCTATTACTGTACAGTCATCCTACTCTTCCAGGTCTTTAACAAGGCATATTCACTGGGTCCCCTACTGGATATATGGTATCTGATTCTGAAATTCTTTGGCCTGTACATGGTGAAATAGCCTAGACTCTTCATTTTAGAATATGATTATTTCAATTATTGTACTCAAAAATTTGTCTGTTATCAATAATCACTCAATGATTAAAGACTAGGCTTGATTAAAAAAAATAAAGGATTCTTGTCAAGCTTTCTCTAATTTGTAATTTTAGGTTCCAAATTATTTTCTAATTTATGGCAATAATTTGTAGGTTTTTTTTAAAAAAGAATAATTATAAACTATAAATGTTCATTAAACCTGATGTAAAAACTTATTCTTTGACAAAATATGATTTGCTTACATAGAATCTTCTTTCCATTTCTGTTAGGTTTGTCTCAGATGCAGTTACTGGAATCACAATAGTGATAATACTATTCTTCTTCCCAGCGAAAAAGCCATCTCTTAAATGGTGGTTTGATCTAAAAGGTACGTTGCTGGTTTATCAAAGTTTGCTCTCAAGTGTCATATTTTTGAGTTCTCTCTAGATTATGTTGTGACACTGGTTTCCACAGCCCCATAGAAAACATTGATTGATAGGTTTCTAATTTTTAACACATTTATCCTATGGAGGATTAAAAATATTCAACTAGGCAAACAGGGACAAGGGACAACATTTACTGATGTTAGAACTGTGCCTCACATTGGACTGAAAAAAAAATAGGTTCCTTGGAGTGCACAGAGGCTTTCACATAACACCTTTCAGCACTTTGAAAACAACTGTATCTTTCCTCAAAATAATGTGGTTGCTTTCTATTATGTCAGGCATGTCAAACTGCCGGCCTGTGGGCCGGATGCATCACATTGAAACTGCACCCACCCCACTGCCGGCAATGGGGAAAAAGTCCCGATACGTTGTGCGATGTCACATGATGTTGCAAGTTTGACATGCCTGGTATTATGTGATCCCGGGGGGAAAAAAACCTCATTGGGCTTAAAGATTAGGCAGATGTTATGCATACCCAAACATGTTCTGAAGAACCTTGAGGAAGGAAGGACAATGAAGATCTGAAAGGGGTAACCACCAATGAGTTCATTGATAATGTGTTCTGTCAGGTGCCAACTTCTCTGTACACCACAAATCACCATGTTCTCTGCTCTCTTCAGCACAGATTGTAGAGGGCATTGGAAGCAATGACTATTGAAAATCCTCACTCTAGTTCCTCAAATTGTTTGCCTTCCCACGCCTTTCTTTCCAACAGCACCTGTTCTAGTGATGTATATAGACATTGACTAATTTATAGACATTTGGATAAGTAATACAGAGACAATATTGCAGAAAATTATTTTACTTGGCTAACTTTGTCCTCAGTATAAGGATATCATTTGAGAACTATAGTAATGACAGAAAACAGCTATTTCAGTTGTTTTGTGGGGTGGATATAATTTGGATAAATACATAAATACACAAATGTGCTTACTCTAGTAATAAGAATCCTGTTAGATGTCAGGATGCCTTGTTTTGCAAAAATCCATTTATAAACCTTTTCTGATAAGATTTGGATTATTTGTTGCCATAAGTGTTATGTTTGAACTATGAGTGGAAAATTAACCCTTTAAATCCAAAGTGTAAACTATTTTTTTAAAATGCCCACTGTTGCATTAGATTTTTTAAATATTTTTTTTATTTGAAATAAGCAAAAATCAAGTCCAAAACCTTAAATAGCAAATAAATAATAAGCATACGATAAAAGCAAAAGCCACAAAAGTGATTTCAAAGACAAGTGTAAAAATGTTGCTCATACATAGTCAATATTTCTGCTCTGATATTTGTATAGACAAAGGTCATTAGATAAATATTGAAGTTACAATATATCTGCACGCTATATCCTAAAATATATATTACTTGACTAAAGGGATAAGGTTACAGATTGAATTCGTTAGATTTTTCCATTTTTTCTTTGCAGCAAGTGTTGAATCACATTTACTGGAAGAAGTTTATTTATCAATTTACACATGCATTCATCCTTTGTTTGACCAGAAATTGCAATGTGGTAGATTTTCTGATCCATATTTTTCATAATCTGAAGTTGTTTCAGTAAAAAATGCTCTTATATATCATAGTGGTATAAGTCAGGTTTAATTATCTGGTATTCTTCAGACACTACATTATTGCTCCTTGTTTCTAGCCAAAATGGCCAATGATTGAATAGGCTGATTGAATGGGTGCTGATTATGGAAATCATAACCTATCATATTTGGAATGCAACAGTATGGTTGTGTACGAAATGAATTAAATGACATATTTTTATTTTCTTTCACTTCTGTGACTTTTAAGGCCCAATCAAAGTATTTCTTTTCAGGGTTTCTGTAAATCTGAAATGCTGGTATTAACATTACCATTTATATTATACTGAAAAGCCTTGTCTTCCCAAGCATTTGTATAAAATCAATTCCTGGTTCATTGGTCTGTGAAATTTTGATTCATATGCATAAAATTTCATAAATGGATTTCTTTAATGGAAGTTAGTTTATGACATAAGAGATAGCCATTACAACAGGAAAATAATTCATAATTTAGCATCATGAACTCAGCTCCTATCACCCCTCCCCTCCCCCCTCCCCCCACCGGCATAGCCATGAGGATTCCAGAGGATTTGCTCTTATATTTGCTTAAGCACTGCTTATCATGTTGCCTGAACTAGGAAATCATAGTTAATATTAACTAGTTTATTTGAAAGCTTGAGGCTTGGCAAAAGATGCAAAAACAGCTGCATGTATTATGGTTGCCTTGAATTTGGAGAAGGGCAAAAGACGTCAGCTTAGCTTTATCTAGGCTCCTTCACATGTTAAGCTATTATTTAGGGTAGCCTATTCAAACCTGGTGCCCTCTACTACATTGAGATTACAGTTTCCAGAACTCCTATACAAATTGATGATTCTGTTTGATTTATTTCTTATATTTGATATATTTGACCCTCTAGACCAGTAGTTCTCAACCTTTCCTTCACCATGGCCCCCCTTTAAATACCTGTTGTGGCCATGGACCATGGCCATGCACTCCAAAGACTTAACTCAAAATTTAAATCATAACATTTCTTCAAGCCTTCGCGGACCCCCTGTGACAACATTGCAGATCGAACCACTGCTCTAGATATATACAAAAGAAAATCAATTTGTAATAACTTTATTATGCAAATATGCAGAAAGGATACCAGTTTAAGGCTACACTAGACTACCCATGCCCCCTGGGTCATCGTTTCAAAAATATTTCTTTACCTAAACAGAGAAACGGTAGGATCATGGACAGGCGAAAAAAGCAGTAGCAGCGGGAGCAACTTCTAACTTTCTGCTGGCCTCCCCATTGTCTTTGCTTGTGGGAAGCTAGCATGGAATGTCAGAAATCCCAATCACTGACTGTGGCTACAGTACTGCAGTGACTACAACATTGTGAATACAACTGGTTTGAAGATCCTTGAAATTTCAATTACAAGGAAATAACGGGTCCTGGATTTTGTATGCATTGTTTTAAGTTAGCAGATTTAAGGTACCTCAATACAAAAAAAAGTGCTATGTTGGGACTGTAACTTCCATCATTCCTAACCACCTTTATTCCTGGGCTGACTGGTTAAGGATGCTGGACTTGTACTTCCAAAACATCTGGATAATCCCAACATATCTGGAGGCTCTAGGCTGGGAAGGCTGCCATAGACTATATTACTAATTTCTGTCCTTCTTCATTACAAACCTTTTCATCTAGCATCAAATGTTGAGAATAAACCTTTGCTAACTTGGAGCAAAGCCCAAGAAAGCGTGCCTTGGAATATAATCCTGTTGCTTGGAGGAGGGTTTGCAATGGCAAAAGGATGTGAGGTACGTCTGTTAAAGTTCAGCCTGTGAAACATTGTGTCTATGTGTCTGATCTTCTATAGGCACTATTGTGATATATGACTTTATATTATATTATGCTACATGCACATACCGTGGCCTGGTTCACACGTTATACTAAATTCAATGTAATTGGATCAGTGTGTGTATGAAACTGGCCACTTTATTTGTTTATTTGTTTGTTTATTCAATTTCTATAGCTGTGCAACTCAACCAAGTGATAAGGCAGCATAATATAGTTTGTTTAACTAGCCTGGAGACTAAAACATATGAAGAATGGCTCCAGGACCTGGGTTTGGCTAGTCTAAAGAAAAGAAGAAACGGGTGACATGATAGCAGTATTCCAGTATTTGGGGGGCTGCCTCAAAGAAGAGGGGGTCAAACTATTCTCCAAAGCACCAGACAGCAGGACAAGAAACAATGGTTAGAAACTGACCCAAAAGAGAAGCAACATGGAATTAAGGAGAAACTTCTTAACAGTAAGGACAGTTAACCAGTGAAACAGCTTGCCTTCAGAAATTGTGGGCGCTCCATCGCTGGAGGTTTTTAAGAAGAGACTAGACCAGGGGTCAGCAACCTGCAACAGTGAAAGAGCCACTTGGAACCGGTTCCCTCACAAAAGGAAAAACTGGGAGCTGCAAAAAATGTGTGCACATGCACGTACATGCGCGCATGTGCAAAACAGGGTTTGACTGAAGAGTGGAGCCAAGGCAAGATATGCACCTACCCTGCATATTTGAATTGATTGGTTGAACTTTTTTAGTCCCACTTTTTTTTTGGACTGCACATGGCAGAGAACTGGGAGCCACAGGAGACGTCTGAAAGAGCTGCATGCAGCTCCGGAGCCGTGGGTTGCAGACCTGTGGACTAGACAGTCACTTGTCTGAAATGGTATAGGTTCTCCTGCTTGAACAGGAGGCTGGACTAGAAGACCTCCAAGATCCCTTCCAGCTCTATTCTATTCTGTTCTAGCTAAAAATCAATTTGGTTTAGTGGTTAAGATACTTGGCTAGAAGTGGGGAAATTTGAGTTCTAGTCCTGCCTTAGGTCCAGAAACCAGCTGGGTGACTTTGCTCACTTGCTTTTTTTTAGCCCTAGGAAGAAGTTAGTGGCAAATAACTAGACAGGGATTTGTTCATATAATTGCTAGGAGTCATATTTAGCTGAAATGCAAAATAAATAGATCATAGAAAATTCATCATATGAACCTGAAGGGGAAAAAACTATAGTGACTGCTTAATTGAAAACAACCACAGATGTTGGTAATAATTCAAAACACAAATGTGCACGTCTTTTACAATTAATTATCTGGTCCCAAGAAGCTTGGATGTCTTTATTATCCTAATAGTATAAAGAGGTATTTTGTCACACCAACAATATATGAGGCAGTAAATATAAAGGGTAAAATGGCTGCCTTTATTCATCTCCCTGGTCCTCCTGGCTGGTGTCCTCCAGGGTTGCCTGTCAACTGTCAGTTAAATGATTTGTCCCAAATGCTGTCATTGCATGATAAGAACTGGAGATTTTTAAGAGTTTAAATATTATTGATTCTCTTACATAACTTTGGGGAATTTCTTTTCTTGCTATAGGAATCAGGTTTGTCTGTCTGGATTGGAGGTCGTCTTGACCCTCTAGAGAATCTCCCTCCTCCTGTGGCTGTAATTCTCATCACAGCAGTCATAGCTATGTTCACAGAATTTGCCAGTAACACAGCTACAATCATCATCTTCTTGCCTGTCTTGGCAGAACTGGTAAAAAAAACTCATATGTATCTTTGGAACAGCTTGCAGCATTACCTCTCTTTTCTCTTATCAGTGAGGAGATCTTGGCCCAGGCAGTAGCCAGCAATAGCTGCCCTTACTGTCATTTTTTCTTCTGGGTTGCATTATATCCTTGCTTGTGGCAACCTTTTTATGATAAGCACATTTGTAGAAGCCTTTTCATAGGACTTGGAACTTTGAATTTGTGTAGATCTCCATTGAATCTGAGGAGACTTCAGAAAGGGAGTTCCTTTTCTTGATGATCTTATTTTGATGATCTTATTTTAGAGATCCCATGAACATGATGCTTTCCTTGAATTATTCTGTCAAGTAGGTTCATATGGAATTATTTAGTGAAAGCATGTACAAAATGCCAGATACTATTCATTTATTAAATTTATTTGCTGCTTATCTTGTTCCTGCAAATCTGGGTGGCTTACAATAAAACAATATTATAAAAGATTAAAACAGTAAGATAATAAATACATTAAAATTAACAAAGAAATAGCCAAGTTGGTAGGGGTATACAACAGAA
Source organism: Vipera berus (assembly GCF_964194415.1). NCBI lineage: Eukaryota > Metazoa > Chordata > Lepidosauria > Squamata > Viperidae > Vipera > Vipera berus. The sequence goes on from NC_138204.1 coordinate 23,699,831, forward strand.
TAGAAATGGGATCTTCTAATCCAAAAACCAGTTACAGGATGATAGATTTTTAGTCCTTTATGGAATGTCAAATGGGTTGGAGCAAATCTCATATCGGAGAAATATGATGCTCCACTGGTTGGTGCTGTGACAGAAAAAGGTCTTCTCCTGGAAACCCCCCCCCCCAGCTGAAATTCCTTGGCCAATGGGGTCCACAGCATGCCCTTATTACTGGTGCAAGTGAGGTGGGCCAATTGCATTGGGCTGAGATGGTTCCTCAGTTGATCTAGAGTCCCATGCCACACAGGGCATTATAGATAATAATATTTTGAATTGGACCCAGAAGCAAACTGGCAACCAGTGCAGCTCACATAATAGAGATGGAGAGATATATCTTCAGTCCTTCATCAGAGATATGTAATTCACTAATAAATTTTCATTTAAAATCCCTTTATTTTTAATTTCTGCTTTTCAAAGGCCATTCGTTTGAAGGTGAATCCTCTCTACTTAATGATACCAGGAACTGTAGGATGCTCTTTTGCTTTCATGCTTCCAGTCTCTACACCCCCAAATTCCATTGCTTTTGCTTCTGGGCATTTGATGGTGAAAGACATGGTAAGTTGCTTTATGAGGTAATTACTACTGTAGCAAAATTACCAAATATAGAGGAAGATGGATATTTTGGCCCCATAGGCCCAGATAGTTTGCAGTACCACATGTCAACGTAGTTACCATTTCTTTTATAGATCATTTATCATATGAAACTTAAAATTAGTTTAAAGTGAGAGATTAAAAAAAATCAGTAGAAAATGGGTACAGGATGCTCTTTTGCTTTCATGCTTCCAGTCTCTATACCCCCAAATTCCATTGCTTTTGCTTCTGGGCATTTGATGGTGAAAGACATGGTAAGTTGCTTTATGAGGTAATTACTACTGTAGCAAAATTACCAAATATAGAGGAAGATGGATATTTTGGCCCCATAGGCCCAGATAGTTTGCAGTACCACATGTCAACGTAGTTACCATTTCTTTTATAGATCATTTATCATATGAAACTTAAAATTAGTTTAAAGTGAGAGATTAAAAAAAATCAGTAGAAAATGGGTACAGGTAGGTGTGCCAGATAGAGATTTCAAGCTAGTGGTAAGGGATATGTTTACATTTGAATTGCATACAGCTAGTATTTTGAATTTACCATCAAATTTGTGGGGAGAAAAAATGGGTGGATGGTTTTGTCGTCGCTTTTGAAAAGAAAAAAAACCCCTATGAATATTATGAAAAGTTCCTTTCCAGGCTCTTTATCTGAAATTTGACTGAAGCATGGGAAGCTAGGGAGGCTACAGACAGCTGGAGAAATTATTTTCCAATGAAAGACAAGACATTCATCATACATTAAGGGTGTTGGAAATATTTCCAATTCTAATCATTTTGAATTCTAAGAACTTTGAAATACTGTTCCCCGAGTTTCAAGTACTTCCATAATGACTGGAGAAGCTCATTATGTAAAAGATGTTTTGTATTAAATCCAATTGCCACACTTCTTCCATGAGAATTTCAGATTTATTGTTCTCTCATCTGCCAAAAAAGAAAAAATTCTAAAGCAATTTCTCTGTCACATTGATAAATCTATTCATCCGACACTAGAATTCATTTGTTTTGTTTTGTTTACATTATAATACACATTTAAGAAAGAACTTAATTAGCAATGATTAAGCAATGATTAACTTCTCTCTCATTTCCCCAATCTTCCTTCATAGCTTTGATTTGCACCACAAAGGAAACACGTACAGTATGATATGACACGGCATGTAACTCTGCCTGGTAGCTGTGTATTTTACTTAACGGAAGACATCATAGCTTTATAGCAGTGGAATACAACTAGTGAAAAGAGCATAGGGGAAAAAACAATTAACAATTCTTCTCTTCCCCCTCATTTCCAGCTTCCCAATTTAGCTACCAGCCTGTCATAAGTATAGAACTGTTGAGATGGAGTCCTTGGACTTTCAAAGACCATGTGTTTACCAAAGGATTCTGAATAAATATGCACATCTGTATAAAAGTATTATTTCTCTTTTGGATTGGTTAAAGAACATAAAGGGCTGAATATTCTTATGCTAATGAACCAGTTCTTACAAATTTCCCCATAATTTGTCTGAGGTTAAAGTAGAGTAATTCATTGGCACGGTTGCACATGAGGCAACAATTTTAGGAAGAAATTGAAAAAAAGGAATTCCAAAGCACTCCAAAACCAATTCATGACCTATGAAGCAACTCACAATTTATGGAGCACATCCTGTCATTATTATTTCTATGATCTTTGGAGGCCATTAATAATAACAAAGAAAAACTATGACCAAAACCTATTGCTTATTTCTGCCCAAACTGCAAGATGGTTCCTGTGTTCTATGATTATGCAGAGATTTCCATTTTGTCCACTGCTATCCAAATTCACTAAAACGTTGTAAGAATATAACAGTAGACACCAGCTGGAACTTTTGCAGAAGTACATGAATCATCTCCATATCTTTTGTAGCTACTACACACCTTGCTTTTTAGAGACATAGGGGTTCAGTGGCTTAATGATGCTGGAGATGGTCTTTGCTTAGTGCAGAGGTTCCCAACCAGGGGTGCTTGCATCCCCTGTGGGTGTGAGATGATATTCCAGGGGGGTGCAAAAACTTGGCTTTTCAAAATTAGAGTATATATGCATAATTTGTTGCTGTTATTTCGAACTTTTATAAAGAGTATGAGAATATATCAGAAGCGTTTTAGGAGTGCGGGGTATAGAAAAGATTGGGAGCCACTGCTCTAGCGGTTCAAATCCTAGCACTGTGTGTTGGGGTGAGTTCTCGTCACTCATCTCAACTTTTGTCCATCTAACCATTCAAAAGTATGTTCTATGCGAGTAGATAAATAGGTACCACTTTGGTGCAGCGACGAACTGGTGCTATGTGAAAGCACTCAGATTCCTTTCGGCTCTGAATCTTCCCGGTCTCGGTGCCCATTTACAAAGTGGCCCCAAGTAAGGGAGGGATTACTCTGAAGGAAGAGTTGCTCATCTCTCTTTCTGGTGCAAAACCAGCTCGCCCTGCTGTGGCATACCTTGGGAAGTGTGAGTGTGTCCTACAACAGACCTGGTAAATTGGAGATCTCCTGGCTAATGTAACAACACCATATGATGACAGTGATGATGAGGATGATGAAGATGATGATGATGATGAAGAAAAAGAAGATACAAATTCACCATCAGTCAATTGTAAAAGGCAGCTTTACTTAGAACAGCTTCTATTCTGCGACAATATCTATAATACCACCAAACATTGAGATCTGCCTATCCCAGGTCCTTGGAAAGGACTCGATAGGTAGACAAAAATGCTAAACCCAGTCTGAACATTTGGATGACTGTGCAGTGAACCACAATATTAACAACCTTGCTATATATATACAGCATTAGGAATGCATCCAGCAATATAGTATGGCTGTATTCCAGCCAGAGCAGAGACATTAGCAAGTGAGGTCTAAACAGATAATCCTGGGAAAATTATTCCTTGGATTGGTAAATATCTAGTTTGAGCTTTGAGCAAGTAACTAAAAACTGTCCCATTTTATTAATGATCAGGTTTGCAGGACCTGAGGATATTAATTTATCATTGTCTTGTTTTAAAATAGAAAATAGTACAGTAATTATTTGCATATTAATCTTTTAGCAGCTCATTATCAAATATTCATTAAAAAACACCTTCTCTCTCCCCTCATTGCCTAAAATGCACATTTTCCACATTAACTCATTGAACACATTTCTGTACTATCACTGGAATTTAACTCACCATGAAGTTCTTGCACTGAAATATTCTTGGCTTCCTTGATCAGGAAACAGTGTCTGAAATCCCATGCTTAAGGCAGTTGCACAGATGATTTTCTGGAAGATGAGATGGGAAGCTATTAATGAAAACAAATAGCACAGATTATTTTGATTTAGTTCTAAGAGTTCTAAGTTAAGATGGATGTATTTCAACTGAATATTATTAGAGGAAATATCCTAATAACACACACACACACACACACACACACACACACACACACACACACACACACATCCAACTCCAGAAGAAAATATTTGGTATGCCATTGAATCTCTCTCCAGACCAAGGTTGAACAGCCACTAGTACCGTAGGTCATGGAGCTCTAAATGTCTTAGATTGATGACTTTTAAAGCCTGCTTCAGTTTTCTAAGTCTGTAATGACCCATTTTCTCCCTTTGCTTTCTTTCCTTACAGGCTAGGACTGGCCTATTGATGAATTTGATGGGAATCTGTCTTCTGAGCTTGGCCATCAATACTTGGGCTATGAGCATTTTTCAGCTAGGCAGCTTTCCTTCCTGGGCCAACATCCATACAGGAAATGCAACCACCGTAATGGGAGATGCTCAAAACATTACTTTGAACTTAACTATCAATAAACTAATATAATTATTACTTAACTATAAGTAAAGCAACTTTATTGAGATTGGGTGAGAAAACATCTGTCCTCAAATCTGAGCACTAAATTAAATCAATTTTGAATGCAGGTATGCATGGAAAGACATACTGCGGATGTGCCTGCATCATAGGACCATCAAGTACTTTTGTTTGTTTTTTACAAATCTTTGTAAATGTTCATTGATTATTTGAAAGACATAAAAGACTTTTATTTTCATTCAAAGAATTATCAAGTAGCTCTAGATACGCCTAGTCTTTCACTGTTTGAGGCCTGGAAGATCTTTTACCATCTTTCCTTGTTCAAAGAAAGGTGATTATTTTACTTTACTAATGATGATCATTCCCTAAATGCAGAAATATCTGGCTATTTAATGTAGGAACATATTGCCATCTGAATACAGAAGCACACAAGCAATTTAAACAATGTATCTTCCCTTGAATCACAAAGCCTATTGTAAACTATATATTTTCTGCCAGATACAGCCAGAGCAGGTTATCAAAGCAGAAATGTTTTTTAAAAAACATATGACCTTGTTTGACTAGGATGGTGACAACTTGGTTTAATCTGTGGTTTTTAGAAGAATCCAGGAGGACAGGTAAATTATAAATCCGAGTTGTTTTGAAAGATAAGAAAGATAAAATGGAAAAGGAATGGGTTTGTATGTATGTGCAAATATGGGTGGGAAAGTATTGAATATAATAAGAAAGAAAAGTGTTTACCATCCTTATTTTCTATGTGATATTTATTGACCACTTATAAATAAAATAGTCATAATAAGGCCAAATAAGGCTACTCAGAACTGGCAGGACAGCCAATTCTGTTGAACATTGATAGGAATTTATAGTAAAGTAAATGCTGTTATGTTCTTGGGCCAGGGTTTCATTTCTCAAAATTGTTGAAAACATTGATATGTGTTAAAGGGCATGTCAGTAGATCAATATTCTTGACTTGGTGCCTTTTATGTCTGTTTCTTGAGGCCAAAGTACCAGTGGTGGGATTCAAATATGTGAACAACCGGTTCTCTGTGTGGATGCCACTTCCGGAAGTCTATTCTGGGGTTGGGCAACAAAAAATTAGCTACCAGTTCTGCCAAAGAGGTGTAAACTGGCTGAATCCCACCATTGCAAAGTACTTATTTTGTTTTTTTTTATTTTGTCTGAATACGTACACTCTTTCCTCCCAGAATTACACACTTAGGGATTTTAATTATATTATTGATAAATTCTATATGTGCACGGTGATCTCTAAACCATTTCTCCACTGATATAAACTCTGAAGTTAAGCTGTATGGAAGAATTGGATATAGCATCCCAGAAAGTTGCTCTCAAATTGTAGTATTTTATGTGATAAAAAGGGACAATTGCTAAATATATGGCTAGAGAGTAGTCATTAGACATATAATTAATGTTAATTGCACGTAAATATGAGCAAAATGAAATTATGTAGGGTTATTGCCATGGATATGTCCATGAAGTTTAGGACACAATGTTCAAGTTCAAATGAGTCCTGCAGAACATAAAATGTTGGGTGCCCACAAGTGCCACACACAAGCTTATTAGTCCAGTAAATGTTAAACAATAAACTGGAGGAAAAAAGTTAGGAATGCAGACTTTCTTAATTAAAATTATCCTTTCACAAAAAGCAATTACTATAAAAAATTGTCAACAGTAAGATTATGAAATGGGAGCCTAGCCAGTTCTAGACCCTACCATGTCTTATTTCAGGCTTGCTAGATTCTTTCAGTGTGTTCTTGATCCCATTAATGGCAGGAACTTGAGGTAATCCAAAATAAAGTGGAAAGTAAAGCTGAATATTGGTCTGCTCTCATTGAAAAGTACCATTAAGCTTAAGAGATCAGTTACCCTTAGCATCATTCTAGATTTTTACAGTAGGCAGCAAAGTATATGAAGGAGATCTGAACTGGTACTAAGGTTTGTTTTGTACTGTTGTCCTCTAGAGCAGGGCTTTTCAACCAGTGGTATGGGTACCACCTGTGGTACATTGGCACCTGGCAGGTGGTATGCGGCCATCCTAGAAAAGTGGTAGCGGGGGAGGGGAGTGAGCTGAATTGGTGGTAGCACCGCACAAGCCTGAGCGAGAGATGGCTGGATCTGCAGGGCTGCCAGGGCTCAGCAGAAGCGCCAGGATCAGTGCCAGGCTCCAGCTGGAGCTCGGCACTGATCCTGGCGCTTCTGCTGAGCCCAGATGAAGCACCGATCAGCTGGAATGTTGCAGCATCTCCAGGGTCTTGTGATTTACATTCAGATGCTTGGCAACTGATTCATATTTATGATGGTCACAGTGTCCCAGGGCCGTGAAGTGACCAAAACCTGCTGCAACCACCCAGCAGACAGGGGGAATAAAAACCAAACACCCCTACCCCATCCCTGCTGCCAATCCTCAACAGAAATGCTCACAACAATGAAAACCTCAGTAAAGGAGGAAGAGCGCCACCAGGCGGGCAGGCAGGTGTCTTGCTCGGCTGTGGCTTGGGGGGCACTTTTTTCAATGCCATTGTAACTTTGAACAGTCACTAAGCGAAATACTACCTGTACTTCATCATTTCCCCCCCTCCTTTTTTTTGAGTCATCAAGTTTTTGACATCTTGCTAGGTGACTGGTGGTACTCGGATGTTGCCATATCCTAAAAGTTGTACAATGGGTGAAAAGGTTGAAAAACTCTGCTCTGGAGTGTGTTAAATTCCAGCAAATTCACTATCTGACTTCATATAGAATAAGTTAGTATGCTGGGTATAGGATAGAGCGGTGTTTCTCAACACTGAAGAGGTATGGACGTCAACTCCCAGAATTCAGTTTCCCATGCTAGCTAGGGAAATCTGGGAGTTGAAGTCCACACATCTTCAAGTGACTTAGGTTGAGCAAAACTGGAATAGGGTGTGACTTCTTTTTAGATGTGTCATTGTTCACTGGAGAAATTTATCTGGTATGAAGTAAAGTGACAAAGCTGACGTGGTAGCATTAGTTATTGATAGCATCATACCTGAGAATGCTTTATCACAGATCATAGTGACCATATGTGCCAAATCATGAAAATGGTAAAAGTTCTGATTGTTGATCTTCTCATGTCCATTAGTCTTTTGTGGGGAATTATTTGTTGCTTGGATTTGAGAGATGGATGTTAAAATCTGATCAGTTTTTTATTGATTGATGATCTGTGTACTTTCAGTGAAAGTGTTTGTGTATGAATATTGATTCCAATCAACACTTTAAACCTGATTCTGTATTATATTATTAAAAATGTATGTATAAGAAATGGACCTTAAGCAATTATAAGATCGATGTTGAAAGCATGCTTTGGAAAATATAATATAAGGAATTGTGCTGAGAGGCTGTAAGGAAGTTCAGCCATGAATTTTTGCTATGATTAATTTTGTTATTCCTTGCCTAGACTTAATTCAGGATTTGTTTCTGGAGCATATGTGGCCTTTCTTACTCTTTCTTGTTAAGGTTCATGTTATTATAAAAATTATATTAAATCAACATCACCAATATGAAAATAGGAAAAGGTCAAGCTAAAATCATTGACATATAACCACCCAAGCATCACAAGTACCCAAGATTAAATGAAATAACTCCAGATACCTAAGGTGCATAACTGTGATCACTGAGACATTCTGTGTTTGTGAGTCACAAGGAAGGGATGATCCTTAGATTTTTTTTCCATGAACATGATGTATTGTCCAAATAAACTTTTCTATTAATTCCCACACTATAAAACAATATATGTCGACTAAGCTAGTTATACAGTATAATTGTAGAAGATCTGGGCTGAAAAAATCCACTCGATGGCAGTGGTTGTCTGAATTTGTGCAGGTTGGATCTGGTAGCCTTAAGGGAATGAAATATTTTTGCTAAAACTGCAAAACTGTATTGATTTTTTTGACATAAGTATTATGAAGCTTCTAAAAAAATACATAGAAGAAATATAACTGATAAATCACCATGCTTATAAATAACTGATAAAAACAATAAAATCATTGCTTTAAAAAATACTGAGGCACCAGTAATGTCAGCATTTTGAATGACAGAACTTATTCAACACCCTTCTTTGTTAGCTTATATTATGGCTGCCATGCACCTCTGACTGGGGAACAAAATTTTAAGTATTGAAATTTTTACTTCTATAAAAGCATGCATGGAAAATAAACTAGCTATTGAATGTTTAAGTATTGGGCATGATTACAAATGCAACCATTAAAAAACACACCTTAATTTGGTCTCTATAAACTTAGCATCTGTTTTTTCAGGAATTTTGCATCTATCATACTGTATAGCTTTTACTTTGAAGAGAGTGGGCCCACCTATTTTTAGTTATGGGTGCAGCTACTTCTGCCATGTTGTGTTTGTTGTATGTGCTTGCCCAGATCCTAAAAAAATAAAGGCTTCTGTGATCAAGCTTGATTCTTGGCAGTGTAATTTATTTGGTAATAATGTATTTGACATTCCTTTCTTCTAAGATGTGTTTTGTTTTCCTTGCCTTAAAGAAGCTATGCAAGTACGTCTTCCTTTTTTAAAATATGCTTTCCTGCTGGAGAATTTTGAGATTTGTATTGGTTTGAGCCTCAAGATTGCCTTCCCTTAAAGGGTCCTTATCTTGCTTTAAATGTTATATATTAGCTACTGAACAAAAGGAAGCACTATGCACACACTTTCATCCTTATTGTGATTCTTAGACATAGATATTCTTCATGCTAAATGTTCTATGTTCAACCCAATGTTTAACTCTTGAACCCACAAGCTTAACTATGTGATGCATTTAGCTTTACAGTCATCTTGGCCTGTAGTCAGTAGCTTACAGAAAAGGTCAGTAGGGATGTAACTGGTTGGGTAGTGCCTTCTATTGGTCAGTAGCTAATATAACATTTCCCTGTCTAGCCAACAAGTCTGTGCTATCTTGGTGGTCTCCCATTCAGGTATTAATCAAGTCCAACTTTGCTTAAATTTTCAACATCAGCCTAGGTTGGCTAAGTGCTGCCAAAGTTTCTCTACCATATGACTTATGATGACTATTGAATGCTCTATAATGCAGGATATAGAAACATTTGGAGACACATACCATAATAGCAAGCATTCAGGAATGGTCACTTTACCAAACAAGTATTATCAAAACAACACATAGAAATTGCACTTCCTTGAAACATGACCAGCATTTCTACTATTATAAAGTTTAACTCCTGATCTTCTTTCATCCATTTTAACCTCTTGGAAGCTGGATTAAACTTCTTGGATCTACATGCACTGTGAAATTATCTTGGCAACAGCATGGAAATGGTTTGCCATGGCTGCCTTCTGGGGATGTCTTTCTGACTTCCCAGTTTAGCATATGGTTATAGGATTTCTGGGGGTCTTCTATCTGAGTACTAACCTGGTTGGACTCTCCTTAACTTTTTTGCAATCATTTTATATAGTGAATATTTATTTATTTAAGTGATTGATATCATTGCCAGTCACATCTATCCGACCCAGTAGAGTGGGGAGGCAAGGAATGTTGCATATCCTGTCCCATAAGGAGATACATCAGGCGGGACCCAGAAGAAGGGTTTTCTCTGTGGTGGCTCCTTCTCTCTGGAATATCAGTCCCCCAGAGCTTAGACTGGCCCCCACTCTAACACTCTTCCGGAAGGCCCTAAAGATCTGGTTCTGCCAGCAGACCTGGGGAACCCACAGCAGGCTAGATACCATTAAATGGTTAGTTTGAATGTGTTGTGGCCAGCATGGGATGGTGGGCGGTTATGGAGTGTTTTTATATCTGTGTTAAGCCAGTAGGCAGCAATATAAATTTTCTAAATAAAAATAAAATAAATATTGCCACTCATCCTACTAAATATATTCCTCTGCAGCTAACAGCAATTAACCACAGTAAACATATAAACTCCCTTTTTATGACCCTATAATTCCTCATTTTTTTTAAAAAAAAAAAATTTTTAAAAAATTAAACCATCACATACCAGATCATACAATAAGCCTGTAAATCTCAAGATCCCTGATTATTTTACATTTCTAGGTGATTGGGTCTTTTATCTCCTAAAAAATTATCTTTTTAGCATAACTATTCAACCATTAGCTTTAAAACAATTGACTGATGTGACTTAACATTAATTCATCTTATTGTTATGACACAACCACCCAAATTAGAGACATGACTTTTAGTTGATTATTTGAGATGTTCCTATCTAAACAATGGAAATAATTGCTAGTTTGTTTTATGATACACACTGTTGCTTTGCATTTATACTCATAATAAAGTGACCTCTGGTCACAATGCAGAACAATGTGCATTTTCAGGCAGCATTGTAGTAAAATTACAGCTTTGGCCACAAGGAGCCAGTATTGTGTTATACAGCAGTATTGTGTTAATAATACCACAGAATATATTTTTTTCACATGCTTTAGAGTAGACAACACTCCAGCAGACCACCAAGATCACTGATGAATTACTCAAAGGAGAGCTGCTGTTTAAAAGCTTGTGCTCTTTCTCTCTCTTTTTTTTCTGAACAAGAACCACCATAAGATGCTTTGATTAACATTTTCTAAAAAGTTTTTTGTACAAACATTTTCACTAGTCATCAACCAGAGAGCAAATAAATGAGTTCATGAAGACACATGCATTGAACATATCAACTGCAGAAATTATTAAGATGTGTCTCTGAATCAGGGATCTGAGAATGTTAACACTAGATCAAGGATGACGACAAACAAAACGTTTTGCAATTACTAGAATTCAGGTTTGGAGAAGTCTATTACAAGCTTGCAAATGATGGGTTTGCATTCACCACAGGAGTAGGGGTGCAGAGAGAAGAACTCTATGCAAGCTCTATTCTCTGCAGCTGCCTATGTCCCCCAAAACTCTGGAGAACTGGGGCGAATCCTTAGGAACAGCTTTTCTTAACTGGGGTTCTGCAGAATGACAAGAGATTGCTAGGGGTTCTGTGAGAATTCCTGATCTTTTTTTTTTGTAAAAACGTTTTAAATAACGTTTTGTATTATGCAATGCTGGTACTTGCAGTGGTTGAAATTTTTATGTGCCGTGACTCGGCTGCTGACCTGTCATTCATGGACTGTATACGTTAGATGCGGATTCTATTGTGAAGTTTTTGTATTTTGGCCATTTTTGTACAAGTGTTCCTTGATACCTGAAAATGGTTTCAATGATTTATTTACTTTGGTTTATCCAGGGTAAAAATAAAGGCTGGTTTGGAGCCTCATGAGAGATAACAAACAGGGGAAATCATTAGCTCCAATTTCCTTGTGCTTTCATAAACTGAATGAATCTGCTCATTCCCAGCTAAATCAAAAATCAAATCGACCATGTTTCCTTTCCTCAGGTACTTGTCTGATGGATAAGAGAGGAATAGGCATGTTGATAGCTGAAATAGCACTTCTGAAGGACTGTTTCTTAAGATGGCATTGAGATTATGCCAAGAAATCATTGCAGGACTGTGATTTAGGACTAGCCTTAAATGTTGTGAAATGGTAGAGCACTACAGTTGGATGTGAGAATTATTGCAAGGAGGCACAATCAAGCAGGAGATATGGCTCTTAGTAGGCTTTACTCTATTACTAAATGCTTCAAATCATAGGTTTAGTTTTTAAAATATAAGGATATCAATATACATTAATGTTCAAACAATTTGCTAAGAAGAGATTAATGTATGTTGCTATTATATCAAATGCCTAGTAAGATCTCACTCTTGTAGACTTGGACAATTTGGGGATTAAATTTAAGAAACAACTTGATAACTTGTATAGTCTATAAAGCGAAGTTATTTGATACATATAATATTTTGTAATTTTAAATCTTGGAAGGACACTCTTATCAATTAAGATTTTTCTCTGACAAACCTCTACAATTTTATTTATCTGCAATAAATGAAAGGAAGAGGGTAAAAAGGAGAAAAACATTCACGTCCCAAGGTGCTGCAAAAGAATGTACATGTCAGCAGGGCAAACTATGTAAGCCAATGATACAGCAAAGCATTAACAAAAAAAATAATCAAATAAAGCTTGATAAGGTTGTGTGTGATCTCTAGTTAACTTCTAATAAAACCAGCTGTGCTTGAATTCAAATCCACATATTAGATACTTAGTGGCAGAACCAGATGCATAGAGATCATCTCTTGTTACTCTTTGCCTCCGGTCAAAGAATGTCGACTGGTGGCCCCCAGGGGGAGGGCGTTCTCTATGGGCGCACCGGATTTGTGGAACCGTCTTCCGGTTGAGCTCCGAATGGCGCCCGACCTTTGCTCCTTCCGGCGCGATCTAAAGACCTACTTGTTCGAACAAGCCGGCCTGGCCTGATGGGTGATGGGTTTGGGTTTTACTGTTTTTTAATGTATTTTAACTTATTGCTGTAGTTTTTGGGCATCTTGTTTAATCTCTTTTAATATTTGTATTCTTGTTTTTTAACATGTATTGCCCTGTTCACCGCCCTGAGTCCTTCGGGAGAAGGGTGGTATACAAATAATAATAATAATAATAATAATAATAATAATAATAATAATAATAATAATAATAATAATAATAATAATAATAATAATAATAATAATAATTTATATAAAACGTGTGGCAAAATAGGTATTCTTTAAAACTCCTCAAATCAGGCCTATTTTACCATTTAGGGATGGCTGAAAATGATACCATAAGCCGCTGCACATGTGAGAATACCCATTAAATCTCAAAAAGAAAAGTAAAAGGAAAAAAAAATCAAGAAAAATTCACTCTCACCCATCACTAAAACCAATGATGTCAGGATATCCATGACTTTAGCTCTGAGCCGGAAACAAATAGTGAACATAAAATAAAAAATAAAATAAAATCCTGCTATAATGTCAAGGAAAATTACTGAAATTTTAATGAAATAGTCTTCATTATGAAGAGGGCAGCTTTGAGTCATAATTGTGGCAAGGATAGAAATGGAGCTGAAGAATTTATGTCTCTTTCCCTCTCTCCTTCTTTTGTCTGTAAACAGTATTACTTGTCTCTAATGCATTACCAAGAGACAGAAAGAGGAGAAAGAAAATGCATCACCTTAAAAATCTAGCACAAACATGGATCATGGCTATGACTGAAATAGGATTGAAATGTACCTCAACTTAAGAAGATGACTATGAGTGATGTGCCTACTCAGTCTTCTGATCAAATGTGGGGGCTATGGGGACAAGTATTTATTTATTTTATTTATTTATTTAGATTTATATACCGCCCTTTCCCGAAGGACTCAGGGCGGTTTACAGGGCATTCAAAAAAAAGTCAATACAAACGTTAAAACAAATTAAAAAAGATTAAATAGAACCCTGAGAAAATTAAAACCCAGTTAAAATTAAGATTAAAAAATTCTCAGCCTGGGCCAGAGAGCTCGAAGAGCCAGGTCTTCAGGTCCTGGCGGAATGAACGGAGGTTGGGGGCAGTCTTAAGCTCCGTAGGCAGCTGGTTCCACAGGGCAGGCGCACCCACTGAGAAGGCCCTACCCCTGGGTGTTACCCGCCGGCAGTCTTTAACCGGCGGCACCCTGAGGAGACCCTCCCTGTGGGAGCGCACTGGACGAAGGGAACTTGATGCTCGCAGCAGGTGTTCCCTCAAATATCCCGGACCCTCGCCATTTAGGGCTTTATAGGTCATCACCAGCACCTTGAATCTCACCCGAAGGGCAACTGGAAGCCAATGCAGCTCGTGGAGTAGAGGTGTTACATGGGAGTATCAGGAGACCCCCATCACGACTTGCACGGCTGCATTCTGCACCAGCTGAAGCCTCCGGGTGATCCTCAAGGGCAGCCCCATGTAGAAAGCGTTGCAGTAGTCTAAACGGGAGGTCACGAGCGCATGAGTGACTGTGCGTAGGGCATCTCAGTCCAGGTAGGGTCGCAACTGGTGCACCAGGCGAACCTGGGCAAAAGCCCCCCTGGTCACGGCTCCTATATGGTCTTCAAAAGTGAGCTGCGAATCCAGTAACCCCCCCATCACTCTTTCTCTCTTCTTAATTTTCTTTTTCTTTAAACTAATCTTGAATCAGTTTTGCACTGCTCGTCTCCCATGCTTCTCCAAGCAGTTTCTTAAGCCACCTCTTCCAGTGGATTGCAGTGGGTTGGCAACGCAGCTGGACTGGTTCTTAATCTGGACTATGACCACTACAATATCTGATTGTTCATTTCTCCGCTTTGTGCCTTTCACATCCCTGCGAGGAAAGCAAGACTCACTGGATGGCTCCTGTTGTGGCCTGATTTACCAGCCCCTGGTTTTTCTTCTTAGAGATTTTCCATCCTAATAAAAAGGTAGTCTTTAAGTTAGCCAAGGATCCATCCTGATCCAAACCACTCCCAGTTTGGTCTCTCTCAGTCCAGAGTCTCAGATCTTCCAAGATCATGGTTAACTCTCTGTAGGGCAGGGGTGTCAAACTCGCAACATGACGTGTCGCGATGTATCACGACTTTTTTGCCATTGCCGGGGTAGGCACGGTTTCACTATGATGCATCCAGCCCATGGGCCGGAGGTTTGACACCCCTGCTATAGGGGAATTTGCCTCTATGATGCCTCACCAGTGCTTTCCAAAGTACTCCTAATATGCAGAGATTTGGGGTTCATTTTTAAACTGGGGAAGAGAGTTCTTGTGTCTGTATACTTTGTGTTGATGATTCTATGACTAATGAGTACAGTATAGGTTTTTCACTGTGTTTTCTAATCAGGGGTTCCATGTGACTCCTTTTTAAAAGTCTTTTTCATTATTTGGGGAAGTGTCATTTTGCCTTATCCATGAGCTATTTCACAATGTTGTCAGTACTACCGTGATGAGGGAGGGAACACCCCAGGGCTCCTTACAGCCCCACTTCTGTACTTGTGATCTTTGTTTGGATTATTTCTGAGCACAGATCTAGTATTCTTAGTCTCTAATTCCACACTGAAAAATAACTGAGATAACTGGTCAACTTGCCCTGCTTCATGTTAGAGGGAACAGCAGGTTGTCATCTCTTACACCGGCAGGTAATGCTTGGTGGGAGAGAAAATTCTCAAGTCCTTTCTTTAAGTGGCCCCATATTAAAATTGAAATGGTTGGAATGGTTTCTCCAGGACTGGAGAGAGAGAACTGTGGGCACAAGTCATACATGAGAATAGGACATAAATGGGATGCTTTGGGAACATGTAAAAGGAAAGCACTTTCCTAAGCCCCCTGTAGTCTCTGGCTCTTGGATTCCTCAAAGGAGAAAAAAGGAGATTCAGAAACTCTTGCACAAGCAGGGATTTGGGTAGAAAGAGCTTTTCAAGATGGCGGACTTGTCGAGCTGAGCTCCGTGAGCTCCGTGAGTTCGGCGTTAATTGGTGGTCTTGGGGGTGCCCTAGGGGGTGCACTATGCTTCCGTGTTAGGGTTGGGTGATCAGACTGCCTTACCATCGCTGCTTTTTGGGGAGTCAGTGCCTTCCATGTCGGTGAGAGGCAGCTGGAAGTCTTGCTGGGAGATTGTGGTGGAGGCTCCAGCTCCGTTTTGAAACACCGCAGCTTGAAACGCCCCAATCAGCTGGTTTTTGGGGTGGATAGAGCCGCGGCTTGGAATGGCTGGAGGAACCGCGGCGGGAGTGAACGCTCCAGCCTGGAACGCTCCAGCTTGGAATGGCCGGAGAAACCGGAGGAACTTCGGCATGAGTGAATGCTGCTGGAGGAGCCGTGGCTTGAAACGCCCCAATCAGCTGGTTTTCGGGGCAGATAGAGCCATGGCTTGGGATGGCTGGAGCAACCGGAGGAACTGTGGTGTGAGTGAATGCTGCTGGAGGAGCCGTGGCGTGGGTGTGTTGGAATGCTGCGGTTCGCCCAGCGCAGAGTCCTGCATGTCGGTCCTTGCACGACGGTCCTTGTTGCGGACTGCCGGGCGGCGTGGACCATCTTGGTTTGGGGCCTGGCAGAAGATCAGCGGGATACTCCTATCTACTCCCCGCCTGTTTCTATCTGCTACCTACTGCTACCTACTCCCCGCTTGTTTCAAAGCAGCCATTGGAGACCATCGAGGAGGAGATCAGGACAGTGGTGGACTCCTATGTTGGCTAAGACCTGCTGCCTTTAAGGGATCTGAGGCAGCTTGGGCTGCTTCCCAGGTTCTTGGAAGGTTAGGTGGTGTACTGGCCTGTTGGTTAGCAACAGGAGTTATGGCTTCCAGGATCCTCCCCCTTGTGGTGAGGTGCCTCGGTCTCATGACAGTCAGCACGGCATGGGCCGGGGCCGGGGCTGGGGCCGGGCTCGCTTATCACCTATATGGAGATGGACTCCTGCATTCTGTTTCCCTTGTCCTCCAAAGACTCAGAAGGACCCAGGGTGAAGAGTCGCTGTGAGAGGGCGGTTCAGTTTTTTTCCATCTGCTACCTCTCCGGAAATGAGAGATCCGTGAGGGTATGCTGTTTTCCCCTGGATGGGGTCTCCATCCGCCTCCCAGATCAGTCTTGTGGTCGGGGTGAGAGAATGACTGCTGACTTGTTCTGGGGTGCCCAGTGCAAGTGAGAGTGGTGCTGGACTGGCGGTTTTGGACTCATATACTCCTTCTGATTTGATATCATCTTTATTCAACATCTGACTGCCTTTTGCCGAACTTACATGGCTACTTATGGTGCACTTACGTTATTCTGGCACGGACTTGTATGCCCTCAGGGGTGCCCCCCCTTCCTGGGTGCGACCCGCCTTTTTTTCTACCTCTCCTCTTGATGACGGGCCCAATTGTTGGGACCCTGAGAGATGGTTAGGCATGGATTGGGGTCTCTGGTTTATTTCTAGGAAGAGACCCCTGATCTGTTTTTTAGCTAAATTTTTAAGGGGTTAAGGGGGAGGGTTGGATTGCGGTTTGGGTTGGAATTTGGGGGGCTTCCACCAACCGAGGTTCAGTCCAGGCTTGTGACAGTTCGCGGTGGGATCGGGCTTGGGTTGGGTGCCTCCGGGTCTCCAGAATGGGGGGTGGGGTTGTGGATCCCCACGATGATTGGGAATGGCAACAGGTGGTTGCACAGGGGGCCGCATCAATATTTGGGAGCGTGCCCCCGCTATCTTCAAGAGGTGGCGTGCTCCGACCCCCCGGATTTACCCTGTATTCCCGGGAGCAGGGATGAGCAGGCCCCTGAGCTCAGGCTGGTGTACTTTAATGCCAGATCAGTAGTTAATAAGGCTCCCCTTATCTGAGAGTTGGTTGAGGAGGAGCGTGCCGATCTGGCTTGCATTACTGAGACCTGGTTGGGCCCAGAGGGAGGTGTCCCTCTGACTGAACTTTGCCCACCAGGTTTCCATGTGCTTCACCAGCCTCGGGCTCAGAGAAGGGGTGGGTGTGTTGCAGTGGTTGTAAGGGAGACCTTGTGTCCGTGGGAGGCTACCGTTACTCAGATATTCGGGTGTGAGTCGCTCCTCCTGAGATTTGGCTCTGGGGCTCAGTTGGGCTTGTTCCTGGCGTATCTTTCACCTACCTGTGTAGCAGCAGCCCTGCCCAAGCTCCTCGACACCCTCTCTGGATTGGCGGTTGAGTTCCCCAGATTTATGGTTCTGGGGGACTTTAACCTGCCATCCCTAGGAGGTTCATCGGGGTTGGCTTGGGAGTTTATGGCCTCCATGATGGCCATGGACCTGACCCAGGTAATTCAGGGCCCAACTCATGGGGGGGTCACACACTCAATCTTATTTTTCTATCTGGACGGTGGCTTGATGATCTGGGAGGGGGATCTCCAGCTATTACACCCTTGTCATGGACCGATCATCACCTCCTGCGGCTGGCCTTCCGTTTCGCCCCCCCCTGTCGCGGGGTTATGGAACCGACCAGGTGGTTCCATCCCAGGTGCCTAATGGACCCTGAACGGTTCCAGGAGGCGCTTGGATCTGTGCCTGCCATCTTCGCTCACAGCCTGGTCGATGCCTTAGTGGAAGCCTGGGAAAGGGCAGCCACGGAGGCACTGGACCGCGTTGTTCCCATGCGGCCCCTGACCGGGCGCAGATCCCGGTGGGCACCATGGTTCTCCGTGGAGCTCCGGGAGATGAAGCGTCGGAGATGGAGCCTAGAGAGCTGTTGGAGGTCCAGCCAGTCTGAGTCTGATCGATTGTGGTTAAGAACCTTCATGAGGTCTTATCTCGCAGTGATGGAGGCAGCAAAGTCTAATTACTTCGCTGCCCTCATCGCGTCCACAGATAATCGCCCGGCCGCCCTGTTTGGCTATTTGAACTTGCTGGCCTGGACTGAGGGATTGGGATTTTAGATTTTAGATTTTAAATTTTAGAACGTGTTTTATTGTTTAGGGCTACTTGGTTTAATTTATTTTAATTTTTGTATATTATGTGTTGTATATAGTGTTTTAATTGCCCTGTACACCGCCCTGAGTCCTTCGGGAGAGGGGCGGTATATAAATCCAAATAATAAATAAATAAATAAATAAATAAATAAATAAATAAATAAATAAATAAATAAATAAATAAATAAATACATACATACATACATACATACATACATACATACATACATAAATACATAAATACATAAATACATAAATAAATAAGTCCTTAAACCACCAAAGCATTCAGCAAGAAGAATTTTTGAACTATTAGCAAAACAAACTGAAATATAATTCTCGCCTTCTGTAAAAAAGCAAACCTTTTTCTTGCTCTTTGCAGGGTTTTAGAACCCATCACATGTATATACAGACACATACATCTATAAATGGAAATGGCTTTTTGATGAGATCAGCTATGATTTTAGGTAGTATGAAGAGACACAAAGCTGAACCAATGGGAAAAGTGTAGGCTTTTAAAAGAATGGCCTTTCTAATGAGAAATATTCCCATTCCCACACTCTTCTACCAAAACCTAAGTGGGGTATAACTTCCTTTCAACGTAACCACTGAAGGCAGGAGTGCAGATAATGTGGTCTAAAAGTCTCAGACTGAATGAGGCCAATCAATTTAGCTTTTTTAAAGCAAGTTTTGAGGGCAAAATGAATGCCTTAGCTTACAGCAACCATTTTATCCCTTTATTTCCCTACGTGAGTGTCTGCAAAGCCTGCTTTGGTCCTAAAGTCATGTACATTCCTGCTGTAAGAAGATTTTAAATGAAACACAGAAGAAATTTCCATTAATAGTCAATAAAGAAAATTTTTCTTTTCTGTGAAAGAGGAAGGGGAAGTGAGTGATATTACATTTCTTCAACATTTGGTTTTTGAGGTAAATGATTTCAGCAGTTTCATGAGGAAAAAGGTTTCATGGGATGTTATTACTCTATTAAACTACACGATTATAATATTAGTAACAAATGCTGCCTACTCAGGCACTATATATGTATTTATTTCTTCCATGTTTCTCTGAATCATTCATGTGAAAAGCATGCTCTTAGCTCAGTCATGGAATAAACATTTCCCCTAAATGTGGGGGAAAGACTTACGGGAAGCTGAGCTGGAAAGAGCATAGAACAGCCAAGCCTCCTCATCATCTTGTAAAATGTTTTTCCCCCCTTAATCTCTTTATATAGAATTAATAACATGAATTGCAGTTAAGAAGTACAGGTAGTCCTTGATTTACAACAGTTCATTTAGTGACTGTTCAGTTACAACATCCCTGAAAAAATATGTTATGACCATTTTTCACACTTACGACCATTACAACATCCCCATGGTTATCTGATCAAAATTCAGATTCTTGGCAACTGACTCATATTTATGACGGTTGCAGTGTGCAGAAGTCACGTGATCACCTTTTGTGACCTTCTAACAAGCAAAGTCAATGGGGAAACTAGTTTCACTTAGCAACCGTGTTACAAATTTAGCAACTGCAATGATTCACTTAACAACTGTGGCAAGAAAAAAATGTAAAATGGAGCAAAACTCACTTAACAAATGTTTCACTTAGCAACATACATTTTTGGCTCCATTGTAGTTGTAAGTTGAGGACTAGCTGTACCCTAAGAAATTCATAAAGATGGAGGATTGCCCTTTATTTCATGTCATAGGTCCAGTCAAAAGATATCTCTTCAAGCTGGTATTTATATTGTTTGCTTTTCAAGTGGGAAATTCTATTATAAACCAAGCAGAAAGAATTGAATATTCACCCTCCAGTTCTAATTTAGCTGCCACTGACTTAACAGAACATGTTGATTTCAATGACAACACTATCAAGTCTAGTTTGACTCAAAGTTAAGAAATGGCTGGTTATTTGGATCATACTGAGGGCAATATTTGGAGTTTGTAAGCATTTTTAGAATTTTAGAACACGTCATGACATTCTAATAAAATGGTTGTCTTGGTAGGCTTGGCTAGTCACAAAAAATCAGACTCACCTTATTATTTCCCTTCTGCTGTAAAACCTCTCTGATACTGTTTTTGAGATATGGGCAACTAGAAAACAGTTAGGAAATTAAATAATAATTATGGTACTTGTTGTGTTTATCATTGATCTCTTACTAATGTCCAAAAACTGATTGAATTTTGCATTGGTATAATGCATTGAATGAACAGATATTTTAAGTTTGGGAACATGATTTCTAAGTGAGCACAGTGCCATCAAAATATTTATTTATCTAAATCATTTATATAGTTGCCCATTTATATCAAACTCTGAGCAGCTCCCAATCAGCAATTAAAACAATAATAAAACAACACTGCATAAATATATTAAAGTAGGTAGCAATCAGATGATTAAGTTAACCACCATGATTCAGTGATAATTCCGAGTGACCAATCTCAGTATAATGTAAAAATAAATATTCCCTAGCTTCTGCTTTTTCTGAATCTACTTTTGCAATACTAAGTGTAGTTTTAACAATATACTACTAGCACAAGGAAACAGACTGGCAGAGATCCTCTAGAACTATAATTATTAATATTAGGTTTAATATTCTTGGTACGATATTCAATCAGGGACAGGCACAAATGGAGGAAATGTTATGTATTCTTATTTAGGATATACTGCACATTGGATTAACAATTTAAATGAACAGTTAAAGTTATTTTTTTAAAAAAATAACATTTTAAATTTAATTTAATAACTTGTTATCTAAATCCAGATTTTCTGGGTGATTCTATCCCATTTTGTTGATGGGTTTCAATTAATTTATTTTATTTTTTAATCTTAAAATAAGATGAATATTTTCAGGACTGCTGACTGTTTCCAAAGGATCTGGGGACTTCTTCATAAAACTGGGTATGTGTAGTTTTTTTAAAAATATTTTAATTTATATACTATAATACCCTCTCTTGTGTTAACAAAGAAAACAAAAAAATAACATTGCTAGTAAGAACTATTCCATTGAAGAAAATATCAGTCTGTTAAACCTTATTTTGAGAATGCTTTCATTAAAAAGATTTGGGTAATATAGCTGAGAGTTGAATGGTTGTATTAACATAACCTATATTTTTCTTATTCTAATATATAAATAATTAAATTATGGCCTCACGAAATCATAAAATGTCAGTTCTTAGAGACAGAAAGGAGTTCGTGTTCAAAATATATGTTTTAAATTCTCAGAATTCTCATTCAAACTTGAATGTGTGCATGTATGTATGGATAGAGAAGTGTGTGAGTGTAAATGGAATATGTGTAAATATGTGTGTAAAACATTTTTTAGCAATTGAAACTACTTTATTCATTACTGGCACAGGTTGGGAATCTGGACCTACATTTGGGATATAAAATTCCTAAAGATACAAGAATTCATGGTGGATATCTGGCTTGCTTACTCCATACCATTACCATCCAGCCACAGCCAATTGTTATCCTTATTTGTGATCTGCTCCTGCATTGCAGCATCTATCGGAGGTCTCTTCCACTGCTGGATGTTTTCCTCTCTGCAATATTCCTTCCAGTTTTCTGCCTGGGCATCCTCTGTCCTTAGTTTCTTGGTGTTCTTAATCCTCTTTTTGGTGCATCCAGTCCGGTGCCTGTTTACTATAATTGTGCCTACATTAGGGACGAGACAAGGGCGAAGGCTGCTGCTATCTGCCTGCTTTATGATTATAGCTATCAACATTATCCCAAATATTATGAACAATATCCAAGCAATCCTGAAAATCATTAAATGCACCTGCAAGAATTCCATGGACAGTCTTGTGACCTCAATGCTCCTGTTGGGTAATGCTTCCTGGGACTTCAGCCATTCTCTCAAAAGCATAATTGACAACATGCCAGACAAATTACTGAGTTCAAGGAATAGCCATGTTCAGTTTAAAAATCATAGTAATATCTTCCAACTCAATGAGAAAATGGTTAACAGTAGCCAAAGTATCAAGGAAGATTTTTTATATGCTGATAAGCTCGTCCAGAAGGTCATACTCCTGACCAATCGGGTGACAGCTGGTTTTTTTCTCTTCTATCTCCTTTTCCAAGCAACATGGTACCTGAAGAGTTATCTTACAGATATTTGTTTTGATAATATTTACATTACCCCAAAGCTGGAAGATCTGGCTCGTGTAAACAAAACAACTGATTTGCTGATTTGCACAACCAGGAAGTTAATTAAACCAACCAGCTTCAAATTGTCCCAAAAAGAACTCAAGGCTTCTCTCAGACACGTTTTTCTTCTCACATTAGTCCTGGTGGTGATGCTGCTTGTCATAGCAACTGATTACATTGCTTTTCATTTGGCACAAACAGCTGTAACTGAAGTCACTCAGATCCCTGTTGTCCCAGTTACTTTCTGGATAAAATACGAAGTGAGTACTGAAGTCTCTAGTTTGGGCTTAAATCAGTCTCTTTCAGCCTGGAACTTTTCAGATAAGATGGTGTTGCAACCTCCAAGATTTCAAATGAAATAGCATTTGTCAATGCATGTCAGATGAATGTTTCTTGATTCATTATGGAATTAATATAGGCAATAAAACAGCATAGCTGAGCCCATAGGACAGGAGGCTTAAGATCTCAATCATCAAACACTACTATTTTCAGGAAGAACTTCATTTGGCTTCCTTCCCCTAATTCCTGTGTATGATACAGGGAAGGTTTTCACAACCTGTGCTGCATTTCTGTCAATTATAATGTAAAAACAAAACAAAAATAAATGTATCAAACAAACAAATTAACAAGCCAAGTAGTAATTTCAATCTCCTAGTTTCCCCTCCAAAGATAAACCAATCTCATAAGAGATAAACAAAATCAAATTTGATTAGAAAAAGATAAATGGTGAAAATTTTAAATGTACACAGTATAAAAATTCAGGTCTAAAATATTCAGGTACATTGCAAAAGACAATGTAACATTCTGATGTTTGTATGATTTTTTTCCCTTTGAGGTAGCTTCTACATTTCTAATTAATTCATTTTATTGTTTCAGATCAAACTAAGTTTTGTTGGTTTCCAACCTTCCCTAATGGTTCCATTTGAGAGAAATTACCATCAGAACCTGACTTTTGTTTCTTCTAACTGCTTCATGCAAAAGCCAAATCCTCCCAACACAGCTTTGGTTCTGGCTGTGGTGCTTCTCTTTTGCATCATTTATGCTACAGTATTTTTGGAAGCATACTCACACCGTCTGTGCCGAAAAATTTCAGCCTCCTTTTTTGAGAATCAGGAAAACCAGAGAATCCAGTACCTCTACAACAAGCTCATTAGGAAGCACAAGAAACAAGAGCAACAGGAGGCATCAGTACTTTGTTGAATGCTATTTTTCAAGAGCATTTTGCACCATTGTGGTGCCAATATTATATAATCACAGTTCCAAAGGATAAAAGCAATAGAGGACAATATAGAAACTGGATGATACATAACTCAAAGGAGTTTGAATATACAGATTTATCATAAAATAAAAACGTTTCAATTGAACCAAGCACAACTCCTGATGATTACATAGGCATAGACATATGCTTTTATTTATTTATTTGTTTATTATGTTTTTAGAGCTGCCTAATTTGCAACAACTCTGAACAGGATACAGATTTTTTTTAAAAAAAAACCTAATATAAAAGATGAAAGATGCCAGTAACCAGAGAACCAACATAACCTGCACAGCCACCAACATAAATAGCACAATTGCTTTTCAGAACACGAACTTCAGGTAAGTCACAGCCTGAGAGGGGAGAAAACAGGTCTTCAAGGTCCATGTAAAGGACAGGACGGTAAGGCTATTTAAAAATCTGGGGAAGACAATTCCAGATGCACATTAAAAGAAGTAGGGCCTTGATTGTGCAGTTTGCTGCCGTTTTGATTTTCTTTATATCCTCCCCCTTCATGGATATTCCTGATTTACAGTATAGTTTCTGCATTACTTCCTGCCTCAAAACATCAGAAAACTGTGATACCTAATGTTGTGTAACTGGTTCTTTGCAGGCAATAAGCGATACATTACACCTAAACCTTTGGCAATCATGGTATCAAGAGTCACAAAAAGTGCAAAGAAGAAAGAGAGAGAGAGAGAGAGAAAGAGAAAGAGAGAAGAGAGATTGGTGGCTAGTTGCTTGCAACCCTTAGGCTTTATTGGTTAGTTAGTATTAGACTTGGATAGTGTCTCACTCCCAAAAGAGTGTCTTACAATACACAGTGAGAAACCAAACAATACAATCACACATGTACATTATCCAGAAAACAGCCAAACCTAGGAGAAACCAAAATTCAACATTGGCTTTGCGCCCATCCTAATCCTAGGCCTGGAAGCTCAGTCACATTTCTAACAATGTCTGCAAGAGCTGTAGGGCAGGAACCATATGAATTTCCGGGGGAGATGCTCTTATAGAGGACTGCTCAGTGCTCACTTACATTAATATGTTTGGTCACGCCAATGGTTCTCTTTCTTGCAATTCTTCAAATATTGTTGCAAGCCCAATTTCCAACACATCCAGTCTCATGGATGGGTTTGGGGCAGTGGAGAGTTGGCATGGATTCCTTAGTCCTCAGGAATTGATAAAATGTTCTTATTTAAATGTTTCTCTTAACATTTCTATGGGCATGTCACTGCCTGCCATTCTTTTCTTAAGCCCATTTGCAGGAGGGGAGAACTGTATGCCTGGCGTTTTTCACCCTGCCTCTTGAAGCTGACTAATTCTACCCACATTAAAACAAACAAACAAAAAACACCCAACTCTGTGTGTAACATCCACAGCAAAGTTCACAGCAAACTACAGTACTGGAGGAATTACCCTCCCTGACCCAGAGATACAAAATAAACTTCTTGCTAAATTAAGGGATTCACCTCAAATGCAGCCCACAGTTTTTGTTTGTTTGAAAACATGTGATTAAACTTCATTCTCCTCAGAGCTTTATTTATTTTCTTTTATGTTAAATTCTGCCTCCAAAATGGCACCAGTATTAATTATATTTTGGCTTGCTTAAAAATTCCACACTAATCTGCTAGAGCTAAAAAGGATGATAGTAATTATATCTATGCACGAAACTTACTCAAACGGACTCTATAATCTACAATCTATATCTCTACACAGTTTCATATCTCTGAAGTCAAAGGGGAGTTACATTGGCCACTAAACAGCTGCTGAGCTGAATATGATTCAACACTCCTGCATTCTTCTTTCCAATAATAGGGATCAGTTCCAGAAAATATTTATTTGAAGCATTTATAAGCAAACGTTAAGAGTACAATCTCCTTCAATATAGTTTGTTATAATACAAAAGGAAAAGAAAATTGAGGGAGAAAAGATTGACACACCCCCTTCTTCTATTCATAGTAATCCTAAAAGGACTCTTATTCTTAATTATGCAACAGCAAGATTACTAAAAAGGGGAACAAAAATACAATCTCTCCACCTACCCAATTTTGCAGATATTTTGTTGTTTATTTATTTATCAAATTTAGAAACCACCCGTCTCATTGATGTTGCTGATCTTTGCAATCTTTCAAACAGCTAAGTATAGCTGCACAGATGATGGGCTTGATGTGATCTGTGCGTCTTTGGTGTTCTTTGAGGTTGGTTGTTTGCTTTCAGATATTCGATTACCCAAATAAATAACATCATCTGTTACATGCTGGCTGGGGAATACTAGGAGCTGAAGTCCGCTCATCTTAAAGTACTGGTCTATATATAGAACACAAATAATCTGTGGCATTTTCACCCCCTCATCCTTTATTTATTTGACTCTGCAATTCAAAAATACCCTCCCACACACCATCTCCTTTTCTTCCTGGTGATCTTTTCAGATTTTTTTTTAATCTTTTCACATTTTTCCTATAGTGTTATAAGATAGAATTGAAGTATTTTCATTGCATAATCATGATGCCCAATGGTGATATTCACATTAAGCAATAAGGAGAATGCTTTGCAAGCTAAAAGCATATTCAGAGAATATCCTACCTAACCACATGCTACCTATTTCGATCCCTAGAGAATTTCAAGATGTATGACTCACACTTGTTATCTGGATAGTTTGGCATTTTGAAAAACAAGGTTATACTTGTGTCTCTGCAGCAGCTATGCATCTCTTTGAGAGCTGACAACACTTAAGGCTTCTGTTGGCTTTGGAAGGATGGCTTAGAAAAGTGCATGTTGACATTCCCCAACTGAAAAACAACAACAACAACAACCAGAAAAGTGTGATAAGCATTTCTAGCATCCAAACACAGCAGCAATAGAATGCATGTTCATTGTTATTTTCGCATTATGTTTTGTTCAATATTCATCAGCTTTTGCTTGTCACAATAGAGCATTTTGGTAACAGTTAGAAAAGCCTATTTTGGAACAAACAAGATTGTAATTAAAAACACAGAGAAGCGGGTTATAATTTTATTATTATTACCAACGTGAATATACTTTAAGAAAGCCAAGCGCTTGTTTAAATGTAAATTCTGACTGGAGACAATGATGTATTTTAAGTGTCTGATTCACAGGGGCTTTATTATTATAAAGAATCATTTCTTCCATGCCATTATTATATAATTTAATATAATTTAATTCTTTGTTAGCAATCTAAAAAAAAGTTTACACAAATATGAGCTGTCACTGTTGTGACTATTGCCTGTGGATGGCCTTCAGATAGGCCGAAACAGGAAATAAAGATTTGTCCCATGTTTGGGGCCTAGCAAGGTAATCTAAAAGTTAACAAGCATTTAATATATATATATATATATATATATATATATATATATATATATATATATATATATATATATGTCAAATGTTAACTATTTAGATTACCTTGCTAGGCCCCAAACATGGGGCAAATCTTTATTTCCTGTTTTCAGCCTATCTTGAAGGTCATCGAACAGGCAGTAGTCACACAGGACAGCTCATATATTTGTGTAAATTACTAACAAAGAATTAAGGGAGACTGAAATGCATTTCAAACTTATTAGTTTTCATCAGTCAGCCATACCCTTCTGAGATTCGAACATGGGCTGATTTCACATTAGGCAGTTGTTTTTACCTCTTGAGCCACAGGATCTAAATAGTAATCTAAATAGTTAACATTTGACACATATCTCCCCTTGCAGAAGCTAACAAAGCGAGAGAGATCCTGTGGCTCAAGAGGTAAAAACAACTGCCTAATGTGCAATCAGCCCAGGTTCGAATCTCAGAAGGGTATGGCTGACTGATGAAAACTAATAAGTTTGGCTTCCGGCAGCGGCGCGGCGCCGGAGACAGCCGTTTCGGGCTGCCCGCTGCTCAGCTGAGTTGTTTTCACCCGAAACAGCGCCGATCAGCTGTTCGGGTGGATTTGAAGCCCCCTCCTCGGGAGAAGAGGAGGGGGTGAGGCCCCAGGTACGGGTTGAGTTCTCCGGGGCCGCCTGAGCTTAAAGCTTGGGCGGCTGAAGGATTGAACTCCCCCGTAGCCTGGGTTGCTCCCAGCTGTTCAGCGTCTCTACTCCGGGATTTTTGGAGCAGAGCCAAGCGTTTGCGACCACCCCTGCCAGAAGGAAAGACCTTGGAATAAAAGGAGCAGGCAGAGCGGTACAGGAGGTCAAGGTGAAGAGGACTTTTATTTTTACTCTCTAGCTTAATGGACTTTATAAACTTAAAGTGAAAGTGCGCAACAAGTGAAAGTGAAAAGATGGCGGCTAAACCTCCCTCAAAAACTCTTCGGAGTGCGGGAACTTCCCCGGTGCAACAGACATCGTTGCAAGCTTTGCTTCCTCCTGCTGCACTGACATCGAAGGATTTAGAAGATGCTTTGGAAAAACAATCCCAGGTAATATCAGAAATGCTGGGTGACAAGTTGGCAAAGGTGGAGAAGAAATTGGAGAAATTGGAGGAGAGGATAGAAGAGAAGTTTAGTGCGATGAGGGTAGACATTTTGTCTATAGTGCAAAGCGTGGCTGAATGTGTGCAAAGTTTGGACGAAAAAGTGGAGGATCTGAGTCAAAAGAATGCTATATTAGAAGTAAAGGTACTGGAGAATGAAGATTTAAGGGATAGAATGGACGGAGAATTGAGTCTTGTCCAGTATCACCAGATGCAGTATGCTATCAGAATCAGGGGCTTAAAAGAGAATCCTAAAGAAGACCTAAAGCAGCTGATTTCTGAGGCTTTGGAAGAAGTATTGGATCAGCCAGCATCTGAAATAAAGGGATGCATGGATAAAGTCTTTCGTGTAAACTCATGGATTGCTAGACAGAGAAAGCTACCTAGAGATGTGGTGGTTTATTTTACTAAGAGAGAAACCAGAGATGAAGTTATTCAAGCCGCTTATGATACTAAAGTTGTGATTGCTGACCAAGAAGTTTTGGTTTTAAAAGAAATTCCTCCAAAGATTTTAAGGAGAAGGAAGGATTTTGCATTTCTTGTGCAAGAACTTAAGCAACGTGAAATAAAGTTTAGATGGGAGATTCCTGTCGGATTGGTGGTGATGTATGAAGGTAAAAGATACCGTCTGGTTACTGTGACACAGGCACGTGACTTCTACAATAATGTTTTAAAAGCGACCCCACTATCACTTCTGGAAGCTGCAAAGGGATTTGGAGAATGGATATCCTAAGAGGCTGAAGGTGGACAGAAAGAGGAGAATGGTGCTGGAGGGGATCAAATTATAGCCTCGTTGGCTGTTGCTGGAGAGCAGAGGGTGACACGTGCCACTTTAAAACGAGCAAAACAAATAAAAGAGCAAGACCAACAGAAGTTTATGGAACTTTCAAAGCGTACTTACAGTGAAGCAGTGGGAGGAGCGCGGCCCAAAGAAGATAGAGGGGCTATTAAAGATGTGCTCCAACAGCTTCGGGATGCCACGCATGGTGACTAAATTTCTAACCTGGAATGTTAATGGACTAAATTCACCACAGAAGAGAAAGAAAGTTTTTCAATATTTAAAACAATTCAAGATTGATGTTATATGTTTGCAAGAAACGCATATTAGGGCTATGGACCAAAAGTATTTATCGAACTCAAGATTGGGCACGCAATTTGTTGCATCTGCGATAAATAAGAAAAATGGAGTGGTTGTTTATGTCAAAAGCGCTTTATCAGCGGAATTAATTGAAGCAGATAAGCATGGAAGATATGTTATGATAGATTTGCTGCTTGAAGGCAAAAAAACGCTTTTAGTTGGACTGTATGCTCCTAATCAACAGCAAGCTGATTTTTTTAGCTCACTTCATACAAAGCTTACTCAATTGGATTACAAATCGTTTATTTTTATGGGGTATTGGAATGGTGTTTTGGATGTACAGATGGATAAGGCTGGTTCTTTTAAGTGCTCTCCGAGTCATGCCAGATTGCCTAAATCTTTTTTTGAAATGAAGGATGATCTGGAACTGCGAGATATTTGGCGTGACACTCACCTGCATGAAAAGGATTATACTTTTTTTTCTGATAGACATCAATCTTTTTCCAGGATTGATTTTATTTTGCTGACTAATGATTTTTTTTCTAGGATTAAGAAGGTAAAGATCTGTGCAAGAGCTATTTCTGACCATAGTCCAGTGTGGTTAGAGATCAATAAGGACAATAGAGATAGGCGCTCGTGGCGCGTAAATGAGAACTTGTTTAGAAATCAGAGAAATGTGGAAGAATGTAAACAGCGGATGAAGGATTTTTTTGAAATTAATATGAATAAGGATACCTCTATGGATATGGTTTGGGATGCTAGCAAGGCCTATATGAGAGGGGTGTTGATATATATGAATAACAAACACAGACGTACTTTGGAAGCCAGAAGGAAAGAATTGGAGAACGAAATTAGGGAAAAAGAAAAGGCCTTGATCTTGAACCCATTGGATGTGAAGGCTAAGGAGGTTATTAAGCTATTAAGAGGACAATTTGACAAATTAATGGCTGACCAAGTGGCAACCAATTTGCGGTTTGCTAGGCATAATACTTTTTGCAATGCTAATAAGCCAGGTAGATGGCTAGCTTATAGACTTAGGAAAAAGCAAAGGGCTTCTAATATAGACAAAATTGAACATAAGGGAAAGGTGGTGTTTCAACAGGATCTTATTAAGGAAGCCTTTCTGGACTTTTATTCTAAGTTATATGCTAAGGAGAAGATTAATGAAAAGGATATTGATGTATATTTGGAGAATGCTAGCATCCCGGTTCTTACGCAGGCACAAAAAGAGGAGATTAACCAATTAATAACAGAAGAAGAAATTCTTACAGCAATTAAGGAATTGAAGTTGGATAAAGCACCAGGTACGGATGGTTTGACTGCGGTTTATTACAGAAATTTA